>NC_141061.1:4874524-6074524 GCF_041138505.1 Cibotium barometz
CTCTCTCTCTCTCTCTCTCTCTCTCTCTCTCGGGTGTGTGTGTGTGTAAAAGAGGACACTCTCACTACCTTTCTACCACCCATTGTGGGGTAGAAATGGCTAGTGGGATTGCCCTTGGGATGACATGGACCCACCTGGGTTCAAGTTTCTCCGTCGCGATTGGTCTCTCTAGATCAACAAAGTCGACGTTAAGCGGCTCTCTCTCTCTCTCTCTCTCTCTCTCTCACACACACACACACACACACACACAATTTCAAAAAGCACACACACATACCCACAAAACTCTCTCTCTCTCTCTCTCTCTCTCTCTCTCTCTCACACACACACACACACACAAACACTATTTCAAAAACCCTCAAACTACTAAATCATTCATAAAACTTTTAAAACTATTTATTTCTCTCTCTCTCTCTCTCTCTCTCTCTCTCTCTCTCTCTCTCTCTCTCTCTCTCACCCACACACATACACAAACACACATACAATTTCCTAAACCCTCAAACACACACATACACACACACACACACACACACACACTATTCACAAACTTTTAAAATTAATAAAACTTTCAAAATACATACTCTCTCTCTCTCTCTCTCTCTCTCTCTCTCTCTCTCTCTCACGCACACACACACACACACACACACACACACACCAGAGACCAATCCCAACAAAGTCGGCCAACCTTCTCATTCCTTTATTATTCAGCTTCTTGGCTAACCTAATGTCCAGATGGGACAAAGGGGGAGTGAACTTATGAGTCCACCATTGCCTAAGGCTAAATAGAGAGTTCCCTGTGGCTTTGGTACAGCTATCCCATTTCACCAGTCCCAACACTTGCTTCCAGTTATTAGCACATAAAAACTTACAAAAGGGAGAACCTGTAATTTTTAGAGAAGCATAAGATAAAAGCTTATCTTTCCAGCCTAGTCCCATCCACCTACCTTTGAGCAACAACACATTAGAATCCTTAACCAGCTCCCTTAACAACCTGGTCCAAGTTTCCTCTTGATGTAGGCATTTAGGTAGACTCAAAGCTATCCTTGCTATAGCATGAGTGGGTAAGTGCAAAATCCCAATGCCTCCTTCCCTCTCAGGCAAACTCAACTTGTCCCAGGCTAACCAGGCTACAACTTTTTTATTATTCCCCCATTTCTTCATAGGAAGTCCCTAACATGACCTACAATCTTCCTCTAGTGACATTATCTAAAATCCATAATGTAAGCATTTAGCACTACATTGCAGATGATGATCAAGTCATGAAAAGGAACCTTGATCCCCTCCCACTTCTTCAGCTTATTTAGGAATCCCTCAATAGCCCAGTTAGTTAGGTGTTTATTTGACACCTCCACTCCAAAGGGAACACCCAAATGTCTAATTATCTATCCCCTCCTTATTACATCACACCCAAATGTCTAATTATCTATCCCCTCCTTATTACATCACACCCCCATCTGTCCAAGTCAAATCATTATCTTCAGTCAAACTAATGATCCTAGATTTATGAATATCGCATCTAGAGCCAGAGGCCTCTGCAAAGTCTTGCATAATCCATAAAGCCTATCTTAAATTGTCATTATCTGCCCTCAAAAAGAGCAATGAATCATCTGCAAACCAGTTGTTCCCCACCCCTGAATTTTAACCCAGGCGCCCTTCCTTTGTCACATGCATCTTCCAAAGCCACAATCAAGGGATGGGAAGCAATAGCAAATAGCAAGGGAGCAAGAGGGTACCCTGTCTTACTGTTAATCCCATTTTGGATTAACAAAGATGCTCCTCCAATTGAGGACATTAATAAGTGTCATTAAAAGGTACTATAAAAGTTGTATTGAGAATTTGGCCACCCAAGACCTTAGTTAGTAAGTTTTTGGCACCCAAGTGTGAATAAGGGCCAGTTGTATAAGGCAATTCTCATAATGAAATGATACAATCCCCCTTTGTGCTATGAGAGCTCTTGTGCTTTGGAGAGAGAGAGAGAGAGAGAGAGAGAGAGAGAGAGAGAGAGAGAGTGAGAGTGTGCTTTAGTACATGTGCCTCTTTCATGCATGCATGTGTGTGAGAGAGTGAAAGGTTGGTTGCCTTGCATTCGTGGTGTGAGCGACTTCTCGGTGACAATGTGGAGGTGGTGTTCGGAGGAGCGGAGCTTGGGGAGCCTCAAGGGACGTGACCTCGAAGCAATGTGGACAACTACATTAATTTTTTCTTTTAATTTTGATACTTTTCAACTATCAGGGGTGACACCTTGTTTTTTTATTTTTTTTATAAATTTGTAAAAATTACAAAAAAAGAGCCATTGGTCGTGTTAATAACATGCATTGCATTTCCAATCCTTAGCATGACCATTCTGGATCAATTGGATAGGGAAATAGCACTCCAAAACATCATTTTGTCAATGCGATAGTTTAACATGTGAAAGTGCAAAAAACAGTTCACAACATGAACCATTCCCAATTACTGAAGTGCATTCTGATCAGCGCTGGGATTTTTGGCATTACCTTGCTAAAAATAGGGTGCCTTATCCTGACACATCTGACATAACAAAACTGAAGAATCTTATCGCGTGAGATAGCAATGAAGCGTTTCATGGCGTGAACCATTGCCTCTACTACTACTTCACAGGTTAAGCCTTCACGGCTTAACACTTCACGCCTTAGTAGTTCACAAGTTAAGCTCTCATGGACTGCTAGTTCACAAATTAAGGGTTGTCAGACCAGTTGTAAAAGAGGTACTCTAATTGCACTATTTGGGTCTATGTAACTCGAATTGAAGTAATTCTGAACTAAAAAAATCAAAATGTAAAACCTCGATTGAAGTAATTCTGAACTAAAAAAATCAAAATGTGAAACCTCGATTATTGCCACAGTGCGAGAAATAGTTCATGACGTGAACCATTTCCTATTACTTCACGGTGTGAATTGCTCTCTGCTACTTCATGACCAACATGAACCATTCTCTGCAGTTTCACGGATTACTTTCAAGGGACCGAAGGAGGGCGGGTTGTCACACTGAGAAGGCATGTACCACCTTTCTACCCTCTTATAAGGTACATAACCCATACCACTATCAACAAAGATAGGAATAACTCACACTACCCTCCTATCCCCTTGTTGAGGTATGTACTCAATACTCATAAGGTGGGAAAGCCTCCCTTGTACCATCTTATGGTCGCTATTCCACAGTTCCTAGCTGGGCCTTCAACTGTCAAGCCATCGAAAATTGATCCTTTCTAGCATCATGAGGCACAAATGCTAGATGCGTGCTCAAGCACCAATCGCGATGACGAAAAAAGCGACTCTGACTTTCAGGGGCTTAGCGTGCTCTTAGAGGTTGACCTTAATGACCTACAAGTCATTTTGAGGGACCATTCGGCAAGAGAAATACTTGGGAAGAGGGTAGAGAAGGTTGTCACTAGCCTTCGACTAGAGCTAGGCGAGATATTGTTCATCCTAGACAATGATCTTACGTGTGGCATTTGCTCTAACGTAGCCGCCGTCACTGCTAGTTCACAGCCAAAAGAGACTCCTTGGCAGAAAACTAGTTAAAAACATTGGAGTGGTAATTTCGCCTATCGAATTACACTCTCAAGCACTTGAGGTTCGGTAAAATCATTGGAGACGACTCCCGATGATAGTGCATAAAACCACCCAAGTTCTTCATATCAAAGGATTGTTGGTTCAGGCTGCTCGGCGAGCACTCAATTGAGTGTTTCATCTTGGAGGAATCTGACCACCGTTGATACAAGTAGTTAAAAATCTATGGAAGAAGGGCTACGATTCTCTCGCCTTGGAGAGGAAGAAAAACCATCTTCCCCTTCAAGATCTAGTGGAATCTTTGATATGGTCATGGGATGTTTTGGTCTTCAACATGGCATGGAAGCTGACCCGCAATCTGTGGGCACGGGCCCATCAACCAGTGCCACTGGACATGGTCTAAGACCAGAATTACCAACCCAACCTTCTTGCTCCAGGCTTACTAAAGTGAGGATTAGTGGGATAACCCCAAGGGTTAGGAGGGATAAGGAAAGTGCGACCAGGACACGTCAAGTCTTTTTTCCCACATTGGAGGAAATAGAAACAAACTTGAAGAGGGTTGAGGTAGAATGATAATTGCAATTACTAAGCTTAAGAAAACAAGAGCTTGATACTCGAAGAACAAGGGCGGAACAAAGGGAAATGGAGAATGTAAATCCGTTTCAACCATGTGGCAAGGAACTAGAAACATTTAGAAATGCCACTGATAGCATGTGGATGGGCATAACAAAAGGAGCAATACCAACTCTAGAACCCATCAATGAGGAATCGAGGGTGGATGAAGGTCTTGAGATGCAAAACTAGGAAGACAATTTACCTAGTATACCTACAGAAGGTGAGGATTGCCTCTATAGAGAAGATATACAAGAAATGATCAATGATCTCACATTCTTGCAGGGTATGGAGCTCTTAATCCAACAAAGGCGGGTCTTTGCTCACAGTGGGTGATGGATGGAGTCCTGTGGCTCAGCTTCATAATATTAAGCAGAAAGAAAATGAGTCCATGTGAGATTATGTATCTTGACTCAAGCACTTGAATTCAAGATGTAAGTTAAGAGAGGCTAACTGATGATCAGTTATTGCCTTACTTCCAGAGAGGAGTCTGAGATCATAAAATGCATGATTATCTAGCCCGACCGACTGTTTTAGATGCATGCTGTAAGCTGGCAATAGAATATGAGGACAATACCCTTGAATTGCCACAACGAAGATACCAAGGTAGCTTCAGTAGAGGCAACATCGTGGGTCTCAAGTCACTAGGACACGCAGGAACCCAGAATAAGCAATTTGGAAATATGATAGTTGAAGAGATCAGCAATGCCATCCTAGAGAAAATCAAGGGCGTCAGAGATGGGAGAGAAGCATCAAGGAACACTAATCTCTATCCTCGGCGGAGAGATATGATTTGGTGCTCTATTTGTAGACAAAATCACACAACCACCGAATGCCCTCAATTAAGACTAAGGCGGTTACTTTATTGTGCTCATTGTGTGAGATTGGGTAACCATGACACTGTCATGTGCCGATATCCAAGGGTCCAGCCCTTAGCACAACTGTAAGCACCAAGATTTTTGCTAGCCTTACCAACACCACCAGTGCAAACCACTGCGAGCTGTAGGGCAACCAAACCCATCCTATTTACCAAGAGGGATGTTCCGGATACAAGACATGTCGCCTTTTCCGCCACTTGTTCTACCACCACAACCTCCACAAGCTAAAATCAACCAGGTGTTAATCAACTAGGTGTTAATCCTTGGACGAGGGTGAAGTCATGCATGAGGTAGAAATCAATAATGATTACTATGAGGAGGCCACGGAGATAACACCAGATTTGTATGTCTTACAGAATAACACTCGAGTGCCAGTGTTCCAAACCACGGTACAATGGAAAGGTAAAGACATAAACTCAACTATGAGAAGGGGGCCACTACAGTGTTTTGGTTGTGGTGGACCTCATCGAATAGCGGAGTGCCCTAATAAGAATGTGGCTAATGGTGAGCCACGCCCAGCCCTTGGCAGCATCGACCAACGCCATGCCAACACTTTCCTGTGTTCAGTGTGGGGTTGATCATTTGATTAAAGACTATCCATATCGCGCCAGTGGTTTGGCTTCCACTTCTAACCATGCCACTATCACGACTATAAGTGTACAGCCTGGGAATATCACGCCATTGAATGTCTTGACACAAGCGCAAGCAAAACGAGTGGGCAAAGGAAAAAACCGAGTAGATGTCACAACCTCTAAAACTGGGAGAAGGAGAAGAGTGAAGAAAGTGGGCAAAGGTGATACCATGGTTGCAATTTAGGATGGGTCCGAAAAAGATACCATTGACACCGGATCAACCCAATCAAGGAAAGTAGATGATCAAGTGCTGAAACAGGATGGGCACAACTAAGAAACCACAAGAGAGAGACCAACAACCCCTAAAGGGATTGGGGAATACCCAAACACTGACGAGGAGATAAGGAAGCTTGAGGAAGCTAAGGCTCTAGTTGAGGAGTGCCAAAACGAAATCATGAAACCAGATTAAGGGCTAACAGGGCTAGGGATACAGTGTATCCAAGAAACGAGCTGATAAAAGAAAGGAAATTGGAAGCGTCTACTCCAATTCTAGAAGGATCCAAGGAAGGGACTCATAGTGACCTCATGGGTGGCAAGAAATTTTAAGGAAGTAGAACAAGAATTTTCCATCCCTTTAATCCCTAGGGTTGAATATGTGACAAACACGTGGAAGGAAACCTCACTCGCCAGGGAGCCTAGAGACATAGGTAGTCTCGCAACCATATTGTCCACCACCATCAAAATGCCATTGGGACCATTGTTACACAATACGCCGGCATTATGGGTAGATATTAAGGATTGGGTAGAGAGAAGATTAAACCCAATGTCCATTGTAGATGAGACTCAATCACCTCTAGCGGAAAAAAACATAGTATCTGAGGAGGAAGGAACTCCCAGATTCGTCAAAATACATGTCAATCAATTGGGTCGGTATTATGAGAGTGATAATACAAACGCTACGATCCCAATTCACCATAATAGATACAAAGCATTGGCTAACAAAATGATGTTGAGAAAACTAGCGTTAACCTAAATTGGAAAGAGTAGATCTAATCATCAAAATGGCAGACGAAACATCTTCAAGACCTATGGGGTCATTGAAAAACGTTAGACTTCAGGTTTTTTCATTCCACTACCATCATACATTTGTTGTAATGAACTTTCTGCGGTGCTGACTAGATTCATATGACAATATCTTGGGCAGACCTTTCATGAGGGAAGCCAAATTGATGCATGATTGGGTGTTAGATCAAGTGTATGTTCGAAAGGATTTGCAGATTCTAAAGATTGATCTACAAACATGGAAAGCACATCCAATGGAAGGAAAATTGTTTGTAAATGATTTAGTCATCACCGAACGAACCACATCCCTACAAGTCTACGAACCAATGGAGCAAAATGCATTGGACAAGGAAGAGGCCATAATGTATGTGTCGCTTCCACCCCTGGATTTTCGTGAAAACTAGATGCATGTGCTTGCTACTATAGATGTATTGCCTTCCAGAGAAACCCAGTACGTTGAATCAACGAACATTCCTACCACCTCAGTATGCATGGTAGATGTGCAGCCAAGAGAAGAAGAAATGGAGGATGAAGCATCCAGCACACAGAGGATTCTAGATCACAAGGCCGCAATAGCACCCAACACCTCAGGAGATGGTGTAAATAAAAGAGGTATATCGCTCGATGAAATTCCCTATTACAAAGTAAACTCACGAATGCCTAGTGGTGGCTGAGTATCTTGAGGTCACTAAGGTGCACGAAGAGTTTTCTAAGAATTGGGGCAAAGAGTTGAGTAAGATAACCCTGAAAGGAAAATGAGAGGAGAAGGTGATACCTCAAGAGCTAGAAGCGCCTAAGAAAATGAAACAAGTCTCTGGCCGCGAGGCCGGGTGCAAATCAACCTTTGATATTAGACCCTTAGTCTATTTTTTTTTCTTTTGTGCATGCTTCTTCTCTTGTTCACGTGACTCACTCCCTACCTCTTCCTTGTGCTCTTTGGCACCACATATCTCAACATAGAGGTTTATGGGCCATGTCGGGTATTATCGTCATTTCATTTTATTCTATGTAGAAATCGCCATACCATTGTGCAGATTACTCATTGTCTTTGAATGGACCAATGACTGCCAAAAAGCGTACGCGATAAGTTGAAGAAGGCACTGGCAAGTGCACCTATTCTTAGGCCACCCAACTGGGACTTTGTATTCCATGTACACATTGATGCATCGAATTTTGCAATAGGATGTGTATTGGCACAACCCAAGGAATTCAAATTGGATTACCCACCATTTTGCTTTGCAAGTCGTCAACTAAATGATGATGCATAGATAAACTACACACCACTACTGAGTGTGAAGGGTTGGCCATGCTTTATGCTGTAAAGAAATATCGACATTGCTTACTAGCCAACAAGTTTGTATTCTTTGTGGATCATCAAGCCATATTATATTTGGTGAACAAACCCTGCACCATGGGAAGAATCACATGCTGGTTATTTCTACTCTTGGAATTTGCAGTAAGAAAGGGAACACAACATATGTTGGCTGACCATATATCTAAAATTCCAAATGGAGAATTTGTCTGTTTAAACTTGACACGGTGGTTGAGTGGAGTGAGGAAATTTTGGACTATCTAGCTTATGGTTTTCTATAAGATCGACCTTTAAACAAGGATAAAATGCGTCGGCTTATTAAGTTGGCTGCACCTTATCACTGGAGAAGCACACTTAGAAATAGGCGGAGGACATTTCATAAGAGAATCTACAACTCGCAAAGTGCTTCAAGCAGGTCTATGGTGGCCTACGTTATTCACGGACGCCATAGAGTTTGTGAAAAGATACGAGGAATGTCAAAGATTTGTTATTCCACAATAAAAAGACATGATGCCACTCACCCCTGTAATTGTAAGATAACCTTATGAGAAATAGAGGATTGATTTTGTTGGACCCATCAGTCCAACACTGCATCCGTCTCACAAGCCCGATATGTGATCATGGCCACATATTATTTCATAAAGTGGGCAAAGGCAAGGGCCTCTAAAAGAGCCGATGCACAAACCACAATCAATTTCTTATACGAGCAGATCATTTCTAGATTTGGTTGCCCACTTGAGTTAGTCAGTGAACCGAGGTTCACATTTCATTAATGAGGTGATCGAACACTTACTTACAGGATTCCTTGTAGTACATTGCAAATCATCACCTTATTACCCATAGCAAATGGTCAAGTAGAGAGCACCAACAAGATTCTATGTGCTATTTTGACAAAACCTTTAGAAGCCAGTCATGCGGATTGGGAACACAAGCTGATTGCACCTCTATGGGCCTATCGTATATCGCATAAGATAGCAACGGGGTATACTCCCTTTTGCTTAACTTATGGCGTTGATGCGGTGATGCCAATTGAGTTTTTCATTCCAAGCTTGTGAATTGCATTACAGGAAAGGCTTATTAAAAATGCACTAGCCAAGAGATTGGTTGATTTGGAAAAACTTGATGAAACCAGGCTAATTGCATCACATGGAATTATGGTCGTGAAGAAAATGTTGGTTTGACCATAACCTAAAACATAAGGAACTAAAAACGGGAGACCTCATCCTTGTGTATGGAGTTGGAGGCACCAAGAAAAAGAAACTCTAGTACATAGGGTTAGGACCCTTCAGAGTGTTAGGACCCTTCAGAGTGTCCGAAATCACCCCTCAAGGGTCCGATCTAAATTGAAACCATTGAGGGAGTAGAAATGGAGGGTTACATCAATGGGAGAATACTTAAAAAGTACTACGGACCCCTGACCTAGTTAATTCTTGCACAAGAGCATCTTCTGAAACTAAAGAAGAAGCTAGCCAAAGAAAAAATCCGATAAGCTCTAGAAGAAGCAAAGGCAAAGCAGAGACTCCAAGAAAAAATGCTGCATGTGAACATGGCTTCACTCACCTTGCTTAACGAGGAAGACTTGGACATTGAGCTTGCACGTCTCAATGTAAGAGTTTCCACAAAAAAGAATCATACCAAAAGCATTGCATTGATTGATACAGGATCAAGTCATAACTTGATCTCCTATGAAACATGGGTAGCTTTAGGCAAACCTCACCTCGAGGCATCTATGCACAAGTTTGCAGTGTGCATTTGTCAACCACAAAAACCGTGGGATTTTTAAGTGTTAATATTTCTATCAGAAATAATCCCCTGGGGGGGTTGGAAAGGTATTTGCCGTGCCTGTAAGATCCATGGAGGAAGAGATGATTATGGGAAGATCTTGGATATGCGCTAACATCCAATGGGATGAATGGGTAGCACAACTCAATGATGGCAAAGACATCATCATTGTGCCATTATGGAGTCCATTAAATAAAGGAAAATAGGCAATGACATTTGACATGGGGCAGCCAATACCAAAAAAAGAAGAGGACATAACAGAGGAAGTATCCACGTCACAACCTCATCTTCATATAAGAAAACAACAATCAAAGTAGCAAAAGTACCCAGTACATCAACGATGGATTTCTAAAAACCAGCTTTGAGCCCAAGGGTACTGTGAAACAGACAAGTCCACATGGGAATCCAGCAAAAAAAAGCCATACTATAAGCAAGGGACTAGGAAGGCACCCCAAGGACAGAAAGCAATATTCCAAGCAAGCCCAAACTCAACTCAACATTCAAAAGCGGTGGGTTCATTAAGGACTTACTTGCAGCACAGGGCTACTATCAAGAGAGTGCAACAGTATGGCTACCAAAGACCCACCATCAGAACCCTATGCTATGAGCACCTTCAGGACAACGGAAGAGACCAAGAACAAACAAAACCAATCCAATGCTAAACCAAGTGATAAAGAATAACTAACATTGGTTTGGCCAAAGAAAGTTGTTCAATAATCAGGTAAACAGGGAAAGAGAAAGAGCTGACCAAAATTATGGACCAGGGTAAAGAAGATGTGCACTCACATGCACAAGAAACAAAACAGGTTCACTAGGATTTAGTGGATACACTCCTCTATTGGATGGAGGGAAAAA
This sequence comes from Cibotium barometz, assembly GCF_041138505.1. Lineage (NCBI taxonomy): Eukaryota > Viridiplantae > Streptophyta > Polypodiopsida > Cyatheales > Cibotiaceae > Cibotium > Cibotium barometz. The sequence continues at coordinate 4,885,125 of NC_141061.1, forward strand.
TCCGAAGCTCTCACTCTAAACTGAAGCGATTGCAACAACAACAAATACCCATAGGTTCCAAAATACCCCATTGGTTTACATGGCCATAAACGGAGAAAAATCATGAAGGTACCCATCCCCAAGCAAGTGGGTACAAGGAAAAAAGAGTATTCCTTTCAGGCTGTGAGACATGTTCATTTGTTTCACGTGCACTATTCTCCTTCTCTAAATGCATTATATGTGGCCTTGACTGATTGAGCATATAGGAAGCCATAGGGTATCAAAATTTACATGCAAAAGGGATCAATTTCATGCTGTGAACGGTAAATGGGTCCGGGCTACTTCATGCCATGAAATACTTAGAACCATTTCACGTTGTGAAACACTTCAAAATACTTCACGATGCAAACCGACTCTAGCACTTCATGCTATGAAACGGTCACAAGCCTTCCACCTATCGTAAGATGACACATGGCATTCCTAATTAAGCTGGCCGTCAAGCCGATGGCTAAATCATAAATACTTTTTCTTTCCCTTTTTTGTGCATTCTTTATCAACCTACTCCATTTGATTTGTTGCATTCAGTCTTCATCGATCTCCATCGCCTGCATCCACGTTGGTGTGCGTTCATTCTTCCTTTCTTGGCGACCATCACTCTCAGGTAGGAGCATGATATCAACCCTTGTTTGTTTCATTCATATGAATAAATCATAGTGGGTACATAATAAATTAATCATATGAATAAATCATAGTGGGTACATAATAAATTAATTTGTATCTTATCAATCGATCGCATATATCACATCCCCTTTCCTTGTTGTTTTTCACAATCCATGCATATCATCTCTTCCCCCCAAACCGATCATATGAATAAATCATAGTGGGTACATAATAAATTAATTTGTATCTTATCAATCGATCGCATATATCACATCCCCTTTCCTTGTTGTTTTTCACAATCCATGCATATCATCTCTTCCCCCCAAACCGATTCACAAGTACATGTGCTTTTTAACCCGTGAAATAGTAGTCTGCTATTTCATGAGGTTTACACTAACCACTCAAAAGGAATAACATTGCACCGAACCCTTGAAATTAGTTGTTCCTACAAAATCTACATTGCTAACACCACTTCTCCATTGACAATCATGACCCACCAAACCTACTATCTCATGAAGTAAACTCTACTACTTCATGGTTTTAGCCCTTCATGTGTTAAACCCTTCACGTCTTAACCATTTCATGACTTTAGCATTTCATGTGCTAAACCCTTCATGGCTTTAGCACTTCACGTCTTAACCCCTTCATGGCTTTAGCATTTCATGTGTTAAGCCCTTCACAGCTTTAGCACTTCACATCTTAACCACTTCACGTGCTAAGCATTTCACGCCTTTAGCATTTCACGTGCTAAAAGCACCTCATGTCTTGATCACCTCACACACTGTTATTTACACACCCTATTCACTTGTATATTTCAACACCTCCCCTCAAGTGAATACTCCTAGCACACCTGGACCCTATACCAAGTTTCCCTCTTACTTGATAGTCCGCGAGACCAGTGCTTAGCACACCTCCCTGACCCTATACCAAGTTTCTCTCTTACTTGATAGTCTGCGACCAGTGCCTAGCACACCTCCCCTCAAGTGAACTTAGCACACTTGGACCCTATACCAAGTTTCTCTCTTACTTGATAGTCTGCGACCAGTGCCTCAAGTCCCTAAACTCATAGTCCTTGACACTCTCTCTCTCTATGTGTCCAAGTCTACTACAAGTGCCCCTGACCTTGACTAAAGTGCTCACACATATATCTACCACGTGGCCTACATCATTGGTGGCTTAGAGGTGGTTCACACATCTATCTACCACATGGCCTACATCATCGGTGGCTCAGAGGTGGTTTTACTTTGTTGGGACAGGTTACATTGGGTTGTGGGGTCTCTCTCTCTCTCTCTCTCTCTCTCTCTCTCTCTCTCTCAGAAAAGATGATCTGACTCCACTTCCTTAGGAGCCTCCATGAAGTTTGCTGATGTCATTCCTTCTCCACTAGTTTTGTTGTTACAGTCTCTTGCCATGTGTCATGGCTTTCCACAGTTGTGGCAAGTGAAGGTCCTTCCTCCTACTTTGCCTCTTCCTCGTCCTCGTCCTCGCGAGAGAATCCTCCTTGGGTGAAGAATGCTTTTTCTTCTCCTGCTGTTGAGTCGAGCCAGCCATTTCTTCTCTTTGCCTCTGCTCTCTTTCTCTAGTAGAGTTCCTTCTATCTCGTGTAGCTTCAATTTAGGTACATTCTTTAGTGTTGCTATAATATTTTCATATTCACCTTTGTCCACACTCTTCAGAAGCACTGCTAGTGCCTCATCATCTTCTACCTTTTTGCCAATAGCTACCAGTTGTTGCTTAATGCTTTTATATCTGTTCAAGTGTGTGATTAAAGGTTCACTTTTCTTCATATCCAATTTGTAGAATTGCATTAATAGATTTATCTTTGAATTTTTAGCTTGTGTGCCAAATAATTTATTGAGTTCATCCCATGCATCTTTTGCCCATTGTATCCCTGTGATGTGATGAATGATTTCATCATTCAAATTGAGTGCAATAAGTCCTAATGCTTTTTCATTCTTGCTCTTCCACTCATTTTCCCCTCTCACCTCTGGGCATTCATCTCTTCCCTCAACTAGCCCCCACAGATTTCTCCTCATGAGCAGATACATGGTTTTTGTCTGCCATTTGTAAAACTGCTCCCCATTAAATTTGGCTATTTCTTGTACTGTACTCATGATGATGTGAAGGGGGTCTTACCTCTTGATCCAATTTCAAGATTCAAGGGCAGTGTCTACCCTTTTACAACTCAATCTGGTGTTTAAGAGATGATTACAACAAATTTATCAGCATAAAATCACCAGAAATTACATTAAATCAAGGGTAGCTAATTTGTACGGAATGGTTAGAGTGTCAAACCAACTCCTAATTGCAATCTGAAGTTATAGGGATGTGTATCAGTGTTAATTTGAACCCTTAATTATATCAAAATACAATGATTAGCATTGATTAATCATTGATTAGCAAATTAATCCTCTGTTTTGTGTGCAAAAAACAGAGTATGCGGGGAGGCCAGATCTGGGGCCTTAGACTTCAAATGAGCTCAAATCCTTTCAAGGCCATCAATAGCAATTAGTCTAGTAGAGGATTAAGCCAAGAAACACAAGATTTGACCAAACATTGAATGCTTAATCTCTGTTTTACCAAAGTCACATGCAGATTTGATGAAGAGCTTGGATCTCACTGTAGACTTGATCAAATCAATTTCTGACTTCACTAGCTTGTAGAGCATGCTTGAAAACCCCTCGGGCTAAGAGGAATTAGACCCATTTGATTTGATGAAGTAGAAATCACTGATTTTTTCCAAAAAAAAGCGCCTGTAAATGGTACTGCCGCCGCCGCCGACGTTTTGCGCTGGAATTCTTCCAATTCCTTTGGGTTGTGTGTAGGCCCTTGTGTCTAGAATGAGTCCCTAAAAGGGCTTGGGCAATGGTTGAGCCTACAAGGAGAGGGAGCTCCTCCACTGACTGGGGGTACAGAAAGCTTCTTGAAAATAACTAAAAAATTGATTATTTCCTAATTATCTATTAATCCTAATTAACTAAATAATGGGCTCATAAACTTGATGGATTCTAGGCTTGGCTTTGATACCATGTTAAAATTACAGCAATGTGATGAGCTATGGTGGATCAAATGCTAGAATCAACATCATTAACAAAGTGATTAGATGATAATTAAGATGTGATTAGTGAGTAATTAACTAATAGCTTAATGTAGGCATGGATAATAAAAAACTAGCCAATTCTCATTAGGCCAATGCCTCAATTTATAGAGTTTACATCCAAGCATCTAATCCCACTGATTTCTCCTTGATTCACTCCACCTCTTTTGCTTGATTCTCTCCACCTCTCCCAGAATATCTCCACACTTCCTAAATCTTCTCATGCTACCCTTTATTCTCTCCCAATAGATTCTTCTCACCTTTTCATAGGTTCTCTCACATTTACAGATTCTCTTTTACAAGGGCTTGTTCCCACACACACCCTATTCACTTGTATACACGAGCTGTTACCAATCATCATGACTGATGCTCTTTTCAATGTTTTAGCCGGCTTCCTCTGCTACATTAGACCCTGATGTAGAAGGGACTCCGGCTGTCACATAGGCTAGTACAATAGGGTCGCCAGTGGTTGGAAAAAAGGAAGAGAGCATCCTGAGGCACTAAACTTGGCTATCTAGGGTCATATGTGCAGAAGTTTCAGGGCTTTGTAATCAGCATAGATATACAAACAACTCATAGAAAGATCTTGCTCCAGTACCACAACCCAGAGTGCTTATAGATATTAGAGGATGTAGAAGTCAAGGACAAGTTGGAAAAGGTAGGCCTTGAATGGTAGAAATCATCCCTCACACTATCAACACAAATTTATGTGTGGAGTATCTGACTTCTGACAAATCTACCAAGAGGGGTACAGTGACAAAGTCAGATGGCACGACTGAGTAGGTCCTCATCATAGAGGAGCTGATTTGAGACGCTCTGCAGTTGCCCACACCAATTCACACATATACATAGTTTTTGAGCAAATGCCTATGAATGACATGTTAAAGAGAATTTCTTATAACTCTAATGGGTAGAATATGATAACATAAGGAATTAGGTTAATGAAAAGGTTTGCATGAAAAGGTTTGCAGAGCATTATCTATGCTTATGCAGGTTAAACATGTGGACATGTATAATAGGGTCCCCATACATTGCCTTGCCAAGATTCATGAAGAAAAAGAAGAGGATTGGGCGTGGTACATTCATCGAGAGATGGAGAATTATCTTAAGTCACACCAGTCCCCAAGGTGTGTAACCCTTACCTCCTTACAAGAGTGCTCAGCCATGCAGCTAACCTTCTAGTTCCAAAAGGCACATAGGGAGTATAGGTACCCCAGGATGCAGCACCCTTAGAACCATCCACTAATATTCCTCTCGACCAAGCAGTCTTAAAAGAAACAAAAGAGCTATTAAAATAATTGAAGAAGGGTAAGAGGACCAAGAAAGACAAAAAGACGAGGGGGATCCTCTAGCAAGTTGAAGCAAAATCCCAACACTTGGACGCAAGTGTCACAAGAGATAACATCATTGAAGCAAGTGCTAGAGTAGACAAAAACACAGGGCACTGAAGGGATGACAGAAAGTGCAGCTCCTGCAATGCCCCTTCACACACCTCCCTCAAGCCCTTCTCACAAATGGTATTCCCGAACCTCTCACCACTCCACGATCCTGTCATTTCTGATCAGCCACCTTTGACAGAGATAGGTGCAGAATAGGCCCTAGAACAACAAGTGTCCCCCAGACATATGTGGATACAAGATATGAAGAAGCTACATCGGCAAAACCAGTTGCCATAGTGGAAGGTCATGATACTGACAAGAGAAAGAGAGCAGAAGAACCTACAAGCCCCAGTAAGAAGAGGAGACTAGAAGATTCTTTCCTGCATAACTTGGAGGGTGATACATTTCTACAAGAAACCATGGGGGGCCTTGACAACTTACTGCAACTCCAGTTTCATGAAACATAAAACTCAGCATCTACAAGTGTTTCAATCTGGGAACAGGAATAAGAGGTATATGGAGATGCCACCTACTTACCACTCACATGCTCCATGACAAGAATGCCACCTAATGGAGGTAATTACGGGAAGTGAATCCTTAAATGCAAGCACTTAAGGAGCAAATGGCTGCTGCGGCAGATGCAACATATAGGGAAGTGATACTCAAAAGCTTAAAAGCAGCACAGGAACATGAAAACAGGTTCCAGACATTAGAAGAGCATAACAAAGTGCTTAGCAAGATAGTGGTGTAGAAAATCAAAGAAAACACGGAGCTCAAAGCACAAGTAGACCAAGCCAAGGACCAGCTTCAAAAGGAAGTAGCACATGCAAGAAAGAAAGAAGACCAACTTACAAAGACGCTTTAGGATGCCCATGCCACGTTCACAGCCAAGGAAGAAGGGTTTAAGGGGTAGATCAAAACGTTAAATGAAGCAATTGCTGCAAACAAACAAAGGGTGGTCAGCCTTCAAACTGAAAGGGAGCAGCTAAATAAGGCACATGCTGACAAACGTTAAATGAAGCAATTGCTGCAAACAAACAAAGGGTGGTCAGCCTTCAAACTGAAAGACCAACTTACAAAGACGCTTTAGGATGCCCATGCCACGTTCACAGCCAAGGAAGAAGGGTTTAAGGGGTAGATCAAAACGTTAAATGAAGCAATTGCTGCTGCAAACAAACAAAGGGTGGTCAGCCTTCAAACTGAAAGGGAGCAGCTAAATAAGGCACATGCTGACAAACTACTAAAAGCTTTAAATGAGATGATCCACACAAAGACTCTGGAAATGGATGATATGTTGGCTAGCCACAGCGAGTGCTGGAATATGTAAATCAGCAGTAGCTTTGCAGCAGGCAGACTTTAGCAGTAGAAAGATAGCAGTAGATTGAAGAGGCTCATATACAGGTAACAACTGCGAGAAGAGAAGAAGAAGAAGCCACAAGAAGATACGATGAGTTGGCCGTTGCTAGAAGAGAAGAAGAAGATACGATGAGTTGGCCGTTGCTAGAGGAATCCGAGAAGCTGCCATTTCCAATCTCCTTTCCACAAATGACTCAAGGATACAAGAGCTGGAACACCAACTGGCCATACAACAAAGGACTCAGAGAGGGCAGACACCACCCACTAACGAATTATGACTCCTTATCGAACGAGCCTCGGAGATAAGTTCATTGTCGGTAACTCCTCGGAGATAGGTTCGTTGTCGGTAACGAGCCTCAGAGATAGGTTCGTTGTCGGTAACTCCTCGGTCCTCTCCTCAAACACTATCATTGTTCTTATCTACACTAACATTCTCTCTCTCCTTCAATATGAGATCAACCTCACAAAAGACCTCAGCTTAGGAGATCTTACACTCATCCCTCAAAATACGGAAAGGGATGCAGACCCCACTATCATCATGGGAATTTTATGGGGGGATATAGTACTAACAGATAGCTAATATCTTTTTCTATCCCTTACATCCCATAGTGCTCAACCTATGTAGTTGGTGCCGTGTGCTACAACAATCTGACATCTTGGATAACAGTGTCGATAAACTCAACCTGTTCATGCCAAATGATATCCCAACAACACTGGCCAACTACGAGGTTGTGTGGCAAAACAAGGAGTTATCAATGGGCCATAAGCTACGCTTGGCTAGAAGTATATAATACCCATCAGCATCTTAATCTTTCAGAATATTTTTATGTCATCCTTTTGGTATTATTGAGAAATATCCATAAACATTTCGAGTATATGCTCACCCACTGTGGTTTATAATTTTGATAAACAACATATTGAGTATCCTGATATAACATTAGAAGATATAACTGAACTCCATGAATTTATGAAGACTATCAAGCCAAGTCACCCACCTCCTGGTTCAAGCGAGGGTTAAGAAGAGACACAAAACTCCTCGATCTCCAATACTTATCATGTGTTCTCTTCAACAGCAAGTAAATTATTAAACCCCTTTCCAAGTGTAACTCCTACTAACCAGTGTGAGGCAGAATGCACTTTCTCTCTCGTATCTTCTATCCCTATCGATATTCCCACTAACTCTCTAGCCCTCGAGGAGATGTCGGCACCCAACCTATCTCCCTATCTCCAAAATGGCCATTTGATGAGGTACGTAATATACATCCTCAAGATAACATTGAAGCTTTTACTAACATGCCTGTCCTTGAGTCTTTAACATCGGCAGAGTATGAGGGGTTCAGCAGAGCAGGAAACCCACTCCTAAAGCTAAACCTCATGTTCAAGGTGTTGATGCAAATCACACCATTTGAACCTACCTTACAAATCATGCCCAACGCTTACTCTACAATGGAACCAAGAAGATAGTCATATGTGCGTTACCCTCTCTGAGCACCAATGCCAGATCTAGAGGAGTTGTTACCTCCTGCAGGTGAAGGTACATTATGGGAGAATGTGGCAAAGCATACCAAGCTGGCAAACCCCACCTAGCAGACTTGCTGGAAGTCTACATTGTTACCTTCATGATTAGCTACTGTTTTCACAGGTGGTGGAAGGCACATCAGTATGTACAAGGGGAGGCTACACAGCCATCATAATTAACAGATGATACCAATCCTCGCATCAAGGATATTGGTCTACAACCGGATTGGAGAAAAGAATTCCTAACAATTCTAGAATATAGTCATCAGTACCAATATTCTCCTGCCAACTCACCGGGTGGATCCGCTCTCACACCACTACAATTTCATGATGCAAAGAGAAGGAATTCTCATGTTTGCTAAAATTTTCCACATTTCTCGCCATCTTCCTTCACAGATATTACAAGCCAAAGACAACAAATGCTCACATGGATCAGAGCTTGGCACCGCATTCATGATCCAGACATTGTGGTTGCTGTCAAATTCCTCAAGTTGATCATAGTCCTTATCGATCAACCAAGGGAGAGGTATGATGGATTTGAAGCATAACAACCAAGGGAGAGATATGATGGATTTGAAGCAGAACAACTTTTGACATGAACACAGGGCCAAATGAAAGAGGCATGATGTTGTACTATCATCGTCTGCGGTGTCTTCCCGGCTACATGCATATCACATTTGAAGACATGGTGGACACCGGGTTCTGGACATCCCACTCAACATTCAGAAGAACCATGAAAAATATTTAATCATGCCGAAACTTCAGATATGAGTTCGGCGAGACGAGGTCTTTCAACCTCGGTAAAAGGTTTCGAGGATAGAACTTATATCAAAGTAGGGGGGATGTTAGTCCCATTTTGGATTAACAGAGATGCTCCTCCAATTGAGGACATTAAGAAGTGTCATGAAAAGGCACTATAAAAGTTGTATTGAGAATCTAGCCACCCAAGGCCTTAGTTAGTAGGTTTTGGGTGCCCAAGTGTGAATAAGGGCCAATTATATATAAGGCAATTCTCATAATGAAATGATATAATCCCCTTTTGTGCTATGAGAACTCTTGTGCTTTGGGGAGAGAGAGAGAGAGAGAGAGAGAGAGAGAGCTCTAGTACATGTGCCTCTTTCATGCATGTATGTGTGTGAGAGAGTGAAGCAATTTAGATTGTCCACCCAAGGTGAGAGTAAATATATAGGTAGCCACCTATTTCCAAACCCTAACCTTTCCATGATCCTAGCCACAAAGGACCAATGAATCATGTCACATAGGCGTTCTCTAAGTCAAGCTACAACATAATGCATTTTTTATTTGTTTTTTGGGCCACTTCTCTACCCAGCATGGCAGCAATGATGTTGTCATAAATAGATCTTCCTTTAATGTAGCCATATTGTTTTTGGGATATGATCTCGTGTGTAAGATTGGAGTGATCCTCAAAGCAATAACCTTTGGCCAGTATTTTGTATACCACAGTGAGCAGAGTAATGAGTCTCCACCAGTGGTTAAACCTATTTTACAGGCTCCCTACTGGTGGGGGATGAGTTTCACAACACCCTCTTTCAAATCCTTTTCCATGCTCCCAGAATCAAAGGCAACATTACATATATCTCGCACTAGGTCCTTGATAGAGGGCTAGAATGTAATAAAAAACTCTATTGATTACCCATCCCAGCCAAGAGATTTCTATTTCCCAAGCTTTTGAAGGGCTAGCCAACATTCATCCATTTCCACCTCTCTCTCCAACCATCTGGCCTTGTCAGCTTCCGCTCAGTTGTTGTGCTGACTAGACCTAGGAGTCTGTTTTTTCTGCTTGGAATGCAGACTTCCTTCAAACTCAATGTGGAACCAAGAAATTCAACTCACTTCCTGGCCACCTACAAAAAAATAATATTTTAAAAAATGAGTGATGCAATAAACTATGACATTATAATGTGCTTAACCTTTTAAATAATGTGATTTGGTAAGCTTGTCCCTTTCTCATAGTTAAATGCCTACCAAGGTAGGGTTTATAACTTTAAAAAATAATTTACAAATATATCGTGTTCTTATATTGATTGATACTAGCATTTAGGGATTTTGTTTGTGATAAATTAGTTACATTTCTCATCATAATGATGTTAGGGTCCTTAATGTTAAAAGATGGGTTTGACCTCAAGAATATTATCATGCCTTTATGCTCAATATATAGCTCATCCTTAGTAATCTCTAAATCATCATTTACTAAAAGGCGAAGAGGAATATTTAGCTTTTTCGATTGGTTTATTTGTTTCTTGATAAATTTCATACAAACTTAGTGCCTTTATGCTCAATATATAGCTCATCCTTAGTAATCTCTAAATCATCATTTACTTCTAAAAGGAGAAGAGAAATATTTAGCTTTTTTGATTGGTTTATTTGTTTCTCGATAAATTTCATACGAACTAAGCGTAGCTCCCACAACCATCTAAGACCATCTGGACCCTCAAATGGGCCATGTAACCCAAGAACAGTGTGTTCTCGGTTTCCTATCCAACACTCACTAATACAATCACATAGCTTGCAAAGTAAGCATCCTAACCATAACATTTAGTCAGCGTCCATTGTTTAAATTGGAAATTGTCAGTGTTTAGGTACTCACCACAGTGGCTATTCCTCATATAGGGGGCTTACAAAATAGAGCACATCTATCACTCACAGTAATAATACAAGGGTGGAGCATTGCGCAAAGGCTTTTCCAACACACCCTCTTAGTGTCCATGAACTACCTCTTCGGTCCAACGTTGAGTTGATGAATATGGCACTCTATCAAATCTGTCTCCATAGTGAAAATATTTGAATAATTCTTTGTTGTTGGGTAGTAGGTAAGCTCCATGATAAGCTCACACATAATAATGTTGTGCCTCAATGTGGTTTGTGCAAGTTTGAAACATCGGGTTCTTGGCAATCGCAACTCTGATTGTCACACATCAACATTATCACTCCCTTTTGAGCAACACCCATGTCTCCTAAGATCTTTCTCATCTAGACTTCTTCATATGAAGCAAAGCATGCTGCCTTGTACTTAACCTTTGTAGAAGAAAGTGCCATTGTAACCAGACCCAACAAGAAAATAGTAGCCAAAATAGTTTTTTTGCTATCACAATCCCATGCCCAATACGAGTCACAAAATTCAGTCAAGGAATGGCCCAATTTGTAAGCAATGTCATACTACCCAATGGTACGTTTGATGTGCTTTAACACCTCCATCCCTACCTCTTCTCTCAGGGCATGATTTAAGAATCTGCTAAGGACACCACTTGCGAAGTTGATGTTATGTATTGCATAAGTCCCCACTAACTTCATGTACTCCTTCATATCCATAGGTAGAGAAGCATTTTTCATAGAAAGCTTCGCATAACCCTCCATGGGAGTAACCACTAACTTACACCACTCAGCCATGCCAAATGCATTCATAATTTATTTTGTATAATTTTGTTGAGAAATGGAAATTCCATCTACCTCTTTGCCAAATATCAATCCCCAAATAAAAATGCATAAAACCAAGGTCTATTATTTCAAACTCAACTCAAAATCCCATCTGCTAGATCTTTTCATGTTCCCCATCATGATGAGGTCGTCCATATATAGGACAATGATCATGTATCTAACTTGTTAAGAGAAAACATACAAATTTAACCATCTGCCATATCTCTTCATGGTTCCCCCCCATCATGATGAGGTCATCCACATATAGGACAATGATCATGTATCTAACTTGTTAAGAGAAAATATACAAATTTGCATCTCATAGGCTTTTAAAAAGACCAATACTTTTATAAAGAATGACCAATACTTACAAAGAAAGCATATATCTGCTCATATCATGCCTAAGGGGCCTGTTTAGCCTCCTGTATCATGCCTTCTGGAGTCTGCACACTTTGGTTTTTGAACTGAGTATCTGAAACCTAGGTGGTTGCGTATTCAAGTTAACAAGAGCTTACCTTAGCCTTGCCCGCATGTGTTATTGGGTCTTGCCTTCAAAAGCTGCAAATTCAACTTCCCTATGTGGGTGTGCTGGCTCATCCCATCGTGTCCTTGCTCCATTGTCACACCGCAATGCTCCTTTGCCAATGGGAAGGGAGAGTTGTCTATGCTTCGATGGAGATAAACAAGAGATATATCTTCGATGAAAATTCAACTTCCCTATGTGGGTGCGCTGGCTCATCCCATCGTGTCCTTGCTCCATTGTCACACCATAATGCTCCTTTGCCAATGGGAAGGGAGAGTTGTCTATGCTTCGATGGAGATAAACAAGAGATATATCTTTGATTCTCTCTCACAAAAGGTAGGGTAAGAAGAAGAAGCTAATGTGAGAAAAAAAACTACAATCAAACCTATCTAGCATGCATCCATCAAAAAAGCAAGAAAGATTCGATGGCATACAAGCAAGAAAGAAGAGGGAAGAGGACAACTCACAAGCGTGGTAATCTTGCTTTATATGTTCCAATGTTGTCTTACAAAAGATAAGTTCCCGTTCAAGCATGTAAGATGGCCAAGAGCCTTATAGCAGGTCAGGCAAGTGAAAGCAACATAGTGGTACCCCCCTTTCTAATGGTGACCACATCCTCACATCACCCAAGTTGATGGTCAAGCTGTTGTTGCAAGGTAGAAGGTGTGGATGGTTTATTATACGCCATGAAGTTGGCGGTCAAGGTTGAGTGGTATAGTTCGAGACCGATTTACAAACCAGATGCACGGCAAAGTGGTGGAAAGCTTTGGGTAGCCCTAATGGAAAGCATCTTATTGAGGTGGCATGGAAAGGTAATGTAGAGGCTCTTCATGCTAGCCCTCCGTTAATTATGGAAGTGATGTGGAGCCTTCATTGATCGAAGCAATCTGCATAGCCTGTGAGATTGGGAGAATGAGTGCTTGGACCACCATGTAATAATTTGCAAGGATAGATGGCAGTCTGGATCTTCATAGCATGACATGAGAGTATGTCTTAATCTCACAACGCATGATGTTGGGAGATGAGGCTTCTTCGTGGGGTAAAAACATCGATTAAGGCAAGGTTGTGGTGTGGTGGAAGTGAAGTTGTAGATCTTGTGAACAATGAAGCTCTTTGGAGGAACTTGCAAGGTCGAGGGGGTTCTCTATGCGATGGGTCATACCATGGCCAGAGATGTACCTAGAGGGGCATTGACAAGGTTAGTTACAAGTGCATGTGATGCCAGTAGTGAAAAATATAGGTGACCTGTATGGGAAATGGGTGGAAGGTATGATTGTGTGTATGCACCTCTCAAACACGAAGACTTCTCCAACTCAATTGCTCTTTTTGACTCTTTTTGCTGCGTTCTTTGACATTTACTTGGCATCCCTTTTTTGGGGAACTCAAGATTATGACATTGTTTGGGGCATGGGACACAATGGACTTTGTTTATAGGCCATAGCTGCTGCAATGGAATTAGGTGGCCTTTGGGTTCTCGAGGGATTTGGCATTGTCAACAAGCACTTGGGATAGAGGCAATGTGGATCAGTGGGTGGTGTGGTCAAAGACGAGGTTCTTGCTAATTGTTGGAAGGTTAGACGATAGGTTGTACCACGGGCCAAGCTTGTGCTTGTTGCCATGGTCCCCATCTAGAAATGTACCTCGAGGGTTCTCGACAATGAGGCTCAACACAGATTTGTAAAAGAACAAGGCCTATATGTTTATTATACAAAGAGCCCATGTATATATTGCAGGTGGCGTGCATGGGCATTGGGCAAAAGGTGGGCTTGTGTAGAAGTTTCTTTATTCGATGAAAACTCCAACACCGCTTTCTTCGACATGTATTTGGTTGCTTTCTTAGATTGTTACATATGGTTAGAGATAGGGGAATGAGTGTTGATGTGTAGCAAGGATGGCCAATAAGAAGGCAGGTGTGAATGAGGTTGGGAATTGAAGATATTAGGACATCTAATATGGCATGCATATTGGTAAACTATGAGCTCGGATATAGTTCAATGGATCTTGGTGCTTTCTAAGCCTCTTTTTGAAGTGTTGGTGGGGCTCTTTGGCTTTCTTGCTTGAAGAATGGCGAAAAAACTAAAGCATTACAGAGCTTGTGTAGCTTTGAGATAAAATGTGAGATTGCCTGACAATGCTAACCTTGGCATGCAGCTTTACATTAACCTGGCATCTCTACCTCGTTTGATTATCATGGTTGTTGGCATGTTTTTCCCCTTGTAGGGAAATGTAGAGCCCATTTGATTCTTGGCCTTTTGCTGGCTCCTCACTCCCTATTAGGTTCTCTTTGCGGGGGAGGTTATCATGCGCCCTCTCACACCCATTCTCTCTCTCTCTCTTCTTTTCTCTTGTTCACTTTCCCTCTTTATCTTCCTCTCTCTTTTTATTTCTTTCTTCTTCTCTTCTTTTCTCTTATGAGTTGGTACAGGAGTGCCACCATCACTAATTGGCATTTTCTTCTTGTGGATATGGTCTCATCTAAGGGGACTCCAATGCTCAAGTAATTGGAAATCTTGTAACTCTACCTTGGCACTAAGAATCTTCCAAAAGATCCTCCTCAACCTCCATTGATCCCGAGGATTACCAGAATTCGAGCGACTGCATTCCAGTGAGGTGGCAGTTCGAGCGAGGAATTTTGTTGATTTTCACAACAAAGTGCAAGTTATTATGTTCCAAATAGAGGTATCTCTCATTCATTTTTGGAGAAGAGCTTATGTAGATGAATTTTCTTGAATATGAAAAATCCACAGAAATATGGGAACAATGATCTTAAGAACATATATCAATATCAAAAGTATAATTTGTGGTTAGTTAGCTCTGATTGCATATATCAATATTTATGTTCCAAATAGAGGTATCTCTCATTCATTTTTGGAGAAGAGCTTATGTAGACGAATTTTCTTGAATATGAAAAATCCACAGAAATATGGGAGCAATGATCTTAAGAACATATATCAATATCAAAAGTATAATTTGTCGTTATTTAGCTCTGATTGCATCTATATGTTATAAAAGATTACATTGTAGTTATATCCCTAGTTAAAATTTATTTATTGAAAACATCTCTAAATATAGCCCTCTCTTCTTTATTTATGGTTGATGTTTTGCTTGTGTTATTTTTAATGTCAAGAATGGCTAGGATTAAAATTTTAGCAATTACTTTTCCTTCATTCAAACAACAATAGTCTCTTAAAGATTGAAAAACAAAAACCACTTGAGCATCTATATCATTGTCAATATGTACAAATCAATTCATTATCCTCAAGTCATTTATGTTCCAAATATAGTTATTTCCCATTCATTAATGTAAAATCCAAAAGTCCACATGATTTTATTGAATACAAAGAAAGCCATACTTATTTAGAAGCAAAGGTTCTTAGACCATTACCCAACATCAAAATAGCAAAATTACATCAAGGGTAGCTTTGACACTTCTATACATTCCCAAAATTACATCAAAGGTAGCTTTGACGCTTCTATACATTCCCAAAATTACATTGAAAATAGATCTGAACATATATAAGAGTTTCTCAAATTCTTCTCCCAAAATAAGCTACTGCATCCTCATATCTATTCCAAATACATAAGGTTGGTCCAAAATGATCCTATGTGGTCTCAAAGCTCAACCAAGTGGCCAGCCAATACTTGACTGGTTTCTACGAGAAGTTAGTGCTTGGAAAAACAATTCCACCTTTGTAAGAGCTGATTGGTGCATAAACTCATGCACTTTATCACTTAATCCCAAAACATTGATGAAGATAAAGTAGATGTGTTTGCATGGAATATACATCCCTTTCTTTGCATGGAATATACATCCCTTTCTTTATACATCCCTTTCTTTGCATCTCGTTGCATGAAGTCCTTGCAGGAGCAACGTGGAAACTCAGATATTGTCATTGTGTATGTCAAACCCTTTGTAATAGAACTTTCTATATGCACATAGAAAAGATGCATTTCATTTGGACTTATTATCTTCTCTTGCACTACTTTAGCATTCAGACATTGAGCCTTTTGAATCCTCTCTTGAGAATCTTTACTTAGCTTGGATCTCCACTTCACAATCATATTATCCCTTCGACCAGCCCGAACATGACTCAATGCTGTTGCACTCCTCTCTGCATGTTTGGTCCTTGCACATGCAAACTTTCATCCTCCTCAAGCACAAAACCTATATGCTGTAATTTCTCCTTTTCATGTTTTTTTATGGAAGTCCCAACAGAAACCTTCCACACCCCAGGGGAATGGCCAAGCACACCAAGGTGTTGCAAGACTGGTCAACACTCCATGTATGGGCTACAGAGGTGTTGCAAAACCACACAAACTTCTCTTTAATACCATTAGGATGTTGTCTTCTCCCCTTGAAGCAAGGTGCAAGGACACCCTCAGTTACACTTTGATCTAATGTATTTATGCGTGCTCCACATCTAGCCTTTGTGACAGTAATGAACCCAAAGCATGTCACCACATTATGTGGATATGTTCTTTTGATGGCCCAATTAGTGTCATGAACAACACTCTCCTTGCATAGAATCTCCTCTTCATGTACATTTGAAGAGGTAGGTCTCCTCCCACCAAATGGTCGCCTACCTGTAACATAAATGTACTCTGACCTATGACTGTCATGCTCTATCACTGCAGTAGGAGTGGGAGAGCCTCTTCTCCTTCTAATTTGGGTTTGCTCTATTGATGGCCTTTGCATTTCAGGTGTCTGAAGCCCAGCCTCTTCTATAACACTATGGGCAACATCAACTAGTCTCTTTGTTGACACATTGCTTGAATCTCCTGTCATAATCCTCTTAGTTTGTCCAAAGTATGTCCTGTTCCCAAATGTTTGCCAGACATGAAGGCATCGTAGTGTGCACTTTGAAGCATAGACATTGCCAGGTCTGAAGCAGTGGCCTCATATAAGCTTATGTGTTTAGCATATCCATGAGCAGCCCTCATACTTGATGAATGCTTTGTCTCTGATAAATTCATAGAAGGAACAAATCCTGTGTCCTTATGTTGTTGCATGAATGATCCCCCCCCATTGGGAAACCCGTATATCCCACCATGCCAACCATGTCTCAAGGGCAGATAACTCACCATCTTTTACATGCATAGGTGTCCACCACTTCTTTAAAGCATCTTATTACAAATCTCTGCACTAGCATCCAATGTCGCTCTCTTCTAGTTTCTACACAGTTGCTTATGCTCTTCTTGAAAAGGAGGCCTAATGCATTTGCTTGTATGCTCTATCATTCTCATTTCCCAATGAAAATCACATGTTCTCTCTTTACCATCCATCACATTATTAGGTCCACCATTATACACCGTTCTAATTGCAAGCCAATTTGCACTTGCTCCATCTACCATAAAGCCTCTAAATTCTGGTAAAGGGAATCCATTTTTTAATATTTAATTAATGAGCTGCTAGAACTTTATATGTGCACCAGTATCTTTGAGCTTAAATTCACATGTAGCAATTGTGAGAAGCTCTTTGATGAAAGGGTCATTCACATGTAGCAATTGTGAGAAGCTCTTTGATGAAAGGGTCATACACATGGGCACCCATGGTAGACCATCCCTTAACCCGGTGGACATGGTCAAAGTGCAACCATTATTTTCCCAAGCTACCGCTTGGCCTTATTCTATTCACCAAGTCAAGCCTTGAACTTGGACCAATAGTAGACATCTTGAAGACATGAGGTTGCTGATCATCTGCTGAGAGCTGTCCAGGAAAAAAGATACTATGTAGAAATGGATATCTGCATCGCCATTTCAAATCTAGCAATGAATCAAGCCCATAGTCCACTCCTTCTAATCCATATCTAGCTGACTGCATGGATCTTTGAATCCTCCTTCTTTGTGATAATGGTGTGATTGTCTCAAGAACCTGTTGAACACCAAGCTCATCCAACTCCTCAGTTCCTTCCTCTTTACCAACAATCAACATGTCCATGAAAATATCTTTGGCAACACCAACTTTTTCAATATTTTTGCAGGACATGAAAGGGTTCTTTCTTGCATGGTCTGATACCATTTCATTTACTTTAAAAAAAAAACCCTCGATTGCTCCTGCTCATGAACTCCCACATGCACTGCACATCTTGAAGTATGTTCACAATCATGCAGAATGTAGTAGTAAATGAAAGCTTTACGTTGTGCAACACATATTGGTATCTCACCACAATGAATACATACTAGGGAATCACACTCTCTATCAATTGGACCCACTCGACATGTTTTTCTCAATTTTCATTTCCATTGCATTTCATTGCATAGTTTTGTCCGATCGATATAAGAACAAACTAAATTGCAACACCGCAACAAGTAGCTTGCACACCTACTTATTCGAACCATTCCATTGAAAGAGTCTTGCGAGCTTATAGAGTATAGCATCCAAACATGACCATCAGACTTTTGATCCATCCTAAACATTGTAGACCCCCATCAGACTTTTGATCCATCCTAAACATTGTAGACCCCCAGAGGAGATGGCAGAAGCTCAAACACAATGTAGCCATTATAGTGTCATTGGCAACTCTAAAACCTAATCTATAGTGGTGGCACTTAAGAAAGCAACATGCAATGAACTATTAAGTGGGAGCTTTTCAAGCAAGCTGATCATACTCACAGTGCCCCTTGATTTGGTAGAAGGTGTAGCCTCCTATGTTGTTACTATAGAGAACACACCACCATACTTTGGCTCCACCTTGAATCCAAATTCTCTGGCTTCCAGCTTAAGTGGTTGATTTGAATGATCCCTACATCTTGAAGTCATGTCTCCTCTTGGAGGACAATGTCGCTACTTTGTAAACCAAAGAAATCAATGAGTTGTAGCAGTGAAACCTCATTAACAGCAGTGTCGTATCTGATTTCCAAAGTCTGAGAACCATGGTTGATAACAAGGAAGGATGGCATTGTGAGCTGAGCAATGAGAAATCCAAAAAGATGAGGAATGGCAGGGAGATAGAGAAGAGCAATGCTAAGGAAAGGATGGCTAGGAGAAAGAAACACAATGAAGAGTAACCAAGAAAGAGAGATGGTATCCAGAAGTGTTGATATGGCATAGTCCAACTTGAACATCGCAAACAGATATGGTGGCCAAATAATGACATCAAATGCCATATTATGAATTGAATGCTTAATCAAGAAGTGGTGGCTATCTGGTTCACATATAATTTGTAGGCATAAACAATTATGTTTTAGTATGCGCCATCTAATGCACTGAGAGTTGTGAGGAGATTGTGCTCCATAACGTTTTTTGATTCTACAAGTCATGGAATATTTAGTGGACGAGAAAGGGTTTTCTCAGTCCCTCAACAAGGGATAGAATGGCTTTGCCATTTATGACTCATTAATTTCCATTTATGACTCGTTAATTGCCATTTATGGTGGCTATACTAAATGGATTACTGTGGACCATAGAACGGCTTTGCCATTTATGGCCTGTTAATTGCCACTAACCCAATATAGATCACATTGGATCTTTGTGAATAATGTTGTACCATACATCACATAAGTTTACTACTTGTTGTTAGATTCTACCCGATTCTAGTTAGTACTTGCAAGTTAGTATTTAGTAGTAGTTAGTAGTTCTAGTTTAGTTATTCTTTAGTCTAGTTTAGTAGTAGTCTTTAGTCTAGTTTAGTAGTCTTGGTTAGTAGTTTAGTTAGTTAAGTTAGTATTTAGTAGTAGTTAGTAGTTCTAGTTTAGTTATTCTTTAGTCTAGTTTAGTAGTCTTGGTTAGTAGTTTAGTTAGTTAGTTAGTATTTAGTAGTAGTTAGTAGTTCTAGTTTAGTTATTCTTTAGTCTAGTGTAGTAGTAGTCTTTAGTCTAGTTTAGTAGTCTTGGTTAGTAGTTTAGTTAGTATTTAGTCTTGAGTTAGTATTTTAGTTTAGTTTAGTTAGTCTTTAGCCTCCCAACGTTTTGTTTACTCATCCACTCCCCTTACCCCTCCATACCCTCCATTACTCCTCCACTCCCCTTACTCCTCCCTTACTCCTCCCTTACTCCTCCAACAGAGCGGGTCACGGGACACCACATCCCGGGTTGAGGGCGCAGAGCGGGTCGCCAGCAAGGGTCGTGGGACATCACATCGTGGGTCGCAGACCAGTGCGGGTGGGGGTTGAGCAGAGCAACACCAAGATGTCCTCCAGGTTGGTCTTCTTCATCCTCTTTTTTGCATTCCAATGTGCCAAAAAAAAGGGCAGAGAGGGCTCCCTAGAGGCCGCGATATCGCGGCCTTCTGGGATCCCTCTCTGCCATTTTCTTTAGCCCCCATGAAAGGGCACCATGATGGTTGTGAGTGTGCGACCGATTGCAGGCACTAAAAAATGAGCAATATTGTCCTTGAGCCTCTTTGAAGGGCTATAAAAATTGAGCAAAGGGGGCTCCCAGGAGGCCGCGTCTTGGGAGCCCCCTTTGCTCAATTTTTATAGCCCTTCAAAGAAGCTCAAGGACAATATTGCTCATTTTTTAGTGCCTGCAATCGGTCGCACACTCACAGCCATCATGGTGCCCTTTCATGGGGGCTAAAGAAAATGGCCCTTTGCTAATTTTTGATGGCCCTTCAAAGAAGCTCAAGCCCCCCATAGTCCCAGCTCGGTGCCATGCTCGGTGCCATGTCAGCCGCATGTTGCATGCTACAGTGGCTGCATGTTTTGCATGCAATGGCTCCATGATGAACTTTCTACATGCTACAGTGTGCGCATGTTTTGCATTGAGTTTGCAAGCTTTGGCTATGCCCACATCACCGGTAGAGTAGTTCTTGCACAGAGGGTGCGCACATGCCTCAGCATCCAAGTCTTCCAATAAAAAATGAGATGGGAGATTGTGGGGGCCCCCTATTGCGGTCTCCTGGGAGCCCCCTTTGCTCATTTTTAATGGCCCTTCAAAGAAGCTCAAGCCCCCCATAGTAGCCGCATGGTGCCATGTCAGCCTCATGCTGCATGCTACAGTGGCCGCATGGTGTAGTAAAGAAGTGATGGCCATTATGTCTGAGCAACACGGAGGTGAGCCATCATGGCTAAGTGAGCCAAGGCCATCATCAGCAAGGGGGGCTTGAGCTTCTTTGAAGGGCCCTAAAAAATGAGCAAAGGGGACTCCCGGGAGGCCATGATATCGTGGCCTCCTCGGAGCCCCCTTTGCTCATTTTTTAGAGCCCTTCAAAGAAGTTCTTGAGTCATGAGAGAGGCGCAACCAAGAGTGTAAGATTACTCCCTCCGGCTTTTGAAGTGTGCAGGTGTAAAAACCTCCCTTTCTGATCTTATAATTATTCCCCTCTTTGAAATAAAAGAAAGATCCTATTTTTCCTTGTTTTGGCCTAGAGAGAGAGAAAATGTTTAGAGGGAGGTAATTCAAAATTAAGATATTTTTGGATAGAAAAATCCTCCTAGTGTCTAAAATGGTTTCCCCTGAAAAAGATATTCAAAAAGAAATTTCCAATGTGCAATTGGAATAAATTAAAATCAGGTAAAAAGGACCTTAGCCTAAGGGTCTAGATTTTCTGAAATTTTTGAATTAAGGTTCCTATGGACCAATTAGATTAATCCAAATGTAGGGAGGAGATAAATTGAAGAATAAAAGGAAATCCCCCTAAAAATGAGTAAATACTCACATAAGATGAAGAGTTGACTAAGGACAAGATTATTAGTTAAAAAAGAAGAGATATTTAGAAGAAATGATGTATTTTTGACACCTCAGAGTGGGGGAATTTCCCTCATGAAGGAGGCACCTATTTCACATGTGTGGTTGAGTTTTAAACTCACAAATAATGAGATATATTCATCTCTCCTCTCTCCTGCTTCAACTAGATCCAAAAAGTAAGCTAAACTGACCTAAAAATGGTCAAAAATTGACCAAACTGATTTGGAAAATTCTAGAATCAGTTTGCTTGGTTAGAGGCTCACTTTTTCCTATAAATGAAGCCTCCCCCTTTGTAAATGGTTAATAGTGTTTTATGCACTGTTACTCTACTCCTCCCCAGAGCCAAAAACAATGAATTTATTGATAATTCATTAGTTTTTAACCATTTCCTCTTCAAAAGAATTGGTGGCCACTCTTGTTGCAAACAAGAGTAGATCCCTCAAACCATCAAGCCTAAGGAAAGCTCACAAAAATGCATGTAAGCTAGAAATCTTACTTTTTCTTTATTCCATTTAATGGTTTTCTAATTTTTGTTTTCTTTAAAATGAAAAATGGTGCTATGCCTTGTTGGAAAGGCTTTCCCTCTCTCTTCATTCTTGAATTTAACCTTTCTTTATCCTAGATGTGTAATCAAATTGTTAGAATTAAACTTTTCATATTGTTTCTCTTTAAAAAGTGAAATTTGATTAGTTTAGAATGCTTTAAACCATTTGGGACAATTTCTAAGTAACTTGAGAATGAAAAAAATTAAAAAATGATCAGCCATACAAAGGAGGTTATGGCAAAATTTTCTTAAATTTTGTGAAATAATTTTTATCTTTTATTATTCAAAAAGAGTAATCCCCACCGCTTGTGTATTCTAAAAGTGTTATTTTTATTCTATGCATAGAAAAATGCATATTAGAAATATTTTTATAATAAAAGTGTTATTTTCATTAGGATTAATTTCTATTTATAGAAGGATGCATATTGGAAATATTTTGATTATAAAAGTGTTACTTTCATCAGAATTGATTTTTATGCATAAATAGATGCATAAAAGGATTTTTTATTATTTATAAAAGTGGTACTTGCATTAAAATTGAATTTATGCATAAATAGACGCATAAAAGAATTTTTTAATGATAAAAGCGTTACTTTCATCAAATTTTGATTTTATGCATAGAAAGATGCATAAAGAAATTTATTTTTATTTCAAAAGAGTTATTCTCATCAATTTTTATTTTATGCATAGAAAGATGCATAAAGAAATTTATTTTTATTTCAAAAGAGTTATTCTCATTAAAATCGAGTTTATGCATAGAAAGTTGCATAAAAGATTTATTTTTATTTTGAAAGTGTTATTCTCCTTAAAAGTGTTATTTTGAAAGTGTTATTCTCCTTAAAATTGAATTTATGCATAAATAGATGCATAAAAGATTTTTTAATTATAAAAGCATTACTTTCATCAAATTTTGATTTTATGCATAGAAAGATACATAAAGAAATTTATTTTTATTTCAAAAGAGTTATTCTCATCAATTTTGATTTTATGCATAGAAAGATGAATAAAGAAATTTATTTTTATTTCAAAAGAGTTATTCTCATTAAAATTGAATTTATGCATAGAAAGATGCATAAAAGATTTATTTTTATTTTGAAAGTGTTATTCTCCTTAAAATTGAATTTATGCATAAATAGATGCATAAACGGATTTTTATAAAAGTGTTATTTTCCACCACTGAAGTTGTTCTTATGCATAAATAGATGTGTAAAGAATCTTTATATAAAAAATAAGAATTCTCTCACATTCTATAAATAGATGTGATATGAATCAGATAGATGGGAAAGAAAGTGTGATGAGAATAGAAGTGATGAGAATGAGAGGTAAATAGATGTGATGAGATGGGATGCGAATCAGATAGATGGGAAAGAATGGATGGATAGATGTGATGAGAATGGAAGTGATGAGAGGTAAATAGATGTAATGATATGGATGCGAATTATGGATGCGAATCAGATAGATGGAAAAGAATGGATGGATGGATGTGATGAGAATAGAAGTGATGAGAATGAAAGGTAAATAGATGTGATGATATGTGACACGAATTAGATAGATGGGAATGAATGGATGGATGGATGCGATGAGAATAGGAGTGATGAGAATGAATGGATGGATGGATGCGATGAGAATAGGAGTGATGAGAATGTGAGATGAATAGATGTGATGAGATGTAATGCGAATCAGATAGATGGGAAAGAATGGATGGATGGATGTGATGAGAATGAAAGGTAAATAGATATGATGATATGTGATGCGAATCAGATAAATGTGAATGAATAGATGAGATGCGATAACATGTGAATCAGGATGTAAATGAATGATATAGGATGTGAATGAATGTGATAACATGTGAATCGGGATGTGAATGAACGATAAGGGATGTGAATGAATGTGTTAGCATGTGAATCGGGATGTGAATGAATGAGATGTGATGTGAAATGGATGTGATAAGATGCCATGTAAACTGGATAGGTGTTAATGTATGTGATAAGATGAGATGTATGGGTAGATGCAAATAGATGTGATCTGATAAGAATAAATGAGAAAATAAGTGATGAGATAGAAAAAGATGTGATTAGATGAGAATGGGAATACTTATGAAATGAATGTGGATTGATGTGGATTGATGTGTGGGTAATGTGGATTGATGTGGATGGATGTATGGAAGATGTGGATGGATGTGTGGGTAATGTGGATTGATGTGGATGGATGAGTGGATAATGTGGATTGATGTGGTGGATGATGTGGATGTAGGGATGATGTGGATTGATGTGTGGGTAATGTGGATTGATGTGGATGGATGAGTGGATAATGTGGATTGATGTGGATGATGTGGATGGATGTATGGATGATATGGATTGATGTGTGGGTAATGTGGAGTGACGTGAATAGATGTATGGATGATGTGGATTGATGTGTGGATAATGTATGGATGATATGGATTGATGTGTGGGTAATGTGGATTGACGTGAATAGATGTATGGATGATGTGGATTGATGTAGATGGATGTATGGAAGATGTGGATAATGTGGATTGATGTGGATGGATGTATGGATGATGTGGATTGGTGTGGATGATGTGGATGAATGTATGGATGATGTGGATTGATGTGTGGATGATGTGATTGGATGTGATTTGATGTGGGAATGATGTGATGTGATGTGATAGGGATCGATGAAGAAAAAAAAAATTTGTGAGAAGATGAGAAAAGATGGCGACTAATGTGAAAGGATGTGGAGTGATGATAAAAAATAGAAATATTGTTGGAACTGTATTTATATGTGAAATCTGTTTTTAAATGATTGTTTTATGTCAAGAATGCTGGGGAAGCATTTTGACTGTCTTGTGAATGAGGTCGTGGAGACCTATCTGTTAAAGTTGCAACTGCTGACGAAGAGTCAACGGAGGACGTCTCGCGTAGCAAGGTCTCGGCCGAGGTCTTGACCAGCCTCGGTTTGATTTAAATGGTGAGCTTTCGGTACAGTGGATGACGGACCAAGGAAGCGGCCTATGAGTGAAGCGCTAGGTGACCTACGAAGGATCCTAGAGGGTGAGCACTGACCATACGGTGCTCGAAGATACCCACACGTATGTCGGGGAAGATATTGGAACAAGGAGTAAGAGTTGTTTTTTGAATTCGGGCATGGATTTGGTTGATTGACCTTGCTGGTCCTCAACGGATGATGAGTCCATGGCTCTTTTATATGGATCTGGTTGATTGACCTTGCTGATCCTCAATGGATGAGCCCATGGCTCTTTTATATGGATCCGTTGGTTGATCTTGCTGATCTTCAACGGAGATTCCATTTTTGATATGTGAATATATTGCCGGTTACTATGAGCTAGGAACTATCGAAAAGGCCCCTGGTGAGTGCACAGGTAGTGAGCATTCTTGTGAGATCCCTGTTCCCACCGAGCAACGGATTCGGGGTACTAGCAGCGGAAGTAGCATTTCCCGCAAGGGACAGGGGTCCCACACTCGGGGCCTCACCCACGGATATCCGGATAAGAGACTAATCTGTCGGTTGTTCCAAAACCGAACCCGGCAAAACTTCCTTTACCGGAAAGCACGGGCGATTCCACCAGGATAACTTTTTACTCTAACGTAGTCAAGATCATTTCTGATCAAACTGATCCAATAGCATCTATAAGATATTTAGTCGGATCAAGGAAGAAACTTGCACTTGGATCATTGGGATCAACGCTTTTTTCCCCATTCAAGAGGCACAGCCGTTGATTCCTATCCATAGAACAATTACTGTCCGAGATTTACTTTATCTATCGTAATAACAAAAGTTGAGTCTCGATTTATGGATCCATCAGTCCAGCCTAACCCCATCCAATCCCATGGGTTAGCCAACCGCCCAACCACTGTAGTGATGGGATCCAATTTGGAATTTGGTTAGTTTTTGTCCCGGTTACCAAGGAAAAGAGTTCCAAGGCCCCCTAGCCGGAAGTTCATGCAAACATAAAACTAGCCACACCACTTACACACCCAATATGAAATTGCCTTTTTCTTAGCATCAGCTAACTTTAAAACAATCCTTTAATGAAACCATAGTACCACTGATCACAATCTTCCAATTTATCCGGTTGATTCATAATTTCCCATCATTCCTTCATCAGAGTATCTATGGCATCATTGGCAACTAGAACGCTCACCACCTGTCCACTCAGGGGCCTTTTCAATAGTTCCTAGCCCATAATACTCGGTAATATAATCACTTATAGAAATCAAGATGGACTCTTGTTGAAGAACGAGCCATGGACTCATCCATTGAAGACCAGCAAGGTCAATCAAGCTTATCATTAAGAATTAATTAGAATGATCCCTAATTAGATCAATAATCCATAATGGATTGAATCATTAATATTCATGAAATACATAAACTAAAAGCATAGAAAAAATCCATTAATTTGACCTCAAGTATAGATTAATCTTGGATTAAGGAAAAGCTTTATGAAAAGCTTCATTTGGATTGAGAATGGGTCATGAGTATGACCATTTCTTGAGTGAGAGAGAGAGAAATTTCATAAAAACCATTTGAATTAAGCATAAATAGAAATTTATGTAATTCTTAACTATCATTAATCAATTAACTTCAATAGCATTCATCAAATTATGTAACTCTTCACTACCATTCATCAATTAACTTCAATAACATTCAAAAACCATTCTAATGCTTGATTCTTTGTTCACACAGTAGAGGCCCCCAACCAATCAATTGGTTAAGTATGTTGATGGAGCCACCAATGGGGATTGAAGAAAGAGGGAAGCTCCAAAAACTAGTGAATTATTAATGAATTCACCGTTCTTGGCTTAGGTGGAGTAGAGTAACAATGCATATATTTTTCAACAAGGGGTAGGCTTCTATTTATAGGAAAAATTGAGCTCCTAACCAAGCAAACTGATTGTAGAATTTTCCAAATCAGCTTGGTCAATTTTTGACCATTTTTGGGTCAGTTAAGCTAACTTTTTGGAACTAGACTTGAATGAGGAGAGAGGAGAGATGAAATATCTCAATTTTTATGAGTTTAAAACTCATTCAAGCATGTGAAATATGCACCTCCTTTAAAGAACTCCCCTTCCTTACATATGTGTCAAAATGGAATCATTATACCCAATATCTCATATTTTTAATATTGCTCATAGTTTTTTACTAATAAACCTTGTACATTTTCAACTCTTCATCTTATGTGAAATATGCACCTCCTTTAAAGAACTCCTCTTCCTTACATATATGTCATAGTTTTTTTACTAATAAACCTTGTACATTTTCAACTCTTCATCTTATGTGAAATATGCACCTCCTTTAAAGAACTCCCCTTCCTTACATATGTGTCAAAATGGAATCATTATACCCAAAATATCTCATATTTTTAATATTGCTCATAGTTTTTTACTAATAAACCTTGTACATTTTCAACTCTTCATCTTATGTGAGCATTTACTCATTTTTGGATACCCAAAATATCTCATATTTTTAATATTGCTCATATTTTTTTACTAATAAACCTTGTACATTTTCAACTCTTCATCTTATGTGAGCATTTACTCATTTTTTTTTACTAATAAACCTTGTACATTTTCAACTCTTCATCTTATGTGAGCATTTACTCATTTTTGGGTATCTTCTTTTACAAATTGGATTTATCTCCTCTCTACACATGGATTGATGCTATTGGCCCATAGGAACCTTAATTGGACCATAATCCTAAAATTTCTGAAAATCTAGACCCTTAGGCTAAGGTCCTTTATACACATTTCCAATTAATTCCAATTGCACATTGGAAAATTCTTTTTGAATTTCTGTTTCAGGGAAATTCATCTTAATTATAAGAGATATTTTTCTATCCAAAAATATTCAAAATTTGAATATTCTCTCTCTAGAATATTTTCTCTCTCTAGGTTAAAATAGTTAGAAACAAGGTCTTTATATTTCTGAAGAGGGATTGATTACAGGGAAAGATACTAGACATCAAAAAGGGGGTGGGGGAGGAATCTTACATTCTACCCCACTTAAAAAACGCGAGATGTCCTCATCTCGCAAACTAGGGTAATTTCGCAAGATGCACGAATATGAGACTTAGAGAAAATTTTTAATCAAGATTAACCACCAAGAAAAGTCTCAAAGAGAGCAAGATAAGAACAAGATTTAAACTTTATTCATTCTCGGAACTTATACAGTAAAGATAGAAGAACTCTTTACACTTCCATAAGCCCGTCCATCATATGGTCACAAAAGCAGCACTCACAAGCTGCACAAGTATAAGGTAACTCATCTATGGGAATAATTCTGTTGGTTATTGCCGCACCTATCTCAGTGGTATGAGGTGATCTAACAAAAGGACCTCTGAGAGGCAAGCCAAAAACGGGGTAAAGGCATATCTTCTCATGAGGAAGAAAACACGCCAGTAAGAAGATCCGCTCAGAAAACCCAAGATGCCTTGATCTCATGACGCAGTAGTATCGGGGACCCAAACCCAAAGCTTCAATAACCATGGCTAAGCGGACATTGTTACGAAAGTGCTGCTGACCCCAGGGTGTTACCCTAGTTATGTCTTGATAGGTCCGCCATTTGGTCTGAGCTACAGAAGTTCCCAAGTGAGGGAAAAGTGAGCGCTCATACTGTTCTATAAAATCCTTCTTCACAGACTCACTTGCGTCTTGAAGGTGAGGAATCATTATGGATAAAACTAATTCTTGTTGCCAAGCCATGAAGGAGATTAAGAAAGAAAGGAGATCGATGGGAGTAAGATTACTGTGAACGACAAGTAAAAGTTATGACTTATATAAAGGAAGGAGCTAGCGTAACTTAGAAGCCAACGGTAACTTGCCACTGAAGTTTTACCGTCTTTCCATGGTTTGGGTTTGGCACATTTTTCTATAGAAGGCATTCAGAACTTTGAGATGAGGAGATAAAAGAAGTTGGTAAGCTAAATCACCTACTTTCTTTGGTCCACAATATCTGGGAGATAACTTCTTATACTTCCCAAGAGATAAAGAACTTCTTTTGGGCCGTACTCGAATGAAGACCAAAACCTTGATATCCAAAACATCGATTCTCACTTCTAAACTCATTGTTCTGAATCCTTAAAACAGGTGGGACTCTTGAGAAGTATTCAGGAAAAAGGTTCTTCCTTTTTTAAACAGAATCTTTCTTTTATTTTAGAGAGAGAATAATTATAAGATCAGAAAGGGAGATTCTTACTCTTGTATACCTCGAAGGCTGGGGGAGAATCTTACATTCTACCCCACTTGAAAAGTGCGAGATGTCCTCATCTCGCAAGGTAGAGGACAACTCTTTTTCTTAAGATCCAATTTATTCTGGGGTTCCTTATATTCTGGTCAACCCAACAGAATACGGGGATAATTATCCCTTATATAGAACTCATCATTAAATAACAATTCATTCAGATCATATCATTCATATCTTTAACACGATAATGGTCCATTAGACTGAAAATTTTCCTTCTGAATATTCCTCCACAGAAATTTTAGTTAAGCAAGTTCTCAATTTGTCATCCCTTAACTTAATCTACCGTCTCAAGTGTTAACAGTAGCAATCTGACAGCACAATCCACTAATCTCATAGTGATTTGCTGAATTCATTATTATCATTCCAGTTATGAATATTATCACTGGGACTCGTCCCATTCATTCTCATTGTGGTTTCGCTCAGCTTATTACATTTTAACTAAATTTCAGAAATCATCATTTTTCAATCAGAATCCAAATCAATTTCATCAGTTCCCAAACAGAATTAAAAATCATATCAACCACATTCGAATTCATCATCTGGATAGCATTAATGCTTATAATTTCAAGTCTTAGATTTACTCCTATATACTGTCAGTAAAGAGCTGCAGTATACTCGGTATATACAGGTAGTCACGGCCCTTGGAATTATAAGGTAAATACCATCATATCTAGGCCTCAAGCAAGTCAGGGATTCTATATAATTACGGTATTTCCATCTGAAGACCCAATTACCAAATTACGAATTGCAGTTTGAATATCAAATTGTATGAATTATATCACACAATTATAACCTTTTTGTGCTTCTTGATAAATTTTTGACATATTTGGTTTCTCAGTTGATCTTTATTAGCCAAATGCTCTGATACCAACTGTGAGATCCCTATTCCCATCGAGCAACGGATTCGGGGTACTAGCAGCGAAAGTAGCACTTCTCGCGCGGGACAGGGGTCCCACACTCGGGGCCTCACACACGGATATCCGAATAAGAGACTAATCCGTCGGTTGTTCCAAAACCGAACCCGAAAAAACTTCCTTTACCGGAAAGCACGGGCGATTCCACCAGGATAACTTTTTACTCTAACGTAGTCAAGATCATTTCTGATCAAACTGATCCAATTGCATCTATAAGATATTTGGTCGGATCAAGGAAGAAACTTGCACTTGGATCATTGGGATCAACGCTTTTTCCCCATTCAAGAGGCACAGCCGTTGATTCCTATCCATAGAACAATTACTGTCCGGGATTTACTTTATCTATTGTAATAACAAAAGTTGAGTCTCGATTTATGGATCCATCAGTCCAGCCTAACCCCATCCAATCCCATGGGTTAGCCAACCGCTGTAGTGATGGGATCCAATTTGGAATTTGGTTAGTTTTTGTCCCGGGTACCAAGGAAAAGAGTTCCAAGGCCCCCTAGCCAGAAGTTCATGCAAACATAAAACTAGCCACACCACTTACACACCCAATATGAAATTGCCTTTTTCTTAGCATCAGCTAACTTTAAAACAATCCTTTAATGAAACCATAGTACCACTGATCACAATCTTCCAATTTATCCGGTTGATTCATAATTTCCCATCATTCCTTCATCAGAGTATCTATGGCATCATTGGCAACTAGAACGCTCACCACCTGTCCACTCAGGGGCCTTTTCAATAGTTCCTAGCCCATAATACTCGGTAATATAATCACTTATAGAAATCAAGATGGACTCTTGTTGAAGATTAGCAAGATCAACCAACAGATCCATAAAAAGAGCCATGGACTCATCCATTGAAGACCAGCAAGGTCAATCAACCAGATCCATGCCCGGTTTCAGAAAACAACTCTTACTCCTTGTTCCAATATCTTCCTCGATGCACGCGTGGGTATCCTAGGCGACCCAGAGCCCGAGCACCGTATGGTCAGCACCCTCTAGGATCCTTCGCAGGTGACCTAGCGCTTCACTCATAGGCTGCTTCCTTGGTCCCTCATCCACCGTACCGGAAGCTCACCATTTTAATCGAACCGAGGCTGGTCAAGACCTCGGTCGACCTTGCTACGCGAGACGTCCTCCATTGACTCTCCATCAGAAGTTGCAACTTTATCAGTTAGGTCTCCACGACCTTAATCACAAGATGGTCAAAATGCTTCCCCAGCATTCTTGGCATAAAACAGCCATTTACAAACAGCATTTACAAACAGTTTATAAATACAATTTCTATATTAACTCTCATTTTTTCACATTATCCCTCATTAATCCACATTACTTATTCCACATTCCATTTATATGTGTACTCATCCAATCACATCATTTTCCATCTCTTCACTTCAGATTCCTTCACATCACATATCATATATTCCCATCCATATCCACATCCATACATCCACATCCACATCCACATTCACATCCATACATCCACATCCACATCCATACATCCATATCCACATCCATACATCCACATCCACATCCACATTCACATCCATACATCCACATCCACATCCACATTCACATCCATACATCCACATCTAGATGCTTACCTCCATTTTCACATCCTCATTTATACATCCACATCCCATATCCACATTCATACATACACATCCACATCCACATTCGCATCCATACATCCACATCTACATGCTTACCTCCATTTTCACATCCTCATTTATACATCCACATTCATACATACACATCCATATCCACATTCACATCCATACATCCACATCTACATGCTTACCTCCATTTTCACATCCTCATTTATACATCCACATTCATACATACACATCCATACATCCACATACACATCCACATTCACATCCATACATCCACATCCACATCCACATTCACATCTATACATCCACATACATACATACATCCACATCCACATTCCACATTCACATCTATACAGCCACATCTACATCCACATTCACATCTATACATCCACATCTACATCCACATTCACATACATCCATATCCACCTTCCCATTCACATCTATACATCCACATCTACATCCATATACATACATACATCCACATCCACATTCCACATTCACATCTATACAGCCACATCTACATCCACATTCACATCTGTGCATAAACATCTTCATGCACACTCCCATCTCCACATCCACACATCCACACTCCCATCTCCACATCCACACATCCACATACATACATCCATTTCCACATTCCCATTCATATAACCCCATATGCCTTCACATCTAATCTTTTACATCACATCCATTCTCGCCCTATCACAACCCATATACATCTTATCCTATCACATACACTTCTTACCTCATCCCATACACATCTTATCAAATCTTAATTCATCTTATCACCTCATAACTTATTTCATAAGAATCTTATCACCTCTTGTCACATCTTATACACCTCTTATCACATCCTATCACATCTCATATCTATTTATAGAATACAAGAGAATTCTTATATTTGATATAAGATTTCTTTACACATTTATTTATGCATAAATTCTATTTAAGGAGATTAATACTTTCGAAGTAAAATCAATCTTTTATGCATAAATTCAATTCGGTAGGAATTACACTTTTAGAATGAAGGAATTTCTCTTATGCATCTAAGTTATGCATAAAATCCATTTATGATGAAAATCACACTTTTAGTATAAAAGAATATCTTTTATGCATACCTCTATGCATGAAATCCAAATATAATAAAAGTCACACTTTTAAAATAAAATAATCAACTTTTATGCATACCTTTATGCATGAAATTCAAATATAATAAAAGTCACACTTTTATAATAAAATAATCAACTTTTATGCATACCTCTATGCATGAAATCCAATTATGATAAAAGTAACACTTTTACAATAAAATAATCATCTTTTATGCATACATCTATGCATGAAATCCAAATATGATAAAAGTAACACTTTTATAATAAAATAATCAACTTTTATGCATACTTTTATGCATGAAATTCAAATATGATAAAAGTAACACTTTTATAATAAAATAATCAACTCTTATGCACACTTCTATGCATGAAATTCAATTGTGATAAAGTAACACTTTTATAATAAAATAATCAACTCTTATGCATACTTCTATGCATGAAATTCAATTGTGCTAAAAGTAACACTTTTAAATTAAAATAATAATCTTTTATGCATACCTCTATGCATGAAATCTAATTATGATAAAAGTAACACTTTTATGTTAAAATAATAATCTATTATGCATACCTCTATGCATGAAAATCAATTATGCATAATATAAAAATCAATTTCTCTATGAATATCTTCAATTAATCTAGGATGATAATTCCTAGAATATGGTAGGAAGTCCCTTTTTCATGCTTTGAATGAAATTATTTTATGCGTAATTTTTATAAAAATTTTGCCATAGCTCCGCTACTATGACTGATAAATCTCAATTTTTTCTAAGGGATAAAGCTTATCATTAAGAATTAATTAGAATGATCCCTAATTGGATCAATAATCCATAATGGATTGAATCATTAATATTCATGAAATACATAAACTAAAAGCATAGAAAAAAGCCATTAATTTGACCTCAAGTATAGATTAATCTTGGATTAAGGAAAAGCTTTATGAAAAGCTTCATTTGGATTGAGAATGGGTCATGAGTATGACCATTTCTTGAGTGAGAGAGAGAGAAATTTCATAAAAACCATTTGAATTAAGCATAAATAGAAATTTATGTAATTCTTAACTATCATTAATCAATTAACTTCAATAGCATTCATCAAATTATGTAACTCTTCACTACCATTCATCAATTAACTTCAATAACATTCAAAAACCATTCTAATTAAGCTTCTCAAGCTTGAGAGGGGTTGAGAAGAGAGAAACATTGAGAAATTATAGAAAATTTCTTTTCTATAGATGGATATGGGCGAAAGTACAACTCTTCCTTTAAAGACTAGAGGGAGGGGCAAAGACAAACCTCCAAAGAAGATTGGGAGAAAGAGAAAGCCTCCAATTCATGCAGACACTGAGGAGGGTCATCATGGTGGGGATAGATCCGAGATGGAGGCTCCTACCTACAAGCACAGAGGACACATCTACATATATCCATGATTTAGATGGAGGGGGAGATGAGGATAAACGTGGAGAGAGAGAGAGAGAGATACAATGTAGCAAAAAATTATCAAAGCTTTAGCTAAAATAAAGACGTACACATTCCTTTCTCCTCTCACACCATATGAGAGAGAGTTGATTTCTTTATAGTTTCTAGGCTAGGGTTTGATACACACAAATCTTATCTCAACATGAGATGGTTTGCTACACACACACACACACATACACACACACAAATCTTATCTCAACATGAGATGGTTTGCTACACACACACACACACACACACATACAAACACACACCTTATCTCATCTCATGAGCATACAACAATTTCAACACCCCCCTCAATGCTAACCATGGGACATGGGAAAGCATTGGACATACTCATACACCAAAAAAAGGGGAAAGCCTTTATAACATAAGCTTGTGAGTTACAATGTGTGCTTATTACTACACTCCTTTATCATAGGAGTCCCTCATTAGGAGTAGAGGTAGTGGATACAAAGTTCCCCACCTCTTGTTTAGAGGCATGCTGTGGACACCTTGAAGTAGTGTGCCCTTTCTCTCCACACTTACTACATTTAAGCTTATGGGGATACCTTTTGAAACATTGATCGGCCATATGCCCTTTTTTGTTACAATAAGAGCATTTAAATTTACGCTTCATGACAAGAGTCTCATTTGATGATGTAGTAGGAGAAGTCGATGTAGATCCTCCATTCTTCACATGTAGTCATTGATACTCTTCAAGGAGAGCCGCCTCGATGCCTTCGAAGGTAGGGTCGGGAAGGTGCTTTGGGGTGGTGGACAAGGTTGGAGAACTCATCGGACATTGCCTTGAGAAGAACCGCCACGGTTTCCTCCTCTTCGATTCTTGCATCAATTCTTGCAAGTTGTCCCATTATGCTCTTCATGTTGCTTATGAAACCTCCAAGGGACTCTCCACTCTTGATTTCAAGGCCAAAAAATTCACCTTGAGACAAATATGGGAGTGCTTTTC
Source organism: Cibotium barometz (assembly GCF_041138505.1). Lineage (NCBI taxonomy): Eukaryota > Viridiplantae > Streptophyta > Polypodiopsida > Cyatheales > Cibotiaceae > Cibotium > Cibotium barometz. Next base: position 4,920,571 of record NC_141061.1, read on the forward strand.
CTTTGCTCTATACAACTTTGCCATCTCATCCCACATTGCCTCAGTAGTCTTCATGTTGGAAACATGATGAGTGAGATTTTAGTCCATATTTAGAGCTATAATGGACTTATCTTGTTCATCATCTTCCACAATTTCGGAATCATCAAAATCCACGACCTTCATGTCTTTCACCAAGGGCCACAAACCTTTGCCCATGAGAGCATATCGCACTTGGACTTGCCTTGGACTTGCCAAGTGTGAAACCCTTCTTCATTAATAAAATTGTCAATGACATAAGTATCTTTTGTTTGACATGATGATGATGGGAAGGTAGGAGAGGTCTTACTACTTGCCTTATAGAATGGCAAGAGCAATGTCTAGCTCCTTTACAAACTGGGTGTCCCAAAACATGAGAGGGAAAAAAAACAAGCTTAATGATTTGTAAAGGCAAATGCTTAGGCAAAAACTATAAAGACTTGCATATAAATAAGGCCTTAAATCCAATGGGCATGGGAATGTGAAAAGAAAGGTTTTAGTCATTTTTAAAATTCTTTTAATGAAAAAATTACCCTTATGGACTTTTGTGTGGATGCCTCGCTTGACAGTTGGACCATGTTTGACAGTTGGACCATGTTGCTGTGGGTCATCGCCTGTTTTGTCGTGGGACATGTAAACCAAGAAGAGGCCCCAAACAAAAGTGGCCACTCAAAGTAAAATCCTCCAGCAAGGGGTTGATAATGCCCAAGCCTAGGACCATCCCTTCAATGGACAACCAATGGACAACCGGGACAATTGGCACCAGCAAAGCAAAGGCAGCAGACTGACAAACTGGCACTGCTATTGCCCTGAGTTTGGTTGAGTCGAGGCGTTGGCCGAAAAAGACAGTCCGGTAAAACTGGCACTACTGGCACCCTCAGTATGGTTGAATCGAGGGGTTGGCCAACAAGGATAGTCCAACAACTGGCACTGCTACCACCCTCAGTATGGTTGGATCAAGGGGTTGGCCAACAAAGCTGGCTTACAGGACAGACCTTTGATACTAGACTGGCTATGAGAGAAACGATAGCAAGATAAGGATAAGATAAACATGGAGAGAGAGAGATACAATGTAGCAAAAACTTATCAAATCTTTAGCTAAAATAAAGACTTAGACTTGCCTTTCTCCTCTCACACCATATGAGAGAGAGTTGATCTCTTTATAGCTTCTAGTCTAGTACACAAACCTTATCTCAACATGAGATGGTTTGCTACACACACACACACACACACACCTTATCTCATCACGAGCATACAAAAATTTCAATAGTTCTATAATGCTATGCTTGGCACACAATCTACTCTCCTTTGCTACATGGAGTCATTAGTCCCATTATTGGTGGAAGAACAAGTAGCTACTATTTATATTGGAGTTAACGGATATTTGGATCTACTACACGAAGTGCAACAGGGTAATTTTGAAGCTTTCCTCCTCCCTCCGGGGGAAAGTATCCTCTTTAACAAGGGGACCTTGTAAGGGAGTCCTGTAAGGGAGTTACAAAAAAAAGGGACAACAATCGTACACACATAAGCTACCAAATAAGATACGTTTCACTAGTGAATGAATGCCAAGCGACCCCCACCCATAAGAAATGGTGCAAGCCATATGCAGGGAGACTTGCACATACGGTTCCGTTGGGGAGATCTGGCAAATGAAAAACTGGCACTTGCACAACCTGCTTAGTCCAATGACCCTTCATGTATATCTCATGTGGTAATCTTAGGAGCCATTGCATGTACCGTAGGTTTGGTAGATCCAGAACAATCAGTGAGATTGGTGAACTTGATGAGTTAAATAGTAGACTTGGGAGTTAGGTAAATAACTTAAAAAGTCTAACATGAGAATAGAGGATATAAGTGCCAAAAATACCAAAGTACTTGGTTAACTTAAAACTATTATGTATGATGATAATGGCAACTTGCTTGGTAGCTTTTGGGTCATGCCCATAGGAATTTTAAAAGAACATATCATTCTTGGATGGAGCTGATAGCGCCTCAATGCGGAATTGACTGGGCCACAAGGAGTGTCTTAATGGGGTAAAAAATCAGACACTGCCTCCACATCAAATGCATTGGACCAACACCAAGTATTTGAATGCCATGAGGAAAAAACCTCAAAATCAACACAATCCAATGCCATTCCCTCCACATCAATATCCACTTCACCACCACAAGGTTCTTCACCTTCAAGCTCCATAGCTATATCTGCCTCTATAAAGAACTAGCTACCAATAGGGTATCAGCAAGGAAAGCCATAACCTACCCTTAAGTGGGTCCCTTAAGCTTCTCCACTAGTTTTCCCTCACTAACCCGCTAACAAGAAACCCAAGAGGCATAGCCAACAAAAATCAATCCAAACCATAGGTTACTTCTCCATGGATTCTAACTCGTCTTCTTCAAGCTCAAGGCTACTATGATGGTAGGAGTGGATTTGGGTGCCAAAAAGGAAGCAACGCCCATAACCTCATCAACAAAAACAACATCTATGGGATGACCCTCAATCTTGTCTATTCATAGTGCCAAAATTAACAAAGGCAAGAACCAAATCAAAATCGAACCTTCCTCACTAGTCTCTCAAAAGATTTGGATTCCTAGGATTGTCAATAGCATGGAATGCATCTTAGGAAGGGGGGAAGCACACCAATGTTAAAAGATGCAAGACTCACACCTTCTAAGGTTTGCAAAGCCTTGGAGAAATGCGTTGCTTGGTTGGTGAACAAAATCCCTACATCAAAGGAGGAATTGCAGTCGTCGTCTTCTTAGGAGAAAATTCTATAGATTAGTTCTAACTGCCACGAGTTAGCTGACAGGAAGTTGCAGAATCGGCAAGATTACGGAAATAAATCTACAATCATAAACTCATCTATCTACCATCGGACAACCTACCTGGATCATTATTAGCATGTCTTATTTGTAGCTGCTAATAGTGAAACATAGTGAAGTGAAGTGAACAAGATAGTGAGCAGAAGCCACCTACTGAGTGTGCAGCCTAAGTCTGACACTCTGATCTGAGCTGATTGAGCTCCTTAGCATGCATTAGGATAGGGTTTTGGGGATTAGCTCTTTCACATTAGAGTCAGAAATAATTATTTGTTGTATCACATTCGATTCAGCTATACAAACAGTGCTGATTCAGTTTTTAACTTTTTCATTCAATCTGTTCGTTGGTCATTGTGTCACATTTCCTTGTCCTTGTAATTTTGACATGGTATTAGAGCCTCGTATATGGCCATTGCGTAGAGTCTGCCTAGGTGCCACCTAGCCTTTGAGATTAAGAACACAAGTATTTAAATGAGATTCAATCACACGCTACCTCAGATCTATAGCCATTTTGCTTCGTGTTGGCATAGAACAACTGCTAAGTCAGTTTTTTGCATTCTAGCATCCAGCATTCCACACTTGGGTTATAGATTCAGCATCAGCCACTTTCGCTTTTGCAGACTCAGATCTATAGAATCTAGATCAGCTTCCAACCTGCTGATGCCACATCATCTTCCAATTTGTGGAAGCCACATCATCTTCTGATCTGTTGAAGCCAAATTATCTTTCGACTGTCTACTAAAGCCATGTCATTTGCCAACTTGTTGGGTGCCACATCATATTTTGATATCAGAGCTAACTGTTTGAAATAGCTATCGGAGCCAGTTGTCTAAAATAGCTATCAGAGCTAACTGTTCTCCAACCTATTGGGTGCCACATCATATTTTGATATTGGAGCTAACTGTTTGAAACAGTTATCGGAGCCAGTTGTCTAAAATAGCTATCAGAGTTCTCCAACTTGTTGGGTGCCACATCATATTCTGACATCGGAGCTAACTGTTTGAAACAGTTATCGGAGCCAGTTGTCTAAAATAGCTATCGGAATTAATTGTCCGAACTAGCTACCAGAACCAACTACCTAAATTAGTTGCTTCTTGAATTGGTTGATGGAATAAGCCATCTAAATTAGCTGTTCGACTCGGTCATCTGAGTGGAAACAGCTATCGGAGCCAGTTGTCTAAAATAACTATCGGAGCTAACTGTTCGAACTAGCTACCAGAACCAACTACCTAAATTAGCTTCTTGAATTGGTTGATGGAATAAGCCATCTAAATTAGTTGTTCGACCCAGTCATCTGAGTTGACCTACTCTCCTAATAGTCGTCAACTTGCTCTACTTGACAACCAATGACTTACTATAACTATTAGCCATCACTTGTTATCGCATAGCTTTTTGCATTGTGGAGTAGGCATTTAGCATATTGGCTGGGATAACTTGTTTGGCCAAGTTTACTTTTTTATCTAGGTTTACTCGTTTGGTTGGTTTACTCATTTGGTCGATTTACTTGTTTGGTTGGTTTACTTGTTTGGTCGGGTTTATCTTCTTGGCTAGGTTTACTACAGTCAGAAATAGCTTTCAGAGTTAATTCTAGCTCTTAAAACCCAAAGGCAGAATTAGTTGTCTATTCTACTGATTCAATGGCACCCAACTTGAGTAGCCTCCACTTGGAGAGAGCTGAAAAACTCAATAGTACAAACTATGCAACATGGAAGCTAAAGATAGAGTCACTACAAGATTGTTGGGAGATGGTTTCTATGGAGAGACCAACTAATCTAACTGCTCAACCCCTAGCAAAATGGGACAAGAAAGCCATGTTTGCTGTCCACATGATAAAGCTGAGTGTGAAGGATGACATCCTCAGCCATTTGAGGGAGGTGCTGACTCCCAAAAAGAAGCTTGGGATAATCTGAAGGTGTATGAGTCTAAAAGTACTTCAAGATAGATTACCTTGAGACCTAAACTCAAAAATGAAATAAGGAAGCCCAATGAGAATTCTACGGACTTCATCAAGCGGGTGAAAGACCTACATCAACAACTAATAGATGTGGGAGACAAGATGTCCGACAATGAGCTTACTACATCTTGTCTCCCACATCTTGTCTCCACCTCCACCTCCACCTCCACCTCTAAGGATTACAACATTGAACTAAATAGGTTTCAAGGAATCTTTTAAGTGTCCAAAATATGAGGTTAACTTGGACAGTGCATCACATGTTGCTTGATGACTTCACAGAGCTTTATCCAGACTAGTATGTAGTCAATGTAAGAGGTGACACAATCAAACCAGTATATATCAGTTAGATGCGGTAGGAAGAGGTCAAGGCATCAACAACTCTACTATCAAGAGAATGCCTCTTCAATGCTATCATTGTTAGGGACCACACCGAGTCTCTGAGTGTTCCATCAGAAACCAACTAGTCACCCAAACTGCATCTTCTAGCAAGAAACCTGCAACCTATAATTGTTGTGGCATAGATCATTGGATCAAAGATTTCCCAATGAAAGTTATAGTTGAAAATCATCCGAATGGTCTTACCATCACACCTCTCAACATGACTGGAGTGGGTGGTCAAACTCAAAGATCAATTTTGAGAAACCCTAACCTCCCTATGAATGCAATAATGAGACTCATGGCTCAAAACACACCTATTATGAAAAAGAAAATAGAAAACTCGAGTACTTCACTAGCACGATCCAAAAAGAAGAGGGGCCGTAAAGAAGAAATAAATTCATAAAAGGTGGAAAAACTAAGAAAATATAATGGGTGAACTTGGGAACACATGAGTAAGCAATCTACATGAATTATATTGATGAGGATTTTGATTTAGTGGACACACATGCTAGTTATGAGCAAACTAAAGACAAAAAAAAAATGAAGGAGACCAAAAAGGAAAGGATGCAAGCCATCAAGAAACCAAACAAGGAGAAACTTGGTTCATTCCCTAACCTTGTAAGAGAATCGGAACAACATCATGAGCTGAGGGATATGGTCACACATACTCAGGAGGAGTTAGAACCAGGACCAAAATAAGTAAACATCTCTAACCCTATTCATCCAAACAACCTAAAGCCTGTCTCGCAACCCACAAACCATTGGATATACCTAGTGTCATCCTTGAGGTCAATAAGAACTCACCTATCCCAAGCATGGATTTTGAACTCTTTAGGAGAATGTTTGTGTATGAGAACCTTGAACCCATTCAAGAGGTGGAGATTCCAATCTCACCAGAACGTTCATACGGTAGAGAGGTGATGGGTACTCCATTCAACATTCCCATGTTGATGGATTTCATGGCTTTAAAAATTGAGACCATAATCACTGCATGTCTGTGTGGAGACCCTGAACTCTTTGTTGCATTGAAAGCTCTTCTTAATGGGGAACTTAATGTTGGGGTACTGCTCTTTGCAGACATGCATAAACGACATCCTTCCTATGAGACTACACCAAAGTCTCAAATGGATGAGGACAACACTAAGTCTGTGGCCAAAATACAATAGAAGTCTTCAGGCTTTTATTTAGCTACTCGAATTCTAAGCGTATAGCTACTCGAATTCTAAGTGTATTCCTAATTGAATTAGGCACAGCCACCGTTGATCTATTCATTTAAGAAGTCTTCAGGCTTTTATTTAACTACTTGAATTCTAAGAGTATTCCTATTAATTAATTTTATTATTAAAACTCTATTGATTCCATCCGGCCCATGGGTTAGCCACCGCACCCAACCACTGGAATTGGTAGAACCAGACAAGTACTCACCCACCCATAATTGAATGCCTTTCTTAACTTTTGCTTTAGAATACAGATACGCACACACTCCTCTTTAAACTTTAACTTATAAAACAATCCATTGATAAAAAATTATTGGTTACAGATGTCATAACTCAAAATTTCCATCCAATCCTTGTCTCTAAAAACAGTATCACTCTGGATTCTCTGTTGAGACCAGCTGGTCAGCAACAACGAGATCCAGTAAACAGATTACAATAAACATTGGTCCATCATACAATATCTTCCACAACATACGCATGGGTGTCCTCGGCACCGCGAGCCTGTGCATCGCTTGGTCCAGGATCCTCCTTAGGTGTCCTGGCACTTCACTCAGGGACCGCTTCGTCGGCCCTTGTCCATCGTATCGAAAGCGTACCATTTTAATCGTACTATCGAGGCTGGTCATCAAACAGGCTTTGCCGCGTGAGCTGTCCTTTGAACACTTCCCGCCAGCTGTTGCAACCGAACTTCCCTTAGAAAAACACATATACCAAATGCTCCCTCTAGCATTCTTGCATAAGACAGTCCTTTAAGAAAACAGGGTTTCTATGCAAGTTTTCAGTTTTGATTTTCTTTGAATATAATGAGTATATCTTAAATCTGTATCCCAAGACTTCTTGATCGTAGGTTTGAATTCCAAATAGAATTCCTCGAATTCTCTAACCTTGATCCTCAGATCAATTCAAAGGGTCTCAACTTAGTTTCAGATTTGGTGGGTGATTTGAGTGTATTTTCCCTGAACTGGTCACATAGTCTTTCCTTGAAACCGATGAAGAGTTTGGTCTTGGTCAAAGTCTGATTCTGGGTTCGAGTCTGGTAAGGTTCTTCTTGAACTACCTTTCTTGAAAGGGGGGTGATCATCCCTCTGAATCCTTGAAAAAGGTGGGGCTCTTGAGAAAGTGTTCTGAGAGAGAAAAGGGTCTTCCTTCACTTCTGAATCTGCTAGCATCTTGGCCTTGCTGCCTCTTTGGGGGTGGAAAGTTTGAAGCACTTCCTGGGGTTTGGAACCTTTTAAAGTTTCGAGGGTGTGGGCCTTGGCGGGACCTTGACAACAAATGCCTTGGCAAAGTCCTTTGCCATTCGGACAGCTTTTGCCATTGAGACTGGTTTGGCATTTTTCACTAAAGTGTCTAATGGCTCCTTCATTCCTCTTGATGAATGAATCTGGCCATCAGCTGCTCTTCATCCAAAAGTGGAGAATATTTGAGGAGAAGGGCAAATGCCTGATGGTACTCTTCAATTGTCCGGCTATCCTGTTTTAATTCCAAGAATTCATTCATTTTGGTTTCCAAGAAGCCCGGAGGACAGAACCTTTTCCTTAGGTATGCTTTAAGATCTGAGCAGGTTTGGGTATTTCTGTCGAGACGGTTTGTCTCAAAATGGTTCCTCCATGCGACCTTGGCCGTTTCCATAATCTTTAATCTGCTGGCGAGAGCCATCTTGCTCCTCAATCCATTTTTCAACTGTTTCTCCTAACTATTCCCCTTCACCCTTAAATGGACCAGGTTGGGATCGGTGTAGGGCTTTACGAATGTTCGGATCTAACACTTCATCATCGGTTAGAGGATCTAGTTGCCTAGCACGGGCCGTGCGCCTCATGATTCTGAAGAACTATGTCTTGCTTGGTTGCTTGCGTGGAAGGAACACACACAAAGCTTTTATTTTAGTGCTTGATGACTATATAAAGCAGCTACAAACTTTTTATTTGTGTCCACAAAGGAGTTGGAAAGTATTTGTGTCCACAAAGGAGTTGGAAAGTATTTGAACAAACACCCGTCAACGATGGGCTAGGCCACTCTCATCCTACTCTCATAATACTTGATGTTCATGGAGTCCATCCACTCCTTAATGCCAGAGATGCTAACGAAAACCCAAGGGCCTAGTGTTGGATTTGAGGCTAGGCATCATTTTTAAGTAGCCCATGTCAGTTCATTTATTGCTTCGCGTCCCAAAACATGGCGTGCAATGAATGTCGTTTGTGATGATGCAAGGCAAACAACAACAAGAAACGCCGCCGTTTAGGGTCGTATATGGATACAGCTATGAAGCGCTCTCAATCAAAAAGGGATTTGGATGATGTTAAGGACACTTTAAGGAGATGCAAAATAAGATCAATAATTTGGATGCAGCTATGAAGCACTCCCAATCAGAAAGGGATGATGATGTTAAGGACACTTTGAGGAAGATGTAGAATAAGATCAGTAATTTGTCACACGAAGTTTCTAGAATGCAACAAGTGTTAACTAGCATACACTTAATCTAGTCTTCTTCAAGCTTGTGCGAAGACCCTTTTGACTTTGGGTAAACATTAAGGACGGGGTTGCCACCCGGATGTTTCAATTGTACCCAGGCCTTTAACCCTGCAATTGGCAGATTTGATTCTACCATCATATAAAGCTTGTCTTGGCAGTAGGGACGCAATTGGGGGAATTCTAGAGGTGGACTTCAAAAAGTGAATGGATTTTATCAAACTAGACCAGTGCAACTTCTGGGGGTCAACTTTTCAGGTAATACCTTTGTCTATTTTTGTTTGTCAATAAGCATTTCTATTCCACTACATTTCTATTTTTGTTTGTCAATATAATAAGCATTTCTATTCCACTGCTGCATAGCACACCCACACTCAAACCCACTAGCTCCCTTTACATGGCCCACCATAGAAAACCTCTTTAGGCTAGTTAGTGCCTATTGAAAGCTTTTGGGCTTGCTATGCGGCCCTACAAACATGGCCACTTGGAGAGCATTTTCTCTCTCAAAGTGGAAAATATGTGTATGGTTTGCACTTAAGGGCTACATAGCAAGCCAAAAAGCTTATCATAAGTCCATTAGCACATATGGGTAAGCTTTTAGACTTGCCATCTTGCCCTTATCCTGCAAACCAAACACATAACGGCCACTTGGAGAGCGGTTTTGTTTTCCAAGTGGCCCATATGCATCTAACCCACATGACCATTAAGTATTCCACAACATAGATGCATCTTGCAACTTAATCATGCTAAACATTGCATCTCCATCATGAAGGAAGTAACATTTAACAAAGGAAGCAACATTTGACATATGTTTCTACCAATGTGCTACAAATACCAGACAGTGGGGATCACAAAGACGAAGACAAAAAAAAGGAATGAAACCAATTAAACCCTGAAAGTCAGAGAGAAGATTTAAAAAAGTTTCATTTCAATATTGCCATCCTTACCCACCTGAAACATTCAACTCACAAATACTGATAAAAAAGGCATCTGAAGACAAGCTAGTTCAGCAGGACACTTCCTAGAAAGAGAATCAAGTTCAGAAGAGTGACATTTCTCCTCTACTCTACACACCATACATCATTAAGGGCAATAGTTCAATGCCCAGTGCAGTATCCAGCATTTCAACCCCTCTACTCTTCAGACCATAAACCCCTCTCCTCTTCACACCATACATCAATAAGGGAAATGGTTCAATGCCCACTTCAGTATCCACTGTTTCAAGCCATCATAATCCAGATTTTCTGCCAGCTCAATAGCTTCATACCAAGCATCAGCCTCCTCCAATTCCTTTTCCCATAGATCCAATATCTGTGATGCTTCTTCTGAAGGTAATTTTGAAGTGCTGGGTTCAGCCACTTTTGGGACAATACCAAGTTTGATAGCACTCAATTTCTACTCAAACAAGGGGCGAGCCAAAAGATAAAGTGCTTTCACTAATGACACAAGATCATCCTCAGGCGCGCAAAGGAAACTCGTGAGCTATCTTTAATGTACTGCTATAATATACTCTTTGAAGCTGTAAGCAAACTGCCATAGAAAGGAATTGAACATCCAATGTCACAAGCAAAAGCCCAATCAATTAGGAAAAGAGAGCATCCTCAATAGACACTATATTTCCCATCTTTACATCCCTGTGAACAACCTTCTTAGAGTGTGCCCCTTGCAATAATGTACCAACAATATTAGGCCAATGCCTCTTGATTTGGCTCAGCCCTCCTATCTGTACCTTTTTGTACCTCCTATCTGTACCTTTTTTGGCTCAGCCCTCCTATCTGTAACTTTTTCCCAACTGGAAACAACAACAAAAAGCTTTTATCACTTGCCATTCCAACACAAGATGGAACACCTGGCACGCCCTTTAGCAAATCCAAGAAGGATTTCTCTTTCTGAGCCAAACCACTGATTTCTTTGGGCAAAGTGTCTCTATTTCTGTAGATTTTGATAGCTACTACAGGTCTGCCAAGAAAATCATCACACCTATACACGTTTTTTGTTAGACCCGAACCCAAGAAGGTGGTAATCACCACATTTTGAGAATCAAGAGTCAACGAGCAATCTTTAGGAAGATAGAGTGAACATGGGTTGGCCATCAAAATAGCAACTAGAGACTATTTAACTTTATCTAGTTCAAGGCTTTTAAAATAACTGAAAAGTTTGTAATTGAATTCCACTTCTGATGCCCTCTCAACAGCAAACCACTGTATCAGTCGTGCAGATTTGTCACTGCAACTACTATTCTTTTCCTCAATGGACCTGAATCCTACAAGACTGTAATGGCCCTGCTTCTGACAGCATGCCCAACATGGGGCTTGGTTTTATATTTTCTCTCACGTTTATCCTGCTTGTTGACAGGTTCACTCAAAGAATGCAGACTTATAAGGGCTGCAGTGTAGCAAGGGAGAGGAGGTTTTCCCTTGATGTGGACAGTGAAATCTACTAATCTTCCGAGGGGATGACCATCTTCCACAGCATTACCTGTAAAAGTTATAACATTCTCGCACTTGTCATCCTTAACTTCCTTACTCATGGCTAAAAAGTCCTTTCCTAGGGTTCTAGCTTTTGAATGCACCAAAGTCTCCCACATGTCGGGTGGCCATACATCATCAGCCAAAGCCTCAGAAACAACGTCTGGAACCAAATGACTGCTTAGTATTGTCTCCTCTTTAACATACCCTCCAAGCTCCGTGGGTTTTTGTGTGTACTTTGTTGTTGCCCAAAGCTTCAGTAAATCACTATTGAGCAGATCTTCTTTCAAACCTGAAATCTTATTTGTGAGCTGACTATTGAGCTGCTGAGCTCAATCTTCATTTGTTAGCGACCTCTTCCATGTCGATAACTAGAAAACCACAGATAAAGTGACATCAGTGAAAGAATGCTATGAGAAGGACGTGAGCAAGAAGACTGTGAGAAGGACCTATAATGATCTTCTCCCGCGACATTTTTCCTTGTCCTGGCGGTGGAGGCGTGTTCTCCCTCGTCGTCTCTTGAAATACCACTCTTCCAAGTGCCTTCTCTCTCTCTTGAAATACTCTTCCGAGTGCCATATCTCTCAACGACTGTGCAGGTACCATCATGAGCTTGAGGGGGCGTTAATGGAGTTAATGCTGATTGCTCTGTTCGATGTGCTCTTCAGACAAGTCGAGAGAGCCAGGGCGTAAATTTGACGGGTGTCCCTTCAATTGAAAGGGACGATATAAAAAAAATTGTCTTTCATAATATATATATATATATATATATTCCGGTTTGAATACGACCGCGAACCACAGTGTGCCGACCATTTGTCAGGCACGCCACACTAACCCACGAGGGTTAGTGGAAAAGGTCAAGACTCAGGACCCGTTCTGATGGGCGACTAGCCAAGAATAAATGGAATTATGGATGAAGGGTGGACAGTGGGCTAATGTGGATGACCTTGGGAAATCCCATCAAAAAATTCCTGAGAGCATTTCGTGCTAGGTCTCGTGAGTCTTGACTTGTAACTCCAGCAATATTGCAAACCCAAGCCGAGTGGCGTCTATCGAGTGCGACTCATCCAGCATCCTGATCCTGTGGCATTAGCGCAGAGGCAGGAGGCGATCCTTGTGGTGGCCATTGTTAGTAGGAGGTGGTCCTCAAACTTGCGAGTGGTGGTTGTTTGCTCTACAGGCTGGCTCTCCCGACTCTCGAGTGCGACATAAAAAAGGAGGCGAATCAGAGCGATCCTTTCTTATGAGTACCCACCACATCAAAAGTGGTACATTACAAAACTTTCGCTTTTAGTTTGAACAAGGCTTCAATGAATCATGACATGTTTAGGGGAGTGAGAGATGTAGGCTATGGCACCCATTTCAAGATGTAGGTCTTCACTAGGGCGCTCACCAAATCGGATTAGTGACCCACTGACCACATTTTGCAAGTATGTTCTATGTCTTGGCACCCGTGAGGGCCTTAATATAAGTATGGGAGTTTGGTGTGGTCAGAGGCTCAAAGCAACCCGGGAATGTCTTATGTCAATTGTTTGTGGGCTCATTTGCGGAGTTCTTTGGGGCGAGAGAGAGAGAGAGAGAGAGAGAGAGAGAGAGAGAGAGAGAGAGAGAGAGAGAGAGAGAGAGAGAGAGAGAGAGAGAGAGAGAGAGAGAGAGAGAGAGAGAGAGAGAGAGAGAGAGAGAGATGAAATGTCATATTAACGTCTTCAAGAAGCCAAAATGACCTATGAGACAAAAGTTACATCCCGATGCTGCAGTACCAATGTCTGAGGTTGAGGGTCATCAAAACAATCCCCTATAAGTAGGTTACAAAAGCTAAACTCTCGGTACAAGGAGGAGAGGTATACCGTGACACTTCCACATACGGAAAGTATTATATCGCCCGATAAACTTTCGAGTAGGTCATTGAAGAACATCATCAATCTCCTCCATTGTAAGTGTTTTGGGTGGTGAGAGAGAGAGAGAGAGAGAGAGAGAGAGAGAGAGAGAGAGAGAGAGAGAGAGAGAGAGAGAGAGAGAGAGAGAGAGAAATGAAATGAAATGTCATATTAATATCTTCAAGAGGCCAAAATGACCCATGAGACAAAAGCTACATCCTAATGTCATAGTACCAATGTCTAATAAGTACAATAACTACCTTCTAAACAACTTTAATCTAGAAAAGTAATGGATACTAATCTTAATGAGGTTTAGGGTCATCAAAACAATCCCTACATATGCCTTCCCCACAAGTCATGTGCACTTGCACTAAAACCACATGCTTGCCTTGTGACTCCTGTTTTGCTGCTGCTGCTGCTGAAACAACATGCTCACAAGTTTGAAAAAGAACCCAAGCGCGAGATCATATATAAACTTTCACGACAAGTTTGATAAGAGCCTAAGCGTGATGATCTTGCCCACAATAAAGTCACATGCTTTCTTTATAAGCGCATATAAGGGGAAGTCGTATTGGTGGTGGGTGGTGGTGGATAGCTCTCACATCTTTTGTTTTTGGGGCATATACTAATATGCCTTCCCCACAAGTCGTGTGCACTTGCACTATTCCCCACAAGTCATGTGCACTTGCACTAAAACCACATGCTTGCCTTGACTACTACTGTCTGCTGCCTACTAAAACAACAACATAGGAAGAGCAAGCTCAAACTTTCAAAGATAGATAGTCGTGGCATCCAAGAAAGCACTATTTGAAGATATAAGCAAAACTCAGGCTTACAATGCATGCCTTTAGACCCGCTTTATGTATCTTACTATGTACACGTTACAAAACAGAGGGTGCATGCGACTGTGTATGTATGTGTGTATGCCTGCAAACGCACGCATGTTGGCTTTTGCAACACTTCCTCCTAGGATTACTAAACTTCGCGAAATAGACACATTGCTCACGTTTTGCAAAACGCACCTAATTACTCTAGTTTAGAGAGCAAACATACTCATCAAACTGCTTGGACTCTAGCAAGATATCCTAGATCATGGATTCTGAAACCTTATACAAGTACTTGGGGCCCTCTTCCATAATGCGTGCAAACCATTGCTCGACGGTCATGCTGAGATCTATCCCTTGTACTAAACGTCTTGTGTGCATCACACTTGTCATCATGTTCTCCTACATTTAAAGGTAGACCAGTGTAAAGGCCCACAAATCCTCATTAGTTCTTCATATACAGCCAAAAGGCTAGATGAATCCGACCCATAATCTTGAATTCATTACCTACAACAAAAATTATTTCAAAAATTGAACATTATGGGACGCCCCCATACCATTTCACCACCTATGTACAGATTTCCAAGATCGAGGATACATTTCGACCGAATTTTTAGATTTTTGTATACACAAAAGGGGGGGTTTGAACACACATGCCACAACATTAGGGTTTGAACACATGCCACAACATTAGGGTTTGAACACACAAGCCATTACCCACACACGAACTTGAACCACTACACCATTACACGAGAAGCAACTCGAACGATGACGCCAACTCCCATAGGTAACCACAAGGAGCACACATGCCATTACCCACATGCACATTCAAACCACAATGCCATTACCCACATGCACATTCAAACCACAATGCCAACTCCCATTGATCAAGTCCAAATGTATTCTAAATACTATATATAGTTAAGCAAAGAAAGACTCAACAAAACAACAATTCCCTTATCATTACCTCTTTCTTTAGGCGGCACCCCTCCCTTTTTATGTTCAGCTGATGTAGGGATGCGCTCGTTATTATTACACTTTCTAGGTGTGCGGCAATGTCATCACCATGATCCTCTTTGGATAAAGGGCCGCCTTTGTTGTGATTTTCTTCACATAAAGCAATGCTTTTGTTGCTGCTATTCTCTTCCAATAAACGTACGTCTATTCCATGAATCTCTTCTAAAATTTTGACTTTGATCGTCGTTAGCTCCACAATCTCGTACATAGGTAGTGTATGCAACACAATGTACATATATCATAAAATCACTGCAAAATGCATGATACATGCATAAACAAGAGCCAACAGAAATGCAAGCATTTTATAGTAAGAATCCCTATGGGGATAAGCTCTTACAAGAACACACAACACTCAAAAAGTGCACAATATATGCATAAAATGTATAACCTCCCCCCAGAGAGACAGATATGCCTGCCTAGCTTTGGAGTCTTCTCGTTAGCTTGCCTGACAAGGGGACACATCTTGTTGGTATGCACAGATGATATCTTGGTTTCAGCTACATGGGTTCGGCATGGATAGACTACCCCCTTTCCAGTATTCGCCGCCGCTAGATGCACCTTCCTTGTTCCTCACACAGACCGAGATTACTCGGCTCATCTGTAAGATTCCTCCCCAGCCTCTCAGGATGTCCATTATCTTTCCCTGTAATCAAATCCCTCTTCAGAAATATAAAAGATCTTGTTTCTACTTGTTCTGGCTTATAGAGAGAAAATATTCTAGAGAGAGGTTATTCAGATTTTGGATTTTTTTGGATGGAAAAATATCTCTTCTTATTAAAATAAAATTTCTCAAAACAGAAGTTCAAAAAGATTTTCAGAAGGTGCATTAGAAATCAATTATAATCTGTTCAAAAGGCCTTATCCTGGGGGTCCAGATTTTCGAAAAATTTTAAATTAAGGTTCTGAGGGGCCAATTAGATTCATCCAAATGTATGGAGGAGATAAATGAAGAAATAAAGAAAATCCCCCTAAAAATGAGTAAATACTCACATAAGATGAAGAGTTGACTAAGGACAAGGATATTAGTAAAAAAAAGAAGAGATATTTAGTGAAATGATGCATTTTTGACACCTCAATGTGGGGGAATTCTCCTCATGAAGGAGGCACCTATTTCACATGTGTGGTGGAGTTTTAAACTCACAAATAATGAGATATTTTCATCTCTCCTCTCTCCTGCTTCAACTAGATCCAAAAGTAGGCTAAACTGACCTAAAAATGATAAAAAATTGACCAAACTGATCTGGAAAATTCTAGAATCAGTTTGCTTGGTTAGAGGCTCACTTTTTTCTATAAATAGAAGCCTCCCCCTTTGTTAAAGCTTAATAGTGTTGTATGCATTGTTACTCTGCTCCACCCCAGAGCCAAGAACTATGAATTTCTTAATAATTCATTAGTTTTTGACCTTTCTCTCTCCTAAAGAATTGGTGGCCACTCTTGTTGCAAACAAGAGTAGATCCCTCAAACTATCAAGCCAAAGGAAAGCTCTCAGAAATTTATGTAAGTTAGAAATGTTACTTTTCTTTATTCTTTTAATGGTTTTCTAAATTTTGTTATCTTTAAAATGATAATTTGAAGCTATGCCTTGATGGAAAGGCTTCCCCCCTCTCTCATTCTTAAATTCAGCCCTTCTTTATCCTAGTTAAGTAATCTAACTATTGGAATTAAACTTTTTATATTGTTTCTCTTTTAAAAGTGAAATTTGATTAGTTTAGAGTGCTTAAAACCAATTGGGGATAATTTTAAGTAATTTTAAGTTAGAAAAAATTTAAAAATGGTCAGCCATACAAAGGAGGTTATGGTAAAATTTTTTAAAAATTGGTGAAATAAGTTTTATCTTTTATTATCCAAAAAGAGTAATCCCCACCAATTGTGTATTCTAAAAGTGTAATTTTGATTTTATGCATAGAAAGATGCATAAAGAAATTTATTTTTATTTCAAAAGAGTTATTCTCATCAATTTTCATTTTATGCATATAGGAAGATGCATAAAGAAATTTATTTTTATTTCAAAAGAGTGATTTTTATCAATTTTCATTTTATGTATAGAAAGATGCATAAAGAAATTTATTTTTAATTCAAAAGAGTTATTCTCATCAATTTTAATTTTGTGCATAGGAAGATGCATAAAGAAATTTATTTTTAATTCAAAAGAGTTATTCTCATCAATTTTGATTTTATGCATAGGAAGATGCATAAAGATTTTTTTTTAAAATTTCAAGAGTTATTCTCATCAGTTTTCATTTTATGCATAGGAAGATGCATAAAGAAATTTATTTTTATTTTAAAAGATTTATTCTCATCAATTTTTTATTTTATGCATAGAAAGATGCATAAAGAAATTTGTTTTAATTCCAAAAGAGTTATTCTCATCAATTTTCATTTTATGCATAGGAAGATGCATAAAGAAATTTGTTTTAATTCCAAAAGAGTTATTCTCATCAATTTTCATTTTATGCATAGGAAGATGCATAAAGAAATTTATTTTTATTCCAAAAGAGTTATTCTCATCAATTTTGATTTTATGCATAGGAAGATGCATAAAGAAATTTATTTTTATTTCAAAAGAGTTATTCTCATCAATTTTGATTTTATGCATAGAATGATGTATAAAGAAATTTATTTTTATTTCAAAAGAGTTATTCTTATTAAAATTGAATTTATGCATAGAAAGATGCATAAAAGATTTATTTTTATTTTGAAAGTGTTATTCTCCTTAAAATTGAAATTATGCATAAATAGATGTGTAAAGAATCTTTATATTAAAAATAAGGATTCTCTTGCATTCTAAGAATAGATGTGATGAGATGTGATGCGAATCAAATAGATGAGAATGAATGGATGGATAGATGTGATGAGAATGAGAAGTAAATAGATGTGATGAGATGGGATGCGAATCAGATAGATGGGAATGAATGGATGGATGGATGTGATGAGAATAGGAGTGACGAGAATGTGAGGTGAATAGATGTGATGAGAAGTAATGTGAATCTGATAGATGGGAATGAATGGATGGATGGATGTGGATGTATGTGAAGAATAGAAGTGGATGTATGTTAAAGAATGGATGTGGATGTGTGTATGTGAAAGGATTATATGTGGATGTGTATGTGATAAGTATGGATGTGGATGTATGTGAAAGGATAGATGTGGATGTGTATGTGATAAGTATGGATGTGGATGTATGTGAAAGGATAGATATGGATGTGTATGTGATAGTATGGATGTTGGATGTATGTGGGAGAATATATGTGGATGTAAATGTGATGGATATGACTGAGAATTGAAGCGATGAGATGTGTGTAAATTGGATAGATATGAATGATAAGGGATGTGAATGGATGTGATGTGATGTGAATCGAGATGTGAATGATAAGGGATGTGAATGGATGTGATGTGATGTGAATGTACGATAAGGGATGTAAATTGGATAGATATGAATGATAAGGGATGTGAATGGATGTGAATCAAAGATATAGGATGTGAATGAATGATAAGGGATGTGAATGGATGTGATGTGATGTGAATGTACGATAAGGGATGTGAATGAACGATAAGGGATGTGAATGGATGTGATGTGAATCGGGATGTGAATGAATGATAA
This sequence comes from Cibotium barometz, assembly GCF_041138505.1. Classification (NCBI taxonomy): domain Eukaryota; kingdom Viridiplantae; phylum Streptophyta; class Polypodiopsida; order Cyatheales; family Cibotiaceae; genus Cibotium; species Cibotium barometz. The sequence continues at coordinate 4,939,211 of NC_141061.1, forward strand.
GGGATGTGATGTGATGTGAATCGGGATGTGAATGGATGTGATGTGATGTGAATCGGGATGTGAATGAATGATAAGGGATGTGAATGGATGTGATGTGATGTGAATCGGGATGTGAATGAATGATAAGGGACATGAATGAATGTGTTAGCATGTGAATTAGGATGTGAATGAATGAGATGTGATGTGAAATGAATGTGATAAGATGTGATGTAAACTGGATAGATGTTAATGTATGTGAAGTGATGAGATATATGGGTAGATGCAAGTGGGTGAGATCTGATGAGGATAAATGAGGAAATAAGTGATGAGATAGAAAAAGATGTGATTACATGAGAATGGGAATGCTTATGAAATGAGATGGATTGATGTGTGGATAATGTGGATTGATGTGCATGGATGTTTGGATGATGTGGATTGACGTGTGGATTGATGTGGATGGATGTATGGAAGATATGGATGGATGTGTAGATAATGTGGATTGATGTGGATTGGTGTGTGTATGATGAGTGAATGATGTGGATTGATGTATGGATGAGGTGGATTGATGTGTGGATAATGTGGATTGATGTGCATGGATGTTTGAATGATGTGGATTGACGTGTGGATTGATGTGGATGGATGTATGGATGTGTGGATTGATGTGTGGATGATGCGATTGGATGTGATTTGATGTAGAAATGATGTGATGTGATAGGGATCGATGATGAAAATAAAACTGTGGTAAGATGAAAAAAAGATGGGGTCTAATGTGAAAGGATGGAGAGTAATGAGAAAAGATGGAAATATCGTTGAAACTGTATTTGTTTGTTTAAATGACTGTTTTATGTCAAGAATGTTGGGGAAGCATTTTGACTGTCTTGTGAATGAGGTCGTGGAGACCTATCTATTAAAGTTGCAACTGCTGACGGAGAGTCATCGGAGGACATCTTGTGTAGCAAGGTCGCAGCCGAGGTCTTGAATGGTGAGCTTCCGGTACAGTGGATGAGGGACCAAGGAAGCGGCCTATGAGTGAAGCACTAGGTGACCTGCGAAGGATCCTAGAGGGTGCTGACCATACGGTGCTCGGGCTCTGGGTTGCCGAAGATATCCACGAGTACGTCGGGGAAGATGTTGGAACAAGGAGTAAGAGTTGTTTTCTGAATTTGGGCATGGATCTGGTTGATTGACCTTGCTGGCCCTCAACGGATGAGTCCATGGCTCTTTTATATGGATCTGTTGGTTGGTCTTGTTGATCTTCAATGGAGATTCCATCTGGATATTTTTATGTGATTATATTGCCGGGTACTATGAGCTAGGAACTATAGAAAAGGCCCCTGAGTGAACAGGTGGTGAGCGTTCTGGTTTGCCAATGATGCCATAGGTACACCGATGAAGGAAGGAATTAGAAATTAGGATTCAACTGGATAATTAGAGGATTCAAGTGGATAATTAGAGGATTCAAGTGGATAATTAGAGGATTATGATCAGTAACACTATGGTTTCATTAAATGATTGTTTTAAAGATTGTTGAATCTGTGAGGCAAGTTTATATTGGGTGTGTAAGTGGTGTGACTAGTTTTATGTTTGCATGAATATCCGGCTCTAGGAACTCTTTTTCTTGGTACCCGGGATAAAACCTAACCAAATTTCTAATTGGATCCCATCACTACAGTGGTTGGGGGCGGTTGGCTAACCCATGGGGTTAGGCTGCTGGTGGACTGATGGATCCGTAAATCAAGACTCAATTTCTGTATAGTACGATAGATGAGGTAAATCCTGGATAAAAATGGTTCTATGGAAAAGAATCAACGGCTGTGCCTCTCAATGAGGAAAAAAGCGTTGGTCTCTATGATCCAAGTACAATATTTTTCTTTGATATGACTATGGGACTTACAAGTTCGGTTAGATGAGTTCAGTTAGTTAAGGCTTTTGACTACATTAGAGAAAAGTTATCTTGGAGAAATCGCCCGTGCTTTCTGGGGAAGAGAAGTTTTTCCGAGTTCGGTTTTGGAAGAATCGATGGATTAGTCTCTTGTCTGGATATCCGTGGGCGAGGCCCCGAGTGTGGGACCCTGCCCCATGCAAGAAGTACTACTTCCGCTACTAGCACCCCCAAATTCGTTGTGCAGTGGGGTCTGGGATCTTACATCATCAGACATGACTTGATTTAGTTAGACACCAGGAGGACGTGGATAGAGCCGACACATGAGCTTGGCACAAAGATGGCTTTCTATAGAGAGCATTTTCTCCAGCTCTCACAAAGGATGGATTTGTGACTAGACCTATCTACATGGGCATTCATCTATCCCCCACGGGATACGATGTGCTATTGGTTAGATGCGCACATCATCACATCAGTTAGATATTGAGACTGGTAGATTTAGAGGAGTACCAGTAGAGGCCAGGATTTGCCAGTTGTGTCATATAGAGCTAGAGACAGAGCTACATCACGTATTCCATTGTCCAGTATACTTTGCCATTCGGACAGCTTCCGCCATTGAGACTGGTTTGGCATTTTTCACTAAAGTGTCTAATGGCTCGTTCATTCCTCAAACGAATCTGGCCATCAGTTGTCCAAAAGTGGAGAATATTTGAGGAGAAAGGCAAATGCCTGATGATACTCTTCAATTGTCCGGCTATCCTGTTTTAATTCCAAGAATTCATTCATTTTGGTTTTCAGGAAGCCCGGAGGACAGAACCTTTTCCTGAGGTATGCTTTAAGATCTGACCAGGTCTGGGTATTTTTGTCTCGAGACGGTTTGTCTCACAATGGTTCCTCCATACGCGACCCTAGCCGTTTCCACAATCTTTAATCTGGCGAGAGCCATCTTGCTCCTCTCATTGTAGCCCGTTACACAGCCGGTTACATCAAAGTACTCTTCCATGGCCTCAATCCATTTTTCCACTATTTCTCCTAACTGTTCCCCTTCACCCTTAAATGGACCAGGTTGAGATCGGTGCAGGGCTTTACGAATGTCTGGGTCTAACTTTTCATCATCGGTAAGAGGATCTGGTTGCCTAGCATGGGCAGCGTGCCTCATGATCCTGACAAAATGAGATTTTTGTCAACTTAACTTGTCATCAGATTTATGACTTTAATTTTTGAGATTTATTTCTTACACAATAATTATTCCATCATAATTATTAAAAACAAGATTCACTTTGATAATTTTGCTAATCAATATTCACAACCACGAAAAACAATTTGGAATCTTTTGCAAAACGTCATTTATTATCAGAAGTTTTTGATATATACATAGAGCACCTCGGCTCCAAAAGTCATTGCCTCAATCGTGTACACATAAAAAAGCGAAACTGCAATGGAGACATGCCATGATATATACGATTCATCACTAGTAGAGGTGCTGTAATTCTACTCCTAGGAATAAAGCGGCTAAGAAGTTTAAAAATACCGCAGCAAATTCTAAAATTTCGGGGTGAATGATTAAAGAGTTGTACATAATGAACAACTCCTAGCCTTATCAAAATCATGGTTAGCGAGATATTCTACCTAAGCCTCTGATGTTGATTGGTATTGACGTTAATACATCTTCCTCCAGAGAACCACATATATCGACGTCGCTCTACTGGATTAGGAAAGTATAGATCCTTAAAGTGACGGATAAGTCTCATTCTGCTTACTCGGGTTGTAGTGGAGTTGATGAGATGTTCGAATGTAAAGGCGATCATGTCCTCACTCTGGGAAAGTCCAGGAATGCTAGAGAGATTTGGGGTATCCATCTAAAAATCCAATTCAATTTATAAATTCATTTCAAACATAATCTCAGCAAGTGAAAACATTTTTTTCCTAGATTTACTTAAAATTTTTTTAAGCAATTTCTGCTGCCGTTTCAAAAGTTTACAGGTAGCAGCAGCGAAAGTAGCTTCCTCTTGCACAGGGTAGGGTTTCCCACTTGGGGACTTACTCTCAAATGTCCGGGCACGAGACTAATCTGGTGATCATTCTGAAACCGAAACCGAAAAAATTTTCCTTGCCTGAAAAACGGGGATGATTCCACCTTTTTGAATTTCTTAATAACGAATTTTCTAACGGGGTTAAGAGACTAAACTAACCTTCATCTGATTAAACCAGATAGAAGGAAAACTATTACAGACTTAACTTGATGAAATCAACTCTTTTTTCCTAATTGAATCAGGCACAACCGTTGATCTATTCATTTAAGAAGTCTTTAGGCTTTTATTTAACTACTCAAATTCTAAGCGTATTCTTATTAATCAATTTTATTATTAAAACTCTGCTGATTTCAGCCTATTAAAATCAATTTTATTATTAAAACTCTACTGATTCCAGCCTATTAACTACCCGAATTCTAAGTGTATTCCTATTAATCAATTCCACCCCATCGGGCCCATGGGTTACCGCCCAACCATTGGAATTGGTAGAACCAGACAAGTACTCACCCACCCATAATTAAATGCCTTTCTTAACTTTTGCTTTAGAATACAGATACGCACACACTCCTCTTTAAACTTTAACTTATAGAACAATCCATTGACAAACAATTATTGGTTACAGATGTCATAACTCAAAATTTCCATCCAATCCTTGTTTCTCAACAAAAATAGTATCACTCTGGATTCTCCGTTGTTGACACCAGCTGGTCAGCAACAACGAGATCCAGTAACAGATTACAATAAACATTGGTCCATCATACAATATCTTCCACGACATACGCATGGGTATCCTTGGCACCGCGAGCCCATGCATTGCCTGGTCAGAATCCTCGTCCATTGTACTGAAAGTTTAACCGTACTGAGGCTGGTCAGGCTTTGCCGCGTGAGCTGTCCTTTGAACACTCCCTTGCCAACTGTTGCAACTGAACTTCCCTTAGAAAAACATATATACCAAATGCTCCCTCCACCACAGCATTCTGGCGTAAGACAGTCCTTTAAGAAAACAGGGTTTCTATGCAAGTTTTCAGTTTTGATTTTCTTTGAATATAATGAGTATATCTTAAATCCGTATCCCAAGACTTCTTGATTGTAGGTCTGAATTCCAAACAGAATTCCTCGAATTCTATAACCTGGATCCTCAGATCAATTCAAAGGGTCTCAACTTAGTTTCAGATTTGGTGGGTGATTTGAGTGTATTTTCTTGACTGGTCACATCGTCTTTCCTTCGCCGAAGAGTTTGGTCTCGGTCAAAGTTTGATTCTGGGTTCAAGTCTGGTAAGGTTCTTCCTGAACTACCTTTCTCGGAAGGGGGGTGATATTTCAATTACTATTTTATTGAATTTCATTCATTGAATATTCACTTAAGTGATTTCTAAACTAATCACGAATTCCTATGAGGATCAAATTAATCAATTTATCTAAATTTTTGACTTCGATAGATTTTTTGAATTTTCTCATTACCATCCGAGTGAATATGAAACGATAGAATTTTCTCTCACAGTATTTACTTATTCATTTATCGATTATTCATGGAAATTAAACATAGAATCAAAGAGAACTCTAATTTTGATATAAAAATTCTTTACGCATCTATTTATGCATAAAATCCAACTTCAATGGAAATAACACTTTTATATAAGAGAAAATCCTTTTACGCATAAAATTAATTTAATAGGAATAACACTTTAATAATAAAAAATATCCAATATGCATCTTTCTATGCATAGAAATTGAATCTAATGAAAATAACACTTTTGTAATAAAAAATATCCAATATGCATCTTTCTATGCATAGAAATTGAATCTAATGAAAATAACACTTTTCATAATTAAAAAAATATCCAATATGCATCTTTCTATGCATAGAAATTGAATCTAATGAAAATAACACTTTTATAATAAAAAAATATCCAATATGCATCTTTCTATGCATAGAAATTGAATCTAATGAAAATAATACTTTTATAATAAAAAAATATCCAATATGCATCTTTCTATGCATAGAAATTGAATCTAATGAAAATAACACTTTTATAATAAAAAAATATCCAATATGTATCTTTCTATGCATAGATATTGAATCTAATGAAAATAACACTTTTATAATTAAAAAAACCAAATATGCATCTTTCCATGCATATAAATTGAATCTAATGAAAATAACACTTTATAATAAGAAAAATATCCAATATGCATCTTTTTATGCATAGAACTTGAATCTAATGAAAATAACACTTTTATATAAAAGAAAATCCTTTTATGCATCTATTTATGCAAAAAAATCAATTTAATGAGAATAACACTTTTAAACTCTTAAAAGAATTCCTTTTAGAATGCACAAACAGTGGGGATTATTCTTTTTGAATAACATAAAGATAAAACTTGTTTCCACAAAATTTAAGAAAATTTTGCCATAACCTCCTTTGTATGGCTGACCATTTCTCAATTTTTACATTATAAATATCCCTTTAATTTAAATCCAAGTTGAAGTAAAACACTCTAATCTACTCAATTCTCACTTTCAAGTGAGTAAACAATAAGAAAGATTAAATCAATTTATTTGTTATTCATTTTAGGATAAAGAAAGGCTAAAATTCTTAATGAAGAGAAGGGGGAAGCCTTTTCATTAAGGCTTAACATCCAAAATCACATTAAAAAGCAAGAATTCAAAAAAACCATAGATTAGAATTAAAAAAAGTAGAATATCTAACTTACATGGAGTTTTGTAAGCTTTCCTTTGGCTTGAGGGATTGAGGGTCTACTCTTGTTTGGATCAAGAGTGGCCACCAATTCTTTATAGAGGAATTAGTCAAAAACAAGTGAATTATCAATGAATTCAATGTTTTTGGCTTTCGAGAGGAGCAGAGCAACAATACATAAACACTATTAAGCTTTTACAAAGGGGAAGGCTTCTATTTATAGGAAAAAGTGAGCCTCTAACCAAGCAAACTGATTCTAGAATTTTTCAAATCAGTTTGGTCAAATTTTGACCATTTTTTGGTCAGTTCAGCTTACTTTTTGGAACTAGACTTGAATTAGGAGAGAGGAGAGATGAAATATCTCATTATTTGAGAGTTTAAAACTCCACCACACATGTGAAATAGGCGCCTCCCTCATGAGGGAGAATCCCCACTATGAGGTGTCAAAAATTCATTTTTTTAGTATTTCCTTTGGTCCTTATCCACTCTTCATCTTATGTGAGTATTTACTCATTTTTGGGAGGATTTTCTTTATTTCTTCAATTTATCTCCTCCCTACATTTGAATTAATCTGATTGGCCCCTCAGAACCTTAATCCAAAATTTTTAGAAAATTTGGACCCTTAGGCTAAGGTCTTTTTAGCATATTATAATTTATTTCTAATGCACCTTAGGAAATTCTTTTTAAAATTTTGTTTGGGGGGAATTAAGAAAGGATATTTTTCCATACAAAGATATCTAAAAACTAAGTTATCTCTCTCTAGAATATTTTCTCTCTCTAGGCCAAAACAGATAGAAACAAGATCTTTTATTATTCTGAAAAGGGGATTGATTACAGGGGAAGATACTGGACATCTTGAGGGGCTGGGGAGGAACCTTACATTCTCTCCTACTTGAAAAACGTGAGATGTCCTCATCTTGCAAATTGGGGGTAATCCCGCAATAGTTCGGCTTCTTTCTCCCCCCCCAGGTGGCGTCTTCAGAAGGATAGAACTTCCATTTGACTAAGATTTCTCTCAGAATTCTGTTCCTGAGAACCTTCTCTCGAACATCAAGGATTTCTTCAGGTTGGAGTTCCATCAGCCCTTGGGTTGAAGAAGTTAAGAGTTCATCATTAAGCACATGATTCGGGCTCGGTACATACTTGACATGAAATACATTATGTACTTTGAGATGAGGAGGCAGAAGAAGTTCATAGGCTAAGTCACCTACTTTCTTTGTAATCAGATATGGCCCACAGTATCTGGGGGATAAAACTACGATGGAGACGTGCCATGTTATATACAATTCATCACTGGTAGAGGTGCTGCGGCTAAGAAGTCTAAAAATACGGCAGGAAATTCTAAAATTCTAGGGTGAATGATTAAAGAGTTGTACATAATGAACAACTCCTAGCCTTATCAAAATCATGGCTAGCGAGATATTCTGCCTAAGTCTCTTGATGTTGATTGGTATTGACGTTAATACGTCTTCGTCCCCAGAGAACCACATATACCGACGTTAATACGTCTTCCTCCAGAGAACCACATATACCGACGTCGCTCTACTCTGGATAGATCCTCAAAGAGGCGGGCAAGTCTCACTCTGCTTACTCGGGTTGAAGTGGAGTTGATAAGATATTCGAATGCAAAGGCGATCATGTCCTGACTCTGGGAAAGTCCAGGAATGCTAGATAGATTTGGGATATCCATCTAAAAATCCAATTCAATTTATGAGTTTTCAATTTATGAATTCATTTCAAACATAATCTTAGCAAGTGAAAACATTTTTTTCCCAGATTTACTTTAAAAAAATTTAAGCAATTTCTACTGCTGTTTCAAAAGTTTACAACAGCGCTCTGATACTAGCTGTGAGATCCCACAACCCCCTCTGCGCAGTAACTCCCAAAGAAACCTCCCGCTGTAGTCGAGCTCTCATCTCTCTGCACTCCTCATCATACCAGCTGTAATGGGGCGGCATACTCCGAGAACGCCGTCTTTGTCTAGGCTCAGTATGTGGATATGCCTCTCTCTCTGCATCCTGTAAAGTCTCTATCAGTACATGGGTCAGCTCCTCCAAAGGTCTCCCTGGCTCCTCTGTACATAGGCGTCTATAAATCCCATGCTTGTAGACATAATCCATCTCTGAAGTAAAAGTATACCGAGTATTATTTGCACCCCGTGTCCTCTGGGTTGTGGTAAGCTGAAAAGAGACAGTCAGTGTCAATAGTACACGATCCACTACACACAAGCCCAATGGGTCTAGGTCCAGGGGTCTAGGTCCAACTGTGAAGTCCTCAATGCATGAGACAAAGCTCAGCATAGCCATAACATAGTCTACTGTGCTAGCACCATGTCTATGTGGGAAACAAGTAAATCCAGGCTGGAAACCTCAGCAAACCATTAAGTATAGCCAGCCTCCCATGTGCAGTCCCCATATCTATCAGGTATCTCCCATACTCTGTGCGCTCCCCATCATCCAGTGAACATCTCTCTAACCCTATATCCATGGTGTCCAGCTATCTCCGAGGTATCATAAAAGGCTGTCTACTAGTGGTTTCCCGCCGTCCGGGCATTGAAGTCCCCTAGGAGGATGATGTCTCCATCTCTAGAGAACTCCCATATGTCATCATCTAGCATAGAGAAAGGAGACTGCCCTCTAGGTGCCGCATATGCTGATGTACTAGGAACAAAATAGCATATGGCAACATATAGGAATCTGCCTGTATCAGCTCCTCAGTCTCACCCACATATATCTGGCCTGATCATCTCATCGAACAATGTGGAAGCGGTTGCAGCTCCTCTTTGAAAAGAACTGCAACCCCACCTGATCCCCTACTACTGTGCTCCAATCTCGTCTCTCCTCTAAAATCTGTCTCCCTCTAAAAGCTGTCTCCCATCTGTATCCTTGTTGGAATTAGGGTTGCACGAAAGCACACAAAACTTGGAGAAGAAGAAGCAAGAATGCACACAACACACAGTGTTAGATTGTGTCAATGTACAAAAGATAAGTTAGCCCTAGAAGGATGGGCGTATATACAAGCTGGGGGAAAAAACCTCCTAAAGAGGGAAAAAGTGCCCCGGCGGTCCTAAGTGTGTTCACACACATCACTGCCTATATATATATGGCAACAAATCCCCCCTGGGAGTGATGGTGTGAACGAGAGCTGGCACTCATGTATAGGGGAGTGCCATGCCCGAAGTAGATCAGTCCACAAAGGGGAGCAAGCCCAAAGCTTTGCGGAAAGCTTCGAACTTCTCATGAGGAAGCGCCTTTGTGAAAAGATCGGCGAGGTTGTCCTCCTGTGTTGGCACATAGGCCAAGCTGATCTCTCCTGCTGAGAGTCTCTCCCTGACATAGTGATAATGCACTTCAATGTGCTTTGTGCGAGCATGAAAAATTGGGTTTCTCGCAACTGCCAATGCGCTCTGACTATCAGTGAAGATAGAGGTGGCAGACTCCTGTCCAACACCCAAGTCAGCCATAAGCCGTCTGAGCCACACACACTCAACCGTAGCTGTGAAAGCTGCCCTGTACTCAGCTTCACAACTAGAAGTGGCCACAGTAGGTTGCTTCTTGCTCAACCAAGATATGCATGAGCTATTGAGCATGAAACAAAAACCACTTGTGGACACTCTTGTGTCATAGCAACCAGCCCAATTTGAGTCCGAAAAAGCATGTAAATCTGGCGGCAAGGATCCCCCCTTAGGATAAAACAACCCAAGATGTATGGTGCCACTTAAGTAGCGAAAGATGCGTTTAACTGCCTTCCAATGCTGAGACCCTGGGCTGCTATGCATAAACCTGCTCACCTGTGAGACTGCAAACTGAATGTCCGGCCTCGTAATGCATACATAAATGAGGCAACCAACAGCTGTCTGATAGAGTGTGACATCAAAGTGATCTCCAGCATCATGAAGACTCAACTTCAAACCTGTCTCCATTGGAGTAGCATTAGGCTTGCAGTCTTCAAGGCCAAATCTCTGCAACAATGTCTCAATATACTTTGTCTGACACAAAGCAATACCTCCATCACACTGCTTAAATTGTATCCCCAAATAATGATGCAAATGCCCCAAATCTGACATCTCAAAAGAGGCATTCAAATCAGCCTTAAAATCAGCAATATGACTTTCATTTGGTCCTGTGAGCAGCATGTCATCGACATAGAGAGCAATGATTAGATGTACATTATCCACACATTTAACATATAAAGTGCTTTCTGTTGGACTATTCTGAAAACCATGTGCAGTCAAATATGCATGTATCTTTTCATACCAAGCTCGTGGAGCTTGCTTTAAACCATATAAAGCCTTTTTCAACCTGCACACTTTGTTTTCCTGCCCTCTTTGAACAAAACCACGAGGCTGCGATACATACACCTCCTCATGCAAATCTCCATTCAAGAACGCAGTCTTTATGTCCAACTGATGTACATTCCAACCATTATGAGCTGCCAATGCACAAATGCTACGAATGGTAGTCATACGACAAGTAGGAGCAAAGGTCTCATCAAAATCAATGCCCTTTTCTTGAGCATAACCCTTTGCAACAAGTCTAGCCTTATAGCGATCAACACTGCCATCTGGCTTTCGTTTCAACTTAAAAACCCACTTACATCCAATGGCCTTTTTACCAATAGGCAAATCACACAAAGACCATGTACCATTCTTGATTATAGCATCATATTCACTTTGCATTGCAGCCAACCAATTTTCTGATTTTTGTGCCTCATCAAATGAAAGAGGTTCTTCCTCTTCACACATACTAGACACAGCCAAAGCATAACAATCTGATGCATAAGAGGCATGCTGAAAACCTGAACGAGTACGACTAGATATAGGTGCATCAATTTTACTATCACGCAAGGTTTGCACCAGCCATTTAGGCATACCTCTAGCCTGCTCATTTTCAGCCCTATCCTCAGAAATTACATCCTGTAAATCTGCATCAGAAATAGGTTGATCTATGATGTCGTTTGAAATCTGCATAGGCTGACTATTTGCCTCATTAGGACTTACATTTGAATTCCCACCTGTAAACAAAGGCAACAATGTATCAAATACATCCCGTGAGCTCACACCTGTCTCTTTGGTACATGATAACAAAGGCTGCACAGCATCTTCCACAAAAACAACATCTCGACTAATCAAGATACGCTTTGACTGCGGATGATACAATCTGTAACCCTTGCTCTCAGCACTGTAACCAACAAAAATGCATTTGACAGCCTTATCATCCAATTTTTTGCGTTGTTGCATAGGCACTAAAGCATAGGCCAAGCAACCAAAGACACGTAAGTGACCAATAGAAGGCTTCCTGCCATGCCAAGCTTCGTATGGAGTAATAGACTGCAAGGCCTTAGTGGGACACCTGTTGAGTACATATGCAGCACACATGACAGCCTCAAGCCAAAACGCATGTAGCAAAGCTTGGCTCTTGACCATACATCGTGCCATCTCCATAAGTGACCTATTTTTTCTCTCAGCAACACCATTTTGCTGAGGGGTATACGGCACTGTACATTGGTGTTTTATCCCACGACTAGCCAGAAATGCATCAAACTCTTTAGATAAGTACTCCCCCCCTCGATCAGAACGGCGGAGGGTGCCCACAGTACAATTGGATACATTTTCAACCATAAGAAAAAACTGTTTGAAGCACAAAAACACTTCGAACTTTGCCGGATATACCCATGCATGCCTTGAGTAATCATCAATGAAAGTCACGATGTACAAGTGTTTACCAAATGACGGAGTTTGCATAGGCCCACATACATCACTATGTACATGGTGCAATTTGCGAGTGGCCCGCACAGAACCATCCTTTGGAAACGAAGAACGCTGCATTTTTTCCAAAATACAGCCTTCACAAACATGTTTCAATGGTGCCTCAAGAGGGGGCAATGAAGCAACCATATCAAATTTCTGCAAACGCAGCAAACTAGCAAAGTTCAGATGACCAAAACGAGCATGCCATAGTTTTGCATCTGAAACTGCCTTTTCATCAGAAACTGCATTTGCTGAATCTTCCACACACTTGTCATAAGAATTGAGCCTATACAGCCCACAAAACAAGGTGCCAGATACAATAATAGTATCACCAGAAGTCAAATCATGAACAGTACATCTATCATCCACAAATTTGACTACAAGTCCAAGTCTAGCAAGCGCAGAGACAGACAATAGATTCTTCTTTATCCCTGGCACATACAAAGCATCTGAAAGTGTGAAAGCGCTGCCATTTACAGCCGTAAACATAATTTTACCAACGCCCTTCACTGGGTAAGAAGCATTATTGGCACATGTGACAGTATTCCCATTAGAGATAGCCTCAAGACAAGTGAACATATCACGATGCGAGGTAATGTGCTTTGTAGCACCACTGTCAAAATACCATACATTAGAGTCAACAGAAACTGCCAAACATGCATCATGTACAGATGGGTCATATTGGCAATACACGCTAAACGCCCATTCTGTATCCTGCACAACATTTGCAGAATCTGCATTTGTAGAAGCATCCGCTATTGTGGCTGCATTTGACTCTTTCTTCTTTGCCTCTTTAGCCTTTAGCTTAGGGCAATTCTTAATGATATGATCATTTGCCTTACAATAGTTGCACCTGGTCTTTTTCTTGCCTTTATCAAGAGCCTTCTCAGACTTATTGTTGTTACCTGTGGAAGGAGAAGAAGTTGTAGACCTACTAATAGGAGAAGAAACAGTGGAAGGGGCTGCCTTACCACTTCTTCTCTACTGCTGGGCAGCAATAAATGCTTGATCAACTGCACGCTGCCTAGCCCTGTTTTGCCTGGACTGCGCTTCTTGCAAGAGCTTGTTGACTAAAGTATCATACTTGACAGCATCAAGTCTGTCCTCAGCAAGAAGTCTCCACGTGGAAGCAAAAGTCTGATATGTCTTAGGTAAAGCATCAAGAACAGTCTGCACAAGAGAATGATCAGGAATAATCTCACTTGCAGAAATCAACTGTTCTTTGAGATCTTTAATCTCAGCAAGAAAAACATTCATGTCATCATCTTCCTGCATAATCTTCAATTCTAGCTCTTTACGCAGGTAAGCGATTTTTGCCTCGTTACGACCTGCATACAAACCAGCTAGAATATCCCAAGCCAGTTTTGCTGTTTTAGCTGAACGAATATGTGGGGTGATGTTACGTTTGACAGAAAGTGCAATCAAGGCATGAGCTTGCGTATCTTTACCATCCCAACGAGCTTGTTCAGCAGTGGGTAAAACAGCAGCAACAGTAGAGCTGCTAGAACCTGCAACATCCTCAACAGATCCTACATCCACAGAACCTGGACGTACATCCATACCCTGCACAATGTTCCACACTCCTTTTGCAACCAAAACATGCTGCATCATGTATGCCCAAAGTGGGTAGTTGCTGTCTCCATCCAGTTTGTCTTCAGCAGACAACATGCAAAATACATCATTGCTGTTATCAGCCATGGCCACTGACTAAAACTGATGCAAAAGCTGCCTGTAATGAAGCAAAAACTGAACAGAAAACAACTCGTGCTATGTAGCACGGTCCACAATAGAATACGTATACCTGTTTTGCAGAAAACTGCACTGTCAAAATTTCTACAGAAAATGATGAAAACACCTGTGCAGAACTTGAAATGCAAAAACGGAGCCCGAAACGACCTCAGATGCAAATTCTGAGAACGCCAAGCCCTATGGGCTTATTTGCAGAGTATAGGGACTTGCAAGCGCTCGTGAAAGCTCACCTCAATCGGAGAACGTGAGTCGGAGGGTGCTGACGGCGTAGCCCTGGGAGCCGATGCCTGCTCTGATACCAATTGTTGGAATTAGGGTTGCAGGAAAGCACACAAAACTTGGAGAAGAAGAAGCAAGAATGCACACAACACACAGTGTTAGATTGTGTCAATGTACAAAAGATAAGTTAGCCCTAGAAGGATGGGCGTGTATATAAGCCGGGGGAAAAAACCTCCTAAAGAGGGAAAAAGTGCCCCGACGGTCCTAAGTGTGTTCACACACATCACTGCCTATATATATATATGGCAACAATCCTGTCACCTGTGGCATCATCTGGCCTTGGGGCCTGGTGAGTCTCCGAATATAAGACTATATCTCTATCTCTAAAACTATCCTCGAAGGCACCTACATCAAGTTTGAGAGATCCATTACAGTTCCAGGCTGAGGCCAGTAATCCTCACATGCGAAGCACGTGTTCGTCTTCATTGTTCCTCTTCCAGTGTCATGTTGATGAGATGGTAGGTGTAGGGGTTGCTGTCTCCTTACCTTTGCCCTTCTTGGTGACCTCTATCCGCTTCTCCGCTTCATCCACCTTCTTTTGAGTTTTGGTGATCACTTCCACCCAAGAAGATGTCTTTGCCTCTTGTTGCTTCTCTTCTTTCTTGATTGCCCGTACCTGCTCCTTGATGACCTTGAGTTCTTCTTTCATCGAGGGCTGAATTTTGCCTTCTTCAAGTCCACCATTTGCCCTAACCTCTGTAAGCTCCCTCTGAAGAGAGCTGAAATCATCTCCTTGAGCATTTTGACTTCCACATAAACTCTGACTTCTGCTTGAAGGTCTTCTTTCTCCTCTTTCCACCGCCCTTCTTTCTCCTCTTTCCACTACCTCCCTTCGCTGAATACCATTTCGAGAAAATTGGCCTTCTCCTTCCACCACCCTTCCATCTCCGCCTTCCATTCTTTCATCTTCTTCTCCACATTCGTTATCCTTTTATTTGTGACCATGAAGGTTGCCTTTGTGGCCGTTGGGGAAGCCTTGCGCAAGGGGGAAGCCATAAGAGGGGGAGGAGTGGGGCTCAATGCGGGTGCATTGTCTGGGGAGAGAGAGGGCTGTGGGAGGGGGTGTGGGGCTCAGGGCTGAGAGAGAGAGAGAGAGAGAGAGAGAGAGAGAGAGAGAGAGAGAGAGAGAGAGAGAGAGAGAGAGAGAGAGAGAGAGATGAAATGTTATATTAACATCTTCAAAAGGCCATAATGACCTATGAGACCAAAAAGTTACATTATGGTGGATGTCTGGATAAAAAACCAGAAAATGAAAAATAAAGATGATACTACTGGCACCTAGAAAATGAAACTGGAACTGGAAGGTAAACAGAAACCCTTATAGGGTGTGAATATAGTGAGGGGGGGTACGCTATGGAGGTGAGTGGAGTACAGTGAGGGGATACAATATCATGTGGGATGGGGGGTACACTATGGAGGTGCCTCCATCTCATAATATGTGCCGCATCGGACGCTGGCGGATCTCCTCAATATCCTCTGTGGTCAGCACCCTGACTGGGTGTCCCACATGTCTCGCAAGAATAATCCAAATCCGCCTGCAACCTCCGTCTATGCTAGGATGCCCTCCTCTGTAGTCATGGGCATCTGGACCACCCAAGCTCAATCGCACGATCAATTAGTGTACTGCTGGTGTGGGCGGTATCCATGTCCTGCTGCTGTGGTCCATCTGGCGCAGTGATGGCTGGACTAAAGAAGTCTATAATGTGCCTCTGAGTCTGGCTCTCTATGCGCCTAAGCAGGCTATATCTATATCTCTGCAGCTCAAGCAAGAACAATCCCAAACACCTCTGGTCCTGGTACCCCATGACTCTGGAAAGTGGTCCAAAACCCTCTCTGAATAAACAATGGAAACGACCATGTATCTCATAGTATGCAGTACAATGGCATATATAATGCAGCTCTGTCTTTGGCTCCCCATGGCATACTCGACATATCTTGGCCTCAGCTTCTGGTATACCTCTATATCGGCCAATCTCAATCTCAAGGTGGTGTGAGGATGTGTGAATCTGACCAATAGCACATCGTACTGCATGAGACAAGTGTACATCCATGTAACTGGGTCTGATCACAAAACCATCTGCTGTGTGAGCTGAAGAAAATGCTCTCTGTAGAAAGCCATCTTCGTGCCCAGCTCCTCAGTCAGCTGTATCCATGTCCTCCTAATGTCCAGCTAAACTAAATCCTGATGGATGAGTCTGGTAATCTCTGTCCGTGTGAGAGTGAGAGAGAGTGCCTCCAGAGAATACTGGAAGGGAGGCAATCTGTCCATCCTAAAACCATGTGCCTGGAACCAAGATGTCATCTGTCCATACCAACAAGCCGTGTCTCCCTGTAAAGCTAACTGTCAAGGACGAGGCATGCATATCTATCTCGGGGGAGATCCCACAAGCCATGTATGTAGGAGACTAATCTCGTAAGAGCCTCAATCACCAGGGGTAGCCGCCAGCTCTGCTCAAATAATCTCATGAGGTACCAAGGCCTTGGCTCTAATAATCCTAGCAATCATAGATACCAAAGGCCTCTCCACCCGCCTGCGCTGTGATGGCCCACTGAAGGTCCCCATATCTGCACTCCATAAAGCATAGCTGATGTCACTAGAGAGAGGGAGAGAGAGAGGGAGACAAAGAGTGAGAGAGAGAGAGAGAGAGAGAGAGAGAGAGAGAGAGAGAGAGAGAGAGAGAGAAGTGCGCGCGATCAATAGAGCTGACACACCCCGATTTAACTAGAGTGCTGATTTAGGGTTTGTAGCTACTGATTTAGGGTTTGTAGCTACTGAATTAGGGTTTGTAGGTGCTGAATTAGGGTTTTCAGGTGTTGAATTAGGGTTTGAGAGAACGAGTTTTCTTTGCTTTTGTACATGGATTTGGATGACCCGGCTGCTGCTGTTGGTGGCATGGCTGCTTTGCCAATAGCCTTAACATGGATCTTATTGAGGAGATGATCGAGAAGGATGTGGGTTATGCTTCAGATGCCTCGAAGCAACAAAAATGTCAAAGGCTTGATGTTGATGCAAGCTACACTCCGGTGAATGTTGGAGAGAATGCAGAGGAAAGTTGTCAGGTACCTTCTCCGGAGTTTGCACCGTTTGCTACATATCACTGGTGAGCTTCTGCAAGAATATGTGAAGGCAAATAGCATGCAAATGGCTGTAGTAGATAATGGTGGTGTGGCTGATGTATGCATGGAGACTCCTTTGTTGCTACAACATCTAACAGATTTTCATGATCATGCTGCTATCTTCTTCTTTACTGGGCGTATTCCATTGTTGCCTTGTCTTAGAGCATGGTTGGGCTGCTTGGTGTCGCCTGAGGCACTTGAGGAGATTTATGATGGTCCGAGAGGTTTTTATGAAATACTTTTTTGCACTTCGGAAGCCCGCAGGTGCCACTCTTTTTGGATGGGCAGTTGGTTCATGTGGTTCCATGGAAGCCTATGGCAGAGTACCAAGATATGTTGCACCAGGCTTGCCCAGTTTGGGTTGAAGTGAAAAAATTCCCACCAATGTTTTGGCATGTTTTACCAGGTCTCATGCGAGGTATCGGTGTGATGTCTTGGTGGTGCCTCGAATGACATCTAGAAACCGAAATTGTCTATGCATGTTGTGGGACACTGGTGAAAAGATGCAAGGGGGAAGAGAGCTTGAGCTCTTGCAAGCACACACACACTCACAAAACCCTAATAGAGAACACACAAGGTGAGAGGCTAAAAATCTTCTTCTTCTTCTTCACACAACACTCAACACACCATATACAAGATAAGAGTACACAACCAATACATACACGGGTTCTCTATAGTGTGAACCCAACTAAATGAGCTGGCGCTATAACTATGCCAGTCTCTAGAATGGCTGTCACATAGCCTGTCATCCCACTGGCCGCATATCACCCATGATCTCACCAACCATGCCAGTGGTGTAAGTGTGGGGCCTATCCCCCAGGCGGGTCATCAGTGTCCACCGCCTCACTGGACAAGCTCGATATCTCAACACTCCCCCTCGAGCTCAACTCCATCTCATGTACACCAAGCGAAGCCCTGAATCTGCGGAGCTTCTCTGTACCCAATGCTTTGGTGAAGATGTCAGCTACCTGATCCTCTGTGCTACAAGGTCAAGGTCTCCTGCCAAGACCTTCTCTCTGACGAAGTGGTAGTGGACCTCTATATGCTTCGTACGAGCATGAAATACTGGGTTCTTGGCCAACTGTATACTGCTAATGTTGTCACAGAAAATGACAACTTGTCTATCCACCACTGATAGACCCAAATCTGCAAGTAGCTTTCTCAACCAAGCTACCTCACATAGCAGCTCCTCTGTACTTGGCCTCTGTAGTACTGGATAGAGCAACCGTAGGCTGCTTCTTGCTGCTCCAAGTCACAACAGCACTCCCCAAAGAAAACATGAATCCACTGGTAGATCTTCTATCTGAGATACTACCAGCCCAATCAGCATCTGTGTACCCATGTACACATATCTGTGTCCTAGTCTCATAGAATAGTCCACAATGCAAAGTAGACCTCACGTACCTCAGTATGCATCTCAATGCATCCAAATGCAGTTTTTGTGGAACCTACATAAACTGACTCACCAACCCAACAGCATAGCTCAAATCTGGTCTGGTGATCGTCATATAGATCAAGCTTCCTACTATGTGCCTATACATAGTAGGGTCCTCCAAAATCTCTCCTCATCCATAGCTTTCTCCCAACACACATTTCCAACAGCCTCTTCAATGCATGTGGGCTCAACAACCTGCACAACCTTTGCCATATATGCATAGTGATGTGCCACAACCATCATAGGTAAATCTCTGCACAGGATTTTTCACTCTCCCAGATCTTCGCAGCTTTTCATTCATGGCTTCCATAGCCTTCTTTACACCAGGTGTTCTCATAGCTAGGATCCCAAGCTCCTCATCAAGGCTCATATCTGAGCCACTAGACTCTCCATCAACATGAGAATGCCCTGCAGAAATGTCAGACATACCAAGGGGCTCAACCACTTTCTCTTTTCCTTTGCGTGATGTACTTATCACATTTGCAGGGCTGGTATTATGATGCAGCCTGCCACTCCATGGTCTATCAACAGACCCAGTAGATGAGGACTCTCCTGGTCCACTCAAAGACTGTGATTGCTGACCTGCATTCTGTGCAACCACACTTCCACTCACATCAGCCCCAATAGCTTCTTTTTCAACAGCATACCAGCTGCTCATCTCATCAAAGACAACATCCCTGCTTACCCTCAACTCACGTGTAGCAGGGTTATAACACCTGTATCCCTTTTGCTCAACGGAATATCTAATAAATACACATTTTTCATCTTCTTTCGGATCCAGCTTAGTTCTCAGCTCATCTGGCACATGCACATATGCAATGCATCCAAAGACTTTCAGATGAGACAAATCAGGTTTTCTATCAGTAAACCTCTCCTCTGGAGTTACATCATGTATGGCTGTAGTTGGTGGAGTTCTGTTCATGATGTATACTGCTGTAGAAATAGCCTCAGCCCAATAGCTATGCGGCATATTCTTCTCTTCCATCAATGCTCGCGTAATCTCAGCAATGTGCCTGTTTTTCTGCTCAGCAACTCCATTTTGCTGCGGAGTGTATCTGCATGTAAATTGTCTCCGAATACCATTCTTCTTCAAAAATTCAGAGAACTCATTGGAGAAGTACTCTCCCCCTCCATCTGACCTTAGGCACTTTACATATTTCCCTGTTTGCTTTTCAACCAAAACTCTAAAATTCTGAAAGTGAGTGAACACCTCACTCTTCTCCTTCATGAAATATACCCACACTTTCCTTGTGTGGTCATCAATGAAAGTCACATAATACCTACAGCCTCCCATAGACACGGTCTTCGTAGGACCCCATACATCTGAATGCACAACATCAAGTGCATTTCTGCTCACATATTTGTTACGTGGAAATACATGCTTTGTTTGCTTTCCAAATTGGCATGCTTCACATATTCTCTGCATACCTTCCACTTTAAACTTTGGCAGCCTTGTCACAATTCCTTTAGTCTGCAGCATAGACTTCATTCGTTGCACATTCACATGTCCAATTCTTTTATGCCAAATATCTGTGTCTGCTACAATCCCTGAACCATTTGCAAACATCGCAGCACTCATTTCAGGCATGTCTACATTCAACGTAAACATTCTGCCCACTCTGTTGCCTTTTGCAACCAACCTGCACTTATCTTTAAAGTCTTCAACATAACAACCATCAGGGTTAAACCGAACTTGCAAACCTTGCTCAATCATCTGGCCAACTGAAACCAGATTCTTTGTTATGTTCGGAACGTGAAGTACATCTACAAGGTACTTCACTTTGCCATCCTGCATAGACAATGGCACATCTCCAACATGGGCAATTGGATGAGCAGTGTCATCCCCTGTTTCCACAAAACCTGGTCTTTCAAGGTTTTTCATCTCCTTGAACCACTCCCCATGACTTGTCATGTGGTTCGAAGCACCTGAATCCACATACCACACATCATCTTTTTGTGCTGCTTAGACATGGCATTCACGACATGCTGCATAACAAACAACCTTTCATTATCCTCATTATTTGTGCTTGAGGATGCATAGTTGTTTTGCTGCACTTTCCCATTTTGCATGCCAGCCTGCTTCTTATAACATTTTGCCTGCACATGTCCAGGCTTACCACAATAATAGCATTCACGTGCATCATTATACTGCCATTGCCAATTTCCACGGCCTCTTTGACTCCCCCTGCCTCTGAATTTGCCTCTTCCACCTGCGTGTTGTTGTTGTTGTTGTGAATTCTGGGACTGTTGTTGTTGCTGCTGCTGGCCATAATTCTGATTACCTGTTCGGCCACCTCCTTGACCGCGTCCACAGCCTCCTCTACCTCGTCCTCTTCCTGAACTTGTGTAGAAGGCCTGTTGCTCTGAACTGTTTTTGCTTTGTGAAGACTGTTGGTCTTCACCCAAGCTCTTCTCTTCTATAATCAGCATAGACACCAAATCTGTAAAGTTGGGAATGTTTTTCCGAGTCTGAATAGACGTCTTGAACGCCTTGTATTGTGGCCCGAGACCACGTAGACAGACTTCCACCTTATCATCATCATCTACTGACACACTAATAGATGCAAGGGATTCCACAATACCCTTTATCTTCAACGCATAGTCATTCGCAGACATGCTCTTTTTCTCCATAGTATGAAGTTCATTCTTCAACTGTATCTTACGTGCCTTGGTATTTGTTTCATAGAGCTTTACCAAGGTGTCCCACGCCTCCTTGGGGGACTTGGCATCCTGAATGTGCCCGATCATGGTGTCCTGTATACTAATGGAGAGCCAATACATAACTTTCCTGGCTCCTTTGGTTCCAGTCTTTAAACTCTTTCACATCTGCAGCAGTCGGATTTATGTCCGGTATCTCTGGTGTCTCTTCATGCTCACCTTCTATGTAGTCCCAATAGCCCTTTCCCATTAGGAAATTCGTCAACCTGAACCTCCAAGCATGGAAGTTATTCTTATCAAGCTTCTCAGCCACAATCTGGGTTATCCCATCATTTGACATCTTGCCAAACACACAATTTAACCAGAAACAGCACTCTGGTTTGTCCTGCACAAACTGCTGTATTTTCTGCACAGCGGTACTGTAGTACTCTCAAATGTGTCCAGTGACTTCAATATGCATACATACACCCAATGGCAACTGTTGACCTCTTTGTAGCACCCACACTGTCTGCAGAGCCAATCTGTCTTCCTGCAGTTCTTAAAACAGAGTTCTGCAGAGAATCGATGACTTACCCGCAGTGCTCGAAATCGCATGCTTTCTAAAAAACGGAGGTCCAGACGCGCCCGAAACGCATTTTTGGCCCATAAAAATGTTGTCCAATAGGACAGTATAGTTGTTCTATAGCTTTACTCCCGCGAAGAAAGCTCCTCAATCAGAGATCGTTTGCCGGTGCCTCCCGTAGAGCTCCCGACAAGGGTGTAGTCACCAACACTGTAAGATTCCTCCCCAGCCTCTCAAGATGTCCAGCATCTTCCCCTGTAATCAATCTCCTCTTCAGAAATATAAAAGATCTTGTCTCTGCCTGTTTTGGCATAGAGAGAGAAAATATCCTAGAGAGAGAATATTCAGATTTTGAATATTTTTAGATAGAAAAATTTCTCATATTATTAAAATGAGTTCCTCTGAAACAGAAATTCAGAAAGAACTTTCCAATGTGCAATTGGAATTAATTGAAAATGGGTATAAAGGACCTTAGCCTAAGGGTCTAGATTTTCAGAAATTTTTGGATTATGGTCCAATTAAGGTTCCTGTGGGCCAATAGGATCAATCCATGTGTGGGGAGGAGATAAATCCAATTTATAAAAGAAGATACCCAAAAATGAGTAAATGCTCACATAAGATGAAGAGTTGACTATGTACAAGGTTTATTAGTAAGAAACTATAATATCAAAAATATGAGATATTTTGGGTATAATGATTCCATTTTGACACATATGTAAGGAAGGGGAGTCCCTTTAATGAGGTGCATACTTCACATGCTTGAATGAGTTTTAAACTCAAAAATAATGTGATATTTTTATCTCTCCTCTCTCTTGAACCAAACCAAATCAAAATGGAACCAAACCGAATCAAAAAGTAATCAAACTAGGTCCAAATCTAGTCCAAATTCAACCAAACTGAAATCTAGAAAATTCTAGAAATTAGTTAGCTTTGGTTAGAGCTTCCCTCTCCTATAAATAGAAAATGAATCCTTTGAAAAAAATAGGAGAATTTTACTATATTAGAATTATGCTGAAATAATGCTAATTTTTACTATTCTCTAAAATTCTCTCCAAATTGGAGAAATTGGAGCTTCCCTCTTTCTTCAATCCCCATTGGTGTCTCCATCAACATACTAAACCAAGTGATTGGTTGGGGGCCTCTACCGTGAACAAAGAATCAAGCAATTTGTAAGGTAAATAGTGAATTTTGATCTTTTCTATAATTTCTCAATGTTTCTCTCTTCTCAACCCCTCTCAAGCTTGAGAAGCTTAATTGGAATGGTTTTTGAATGCTATTGAAGTTAATTGATGAATGGTAGTAAAGAATTACATAAATTGATGAATGCTATTGAAGTTAATTGATGAATGATAGTAAAGAATTACATAAATTTCCATTTATGCTTAATTCTAATGGTTTTTATGTAATTTCTCTCTCTCACTCAAGAAATGGTCATATTCTTGGCCCATTCTCAATCCAAATGAAGCTTTTCATAAAGCTTTTCCTTAATCCAAGATTGATCTATGCTTGAGGCCAAATTAATGGCTTTTTTCTATGCTCTTAGTTTATGTATTTTATGAATATTGGTGATTCATTCCAATGGGTTAATGATCCAATTAGAGATCATTCTAATCATTCCTTTAATGATAAGCTTTATCTTTTTTTTAATTTTTTTTTTGAGATTTATCAGTCATAGCAGCGGAGCTATGGCAAAATTTTTACAAAAATTACACATAAAATAATTTCATTCAAAGCATGAAAAGAGGACTTCCTACCATATTCTAGGAATTATCATCCTAGATTAATTGAAAGAATTTCATTGTAATCATGGAGAAATTGATTTTCATATTATGCATAATTGATTTTCATGCATAGAGGTATGCATAAAAGATTATTATTTTAATATAAAAGTGTTACTTTTATCATATTTGGATTTCATGCATAGAGGTATGCATAAAAGATTATTATTTTAATGTAAAAGTGTTACTTTTATCATATTTGGATTTCATGCATAGAGGTATGCATAAAAGATTATTATTTTAATATAAAAGTGTTACTTTTATCATATTTGGATTTCATCCATAGAGGTATGCATAAAAGATTATTATTTTAATATAAAAGTGTTACTTTTATCATATTTGGATTTTATGCATAGAGGTATGCATAAAAGATTATTATTTTAATGTAAAAGTGTTACTTTTATCATAATTGGATTTCATGCATAGAGGTATGCATAAAAGATTATTATTTTAATATAAAAGTGTTACTTTTACCATATTTGGATTTCATGCATAGAGGTATGCACATAAAAGATTATTATTTTAATGTAAAAGGGTTACTTTTATCATAATTGGATTTCATGCATAGAGGTATGCATAAAAGATTATTATTTTAATATAAAAGCATTACTTTTATCATATTTGGATTTCATGCATAGAGGTATGCATAAAAGATTATTATTTTAATGTAAAAGCGTTACTTTTATCATATTTGGATGTCATGCATAGAGGTATGCATAAAAGATTATTATTTTAATGTAAAAGTGTTACTTTTATCATATTTGGATTTCATGCATAGAGGTATGCATAAAAGATTATTATTTTATTCTAAAAGTGAAATTCCTACTGTGACGTGAAAAATTGATATCTTTCATTGTCAATTTTGTGCATATTTTGATGGTTTCTCAATGGTAATAAGATGGAAGCTTGTCCAAGAAGATTGCGGCGCCCATAATGGAATAACGGCGTGGTGATGCGGCGGCTTGGCGGCTACCCCGATAACATCATTCTATCTTCAAATATAATGGTTTTACTTGATTTAGGGTGCACACATTGTAAATGCCACAAGTATGCTTGATAAATACTTTGGTATGGTAAATGGGCTAGTGATGTGGAAAATAAAAGTGGGCCTTCATGCTCACATGGATTTTAATTGTATTATTAATATGGTATTCACCATAAGGCAACAAGTTGGGGAGTGTGGAAGGCATGTGGAGGAGTGTGTGTAGGTGCATAATTGGGAAAGATTCTTCTAGAATGCCTACATGGAAGAGGAGAATTCCGCCATGTGTAAGTGGGATCTCCACCTACATGCCACTTAGGCTTGGCTATTATCTTATCACACTCTCAAAGTCAAAAAGTCTTCAATTTAATAATCAATAGAAGACTTAGCCTAAGAGGACAATTGATGGTGACATCTACCCTTATGTCACTGAAGGGTTGAAGATTTTTATGTTGTAATTTGTAACAATGGAAGAGAGGGTGATTCTCCACCTATAAAAGGAGCCCTCCTCTCCCTTTCAAATCAAGGGAATGAGCCTCCTCAATTGAGCATTTTGTGTCATTGCCATTCTCTTATCTTTCAAACCCTTATTCAAGTACTCTCTTTACATGTGAATGTCTCATTTAGCATTAGCTCCTCATGCTTAACCCAATTTTGCACCTCTTTGATGATTCATGATAAGTGGGATAAGGAGTTATTATCTTGGCGGGCCTGTGACTTCTCAAGGTAGCCCTTGCCTTATTGCCGCCCTCCTTTGGAGGTACCAATGGTTTTAGCGGTAATGAGCATGTGGAAAGACTTTGGGGACCATAGGTAAATCTTTACGATTGTCCGCTGAGCAATGTTAACCCTTACCCTCTAGCTTGAATCATGAAGGAGATGAAAGGCAAGAGGCTATGTGAAAATTGAGGTTTCATGCAAAGAGAGAGAAGTGCAGTTTTGTGGTCCAATACCCAAATTTCAACCGGTAATTACTCGGGTATTAGTTTCTAAAATTGATCATATGGCTAGGAAGCTCTTTCTATGCTCTTTCCACTTATGTAACTAATTTCTTAATCCCTTACTTCATTGATGATTAGAATTTCTCCCAAAGTTGCTAATTTTTAGGTGAATTTTGGTAGTCCTGTAGTAAAATGCTCAACTTTTCGCTCGGTTGCCCGTTTTTGAAAGTTTTTATATAGGCACGAAGCTCTCTTCAAGCTCTACGCATCTATATAATCCTCTCTTGCACAGCCTTTATGGATTTAAAACTGCAATTCTCTGTGTATCTCTGTTTTTATAGCTTTTTGGCCATTCTTTCTTCTTAATCATGATTAATTCCTCCTAATCCCTTATCAAAAGGCAAACCCCATGTGTCTTATCCTCTTGTAAGTGATTGCCATATTCATTTTCTTTAATATGTTCCGTCCAAATCGCCCAATTCGAATGGATGAACCTTACCAATATTCCCCGTATGTTTCCGTTCACATAATCCTGAGTCGGAAGATTTTCTTCCAACAAAGAATCGCTCTTTTGTTTGGAGCTGCAATACTGGAAGAAATTCTTGCTTCTCCGGAGCCTTTCATCTTTCCTTCCATGAATTATGATCTCACCTTCGATGTGTATATCTTTATCTTAACCTAGGGAGAGAAAGGGAGGTGAGGAGGCTGTGAGGTTTCATACAAGTGTGTTTTGATTCTGAGAAGTGACCAAAGTCCAAACCCCAACTTCGTGTCACACTACTAAATTGGATTTATGCATGGAAAGGTGCATAAAGAATTTATTTTAATCCAAAAGTGTCATTCTCATTTTAAATGAATTTATGCATAGGAAGATGCATAAAAGATTGATTTTTATTTCGAAAGTGTTAGTCTCCTTAAATTAGAATTTATGCATAAAGAAATCTTATATCAAATATAAGAATTCTCTTGTATTCTATAAATAGATATTAGGGTGTGATAAGATGCATATGGGATGAGTTAGGATGTTATAAGATGAGTTAGGATGTGATAAGATGTATATTGGATGAGTTAGGATGTGATAAGATGCATATGAGATGTGATAGGATGTGATAAGATGTGTATGAGATGTGATAGGATGTGATAAGAGGTGTATGAGATGTGATAAGATGTGATAATATGCATATGAGATGAGTTAGGATGTGATAAGATGAGTTAAGATGTGATAAGATGTGTATGGGATGAGGTAAGAAGTGTATGTGATGGGATAAGATATATATGGGTTGTGATAGGGCGAGAATGGATGTGATGTAAGAGAATAGATGTGAAGGCGTATGGGGTTATATGAATAGGAATGTGAAAATGGATGTATGTATGTGGATGTGAAAATGGAAGTGTGGATATATGAATATGAAAATGGATGTATGCATGTAGATGTAGATGTATAGATGTGAATGAGAATGTAGATGTGGATGTATGCATGTAGATGTAGATGTATGGATGTGAATGTGAATGTGGATATGGATGTATACATGGAGATGTGGATGTATGCATGTAGATGTAGATGTATGGATATGAATGAGAATGTAGATGTGGATGTATACATGGAGATGTGGATGTATGCATGTAGATGTAGATGTATGGATGTGAATGAGAATGTGGATGTGGATGTATACATGGAGATGTGGATGTATGCATGTAGATGTAGATGTATGGATGTGAATGAGAATGTGGATGTGGATGTATACATGGAGATGTGGATGTATGCATGTAGATGTAGATGTATGGATGTGAATGTGAATGTGAATGTGGATGTGGATGTATGCATGGAGATGTGAATGTATGGATGAGATGTGGATGTGGATGTGAATGCATGGATGTGAATGTGAATGGGGATGTGGATGTATGCATGGAGATGTGGATGTATGCATGTAGATGTAGATGTGTGAATACAGATGTGGATGTATGTATGTGGATGTGGGATTGGAGGTATGATGTGGATGTACGAACATGGAGGTGTATGTAAAATACTAAATGTGAATGAGTATTGTGAAATATTGTGTTGTCGATATTAGTGAATGGATGAGAATGAGTACACATATGAATGGAAAATGGAATAAGTAATGTGCACTGAGGAGGGATAATGTGGAAAGACGAGAGTCGATATAGAAACTGTATTTTGTGACCTGTTTGTAAATGACTGTTTTATGTCAAGAATGCTGGGGAAGCATTTTGACCGTCTTATGGATTAAGGTCATGGAGACCTAAATGTTAAAGTTGCAACTGTTGGACGGAGAGTCAATGGAGGACGTCTCGCGTAGCAAGGTCGACTGAGGTCTTGACCATCGATTTAAATGGTGAGCTTTCGATATGGTGGATGAGGGACCAAGGAAGCGGCCTATGAGTGAAGCGCTAGGTCACCTGCGAAGGATCCTAGAGGGTGCTGACCATACGGTGCTCGGACTCTGGGTCGTCGAAGATACCCACACGTGCGTCGTGGAAGATATTGGAGCAAGGAATAAGAGTTGTTTTTTGAAACTGGGCATGGATCTGATTGATTGACCTTGCTGGTCCTCAACGGATGAGTCCATGGCTCTTTTATATGGATCTGTGGGTTGATCTTGCTGATCTTCCACGGAGATTCCATTCTGTTATATGAATATATTGCCGATTACTATGAGCTAGGAACTATGGAAAAGGCCCCTGAGTGAACAGGTGGTGAGCGTTCTGATTGCCAATGATGCCATAAGTACACCGATGAATGAATGACTGGAAATAAGGATTCAACAGAGACTTTGAGGATTGTCATCAGTGACATAATGGTTTCATTAAAGGATTGTTTTAAAGTTAGCCGATGCTGAGAAAAATGCAATTTCATATTGAGTGTGTAAGTGGTGTGACTAGTTTTATGTTTGCATGAACTTCCGACTAGGGGGCTTGGGAACTATTTTCCTTGGTACCCGGGACAAAACCTAACCAAATTCCTAATTGGATCCCATCACTACAGTGGTTGGGCGCTTGGCTAACCCATGGGACTGGATGGGGTTAGGCTGGACTGATGGATCCGTAAATCAAGACTCAATTTCTGTTATTACGATAGATGAAGTAAATCCCGGATAGTAATTGTTCTATAGATAGGAATCAACGGCTGTGCCTCTTGATGGGGAAAAAAGCATTGATCCCAGTGATCCAAGTGCAAGTTTCTTCCTTGATCTGACTGAGTACCTTTATAGGTGCAGTCCGATCAGTTTGATCAGTAATGGTCTTGACTACGTTAGAGTAAAAAGTTATCCTGGTGGAATCATCCGTGCTTTCCGGATAAAGGAAGTTTTTCCGGGTTTTGGAAAAACCGACGGATTAGTCTCTTGTTTGGATATCCGTGGTGGACGAGGCCCCGAGTGTGGGACTCTACCCCGCGCAAGAAGTGCTACTTTCGCTGCTAGTACCCCGATTCCGTTGCGCGGTGGGAACATGGATCTCACAGTTGGTATCAGAGTAAATTTGGTTAATGAAGATCAACCGAGAAGCCAAATATGTCAAAATTTATCAAGAATCACAAAAAGGTTGTAATTGTGATATAAATTCATACAATTTGAGATTTAAACTGAAAATTCGTAATCTAGTAATTAGGTCTTCAAATGGAAGTACCGCAATTGTATGGAACCCTGACTTGCTTGAGGCCTAGACATGATAGTATTTACCTTATAGTTCCAAGTATCATGACTACCCGTATATACCGAGGGTATTTACCTTATAGTTCCAAGTATCATGACTACCCGTATATACCGAGGGTATAACTGTAGCTCTTTACCGGCAATATATACGAGTAAATCTAAGACTTGAAATTATAAGCATTAATGCTATCCAGTTGATGAATTCGAATGTGGTTGATATGATTTTTAATTCTGTTTGAGAACTGATGAGTTGATTTGGATTCTGAATTGGAAAATGATGATCCCTGAAAATTGGTTGAAATGTAATAAGCTGAGCGAAACCACAATGAGGATGAATGGGACGAGTCCCTGTGATGATATTCATAAATAGAATGATGATAATGATTTCAGCAAATCACTATGAGATTAGTGGATTGTGCTGTCAAATTGCTACTGTTAACTCTTGTCACGGTAGATCAAGTTAAGGGATGACGAATTGAGAACTTGCTTGACTGAAATTCCCATGGAGGAATGTTCAGAAAGAAATTTTTTCGGTCTAATGGACCATTTATCATGTTAAAGATATGAATGATATGATCTGAATGAATTGTTATATAAGGGATATTTTCCCAGTATTCTGTTGGGTTGACCAGAATATAAGGAACCCCAAAATAAATTGGATCTTAAGAAAAAGAGTTGTCCTCTACTTGGATCTTAAGAAAAAGAGTTGTCCTCTACTTGTTGCGAGATGAAGACATCTCGCACTTTTTTAAGTGGGGTAGAATGTAGAATTCCCCCAGCCTTCGAGGTATGCAGGAGTAAGAACCTCCCTTTCTGATTTTATAATTATCCCCTCTCTAAAATAAAAGAAAGATTCTATTTAAAAAAGGAAGACCCTTTCCCCAGAATACTTCTCAGGAGCCCCACCTATTTTAAGGATTCAGAACGATGAGTTCAGAAGTGAGAACCGGTGTTTTGGATGCCAAGGTTTTGGTCATCAGTTAAAAGACTGCCCGACTCCTGCCATGACAAGGGCACAGGGAAGTCAAGAACCCAAATTGAGAGACCAATTCCTTCACACCAATCTAATCAGGGTCTGTCTTGGACAAGATTGCTTAATTCCATTAACCAGGTCCGACCCATTGATTAGGGTCGACCTGGAGCAACAAATGCAGGCAATTCATAAAGATATAAAAGCTGCCCAGGATTGACAGAAACAGTATGCAGATAAGAAGAGAACAGTCAGAGAATTCAAAGAAGCAGATATGGTCTTCATTCGAGTACGGCCCAAAAGAAGTTCTTTATCTCTTAGGGAGTATAAGTAGTTATCCCCAGATATTGTGGACCATATCTGAATTCGAAGAAAGTAGATGACTTAGCCTACGAGCTTCTTTTACCTCCTCATCTCAAAGTTCATAATGTATCTCATGTAAGCCTTCTAAAGAAATATGTGCCAAACCCAAAATCATGGAAAGTCGATAAAACTTCAGTGGCAAGATACCCCGTTGGCTTCTAGGTTACGCTAGTTCCTTCTTTTATATAAGTCGTAACTCTTACTTGTCGCTCGCAGTAATCTTACTTCCATCGATCTCCTTTCTTTCTCAATCTCTCTTATGGCTTGGCAACAAGACTTGGTTTTATCCATGATGATTTCTCACCTTCAAGAGACGCAAGTGAGTCTGTGAAAAGAAGGATTTTATAGAACTGTATGAGCGCTCACTTTTCCCTCACTTGGGAACTTCTGTAGCTCAGACCAAATGGCGGACCTGTCGAGATATAACTGGGGTAACACCGTGGGGGCGATAGCACTTCCGTAACAATGTCCGCTTGGCTATGGTTATTGAAGCTTTGGGTTTGGGTCCCCGATACTACTGCGTGATGAGATCAAGGCATGGTGGATTCTCTGAGCGGGTCTTCTTACTAGCGTGCTTTCTTCCTCACCAGAAGATATACCTTTATCCCGTTTTCGGCTTGCCTCTTAGAGGTCCTTTTGTTAGATCACCTCATACCACTGAGGTAGGTGCTGCAATAACGAGCCAAATTATTTCCATAGATGAGTTACCTTATACG
The DNA here is from genome assembly GCF_041138505.1 of Cibotium barometz. NCBI lineage: Eukaryota > Viridiplantae > Streptophyta > Polypodiopsida > Cyatheales > Cibotiaceae > Cibotium > Cibotium barometz. The sequence goes on from NC_141061.1 coordinate 4,970,774, forward strand.
TGTGCAGCTTATGAGTGGTGCTTTTGTGACCATATGATGGACGGGCTTATGGAATTGTAAAAAGTTCTTCTATCTTTACTGTATATGTTCCAAGAGTGAATAAAGTTGAAATCTTTGTTCTTGTCTTGAGTCTTGCTCTCTTTGAGACTTTTCTTGGTGGTTAATCTTAATTAAATTTTCTCTCAGTCTCATATTCGTGCATCTTGTGAAATTACCCCAGTTTGCGAGATGAGGACATCTCGCATTTTTCAAGTGGGAGAGAATGTAAGATTCCTCCCCAGCCTCTCAAGATGTCCAGCATCTTCCCCCTGTAATCAATCCCCTCTTCAGAAATATAAAAGATCTTGTCTCTGCCTGTTTTGGCATAGAGAGAGAAAATATCCTAGAGAGAGAATATTCAGATTTTGAATATTTTTAGATAGAAAAATTTCTCATATTATTAAAACGAGTTCCTCTGAAACAGAAATTCAGAAAGAACTTTCCAATGTGCAATTGGAATTAATTGGAAATGGGTATAAAGGACCTTAGCCTAAGGGTCTAGATTTTTGGATTATGGTCCAATTAAGGTTCCTGTGGGCCAATAGGATCAATCCATGTGTGGGGAGGAGATGAATCCAATTTGTAAAAGAAGATACCCAAAAATGAGTAAATGCTCACATAAGATGAAGAGTTGACTATGTACAAGGTTTATTAGTAAGAAACTATGAGTAATATCAAAAATATGAGATATTTTGGGTATAATGATTCCATTTTGACACATATGTAAGGAAGGGGAGTCCCTTTAATGAGGTGCATACTTCACATGCTTGAATGAGTTTTAAACTCAAAAATAATGTGATATTTTTATCTCTCCTCTCTCTTGAACCAAACCAAATCAAAATGGAACCAAACCGAATCAAAAAGTAATCAAACTAGGTCCAAATCTAGTCCAAATTCAACCAAACTGAAATCTAGAAAATTCTAGAAATTAGTTAGTTTTGGTTAGAGCTTCCCTCTCCTATAAATAGAACATGAATCCTTTGAAAAAAATAGGAGAATTTTACTATATTTGAATTATGCTGAAATAATGCTAATTTTTACTATTCTCTAAAATTCTCTCCAAATTGAAGAAATTGGAGCTTCCCTCTTTCTTCAATCCCCATTGGTGTCTCCATCAACATACTAAACCAATTGATTGGTTGGGGGCCTCTACCGTGAACAAAGAATCAAGCAATTTGTAAGATAAATAGTGAATTTTGATCTTTTCTATAATTTCTCCTAAGCTTGAGAAGCTTAATTGGAATGGTTTTTGAATGCTATTGAAGTTAATTGATGAATGGTAGTAAAGAATTACATAAATTGATGAATGCTATTGAAGTTAATTGATGAATGATAGTAAAGAATTACATAAATTTCCATTTATGCTTAATTCTAATGGTTTTTATGTAATTTCTCTCTCTCACTCAAGAAATGGTCATATTCTTGGCCCATTCTCAATCCAAATGAAGCTTTTCATAAAGCTTTTCCTTAATCCAAGATTGATCTATGCTTGAGGCCAAATTAATGGCTTTTTTCTATGCTCTTAGTTTATGTATTTTATGAATATTGGTGATTCATTCCAATGGGTTAATGATCCAATTAGAGATCATTCTAATCATTCCTTTAATGATAAGCTTTATCTTTTTTTTTAATTTTTTTTTTGAGATTTATCAGTCATAGCAGCGGAGCTATGGCAAAATTTTTACAAAAATTACACATAAAATAATTTCATTTAAAGCATGAAAAGAGAACTTCCTACCATATTCTAGGAATTATCATCCTAGATTAATTGAAAGAATTTCATTGTAATCATGGAGAAATTGATTTTCATATTATGCATAATTGATTTTCATGCATAGAGGTATGCATAAAAGATTATTATTTTAATGTAAAAGCGTTACTTTTATCATAATTGGATTTCATGCATAGAGGTATGCATAAAAGATTATTATTTTAATATAAAAGCGTTACTTTTCTCATAATTGGATTTTATGCATAGAGGTATGCATAAAAGATTATTATTTTAATGTAAAAGCGTTACTTTTATCATATTTGGATTTCATGCATAGAGGTATGCATAAAAGATTATTATTTTAATGTAAAAGCGTTACTTTTATCATATTTGGATTTCATGCATAGAGGTATGCATAAAAGATTATTATTTTAATGTAAAAGCATTACTTTTATCATATTTGGATTTCATGCATAGAGGTATGCATAAAAGATTATTATTTTAATGTAAAAGCGTTACTTTTATCATATTTGGATTTCATGCATAGTGGTATGCATAAAAGATTATTATTTTATTCTAAAAGTGAAATTCCTACTAAATTGGATTTATGCATGGAAAGATGCATAAAGAATTTATTTTAATCCAAAAGTGTCATTCTCATTTTAAATGAATTTATGCATAGGAAGATGCATAAAAGATTGATTTTTATTTCGGAAGTGTTAGTCTCCTTAAATTGGAATTTATGCATAAATAGATGCATAAAGAAATCTTATATCAAATATAAGAATTCTCTTGTATTCTATAAATAGATATTAGGGTGTGATAAGATGCATATGGAATGAGTTAGGATGTGATAAGATGAGTTAGGATGAGTTAGGATGTGATAAGATGAGTTAGGATGTGATAAGATGTATATGGGATGAGTTAGGATGTGATAAGATGCATAATACCTTGTCTTTTGATTGAAATCATCCAATAATCTCCAAGCTTTATCTCCTCTTACTCATACTGTGACTCTTCTCTCTTTCTAAGGTCTATGGCAAAATAGCCTTCTTCTCTTACAGGGCTACGGGATACTATTCTTTCTCTAAAAGAAAAGCTATGGAGTTTTGGTCTCTTCCTCCGAAAGACCATAGCAATCTAAGATTCTTTTTTAAGATATTAGATAAGAATGAAGGGATATATACATCTCAAACTCTAGGATTACCTTGAGGCTACTTGCTGTCTTCTCACAGTTTTCTCTGTGTAGAGACCCTGACAGAAACAGCAAATTGTTTCGACCATAACTCTTGGATAAAAACTCAAAATATAGTCATATAACCAGTCAAAAGAACGGGAAGGCATCTGGTTTACAAGCCAACATGGGAAGAATAGGCAAAAACGTCTGTATATAGCCACAAACGCGCCATCTTTAGAAACGCGTTGTTTTTTCACATTTTTAGTATGCATGGACTCTAAATGTGTAAAAGTACTCTAAATATGACCTCTTATCACCTAAATTCGAAATTCTATTTTTGGGGATACTTATCTCTTAAATAGAACTATTCTTCTGTTCTTATTTCTTTTAGGATTTTTGGAGCTAATATTTTTATTCTAACACTTTCCTAATGTTTCTAGCCTTGTTGTCTCACTCTTCTCTAATTACACTCTCTTTCCTTATTGAATTCTATATTAAAAGAGACACATACATACATGGCTTGGGAGGGACCTTACAGGTGTTAAGAGATGTAATCGCGGTGTTGTGTGTACGTGGGAAAGCACCCTAGAGGTGCAAGATATTGTGGTGAGATAGGAATGCCACATGTAATATTGCATGGTGTGTGAGAGTTGACCAAAAGAGTAAAAAGGAGTTGCCACATGGATGATGATGTGTAAAGTGGGATAAGGCTAGAGAGCCTATAATACATAAACTAAGAGCATACAAAAAAGCCATTAATTTGACCTCAAGCATAGATCAATCTTGGATTAAGGAAAAGCTTTATGAAAAGCTTCATTTGGATTGAGAATGGGCCAAGAATATGACCATTTCTTGAGTGAGAGAGAGAAATTACATAAAAACCATTAGAATTAAGCATAAATGGAAATTTATGTAATTCTTTACTATCATTCATCAATTAACTTCAATAGCATTCATCAATTTATGTAATTCTTTACTACCATTCATCAATTAACTTCAATAGCATTCAAAAACCATTCCAATTATGCTTCTCAAGCTTGAGAGGGGTTGAGAAGAGAGAAACATTGAGAAATTATAGAAAAGATCAAAATTCACTATTTACCTTACAAATTGCTTGATTCTTTGTTCACGGTAGAGGCCCCTAACCAATCAATTAGTTTAGTATGTTGATGGAGCCACCAATGGGGATTGAAGAAAGAGGGAAGCTCCAATTTCTCCAATTTAGAGAGAATTTTAGAGAATAGTAAAAATTAGCATTATTTAAGCATAATTCTAATATAGTAAAATTCTCCTATTTTTTTCAAAGGATTCATGTTCTATTTATAGGAGAGGGAAGATCTAACCAAAGCTAACTGATTTCTAGAATTTTCCAGATTTCAGTTTGGTTGAAGTTGGACTAGATTTGGACCTAGTTTGATTACTTTTTGATTCGGTTTGGTTCCATTTTGATTTGGTTTGGTTCAAGAGAGAGAAGAGATAAAAATATCACATTATTTTTTAGTTTAAAACTCATTCAAGCATGTGAAGTATGCACCTCATTAAAGGGACTCCCCTTCCTTACATATGTGTCAAAATGGAATCATTATACCCAAAATATCTCATATTTTTTATATTACTCATAGTTTCTTACTAATAAACCTTGTACATAGTCAACTCTTCATCTTATGTGAGCATTTACTCATTTTTGGGTATCTTCTTTTACAAATTGGATTTATCTCCTCCCCACACATGGATTGATCCTATTGGTCCACAGGAACCTTAATTGGACCATAATCCAAATTTTTTTGAAAATCTAGACCCTTAGGCTAAGGTCCTTTATACCCATTTCCAATTAATTCCAATTTCACATTGGAAAGTTCTTTCTGAATTTTTGTTTCAGAGGAACTCGTTTTAATAATATGAGAAATTTTTCTATCTAAAAATATTCAAAACTTGAATATTCTCTCTCTAGGATATTTTCTCTCTCTAAGCCAAAACAGGCAGAGACAAGATCTTTTATATTTCTGAAGAGGGGATTGATTACAGAGGGAAGATGCTGGACATCTTGAGAGGCTGGGGAGGAATCTTACATTCTCTCCCACTTGAAAAACGCGAGATGTCCTCATCTCGTAAAACTGGGGTAATTTCGCAAGATGCACGAATATGAGATTGAGAGAAAATTTAATTAAGATTAACCACCAAGAAAAGTCTCAAAGAGAGCAAGACTCAAGACAAGAACAAAGATTTCAACTTTATTCACTCTTGGAACATATACAGTAAAGATAGAAGAACTTTTTACAATTCCATAAGCCCGTCCATCATATGGTCACAAAAGCACCACTCTCACAAGCTGCACACGTATAAGGTAACTCATCTATGGGAATAATTTGGCTCGTTATTGCAGCACCTACCTCAGTGGTATGAGGTGATCTAACAAAAGGACCTCAAAGAGGCAAGCCCGAAAACGGGATAAAGGCATATCTTCTGGTGAGGAAGAAAGCACGCTAGTAAGAAGACCCGCTCAGAAAATCCACCATGCCTTGATCTCATCACGCAGTAGTATCGGGGACCCAAACCCAAAGCTTCAATAACCATAGCCAAGCAGACATTGTTAACAGAAGTGCTGTCGCCCCCACGGTGTTACCCCAGTTATATCTCGACAGGTCCGCCATTTGGTCTGAGCTACAGAAGTTCCCAAGTGAGGGAAAAGTGAGCGCTCATACAGTTCTATAAAATCCTTCTTCACAGACTCACTGTAATAACAGAAATTGAGTCTTGATTTACAGATCCATCAGTCCAGCCTAACCCCATCCAGTCCCATGGGTTAGCCAATCGCCCAACCACTGTAGTGATGGGATCCAATTAGGAATTTGGTTAGGTTTTGTCCCGGGTACCAGGGAAAATAGTTCCCAAGCCCCCTAGCCGGAAGTTCATGCAAACATAAAACTAGTCACACCACTTACACACCCAATATGAAATTGCATTTTTCTCAACATCAGCTAACTTTAAAACAATCCTTTAATGAAACCATTATGTCACTGATGACAATCCTCAAAGTCTCTGTTGAATCCTTATTTCCAGTCATTCATTCATCGGTGTACTTATGACATCATTGGCAATCAAAACGCTCACCACCTGCACTCAGGGGCCTTTTCCATAGTTCCTAGCTCATAGTAACCGGCAATATATTCATATAACAGAATGGAATCTCCGTGGAAGATCAGCAAGATCAACCCACAGATCCATATAAAAGAGCCATGGACTCATCCGTTGAGGACCAGCAAGGTCAATCAACCAGATCCATGCCCGGATTCAGAAAACAACTCTTATTCCTTGCTCCAATATCTTCCACGACGCACGTGTGGGTATCTTCGGTGACCCAGAGCCCGAGCACCGTATGGTCAGCACCCTCTAGGATCCTTTGCAGGTGACCTAGCACTTCACTCATAGGCCGCTTCCTTGGTCCCTCATCCACCGTACCGAAAGCTCACCATTTAAATCGAACCGAGGCTGGTCAAGACCTCAGCCGACCTTGCTACGCGAGACGTCCTCCATTGACTCTCCGTCAGCAGTTGTAACTTTAACATTTAGGTCTCCATGACCTTAATCCACAAGACGGTCAAAATGCTTCCCCAGCATTCTTGACATAAAACAGTCATTTACAAACAGGTCACAAAATACAGTTTCTATATCGACTCTCGTCTTTCCACATTATCCCTCCTCAGTCCACATTACTTATTCCATTTTCCATTCATATGTGTACTCATTCTCATCGATTAGAGCCAAGGCCTCAGTACCACATGAGATTATCCGGGCGGAGCTCACGGCCTCTCCGTTGGTTTCTATGATTAGAGCCAGGGCCTCTATACCACATGAGATTATCCGGGCGGAGCTCGCGGCCTCTCCGTTGGTTTCTATGATTAGAGCCAGGGCCTCTATACCACATGAGATTATCCACGCGGAGCTCGCGGCCTCTCCGTTGGTAGTAGAGGCACTCACTCGATTAGTCTCTTTTATGCATAGCACTTGGGCTCTCCTAGAGAGACAGATATACTCGTTTAGCCCTGGAGTCTTCACGACAGTTAGCATCACAGGGAGATATTTCATGTTGGTATGCACAGATGACATCTTGGTTCCAGCTGCATCGCTTTAGTATGGATGGACTACCTCCATTTCAGTACTCCATGGATGCACCTTCCATCTCTCTCACTAGGGCAAAGATTACTAGGCATGACTTGACTCAGTTGGCTACCAGCGAGGACATGGATACAGCCGACACATGAGCTAGGTACGAAGATGGCTTTCTATAGAGAGCATCTTCTTCAGCTTATAGAGGATGGATTTGTGATTAGACTGAGATACATGGATACTCATCTATCTCACGGGATACGGTGTGCTATTGGTCAGATACGCACATCCTCACACCAGCTCGAGATCGAGACAGGCAGATTTAGAGGAGTACACTGCTGAGGCCAGGACTTGTTAGCTGTGTGCCAGATGGAGCCCGAGACATAGTTGCATTACATATGTCATTTCCCAGTATATTCAGTATATTATGAGATACAAGGTTGCTTCCACTGTCTATTCAGAGAGGGTTTTGGACTACTTTCTAGGGTCATGAGATACCAGGATAAGAGATTCCTTGGACTCTACTTATTCGAGTTACGGAGACACAGAGGATCTCTTGAGGAGAGGCTCAGAGTGGGAGATACACCTACAGCGACAAATTACAGGTTTTTGTCGACCACAGTCTGAGGAGCTAGACCAGCCGACCCCCCACCACGATATAGCAGCACCAGAGGTACATTGCTTGATCGGGCGATGGAGCTGGGACAGTCCCTCCGCCCTCGGCTGAGAGGGCCCTCCCAGAGACTACGATAGAGGATCCACACCATACTAGTATGACATGGGAGTCGTCCTACCAGAGTGCACTATGGAGGACATTGATGCCATCCGCCATCGTCCGATGAGAGATGTCTTTGGATACTGATGTATATGATGCTACCTCTATTTCCATGGAGCCCTTGTATCACTTATTGTATCAGCTCACTCATTGTATCAGCTCTCTCTCACTCACACCATACATAGCTCCAGTTAGCTGCTTAGCCCCCGCAGTACACCCCACCCCTTTTTTTCTAGTACCTTTAAGTCTTTTTGGTAGTGTTTTCGATACTCAGACATTGTATCAAATTCACCACTTGTAACTTTTTGGTCTCGTAGGTCACTTTGGCCTTTTGAAGATGTTAATATATCATTTTATTTCATTTCTCGCTGGGCAGCCAGAGGAGCGGCCGTCACAGCAAAGCTCGGATCTCACCCACACCAGGCACACTAGTGGATCGAGCGCTTGAGCTAGGGAGATCTAGACGCCCACGACTGCGGGGGCCTTCACGGCATCGACAGAGGCTGCTGTAGAGGATTCGGATCACCCTATCTCGACATGCAAGATGCCCAGTCAGAGTACTGACCATGGCCGGATATCCTGTGACATTGATCACCACACACCCCACTCATTATCCACCCATCTCTGTTGAGATTGTATCACTCATTGTATCAACCCTCACTCATTGTATCAGCTCTTACTCGTACCCTACACATATCCAGTTAGCTGCTTAGCTCACTTCTAGTAGTTTAGGCTATTATAGTAGCTTTTTAGTACCTTTTAGCCTTTTTTTGTAATCAAACATTGTATCAGATTCACCACTTTGTAACATTTTGGTCTCATAGGTCATTTTGGCCTTTTGAAGACGTTAATATATCATTTCATTCTCTCTCTCTCTCTCTCTCTCTCTCTCTCTCTCTCTCTCTCTCTCTCTCTCTCTCTCTCTCTCTCTCTCTCTGCTCTCGCTATGCTAGGGACGGTGCCACCAGGCACACTTTCAGGAGCCGAGGATGAAGATGTGGCTGTTCCACACACTAGTCACACCTTCACTCACCAGACGGCTTCGTTCAGAGACCATCATACCTAGGTTAGACGATCAGCTCCCGCATTACATATGGACAGAAGATTGTGGAGTATACAGATGCATATACATACCTTGGGGTAGTATTCAGCGGCCCAATGTTTTCTATGAGGAGAGCAGCCGAGACTAGATTGATTAGAGTGCATACAACCTTGGGTGGATTGGAGAGGATGTGTTCACACGTTCAGTTTCAGGAACCTCGAACAAAACTTTGGCTCTTTGACACTCTAGTGATATCAGCTATGCTCTATGGAGTATAGATATGGGGACCCTCAGCAGTGGGCCATCACACCACAGCGGGGTGGAGATGTATGGAGAGGCCTCTGGTACTATGATTTCTCGGATGATTAGAACCAAGGCTTCAGTACATCATGAGTCCTTCCGAGAGCTAGCTTTACAGGGAGACAATGCTTGTTGGTATGGACAGATGACATCCTGGTTCTAGGCACATGGGTTTAGCATGGACAAATCGACACTAGAAGGACATGGATACAGTTGAGGAGTTGGGCATGAAAATGGCTTTTTATAGAGAGCATTTTCTCTAGCTCACGAGACGGATGGTTTTGTGATCAGGCCTAGTTATAGGGATGTATACTTATCTCATGTAGTACGATGTGCTATTGGTCAGATACGCACATTCTCACACCAGCTTGAGATTGAGACTGGCAGGTATAGTGGTGTATGAGCTGAGGCCAGGGTATGTCGAGTATGCCATAGAGAGCCAGAGACAGAGCTGCATTACATATGCCATTGTACAGCATACTATGAGATACATGGTCGTTTCCATTGTCTATTCAGAGAGGGTTTTGGACTGCTTTCCAGAGTCATGGTATACCAGGACCAGAGATGTTTGGGACTGTTCTTGCTTGAGTTACAGAGACATAGAGATAGCGTGCTGAGGCACATAGAGAGCCAAACTCAGAGGTGGATTACAGATTTCTTTAGATCAACCATCATTGGACACTCGAATGGACACTTACAGCAGCAGCAGGACACAGATACGGCCCACACCAGAGCTTGGGCGGTCCAGACGCCCACGACCGCGCCATTGAGCTTGGGCGGTCCAGACGCCCACGACTGCGCAAGGGGCCCTCCTAGCATCGACGGGGATTGCAGCGATGGATTTGGAGTATTCTCATGCATAATGTGAGATACCCACCACCAGTCAAGGTATTGACCATAGAGGATATTGAGGAGATTTGCCAATGACACAATGCGGGACATTATGAGATGGAGGACTCCATGCCTAAGGATGCTGTCATAGTCTACCCTGCCCCCCATTTTGTACTCCCCCCTCCTCTTTGTACCCACACCCTACAGGGTTTTGTATACCCTACAGTTTTCACAAGCCACAGTTGCTAGAAGTACCATTTTATTTTCTCACTTTTCGATTTTTTATATCCAGACTTTGTATCAGATTCATCATGATGTAACTTTTTTGGTCTCATAGGTCATTTTGGCCTTTTGAAGACATTAATATATCATTTCATTTCATCATCTCAAGGTGCCTACATGTGTTTGGAAGTGTCTGCTGCCCGCCATCCCCCCTCCAACCCTGCTCACGCTGGTCTGCTATCCCCACTGTCCCCCCCCCTCTGCCTTGCGTTGGTCTGTTGCCCGCCATCCCCCCTCCTCCCCTGCACACTGGTCTGCTGCCCCCCCATCTTTCTCTTTGCCCGCCCGCCCCCCCCTCTCTCTCTCTCTCTCTCTCTCTCTCTCTCTCACACACACACACACACACACACACACACACACAGAAACACACACACACTTGCAGCCCCCCTTCTTTCAACACACATGCATACACGCGCACGCACACACACACACACATACACATATATCTACACATACACATACACACACATACACGAAGCATGGTCCCCCTCACGATGACTTGCGAGAGCTAATCTCTTGAGACACTCGCGTGAAGGGCACCATGGCTTCCCCCATGGCAAGCGAAACATCCGCCTCTCCTACGACAAGTAAGGCCCTTGCAAGCAAACGGAGGTTCATGAATGATCACCAACAAGCGCCTATCAACCCTCAAGACGACGGAGGTGGAGTGGATGAGAACGATGGAGACGGCCTTCTTCCGAGAGAAGGCACAATGGGAGGAGGAGAATAAGAAGCTCCATGAGAGGATCTCCCTCCTTGAAGGAGAGAAGAAGAGTCTCCACGAGCGGATTTCCCTCCTCGAAACAAGGGAGGAAGGAGAGATAATCGAGGTGGACAAAGAAGCCATTAAGGAGGAGATTACCCAGACACTTACGCAATGCCTCGAGAAGCAAATCGATGCCAAAAAAGATGGGGGAGTTGAGGTCGTCAAAAAGAACCTCAAGAAAGAGGCTAAAGTGGATGCACAAAAGGAGGAGGCTACTATCGTTCACACGACGATTGAGGAAGATAAAATGCAAGGCAGATTCTTATATGTTGCCATATGCTATTTTGTTCCTAGTACATCAGCATATGCAGCACCTAGAGGGCAGTCTCCTTTCTCTGTGCTAGATGATGACATATGGGAGTTCTCTAGAGATGGAGACATCATCCTCCTAGAGGACTTCAATGCCTGGACGGCGGGCAACTACCTGTAGACAGCCTTTTATGATATCTCGAAGGAGATGTTGAGATAGCTGGACACCATGGATATAGGGTTAGACAGATGCTCACAAGATGATGGGGAGCGCACAGAGTATGGGAGATACCTGATAGATATGGGGACTACACATAGGGGGCTGGCTATACTTAATGGTTTGCAGAGGTTTCCAGGCTGGATTTACTTGTTTCCCACATAGACATGGTGCTAGCATAGTAGACTATGTTATGGCTGTGCCAAGCTTTGTCTCATGCATTGAGGACTTCACAGTTGGGACCTAGACCCATTGGGCTTCTAGTGGATCGTGTACTATTGACACTAACTGTCTCTTTTCAGCTTACCACAGCTCAGAGGACACGCGGTGCAAATCATACTCGGTATACTTTTACTTCAGAGAGACGGATTACATCTACAAGGATGGGATTTATAGACGCCTATGTACAAAGGAGCCAGGGAGACCTTTGGAGGAGCTGACCCATGTACTGACAGAGACTTTACAGGATGATGCAGAGAGAGAGGCATATCCACATACTGAGCCTAGACAGAGACGGCATTCTCGGAGTATGCCCCATTACAGCTGGTATGATGAGGAGTGCAGAGAGATGAGAGCTCGACTACAGCGGGAGGTCTCTTTGGGAGTTACTGCACAGAGGGGGCTGTGGGATCTCATAGGATGGTATCAGAGCGCTGTTGTAAACTAGTGAAACAGTAGCAAAAATTGCTTAATTTTTTTAAGTAAATTTGGGGAAAAAATGTTTTCACTTGCTAAAATTATGTTTGAAATGAATTCATAAATTGAAAACTCATAAATTGAATTGGATTTTTAGATGGATACCCCAAATCTGTCTAGCATTCTTGGACTTTCCCAGAGTCAAGACATGATTGCCTTTGCATTCGCCTTTGCATTCAAACATCTTATCAACTCCGCTACAACCCGAGTAAGCAGAGTGAGACTTGCCCGTCACTTTGAGAATCTATCTAGTAGAGCGATGTCGGTATATGCGGTTCTCTGGAGGAAGATGTATTAACGTCAATACCAATCAACGTCAGAGACTTAGGCAGAATATCTCACTAGCCATGATTTTGATAAGGCTAGGAGTTGTTCATTATGTACAACTCTTTAATCATTCACCCCGGAGTTTTAGAATTTCCTATCATATTTTTAGACTTCTTAGCCGCAGCACCTCTACTAGTGATGAATCGTATATATCATGGCATGTCTCCATCGCAGTTTCCCTTTTCTATGCATACGCGATTGAAGTAGTGACTTCTGGAGCCGAGATGCTCTATGTATATATCAAAAACTTCTGATAATAAATGACGTTTTGAAAAAGATTCCAAATTGTTTTTCATGGTTGTCAATATTGATTATAGCAAAATTATCAAAGTGAATCTTGTTTTTAATAATTATGATGGAATAATTATCGATGTAAGAAAAAAATCTAAAAAATTAAATAGTCATAAATCTAATGATGAAGTTAAGTTGACAAAAATCTCGTTTTGTCAGGATCATGAGGCGCGTGGCCCGTGCTTTGCAATCGGATCCTCTTACCAATGATGAAGAGTTAGATCCGGACATTTGTAAAGCCCTACACTGATCCCAACTTGGTCCATTTAAGGGTGAAGGGGAACAGTTAGGAGAAACAGTTAGGAGAGAGAGCTGATACAATGAGTGAGCTGATACAATGAGTGAGTTGATACAATAAGTGATACAAGGGCTCCCTGGAAATAGAGGTAGGCATCATATACATTAGTATTCAAAGACATCTCTCATCGAACGATGGCGGATGGCATCAATGTCCTCCATAGTGAGCACTCTGGCAGGACGACTCGCATGTCGTACTAGTATGGTGTGGATCCTCTGTCGTAGTCTCCGATGATGTCAAGAGGGCCCTCTCAGGTGAGGGAGGTGGGACCGTCCCAGCTCCATCGCCCGATCAAGCAATGTACCTCTAGTGCCGCTATATCGTGGGGTCAGCTGGTCTGGCTCCTCAGACTGTGGTCGAAGGAAACTTGTAATCTGCCGCTATATCGTGGGGTCAGCTGGTCTGGCTCCTCAAATTGTGGTCGAAAGAAACTTGTAATCTGCCGCTGTAGCTATATCTCCCACTCTGAGCCTCTCCTCAGTCCTCTTTGTGTCTCCGTAACTCGAATAAGTAGAGTCCTAGGCATCTCTTATCCTGGTATCTCATGACCCTAGAAAGCGGTCCAAAACCCTCTCTGAATAGACAGTGGAAGCGGCCTCGTATCTCATAATATACTGGGCAATGACATATGTAATGCAAATGTACATATGTAATGCAACTCTATCTCGGGCTAATCTGGCACAGCTGACAAGTCTTGGCCTGAGCAGGTACTCCTCTAAATCTACCTGTCTCGATCTCAAGCTGGTGTGAGAATGCGCGTATCTGACATAGCACACCGTATCCTGTGAGATAGATGAGTATCCATGTATCTCGGTCTAATCACAAATCCATCCTCTATAAGCTGAAGAAGATGCTCTCTATAGAAAGCCATCTTCTGTTGAGAGATGTAATCGCGGTGTTGTGTGTATGTGGGAAAGCACCCTAGAGGTGCAAGATATTGTGGTGAGATAGGAATGCCACATGTAATATTGCATGGTGTGTGTGGTGAGAGTTGACCAAAAGAGTGGAAAAGGAGTTGCCACATGGATGATCATGTGTAAAGTGGGATAAGGCTAGAGAGCCTATATCATTGTATGGTTCATTGCAATACAAGAGAATAGTGTTGAGTGTGCAATCTCTCTCTCTCTAGTTATGGTGTTCTTAGTGTGGTTTAATCCACCTTAATCATGTTGCTTAATCTATGTCTATCACCATGATCAATCCCATTTCTAGAATCTTAACATGGTATTAGAGCCAAATGGGCTCTTGGTCATGGTGTTTATTATGTATATTAGCTTGGTTGTGTGTTTCTTTGATTAAGCATTATTTTTAGTTTATTATGAAAAAAATTATGCACACTCATATTATCATTTGGATTTGCATTTGTGAGAGGATTTGAGAGGAGATTTGCAACAAGGAGGTTGCATAGAAGCTTCCCAAGAGAGTTGCAAATGGAGTTTTGCAACATGGAGAGCTTGCTCATCTCATCAAGGAAGCTGAAAATGGAGATTTCAGCATTATGAAGACTATGGAGTCTTCATCATCAAGGCAAAGCTGCCAAGAGAAGATATGCTGCTGATTATGCCTCAAGAAGGTTGGTTTTGTAAAGTTTTGCCTCAAAGTTTTGGTTTTGAGCATGGAAAATGCTCAATGTATAAGGGTTGCTTGATGGGATGGAAGAATCCCAAGGTTCTTTGCTTCTTCCAAGCAAAGAGTGGAGGAGGTGCATTGTCAAGTGATGGCAAGCTGTGATGGGCTGATTTGTAGCTCATAATGGAGCATGCTTGAAGGGCATTGCTCATGGAGTTTGCTCATGAAAGATGAGCTGGTTGTGGATGCTATTGGAGCATTCATTCTCTAGTTATGCACCTATAGTTTCATTTGAGAAACTTGTGAAGAGGCAACCTTGAAGATGTTGGCATGAATATGGAAGAGCATGCTATATATATGGAGTTCATATTGGAGCTCATGAAAGGCCATGTTGATGGCTATGGGAGAAACCTCAATGAGAGAGGTTTCAAAGAGGCAAAGAGAGAATGCTCTTAATTTGAATAGCAAAATGAAGAAGCCATACGATGGCTTTGAAGGCTTGTAAAGCCTTGTCCATGTAAGGACAAATGAGGATGCAACTAAGTAGATGCTCTTTAAGAGATGGTGCCATTGCATGAAAAGGGAAAGCAGCAAACACGAGTGCTGCATAATGAAGAGGTTGAGCACGATGGTCTCTACTGCAGTAGACCAGTGGCACATCAAAGTCACTCCCAAGAGACAGTTCAAGAGCACGCGGAAAAGTTTGTGGGAGCTGTTGGGGAAGGAGACGACAGCCAACAGTGGGGCTGAGAGAAGAAGTGCGCAAGAAAAGCTTAAAGGAAGAAAGACTTGCGAGGTAGACGGAGACATTTTTTTGAAGATAAGGACCAGGCGACAATAGCTAAAAAGAGAACCTTGGTTGTGGCAACTTGTGCATGAATCTTGAAGGACTGGTTCAGGGGTAGTAATAGCAAAAGGTAGCAATGTGCTCGTCTCATCAATAAGCAGAGGTAGCTGTATAACCGGTAGAGAGGAAGGTGGCATGTAGAAGAAGTAGCAGAGCAACGATAACAAAGAAGGCAAAGCAGAGTTGCGTGTAACGTCACCATTGAAACTCACAAAAAGTTTCAAGAAGAAGGAGACCTGAAGAGCGGATCCCCTAGCTGCAGCATAGCAACATTTGAGGCATTTGGCGTGTAGCACAAGAAGCGGTGTGACTAACGCTTGCGGTCACAAACTACCAAAAGCAGGGCGCCAGTGATGCAGAAGACAGTCTGTTAGCTGCACTGCATTCAATGCGTGCAGCGAATTTCTTTTTAAAAAATAAGAAAAAAGAAAAAAGATCTAAGGTTCTTTAACCCTTAGATTTTGATTCACACACACCTTATATGTTCCCCACTAGATGTTCACATGGTTTAAAAAATTTATGCATATATGTATGGAGATCACTCATCCGCATAAGGGTCCGCTGCCCGGCATTGGCCAAAAAGGCTTTGTAATTTTATTTTTCACCCAAATATGATGATGGTGGACAATCGTCCACGAGCATGGGTGCTCAAAACAAAAATTTTGTAATCATCCATGGTATGAGGGTAACCATGCCTAAGCCCTAGAAGCTCAAAATGGTTGTCGTGTGATGTGTGCATGAGTGATGCACGTGTGAGGTGCATGCGTATGGGTTGGTTCCCACTCGAACTTCCATGTTCAAATCGGACTCAGTGGTTCCGCTGTGAGCGAGTCGGCTCAAAATGGACTAGGTGTCTAAGATGTAGACACGGACACACATGATGGACACTCCAATGTATCATTGAGGGGGAGTGTTGAGAGGTAGCGATTGCGGTTGTGCAATGCTACATTGATATGGGTGATGAATGATTGGGTGAGTTGTGGAACACCTCGATTAAGAGGGGGTGTTGTAAGGTTCCCCCCTTCCAAAAATAGAGGAAACACTTAAGATAGTCCACTAAGTCTTATCTTAGAGAAAATTTCCTACTCATCGACACCTTGACCATATAGTGATTCAAGGATACGATTCATAGGTAAGACCTAGTTCTATCCCGCAGGGGGAGCATGGTCTTCTAAAAATCAAATCACCCGTAGGGTAATTGATCATAAGTTGGGCAACTACTAGTCTTGATTCCTAGAGACAACGCTTTTTTCCTCATCCATGCAAGGCACAGCCGCTGGCCTAGTCTTCTAGAATAAAATTGCTCGAGAACCTATTTATCTAACGTAGGCTTTCACTTAATATGTTGGAAAGCTACCCGACTAATCGGGTCCACCCGTCCGTAGGATGGTGCCGTCGGGGCATTCCATCCTCCCACTTTCCACCCTACTCACGTGTCAATTTGTTTTCTAATTAATCCTACCACACTGTTTGACATAAATAAACATGTTCCTTAATTAAGGTCCTTTTCATAAGGTTTGTTAGAACAACCTTTTTCTACAATACAATAATGCCAAGGACAAGATTTATAAAAACAAAGTTTAAATATGAATCAATTTCATACAAGCCAAACCGGCTCTCTTATTCTTTTCCTTTATACGGCCGATGATCTAGAATTCGGCCTTCTAGTCTCTACATGCTGGGCAAAACCCTACGGGACCATACACCTCATCGTCGGCCGCTGGTGGTGAGGACTCAAGCCGGCCTGTCGCCCTCTCAGGCTCCATCGCTCGATCCTCCCGCCCCTCAGAGGGATGTCTGCGCACTAGGGTGGGCTAATTCACCGCACTAGCCTAGGCCCTCAGAACTAGGCAGCATCATAATCACTCGCCTCAATCAGCAAACCTCATTCTCCCAATGGTATGAGGGATACCATGGGCTAACTCTGGGCCTTACTAACGTCTCCGCCATCCGGCTATACAAGCACAAGAACGGGGCAACGTCAAGGCAGGGAGAAGTTGTACCTGTACCTTAATTCAACCAAGATAACACTCACTAAACCATAGGACTAGAATCCATGTTACCTTCTTAAGAAAACAATCCTTTTCACAAAGATTTTAGCATTTCAACTTGAGATTACGATAAGACATTCTTTATTAAGGCATATGCTGTTGTTTAAAAGAATACAAACTTTAAATAGTAAATTAATCAAATAGACCACTATTAACAATTAATAGAAAAGCCGGGGCCATACCTCAATCCCTAAGAATGATATATAATTGAAAAACAAAATATGTATATACCTTATAGAAATTTGTCGTTTATCGTTGTCTTTGCTCTCGTTAACAAGAGCTTTAGAACTTGACATATGAGAATAGAGTCTTCTAATACCTTATCTTTTTGATTGAAATCATCCAATAATCTCCAAGCTTTATCTCCTCTTACTCATACTGTGACTCTTCTCTCTTTCTAAGGTCTATGGCAAAATAGCCTTCTTCTCTTACAGGGCTACGGGATACTATTCTTTCTCGAAAAGAAAAGCTATGGAGTTTTGGTCTCTTCCTCCGAAAGACCATAGCAATCTAAGATTCTTTTCTAAGATATTAGAAAATAATGAAGGGATATATATATCTCAAACTCTAGGATTACCTTGAGGCTACTTGCTGTCTTCTCACAGTTTTCTCTGTGTAGAGACCCTGACAGAAATAGCAAATTGTTTCGACCATAACTTTTTGATAAAAACTCAGAATATGGTCATATAACCAGTCAAAAGAACGGGAAGGCATCTGGTCTACAAGCTAGATAAGAAGAATAGGCAAAAACGTCTGTATATAGCCACAAACGCGCCATCTTTAGAAACGCGTTGTTTTTTCACATTTTTAGTATGCATGGACTCTAAATGTGTAAAAGTACTCTAAATATGACCTCTTATCACCTAAATTCGAAATTCTATTTTTGGGGATACTTATCTCTTAAATAGAACTATTCTTATGTTCTTATTTCTTTTAGGATTTTTGGAGCTAATATTTTTATTCTAACACTTTCCTAATGTTTCTAGCCTTGTTGTCTCACTCTTCTCTAATTACACTCTCTTTCCTTATTGAATTCTATATTAAAAGAGACACATACATACATGACTTGGGAGGGACCTTACAATCTCCCCCACTTAAAAGATTCGAGATGTCCTCATCTCGCAAGCTGGGGTAGTATCTAAGTAAATCCTCCTATCTCTTTCAAAGTGGTATCCCCACTAGGTAAAAATCTTCTTTTATCTAAACATTGTTCTTATTTCATGTGCTTGGCTCGTTTTATTGTGCCTCCAAAAGGTCTTTATTATTCTAAAGTTAATTGGCCTTATTATCCTAATTTCATGCATCCATATACCTCTCATATGATATGAACCTTCGAATTCCTTATTCTATACCCCCATGTAATATGGTACTTAACAAATTATCATAGAAAAACGTAAGGAAATCAATCCTTTATGCAATCTAACCTATGATAGCAATTTCATAATCTTAGTATCGTCTTGTAGAATACCTCTATTCATCATGCACATTACTTCACATGAATCTTGCACCAATCCTCTTCTATTTACTCATAGAAATATTTGTTGAATTCGGTTATCTTTAACCCAACTATCCCTATTTCTTGACCTAATTTTTGCTCTAGCTCATGATTCCTTGTAGCTAGGGGTGGGCTTGACGTTCCTCTTGAACTAGGAGACCTCTTCTTGATTAACATGGAAGGACCCATGTCCTTCTCGACACTTTCTATATAAAAAAACTTTATCATAGTCTCTGTCTATAATTGTGGCTTCTGAAATAGAGGATGGTTTCACATTCTTGATGAGGTTATTCAAAGGTAGATTAAGCTTCCAAATGAATCGATGGAGAAGAGTTACCTCATCCATCTCTAGAGCAAATTGGAGAAGCTTAACAAAAGTTTGGTGGTATTATTTTAGGGTCTTCCCTTTTGGGGTTAGCTCCAAAAATTCATTCATTTTATCCTCTCAAAATCCTAGAGGACAAAACCTTTCATGAAGGTGTACTCTCATGGCATCTCATAACAGATTCCAGCTCCAGTGGGTTAGATTGACAACAGTGCTTCCAACTAATTCAGCATTTCTTACGATTTTTAGACGAGCAAGGGTGAACTTGCTTCTTTCATTGTATCCATGAAAAGCTCAAAACTATTAAATACTTATCATAGTGCCACATCTAAAGGCACTCTGGATTACTATATGTGAGATCTTCATTTTTTTGAGAATTACACATCTGGTGCCTTGGGATTGACACTTCCAAAGATTATCAGGATTGACACATCTAAGATGATTAGTTTTCTGAAAATTACACATCTAGTATCTTGGGATTAACACATCTAAGAGCATGATCCTCTGGGAGATCATAGAAACCAAGGGCCTCTCCATACATCTCCATCCATTTTGTTGAAAGAACGGTAAAGGGGGAGAAGACACACACACAGGAGCAAACCCTAATGTATATTGCAAACCCTAACCATAGAGGGAAGCCATGTCCACTCTCACACAAAGCATAATGCACTAATCCATAATCCACACACCACACAATGAGTTGTGTCCACACTCTACTAACCCTAGCTAATGTCCACACACTATGACCAGCTGGACACGCGGTCATTTATGTCTCACACATGTTCCTACCTAATCTGCCAGCACATAGCATAGCTGGCTCACACTGACATCGAGCTTGAATCTCAACAGCCCCTCTCAAGCTCATGATGTACTGCCGATGAAGATGTAGATGAGCTTGGGATACCAAGACTCTCAACACTCCCCCTCAAGCTCATCCCATGTACTCCCAACATAGTCTGGAAGTACGCAAATTTCTCCCTGCTAAGTGGCTTCGTAAAGATATCAGCCACCTGCTCATCAGTCTTCACATACTGAAGATCAACTGTACCATCCAGCACCTTTTCTCTGACAAAGTGATAATGGACCTCTATGTGTTTGGTCCTCGCATGAAACACTGGACTGCTCATGTTGTCACAATGAATGACAACTTTGCCATCAATAGGCTCACATAAATCTGCCAAGAGACTTTTTAACCATATAGCCTCTGTACTCAGCCTCTGTACTGGATAAAGCAACTGTAGGTTGCTTTTTGCTACTCCAACTCACCACGGCACTTCCAAGTGTAAAAGCATATCCACTAGTAGACCTCCTGTCATATGCGCTACCTGCCCAATCAGCATCTGTGTAGCCATGTATGTTCAAGCTTTTACCACTCTCATAAAATAGACCATAATGTGTTGTGGTCTTCACATATCTCATGATGCGTCTCACTGCATCCAAATGTGGTTTCCTGGGGCTGTGCATAAACTGGCTGACTAGCCCCACAGCATAACTCAAATCCGGGCGTGTGATAGTCATGTATATGAGACTACCAACCATCTTCCTGTACATAGAAGGATCATCCAATTCCTCGCCATAATCAACCCACAACTTCACATTTTGCTCCAATGGTGTACTCATAGGCTTACACCCTGTCATGCCATACTTTGCCAACATATCCAATGCATATTGGCGCTGTACTAACCAAGTACCTGCATGATCTTTCACCACTTCAATTCCAAGGAAGTATCTCAACTCACCAAGATCTTTCATGTCAAATTGCCCACTCAAAGCTTTCTTGACATGCATCACATCTGCACCATGATCACCTGTGATAATCAAGTCATCCACATAGATGACTAGTAAAACAATCCCATGCTGTGTCTTCTTCACATAGAGTGAAGAATCTGCTGTAGAAATCTGAAAACCAAGTGAGATAAGATATCTGCTCATCTTATCACTCCAAGCACGAGGTGCTTGCTTCAGACCATACAATGCCTTTTGATCCTGTGCATATCCAATAAATACACATTTCTCTGCTTTAGGATCCAACTTCCTTCTTCTTTCATCAGGCACATGTACATAAGCTATGCATCCAAAAACTTTAAGATGTCCAATGTCTGACCTGTAACTTGTGAGCCGCATCTCTGGCGTGCTTCCATGAATGGCTGCTGTAGGTGTTTTGTTCAATATATACACTGCAGTAGCACATGCTTCTGCCCAATAGTAATCTGGCATGCTCTTTTCATTAAGTATTGCTCTTGCCACTTCACATATGACTCTATTCTTTCTCTCAGCCACACCATTCTGCTGAGGTGTATACCTGCAAGTCAACTGTCTTCTTATTCCATGCTTCCTCAAGAAATGCTCAAAAGCTTTTGAGGTGTATTCACCACCTCCACCATCTGTCCTCAGACATTTAATCCAACAGCCATATTGCTTTTCTGCAAAAGCTTTGAAATCCATGAACTTTTCCAACACTTCACTCTTCTCTTTGAGAAAGTATATCCATGTCGTCCTGCTAAAATCATCTATGAATGTAACATAGTATAAACTGCCTTTGATAGATGGGTTTTGTGCAGGACCCCATACATCACTGTGTACTATCTCAAGTGGCCTGTTACTCATATTTCCTTCTCTAGGAAACCTCAACCTTGCCTGCTTTCCAAACTGACAGGCTTCACAAACATACATATGTCCATCATATTTGAACCTAGGCAATCCATTGACTATGCCTCTTGTTTGCATGTTCTTTAATCTCTGTATATTGACATGTCCAATCCTCTTATGCCACATATCAATGTCCTGTACCACATTCCTGCTCTTTGAGAACATGACTGATTTTAGCTCAGGAATTCCAGCATCCAGCTTAAACAATCTTCCTTCTTTCTTGCCTTTAGCAATCACTCTACATCCATGTTTGAAATCTTCAACGAAGCATCCATGCTCGTTGAAACGAACCTGTAATCCCTATTCCACCATTTGACCAACTGAGGCCAAGCTTTTAGTGATCGAAGGCACATACAGCACATCTGACATAGACTTTGTCTGACCATTGTGCATGACCAATGGTACACTTCCAACATGTGTAATGACATGCTGGGTATCATCACCTATTTCCACATAGCCTTTTACATCCATAGGCTTCATATGCTCAAACCATTCACCATGACATGTCATATGGTTTGATGCTCCTGAGTCCATATACCATGTGTCATCATTCTCAGCATTTGTCGTCATAGAACCCACAACATGCTTCATGGCAAACAAATGATTTGCAGTACCATCATTGCTACTTTGATGCATAGTTACCACCATGTTGTGCATAGTTTCCACCATAATGACCACCACGTTGTGCTCTTCCCCCTCTCAAATCATTCTGTTTGCCGAAATAATCTCTCGCCATATGACCATATTTGCCACAATAATGGCATTCCACATCTTGCATAGAATTTTGTTGGCCTTGCCAACGTCCTCGACCACGGGGGGTACCTCTGCCTCGCTGAGGTGCATATCCACGACCACCTCGAGCACCATATGAAGGCTGAAAATTCTGTTGTGGAGGCCTATCCTGCCATCCACGACCATTACCACCACGTCCACGTGATGCGAATCTCCCCCTGCCTCTAAAGCCTCTCTGCGAGTAGAAAGCCTAATTTCTACCATCATCATGGCTAGTAGGTGCATCCAGAAATGAATCACTGAGCTTGATTTCCTCAACCAACAAGAGTGAAACCAACTCATCGAAGTCGGGTAGACCTGTACTCCTCACTGAGATAGATGTATCAAAGGATTTGTATTCCTTGCCAAGACCACGCAAGGTAATATCCACCAAATCATCATCAGGCATGGGGGCATTTATTGTGGCCAATGCATCTGCAAATTTCTTGATTTCTTGCACATAATCATGTATGCTCCTTTTATTTCTTTTCACATTGTGTATCTGCTGTCGCAATTGAGACTTGCGAGCACTCGTATCTGTATCAAACATCTTGACCAAAGTATCCCATGCATCTTTGGGATTCTCAGCATCCTGAATGTGTATGAGCATAGCATCAGAAATACATATAGACAAATAATGCAGCACTTTGAATGCT
The DNA here is from genome assembly GCF_041138505.1 of Cibotium barometz. NCBI lineage: Eukaryota > Viridiplantae > Streptophyta > Polypodiopsida > Cyatheales > Cibotiaceae > Cibotium > Cibotium barometz. The sequence goes on from NC_141061.1 coordinate 4,994,245, forward strand.
CTCTGTGACCATTGCTTATGGGCAATAAAGCTGCTGCTGTGTAGGTTGCCGAGGTAGCTCAGGCTCTGGCTCAGCACCTGTAATGAGATTCCAAAATCCTTTTCCTTTCAAGAAACTCTTTATCCTGTACTTCCATGCCTGGAAGTTCTTCCTATCCAGCTTTTCACCAACAATCTGAACTGGATTGTCCGACATGTTTGCTCAATGCATACACCTTCCGCACACTTCAAATCTGTAAATGAGCCTTCCTCAGCTCAACCACACTCCAATGAATGTTCCAGATACTCCAAAGTAGCCAACAAACTCCAAATTTGATGTAGAAAATCAACCTGTAATCATCCAAGATGAACTGATTCACTCAGTGCGGGATACCCTGAATTGACACGCCTTCCAAGGCTCCAAATCACAATGTAATGGTGCAATCAAGTATGGGCAACTTGCATTGACTCCTAATGAACCTCAATGTTGAGTATCAACACTATCTGACATGTGTACATATCAATTTTTGAAAACCCCTTTCTCTGTTTTTGGAAAAACCAAAAAAACCAGTAGAAAATTTGCTCTAATTCCTTCAATATTTGTCCAAATTGAGCAACCAGGCATTCATTAGCTTAGCATTAGTGTCCATCAACTCCATGTAAGAGGAATTTGTCCAATTGTAAAACACCAAGGATTAATTGCTCAATTAAAAATGCTCTATTTCTCTGCAACCAGTGGACAGCCTGTTTTAATCAGCTCATTCCCAGCTCAATTAGTCATCATTGACCAAGAAAATTACATAGGCCTCTTCTCCAAGGTGTAAAGCATCCAATTGCTAAAGAAGTTGTGGAAGATATCAAGCACCCACTGAGAATTTGATCTCCTCGTAGTCAAAAAACCAGAAAAATAGTCTGTTTCCTCTGTTCTGGCTGCGCCGCCTGCAAATGGGGCCTTTGGGAGTGGTTGAAGTACTATTTGATGATGTATTTGAGTGCCCAACACACCTAGGCATATGTGCAATCCATCAATGCTTTGATTTTTGCCAAATACATGCTCCAAATGCTTCAATTTTGGGCTCCTTTTTCACTGTTTTGTGAGAGCTCAAAAACCAGAGATTTTCACACTTTGAAATGCATTCAAATTGCTCCAAATTTTGTTCAAGGCTTGTACATGGGTTGCCAATGCATCCTTCTTTGTCAAATACATATGTCTTTTGCCAGAATTACACGTATTTCCACCATACATCAATGTTCCCAAGCTTTAATGGAAAGCTTCAAAAACCAGAATTTTTCTTTGCTTTGATTTGCTTTGTTTTTGCCTGTATCACCTGCAATCCGCTCAAGGATGCTGAAGACCTTACCCGGTAGGCCAAGCTCTCAGATCTGATAGTATTTGGTGTGCTCCAAGCTTCACAGCTTCTTCTCCCTCTTCACTCACTCACTCATAAACCCTAATAAACAGCACAAGGCTCTGATACCATGTTGAAAGAACGGTAAAGGGGGAGAAGACACACACACAGGAGCAAACCCTAATGTATATTGCAAACCCTAACCATAGAGGGAAGCCATGTCCACTCTCACACAAAGCATAATGCACTAATCCATAATCCACACACCACACAATGAGTTGTGTCCACACTCTACTAACCCTAGCTAATGTCCACACACTATGACCAGCTGGACACGCGGTCATTTATGTCTCACACATGTTCCTACCTAATCTGCCAGCACATAGCAGCATAGCTGGCTGACATCGAGCTTGAATCTCAACACATTTTAGTACTACCAGCTCTGCTGTGATGATCCACTGAGGGTCCCATATCTCCACTCCATATAGCATAGCAGAAGTGACCAAAGTGTCAAAGAGCCAAAGCTTTGTTCAAAGTAACCCTAAACCCTAAACCTGCGAACACATCCTCTCGAGTCTCCCTAATGCTGCAGTCTCGTCTCTGCTGCTCTCCTCTCAAGGAGAATACTGGGCCACTGAAGACCACCCTGAGATAGGTATATGCATCTGTATACTCCACAATCTCTCGACCATATGTAAAGGTGGGGGGCTGACCTCCTGACCCACTGTGTTGTGGTGTTAAACACCATCACCTTGGTTTTACCAAGGTTCACAGACACTCCACTATCCTGTGCAAACATATGCAATGCATCCAAATGACGTTGCATGCCCTCTGGAGAACCTGAAATCAACACAATATCATCAGCATATAACAACAACGGAATCCATGTCCCTGCTATAGCTGAGCACCTCTGTCCCCCTCTCGCTCTACATAGTGTGATACCTCATCCACATACATCCCAAAAAGAGTCGGAGATAGGGGAAATTCCTGCTTCACCCCAATAGTGGAGTGAACTATGTCAGACATGCCCTAAGTGGTGCGTACGTGCCCCACCACTGTCCTGTATAAAGCCAAGATCCCCCAAATCAGCTCTGTGGGCACACCCATATCCTGTAGTCTGCGCATGAGTTTGACTCTCAGTACTGTGTCAAAAGCTTTGCGGAAATCCATGAAGCTACAATAAATCCTCTTGCCATGAGATCTACCCTCCTCAATAATAGCTCTGAGTGTCAGAATATGGTCAAGGGTGGAGAAACCTCTCCTGAACCCTGCCTGTCCTGATGCTCGTATGCCCTCTCTCTCTGCCCATCTACTCAACTCCTGCTCAAGAATAGATGCATATAACCTAGCCAGTGTGTGACCAACCATGATGGTGCGATAATTCCCAAGAAGCATGGGATCTCCCGACTTGAAGATAGGCACAATCGTGGACATACTCCAAGTCTCAGGAAAACCCTCATACATGGCTCGATTAAACATCATAGCAAGAAGCTCTGCAAGCATATCTTTGGCATGAATGAAGTGCTTTGCTACCAAACCATCATGATCATGTGTTCTCCCTATCTTCATCCTGTGAATAGCTTTCCTTACCCTCTCAGCAGTAAAGAAAGTACATGTCTCTGGGCATGTGTCTGGTGGGTTAGGCAAGGGTGGTTGTCTTGGTGCTGTGTAAAGAGATGTGGCATACTCACCCCATGTCTCTATAGAGGTGATGGCAGGTGGTGGTGAATGCTCATGGAATAACCTCCATGCCTCACCTGAATCCTGACTCATAAATAACCGATACAGATCCCACTCTAGCTGAGATAAGTAGGCCCTCTTCTTTCGTCGCACTAGGTGGCAAAAGATAATCCGTGACCGTCTATGTGTGGTAATACCCATGATCACCTCTCTCTGTAATCTGATCCTCGTCTCTCTGCACTCATCATACCAGCTGTTCTGGGGTATGCTCCCAGATCGTCTCCTTTGTAGGCTGACTATGGGGATATGCCTCTGATGCTGCATCATGAAGTGTCTCTGTTAGGATATGTGTGAGCTCACTATAGGAGGCTGAAAGTTGACTAAGACAAATCAGATTTACTTGGGTGATTGTCCTCTAGCTATCGCGGGCAAAGGACAAACGAAATATGAAAGGACCCACTTGTGGTGGAGTACAAGGTGATTTGTATGGGGGGGATTCATGGGAGTGCATGAGAGGGGGATGAAGCTCTCTAGGGGCATATGCATGTCTATACGCTTAGGGTAGTACAATCATGAGAGGATGCATACAACTAATTCGCTCCATCTTGTACTAATCTAGGGGAGTAGGACAAAGGACAAACGAAATATGAAAGGACCCACTTGTGGTGGAGTACAAGGTGATTTGTATGGGGGGGATTCATGGGAGTGCATGAGAGGGGGATGAAGCTCTCTAGGGGCATATGCATGAGAGGGGGATGAAGCTCTCTAGGGGCATATGCATGTCTATATGCTTAGGGTAGTACAATCATGAGAGGATGCATACAACTAATTCGCTCCATCTTGTACTAATCTACTAGGGGTGTAGGATATGATACATGGGTGGATCCGGGGAGAGGGCGACTCGAATGAATGCTGCTGGGTCAGTCATCTTGGCTTGTGATTGCTTTGCCATCTTGTTTATGTTCTTATGTGCATAGTTGTTTGATCCTCTAGGATGATTGCTTTTCCATCTTTTTTATGTTCATTTTACTTATCCTCTACTATCTTTTACTTATCCTCTAGGATGATTGCTTTGTCATCTTGTTTATGTTCTTTATTTATCCTCTAGCATGCCGTCTTGTTTATGTTCTTTATTTATCCTCTAGCATGATTGCTTTGCCGTCTTGTTTATGTTCCTATGTACATAGTTGTTTGATCACTCGTTTGACCATGTACATTTCTTTATGATTACACATTGAGAGAGAGAGAGAGAGAGAGAGAGAATTTTATGTCAGAAATTTCGCAGCCCAGGGATTAGAAAATGGGGGCGACCTCGAAAGTCACAAATCTTTCCTAGGCTTGTTATGAACAAGCCTAGGCGCAGTGAGAGGCTTGTGGCGGCACAGTGACTTAGTACCTTTTAGTCTTTTTGTACTCTTTTGGTACTCAGACATTGTACATATATTGCAAAGAAAGAGGGTGGCATTGTGAGGAAGTAACGACTAGATTCGAAATGAGAAAGTCTATGGCTATTCCGAATGAATTTCTTACACCGGATAAGTTTAAAAATCTACACGATAGTGAATGGAAGTGTATTTGTGATAACAAACGTCTTCATGGTCCTGGAGAAATTGAAATTCTTGATAGAAAGATCATTCAACTTCTTGATTTGGAAGAGGGAATGGTGGAAGCAACTATGGATTTCACAAAAGTAGTTGGCACCTCAGAGACATAGTGCTTCTTGATGGTCCCTCTTTTTTGCTGATTGATTGGGGTTTTGCGTGTTGCACTGGATGTAAACTCACTTTTCGTGGCAGTTTGCTGACAACTTCGAAAGAAGTTCTAGTGTAGTACATTGAAAATAGGTTTTCAGTATTGTGTTGGCTCGGATCTTGTTTCTTATGTGAAATCTCTTTATCTACTGTCCCAACCTACCTTTGATCGGCAATTGCGTGATGTTCAAACTTGTTGGGGCAAGAAATGAGGCAGAAACTCTAGCATCGATGGTGCTGGATCTATGGGAAGAAGAACTGAAGAAATGCGGTTATTGGTGCAAAGCTATATTTCTTGCAAAAGAGCAAAATTATGCTCGCTTGCGGGAATGGATTCTGAACTGGGCATTGAACTGTTTCTCTTGTATGCCCTGGAGTCTTTGGCTGGGGTTTGAACTTTTATTTTTTGAAGGTGGATACTGTTTCTTGGAGTAAGGTTTGAACTGCATACGGGAGTGGGCTTTGAACTCGATACTGTTTCTTGGAGCTGGATACTGGAGTGGGGTTTGACCTTTGAATTAATGTCAAGTCACTTGTTTTAGCTTGGATTGTTAAGTCAAGTATAGCTACGCTTTGAATTATTGCTCTTGTATCTTTTGTTAAGTCAAGCTATATAGTGGAGTGGGCTTTGAGGGCAGGAAATGAGGCAGAAACTCTAGTATCGATGGTGCTGGATCTATGGGAAGAAGAACTGAAGAAATGCGGTTATTGGTGGAAAGCTATTTTGCTCGCAAAAGAGCGAAATTATGACTGCTTATGAGAATGGATTCTGAACTGGGCATTGCACTATTGCCCTTATTGTGAGGATGGGCATTGAACTGTTTCTCTTGTATGCCCTGGAGTCTCTGGTTGGGGTTTGAACTTTTATTTTTTGAAGCTAGATACTGTTTCTTGGAGTAAGGTTTGAACTGCATACTGGAGTGGGCTTTGAACTCGATACTGTTTCTTGGAGCTGGATATTGGAGTGGGGTTTGACCTTTGAATTAATGTCAAGTCACTTGTTTTAGCTTGGATTGTTAAGTCAAGTATGGCTAGGCTTTGAATTATTGCTCTTGTATCTTTTGTTAAGTCAAGCTATGTATACTGGAGTGGGCTTTGAACTGTTGCCCTTCAGTTGGATACTGATGCCCTTGTAACTTTTTGAATTGTTGCCCTTGTAGCTTTTGTTAAGACAAGCTAGATACTGGAGTGTGTTTTGAACTATTTCCCTTAAGTTGGATACTGTCGTAATGCCGGTATGTTTTGGATACAGAGGTAGAGAGTATCGAGATGCCCTGTATTCAGTCTTCTCCAAAGGCCTTCACATCGGTCTTCGTACATACGTTTTATATGGTACTTGCAATTTATATTCAGTGTTTTCTACTCATTAGGTAATTGTTGTCCCATGTTCAAGTGTTGTAGTAGATCCATTGTCTCTTTGCCAACCTCGATGAGGTCTTTCTTGATGGCACTCTTTTCAAGCACACAAGGTCCATGCGCCTTTCCCTTTCTTCCTCTTGCAGTTTCAAGAAGATGCCTTTTAGAGGACCCCTCTGGATATGCTTCATCAAATATGCCGCAAAAACAAGTCCTTCTATTAGTTAGAAAAGGAAACACCCGTACTCTACAAAGTCTACAAAGGCACAGCTCGCTGAGCTGGAGATGTAGTCATAGATAGGAGGGGGGATCTTCCCCCCCAAAAAGAAACACCACCCACCCACTATCGAGCTATCTCGGCTAATAGGAGGGAAAAGCCACGCAGGTAGCACACTCCCCGAACCTGAGTAAAAAAAGAGCCACGACTCCACTACCAAAAAAAGGCCACTCTTCGTCGAACTGCATAGTCTGAGCTCCTCTAAATCCTGTCATACTGTCCCCGCAAAGTGTGGATGAGCTCCAGCCAAAAGTCTCGAATCATCTACAACTGCTCCCTTATGCCCCTTCTTATGGGGGCAATAGAAGCATTCGATGTCCTTGTTCTTCTTTTTCTTCTTCTGACCTTTCTTCTTACCTCCTTGAGTGATCAGCGCGTCATCAGCATCAACAAAACCTCCCGCTCTAAATGCGAAGTGCCCCTCAATCTGCCTGAGGGAAGGGAGGACCTCATCCCAAGAGGGAAACGAGGTGTGTCAAAAGGTGAGAAAGCTTTGAAAATAAGGATCAAAGCCTGTCGGAAGCTTAAACAATAGCAACCCTGCCATCCTAGCTGAGGTCATGTTGCCTCTAGCTTGGACAAGGTCGTCCCAGAGTTCCCGCATGCGGCAGGTCAACCCATCAAGTGAATTGAAATCTTTGAACCGGACGTTATACACCTCCTATTCAAGTGTGATTTGTTTGGCGAAGAAGGACCTTTCTTCAAACTGTCTTCAAACTGATCAAGAATATGCCTCTATAAGGGATGGGCATGTTCCTCTATAGATACCTCTTTTAGTGATGTGATCTGAGAGGTTCATCATCAGAAAGGTGAAGACTTTGATGTCCCGGTCCACCACCCACTCGTCGATATGATCTTGAGTGGCGTTGGAGAGGGTAGGCTTGGTAGCCGATTTGGCAAAATCATTCGGCCCGTCCCAGAGTCTGGTACGAGATGATAGTTCTTACTCTAGTTCTCCATACTGGTGGATAATTGTGCTTATCCAACTTATCCTCCACCAACTTATCCTCGGCAAACTAGGTGAGGGCATAATGGTGGTTGGATGTGGCATTTGCCGTGGCTAACATGGTTGGTTGGCCAAGGTAGGGCACCTTGGCTAAAAACGCTGCACACAAGTGGAGGAGAGAGAAAAACGTTGGGCGATGGGAGAGAGCGAGAGGTAGGTGTGGATAGCTAGACCTATATACACTAGAGAGAGCAACTATGTTGTACAAGTGGGTTGCCCCAGCCCATTCTTTTATATGGGTGGGCAGCCCTTGGACCATAATAAGTGACCCTCCAATAGAACCCCATAATTGACAATGGGTAAAAATGAGGGAAACTATCCAAGACTCAAAAGTATTACTATAACACTTATTACTAGATTACTGTATTACTATAACACTGCTAAAATTACTGTAATACTGTAATATAGTAATACAGTATTCTAGTAAAAGATCTTGTTGATATACTCTATTTTGCCCATAATAAAGGAATTGTGCACGGAGATGTACGCCCTGAGAACATAATGGTTGCTCGGAGTCTACACAGAAAGACAAAAAGGGGCTATTTCTGATTGGGGTTCTGCTACACCATGTGGTGTTGCTAGAGAGTTCTGTGGTGGCATTATGACTGCATTTGATGGAGTTTTGTGTCAATGCCAGATGGGCAAGATGGTGGTTTACAAAGAGTCCGATAACCTAGTGTCACTCGTGCGTTGCACATTCTTGCTCTGCCATCCCAAACTAGATGAATGTAACCATAAGTTTGAGGCTCTTCTGAAGTTTTGGGCGGGAAGATTGCAAACAGAAGGTGGTTATTGGAAAGAGGCCGAGGACAATGCTCTGGGGGGGCGACTATGTAAGTTTGACAACCTCTCTTAGATTCGTGCATCTGTTGAGGCGCATGCAGCAACACAAGCTGGAAAGAGATCCCAGATCTTGGTTGATATGTATGCTGAAGGTGGCTCACATTTGAGGTTTTGTCTCGGGTACCAGGGAAAAGAGTTCCCAGGTCCCCTAGCCGGATTTTCAAGCAAATTTAACTCCAGTCACACCACTTACACACCCAATATGAAATTGCCTTTTTCCTAGATTCAATTGTATTTAATCACATTTAATGAAATCATAGGGTTACTGATCTCATAAACTTCCAAGTATCCGGTTGAATCTTAATTTCCAATCATTCCTTCATCGGAGTATCTATGGCATCATTGGCAACCAGAACGCTCACCACCTGTTCACTTAGGGGCCTTTCCTAACTCATAGTACCCGGCAATTATTCACTTATAAAAATCAAGATGGAATCCTCGCAGATCAGCAAGATCAACCAATAGATCCATATAAGAGAGCTATGGACTCATCAATTGAGGACCAGCAAGGTCAATCAACCAGATCCATACTCGGTTTCAGAAAACAACTCTTACTCCTTGTTCCAATATCTTCCACGATGCATGTGTCGGTATCTTCGGCGACCCAGAGCCCGAGCACCGTATGGTCAGCACCCTCTAGGATCCTTCGCAGGTCACCTAGCGCTTCACTCATAGGCCACTTCCTTGGTCCCACATCCACCGTACCGAAAGCTCACCATTTAAATCGAACCGAGGCTGGTCAAGACCTCGGCCGACCTTGCTACGCGAGACGTCCTCCGTTGCCGTCAGCTGTTGCAACTTTATCAGGTAGGTCTCCACGACCACATTCCCAAGACAGTCAAAATACTTCCCCAGCATTCTTGACATAAAACACTCATTTACAAATAGTTCACAAATACAGTTTCTATAATGAACTCTCATCTTTCCAAATTGTTCCACATCAATCCACATCAAATCCAAATCATATGCGTATCCATTCTTAACCAGATACATCATTTTCCATCCCATCACATCAGATTCATTCACTTCACATAACATCCATTCCTATCTTTCTTAAATTACATTACGTCTCATCACATCCATTTCTCATTACATCTCATTCACATCTTATATCATTCATTCACATTCTGATTCACATGACATCTCATCTCATCCACTCGCTCATATCGATGTCATATCCATTCACATACATATCCGCATTCATTATTCCACATACACATCCACATTCGTACATCCACATCCACATCTACATCCATACATCCATTTTCACATCCACATTCGTACATCCACATCCACATCCACATCTACATCCATACATCCATTTTCACATCCACATTCATACATCCACATCCACATCCACATCTACATCCATACATCCATTTTCGCATCCACATCCACATCCACATCCACATCCGCATCCATACATCCATACATCCACATCCACATCCACATCCACAGTCATACATCCACATTCACATCTACATCCATACATCCATTTCCACATCCACATTCATACATCCACATCCACATCCTCATCCATACATCCACATCCACATCCACATCCAAATCCACATTCATACGTCCACATCCATACATCCACATCCACATCCACATCCACATTCATATATCCACATCCACATCTACATCCATACATCCATTTTCACATCCACATCCACATTCATACATCCACATTCACATCTACATCCATACTTCCATTTTTACATCCACATTCATACATCCACATCCACATCCACATCCACATCTACATCCATACATTCATACATCCACATCCACATCTACATCCATACATCCATTTTCACATCCACATCCACATTCATACATCCACATTCACGTCTACATCCATACATCCATTTTCACATCCATATTCATACATCCACATCCATACATCCACATCTACATCCATACATCCACATCCACATCTACATCCATACATCTATTTTCACATCCACATTCACATCTACATCCATACATCCATTTTCACATCCACATTCATACATCCACATCCACATCTATACATCCATACATCCACATCCACATCCATACGTCCACATTCATATATCCACATCCCCATCCACATCTACATCCACATCTATACATCCATATCCACATCCATACATTCACATCCACATCCATACATCCATACATCCACATCCACATCCATACGTCCACATTCATATATCCACATCCCCATCCACATCTACATCCACATCTATACATCCACATCTACATCCACATCTACATCCACATCTATACATCCATATCCACATCCATATTAATACATCCACATCCACATCCTCATTCGCACATCCACATCCACATTCACATTAACATTCATATTCTTATTCACATTCACATATCCATTCTCGTCTTATCACAGCCCATACACATCTTATCACATCCCATACACATCTTATCACATCTTATCATGTCCCATACACGTCTTATCACATCCTTTTACATCTCATGCTCATCTTATCACATCTTATCACATCACATACTCATCTTATCACATCCATTCTTATCTGATCACATCCCCTACACATCTTATCACATCCTATCACATCACATACACATTTTATCACATCCCATTTTCATGCAATTACCATTTAATAGCTTTTTCGAGATTGATATCGATAATAGGACTTTTTTCTAAATTCCTGCCGATTGCTTGGCCTAAATTAAAGATTCTTTTCTAAGGACTATTTCTATATTGCTTCTCAATTCCTCAATTTAATTATATTCAATATTCTTCTTTTGAGTAAGAGAATTCATGGGATTTATAGAAATCAATTCTACCCATATTTCCTCTTATGGTAAAATAATCATAAATCGAATTTATACTAAAAATTCCTCTTCTTCCCATTTAATTTCTAGGATCCCAATTACCATGGGAATTCCTCTTTTCCCATCAAATATTTCTTATAAAATAAATTTATTTAAAATATCCATTATTTTAATATGCTAGAAATTTCTCTTTGTCCATCTAAATGATGGAATTCCAAATGTCGCAAGGATTCCTCTTTTGACATTTAAATGTTTCTCATAGATAAATAAATTTATCTAAAAATTCATCTTTGAAATTAAATGAATTATCACATAATTCCAATATGATAGGAAATTCTCTTTTTTCCATCCAATGATGGAATTCCAAATGTAATGAAATTCCTCTTTTAACATTTAATTACTTCTCATAGATAAATAAATTTATCTAAAAATTCATTTTTAAAATTAAATGAATTATCCCATAATTCCAATATGATAGGAAATTCTCTTTTTTCCATCCAATCATGGACTTCCAAATGTAATGGGAATTCCTCTTTTAACATTTAATTATTTCTCATAGATAAATCAATTTATCTAAAAATTCATCTTTGAAAATTAAATGAATTATCCCATAATTCCAATATGATAGGAAATTCTCTTTTCCCATCCAATCATGGAATTCCAAATGTAATGGGAATTCCTCTTTTAACATTACTTCTCATAGCTCAATAAATTTATCTAAAAATTTATTTTTAAAATTAAAAAAATTATCCCATAATTCCAATATGATAGGAAATTCTCTTTTCCCATTCAATGATGGAATTCCAAATGTAATGGGAATTCCTCTTTTAACATTTAATTACTTCTCATAGATAAATAAGTTTATCTAAAAATTTATTAATTATGCATAAACCTAAAAACCAATATTTCTATGATTACAATGAGAATCAATCAGTTTATCTAGGATGATAATTCCTAGAATATGGTAGGAAGTCCTCTTTTCATACTTTGAATGAAAATGTTTTATGTGTAATTTTTATAGAAATTTTGCCATCATAGCTCCGCTACTATTACTGATAAATCTCAATTTATTCTAAAAGAATGAACTTTAACATTATGGATATGATTAGAATGATCCCTAATTGGATCATTAACCCATTATGGATTGAATCATAAATTTTCATGAAATAACTAACTTAAAAGCATAAAAAAGCCATTAATTTGGCCTCCAATTAAACAAGCATAGAATTTATTCTTGGATTAGGGAAAAGCTTCAAGAGAAGCTTCATTTGGATTGAGAATAGGTCATGGGAATGACCATTCTTTGAGTGACAGAGAAATTACATAAAAACCATTAAAATTAAGCATAAATAGAAGATTATGTATTTCCTTACTACCATTCATCAATTAACTTCAATAGCATTAAAAAGCCATTCCAATTAAGCTTCTCAAGCTTGAGAGGGGTTGAGCAGAGAGAAACATTCAGAAATTATAGAAAAAGATCAAAATTCACCCTTTACCTTACAAATTGCTTGATTCTTTGATCACGGTAGAGGCCCCCAACCAATCAATTGGTTTGGTATGTTGATGGAGCCACCAATGGAGATTGAGGAAGGAGGGAAGCTCCAATTTCTTCAATTTGGAGATTGAGGAAGGAGGGAAGCTCCAATTTCTTCAATTTGGAGAGAATTTTAGAGAATAGTAAAAATTATCATTGTTTCACCATAGCATAGTATAATTCTCCTATTTTTTTACAAAGGGCTCAGGTTCTATTTATAGGAGAGGGAGGCTCTAACCAAGACCAACTGATTTCTAGAATTTTCTAGTGGACCAGATTTGGACCTAGTTTGGTTCCTTTTTGATTCGGTTTGATCCAAGAGAGAGGAGATATAAAAATATCACATTATTTTTGAGTTTAAAACTCATTCAAGCATGTGAAGTAGGCGCCTCCTTGAAGGGACTCCCCTTCCTTACACATGTGTCAAAATGGAATCATTATACCCAAAATATCTCATTTTTTTAGTAATACTTTTTACTAATAACCCTTGTACATAGTCAACTCTTCATCTTATGTGAGCATTTACTCATTTTTGGGTATTTTTCTTTTACAAATTGGATTTATCTCCTCCCCACACATGGATTGATCTTATTGGCCCATAGGAACCTTAATTGGACCATAATCCAGAAATATATGAAAATCTAGACCCTTAGGCTAAGGTCCTTTAATTCCAATTGCACATTGGAAAGTTCTTTTTGAATTTCTGTTTTAGGGGAATTCATTTTTGACACTATGAGGATTTATATATCCAAAAATATCTCAATTTTGGACTATCTCTCTCTAGACATTTTCTCTCTCTAGGTCAAAACAGGGTAAAACAAAATCTTTCTTTTATTTCAGAGAGGGGAATAATGATAAGATTAGAAAGGGAGGTTCTTACTCCTGTATACCTCAAAAGCTGGGAGGGAGGAATCTTACACTTGTAATTGGAAGGGGTAGTGACCTTAGATTTGCCCAATTCCTATCTGTATCTAATCTCTACATATCTACCTATCTACCTATTTCCATGGGTCCTTTCTTGGACTATGTATCTTTCTTTTTTGTTGCCTTCTATGTGATCCCATTACTGATTCAATAATGTTCAGAACCCCGAGACGTACCACGCATGTCCCCCATCATTTCTTAGTAAAGGGAATGTGAGGATATCTAGAATAAGGGAAGGGCGTGTGTGAGTATGTGAGAATGTAAAGGAGCTTCCTTTTTGTAATGTTGCTTCATGGAATCTGATAATGGAGAGAATGTGAAGATATCTAGAATAAGGGAAGGGTGTGTGTGAGTATGTGAGAATGTAAAGGAGCTTCCTTTTTGTAATACGGTTGCTTCATGGAATCTGGTAATGGAGAAAACTTGGAATGAGTAATTGATTAAAAAAAGACGCACGAGTGACACTAGGTCGTCGGACTCTCTGTAAACCACGATCTTGCCCATCTACATTGACAAAAAACTCCATCAAGTGCAGTTGTAATGGCACCATAGAACTCTCTAGCAGCACCACATGGTGATACAAAACCTTAATCTATCAAAAATAGTCTCTTATGTGTCGCTCTTCATGGTCACTGTTTTCTTTTCTCTATTGTATAGGAAAGTATGACTACACTCATAGTCATAGTCATGTGGTGTTATATGATTAGTTTCCAGCATTGGAGCTTTTGTTGTAATTGCCATAGGGTTGAGCATTGTATCATCTCTACTGAGTTTCTCTTAGTTAAATAACTGTTCTCTAGCTAAGAGTAATCTAAATAGCTTGGTGTGTGAGCACCATCTTATATAGTAAAAGTAGATTTCTCCTCTGTAAGTGTCAAAGTATATCACGCGAGAAGATGATTTGGAGAGAGAGAGAGAGAGGGAGAGAGAGAGAGAGAGAGAGAGAGAGAGAGAGAGAGAGAGAGAGAGAGAGAGAGAGGCTCCTTTGCAAGCACTTTCGAGTTCTCAACTTGTATGGATAGCTGATGAATTAACCCCACTCTACAGCTCAAGAATAGGCCAGCAGAGTTGGCCAAAGTCAGAGAAGCAAGGAAGAATGGAAAACGGGTAGTATACAGAGGTGGGAAAGCAATCATCAGAGAGTTCCATACCCCACCCCCCAAAGGGGTGAATCGACATCCTACTTAAATTATAGCTATTTTCACCCCATGTAATGAATCCCATTGTAACGTAAACTCTTATAAGAGTCTCAACGATACTACCCCTTTTTAATTTTTACCTCTTTCTTTTTATCGATGCCCGAAGTGGAATGTAATGAAATATCCTCGTCCCATAGACCGTCGAGTTCGGCCTCCCATGGACGTTAATAGATCTTTCTTTCTTTCTCTCTTTCTTTCTCTCTCTCTCCTCTATTTTTTGGAGAGAGAGACGGAAAACTCTCTCTCTTGTAGTAAGAGGAGTACGATCCACACTAAGCTCACTCCAATGGGATTTGCATCCCTTTCGGAGCTAGGGATTCGACCCGTACCGGTGCACAAGAGCTTATCCACAAAAGGAGAGAATGCTCATGGCTACCATCACTTGACACTAGACTAAGCATACACACAAGCTCAACTTGTCCTCATTCCTACACACCCATTCATTCACAAATACAAGCAAGAGGAATACAATCACTATGCACTCAAGCAAAGAGAAAGACCTCACTCCACTCCTATCTTCCTACAAGCATGCATACATTCAAGCATCAAGCTTCCATGAAAGCTTCAAATCAATCCATGTACTCAAAAATGAAATACTAAAAGCATGCATAAGAGTAAAATGATTAGAGAAGAGGATGAGAAAGACTCATGACATTGCTAATGATTCAATGAAGAGATTTACCTCATACAATGATGTAGATGGGGTGAGAGAAGAGTCTTCACCTCTATGGAGAAGAGGGAGAGTAAGTCTCTCAAAGGAGCTCTTGCATGAACTAAGCCCAAAGTGTGTCTAAGCTCTCAAATGAGCCACCTTTTATACAAAAATTCTAGGACTCCCATAAGTCCCCATGTGGGATTATTATCAAACCCTCTCCCACATTCATCTACAAAGTGGGACTCTTTTCAAGAGCCCTAAGTATCGTTTTTGTTGCATCCTGGTATTGATCTTCATTTGCAAGCAACACTCCCCCCTTCCTATTTTGCGCACGTCCTCGAGCGCGGTAGTAGCAAGAGCTGCAACAAAAAAAACAATTGATACAATTAAAGTCCTTTATTGATAAAAAGAAAAGAAAAGCAAAATCAGCAATGATAACTTCACACGTGAGCATACAAGTGCAAGGCTGATTAAAGTTTTAATGAGTACTAAAAGAGGTGAGTAAAAACTAGTCAAAGTGAGACTGGAGTGGTAGATAATGCTATGCAAAGGCAAGTGTCTTTGTACACCTCCGGTTATGACCGCAGTCTCAATGTCCTATCAGTATGTAAGTTACTCCTAAGTGGCAACCCTACTCCTAAGTATGAGCAAAGGTGATTGGAGCTCTCTCTTGTTGTTTTTTTTTTTTTTTTGATATGTGTGTAGAAAGTGATAAAGATTAAGGTTCTATCCCCATGAGACCCGAGCAATGGCCAAGAGACCTCCGCCAAGAGAATCTAAAGACCGCTAAGTATCCCAAGGGCGACAGACCCTTTTTCTTTCTTTTATGACCTAAGGAGTACCCCTTGAAGATGAGGGCATCGGTTTCGAGGGCCCATAGTGTACCCCCGAGTCCTACCAACATCTATCAAGGCGATAGATTCCTCAAAGGTCCTCTATTGAAGCTTCTAGACATCAGTGTTCACCCCATGGAAACCAAGGCATCGGCCCCAAGGTGCTGAGACATCCCCAGGTCCTACCAAGCACTTCGCATGGCGGTAGACACTTCATGTCGCAATTCATTTTGGATATATATTTATTAAGGCACATTTTCGTAAATTTTTATTACTCCTAGCACCTAGCTCATATCTAAGAGGTAGCTACCACTAAGGATAACTAATATACCTTGAAGACATAAGTACTTGGCATACTCCCTTGGTATATATCCTACACTGTCTTTGGATAGACATATCTTTTACTAAGTCTTCTAAGACTCTAGAATTCACTCACCATATTTTAACTACAAATCAAAAACTCAAACCAGCCAATATTGTGTACATGCAAACCATATATTCGAAAGATAAGAGCACTTAAAGAAATAAAGATTAAGATTTGCATACACCTGTTGTAGTGCCCTGTTGATGTTGTTCGTTTGCCTTGAATAATTGCTGATCTTGTGCAGATTGCTTCTCCTTGATCCCTGTAGGCATAGCATATCTCCCCCCTTCCTAATTTGTGTGTACGATAGGTGGACTGTAGGGGCGTATCTGATGCTCTTCTTAAGCTGAGATCTCTGCAAAAATTTTATTAACCAACAAAGAAAGAAAACAAAAGAATAAAATTTGTTAGTGGTGCCAATCACCAAATATAGCCGAGGGGAAAAAACCCAATGGGAGAAAAGTGCCCTGGCTTGTCGATCTTATTGTGGAGTCACTGAGTTACTCTTGCGCTGATGGTGGAGATTATCTCAAAAAGAACATAATCCTTTAAAGGCGTACGGCACCACACTATTCAAACATTGATCTACCAAAGAGCTTCATTTGTAGTGTTAATGCCTTATCTTTGGCTTTTGGTATATCCTTTTTAAGAGGTGTAGACGTTAGCAATTGTCTTGGAATTTGAGCAAGATAAGAAGATTTAGGCATTGAAATGCTAGAATCTATGCTCAAATGAGACTCCTTTGGACTTGTCTTAGGTACACCAGTTGATGGTTGAATTGTGAAACAAGGAGAAATAGGGGCAACAGTTGTTTCAATACATGTTTTAGGAAGATCAACACAAGTAGTTTTGTAGGTGCTATCACAGCCACCTTTCCTTTCCTGAAGATTTTGTGTTGAATTCTTTTGCACCCACCGATATGGAAAATTAAGGGAGGCTCTTGGAACCTTTCTGAAACACTCTTTTACCTTTAGCAATCCATGGCATTTTGGAAGCCAAATTGCTGTTGCACCCTCATAATAACCTTGTGCTTTAAGAACCCGTTTTGGGACCCATCGAGTAACAATCCGAGGTTTAGGCTTGGAAATGATGTGCTTCTTAAGAGGCTTAGCAACTGGACTAGATGGTACAAGTTTGTACGCATCTTTGGGTAGCCACATTGATAATTCCTTTTTGCCTGGCCTTCTTTGAGCAGCAACTAGATTAGTTGGAACATGCCAGCCATGGCCCTCACTTGAGTACTCATCAATTATCCACATCATTTGTTTTGGAGCTTGTGTCTCTTTCTTATCAGCATCATTAACAAATTTGAGTGTTAAATTCTCAACTGAGACTTCCTCGACATGCATAGCTGTTGTGGATGTATCCCTATAGTACAAATGATCTAGAAGAGCACGTGGTTGTACCATTCGTATAGGTATAATGTCATATCCATCTGAGTCACAAAATTGAATTGGCTTCGGTAAAGCACATGTCGATAATGTTGCAAGGACATGACTCCATTCTAATGGATCAATTAAATGCTCAGGGAAGGGTTGTGGAATGTATGCCTCGTCTGATACACTTCGATTACCCTTAAGTCTCTCAGTGTTGAAATCCCTACAGGAGGCTCCACACATCCATAGATCTTCTCGCCCATCTGACAATGTAATTTTTGAGCCCTCAGATGAAGCAGAATCAAACTCATCTATTGGAGACCTTGTTACATCACGATACGAGTGATTCCTTAGGTTGACCCTTGTGATGACAGAATCATGTCGGAGGTACAAGTAATTGTATCCCCAATCTTGAATCATTTTAAATTGTCGCATGAATGGTCTACCCAATATCACTTCATAGTTTGGATGTTTTCCAAAATCCACTACTGCAAAGGTATGCTCATATTCAATCCCACATGTGGTGACCAATATGTTCTCAAGCAGCCCAAGGGGATGTTCTAAGCTTCCATCTGCTAGCTGCAAGTGCATCCTGGTACTCCTAATAGCTGGTTTGCCCCACTTTTCCCAAATGGACCTTGTCACAATGCCCACTCCTGCGCCACTATCAAGTATTGCAGTTGAAGATACTTTTCGCACTTCCAATGGGAGGGTAGCATTTCCCTGATCGTCTTCACAAAATTTTCCTACTTTGTTGATAGGAACTGGCATTACATGCTTTGTTTCAGAGTGTATAGTACACTCATGGTGACCCTTTTGTAGCAATACCTGCTCTGACAAACATGTGGCAATATCATTCCACAACTCAGGTTTAAGCTTTATCAATTCAAGCAAAGGTAAGTTACAAGCCACTGGTGCAGACAAAATAGCTTGCACCATACTCATATCTTTCTCCTTAGTCAACCTTTTATGCATGGAGGGTATCCTCAAGGTTTGAGAACAGTTCTCATATTCTCCCAGATATGATGGTAAGGTTTTCATTGTATGCTTACTTCTAGGAGAAACAATTGTTTGACCTTCCTCCTGAATGCTTGGGCGTCCAAAGTTGTTTTCCGAATCTCTGGTAAAATCCACCTCAGAGAATGGAGGCGAACTAACAGAAGACATGTTCCCATTAATTTTCTCATTTACTGCGGCCCACATTTCATTTGCCATGTCCTCATTAGCATCAATAACTTCATCATTGCATGGGAAGACAAGGCTAGGTGATGGTAGACTTTCTTCTTTCAATGGAGTGTCAATTGGTGTCGATCTTTCGCTTTGAGCTTGTGAAATGAACTCACTTTTCATTTCCCTACTTGATGACACTTCTGGTATAGTTTCTAACGTTGGCTTAAGAGAAGTTGGGCCCCGAGGAATAGGTGGTGGTGGTCCCTCAAGTATCGACTGAGCTTCCCTAATGAGTTGCTGATGTACAGCTAGATTGATCTTCTCCTCACGAGGGTTTGGGTATTCTTGAAGCTTTTTGGGTAGCTCTGATAAGGCTGCAATGCGACTTCTATGAGCATCAATGATGGCCTCTAGAGTCTCATTCACTTTATCCAAAAAAACAGAACCCCCAGAACTATCCTCAGTCGTACTAGCCTCATTTTGTTTAACACTAGGCTCAGGTTGAGGTTGATGTTCCTCACGCACTTCCTGGGATGTAAAAGTTTTATCCCGTATGTTTTGTTTAGAGGTCTCCTGAGAACTAGAAGTGGATGTACTTTTAGTTTGTTTGTTTCGGTTCTTCTTTCTCCTAGTGGTTTTTTTTCTATTGGACTGTAGGGTCTTATCCACTAGATGTGTCTTTGCATCCCTAGTTCGAGGTGTCTCATCAGTTTGTATTTCAGCGTTTAGTGTCTGTGATCGAGTCATGACTCTAAGTGGCACGACATCCTCATTCTCAGATGAAGGTGGTGATGGAATTGTGCCTACAAGGTTAAGTGAAACCTTCGGTTGAGAGGTGCCTTCCTCATGTGGTTTCAGCAGACAATCTTTTGGGAAGTGTTCTACACAACACCCTAGACAATATCTTTCGATTGGTGGAAACTGTTGTACTGTTGTATTTGACCGAGATGCTTGCCTTGAGCGATGTGGACAATCACGAGCCCAATGGGGTTCTCCACACTCATAACAGGGGCCCATTGGTTTGGCCTCTACTTTCCTTGGCTGCCATTGACCTGAGGGGCCTGGAGTCCTAGGTTGGTAGCCGCCTAGCAACATTAAAGAGTTTTGTTCCCCTGGTTGAATCTCCACCAGTGCTTGGTTTGGGTATATGGGACTTTCAAAGATATTATCCTTGGATGAATATGATACATATTCTTCCTCCACATAGCCTGGGTTTACCAATTCTCTACACATATTTGAATTGTCATAGTCCACAACCCTTACAGGAGCAGTCCCTGGAGCAGGAGGTTGAGCACCAAGAACAGGTCGTGCTTGTTCTTGTGTCATCGGTGGCTTACGTTCAAAACTAGTATACTGTTGATACATTTGTGGAGCCACTCCACCCCTCGGCTGCTCACGTTCCTGTCTCATTCTCGCAATGCGAGTACATTCCTGTGTGGTATGAGTAAAGTTCCAAGCACAGGCTTGGCACCACTTTTTTGTGGGTTGGTTTGTGACTAGAGGAGAAAAGGTATTACAGTCCTCTGTTTTATGGTCACCGCCACATGCTCCACAAAGATGAGGGCCTGTAGGAAGTACACTCCTCATTCTCTGCTGCTGTTGTTGTGGCTGCATGGGTGGACGATAGGTCTGTCCCAATCTCCGTAGTACTAGGTTAGCTATCTGGTCTGGATTTACTAGCGCGCTAGACCCTGAACTTTGGTCATCACCCCATTGATTTCTAGGTTTCACCTCAGGGCCAGAACCATCTTGGAACTTGAAGTTATCGGTGAAATCCATAGCATCATGGCAACACTCATTGAAACTTGTATGCTTCTTTGCATAGAGATGTGTATGCAGTGTCGAATTTTTAAGGCCTTTTAAGAAGAGAGAAATTAATCGACTTTGGGCGGGCTTCTCATCTTCTGGGCAACGATTAATGTACTGCTTCATTCTATTTACACAGTCTCTAACACTCTCATTCTCACCCTGCTTGAAAGAGTAGATGTGTGCTACCGTGTCATGTTGAATTCCCATCAAGGAAAAAGCAGCAATGAATCTCTCTTCCAAAACTCGTAAAGAAGTTTTGTCTGAAGCCTCTAATGCCTGAAACCAAGCAAGGGCTTTTCCTTCAAGAGTGAGTCCAAACCCTTCTATCTGAGTATGCTTATCAGCAACTTGCTCAGCTCGAACTGCTTGCCTAAAAGCTGCTACATGGTCGTATGGATCTCCCGACCCTTCATACTTCTTTACCAGTTTCTGAAGAGTTGATGGTCTTACTTGTGAATACTCATCATAGGACCTACGGCCTCTCACTCTCAGTGGAAATTGTTCCTCTCTTTGGAAAGATGGTCCACATGTTTCCAAAATTGGTGTGGGTACCCTATTACCAGCTTCACCAAACCCTTCCAAAGATCTTGTCACCATCATTTCAGGAGGTGCACTTATAGGAAGCCGAGTTGGCTCCCTTCTCATCCGATTGTCATAGTGGGAAAGATGTTGTTGTGGTGGTGTGACCTGTGGTCGCACATTTGGTGTAGGACGATATCGTGGTGCTAGAGTTGGGCTACTAGCAGTGGTCCACTTAGATGTTGAAGGTCCCTCTCTAGTGAACTCTCGTAGGGGAGGAGCAACAGTTTCTCCAAGAAAGGCTGTCTCTCCTGGTTTGGCTGTATGTGTTGAGAACACTTCCATGAATAATGGTTGTCCTTTCCACGTGAGTTCCCTAATCTCTTTCCAATCTAACGTTCGATATTCATTGGCCCATTTATCAACTATTCTGTTCATGTGTCCTGCACACTTCTCAACTGCCACTACATAAGCTAGAGGAAGATCCAGCTCTGGCGATTTAGTTGTGGCATAATCCCTCTAACGAATCCTTATAGACCTCTTGAAGTGGGTCATCCTGTAAAACCTTTGTCACAGGAATTTGTCGTACAAACTCCCATTGGCTTTCAGCCCCCTGATCCATTTTACACTTGCCTTTCCTATCCTTGTCCAAATTTAGATCTACAAGAAGTAAATCATCTATGGATGGCTTTGAGGATTGGGCATTGGAAGGTCCAGGCATGTCCGGCTCGATGAGCCAGTCATCTCTAGACTCTTTTGCTCTGGAAAGTTGTGAATAGTCTAACAACTCAGTTTTAGAGAGCTCCCCTAATTTGTCTACCTTTTCCGGATGGTAGGTGACTTCATAGCGAACACCATCTCCACCCATGTACATGTTACCCTGGTCATTGACTAGAGGTGCTCTATCAAGTTCTGAGAATATGTCGGCTATCTTAACAAGATACCGTTGTTGTGGGTCCCTAAAGATCTCAGCTCCTTGAGCATTTGTGTAGACATATTGAAGTCGCACATTGAATGTTAACCCCATGGTGTCAGCTTCAAATGGATTAAAGGATCGTGTGGGTGTCCTATTTTGGGCTACGGGATAACTATTTGTCGGCTCTAGATTGTCCATGGACAATGAACTAGTTGTTCTAGAGGAATGGGTATCGGATTGGGATTCAGAAAGGGTTTCAGCAATATCTGCCAAATTTCCTACTGATTGGGTCCCACTTTCTTGCGTAGGTACTCTAGAAGGTGCCCTAGGTCCTATGGCAGAATCTACACGACGTCCCGACCGCAAGTGCATAAGGTCAAATTTTGTTTTGGGTTTTTTTTTTAATGTGTTTGGTTTTGTTTTAGTTTTGTTTTTTTGATAAAATATATATATATATATGTATATATATATATATATTTTTCCCTACCTAACCACTAGAGACAATTAAAAAAGAAAATGTATGGTGTACTTATCTAACCTATTTTTTTATTATTTTTATTATTTTTTTTTAATAATGATTTTATGATTTTTTTGATTTTTACTCTTTTTTTTTAAAAAACCTTTTTTCTTTTGTTTTGTTTTGTTTTGTTTTGTTATATTACAAAAATTTAAAACAATGCAAATTACCCAATTATGCTAAAAAATACAGAAATGAAAAAATAAAAAATATGCACACAATATGGACTCCTAAAAAAAAATAAAAAGAATTTTTTTTTATTTTATTTTTTTTTATTATTTTTTTTAATTTCCTTCTTTCTTTCTTCTCGCTATTTTTTTTTTATAAAGATTTTCCACTATTCTCTTTTTTTTTTAAATTCTTTTTTTTTTCTTTTTTCTTTCTCTTTTCTTTTCTTTTTTAATCTCTTTTCTTTTTTTGTCCTTTTTTTTAATGCCTTTTTCTTTTTCTTTTTTTTTAAAAAAAAATATTATATATATATTTTTTTGTTTTTGTATTTAAAAATACAAAAAAAAACTTAAAAAATAAATAAAAATAAAAAAATAAAAAAAATAAAAAAAATAAAAATTTCCACCTACCTTATCCGCACCGCTCGGCTTCTCCGGATTCGTCGCCGACTTCACGTGCTCGTCCACCTTGCTTCCACACGCCTTCAACTCCTGCTGCAGGCGACTTTACTGCACGTAGCCTCCACTTCGACGTCTTCACACTCGCAGACCTCCTCTTCGTTTTTTCCTTCTGCCGGCTGCCCAGCAGCTGTCGCCTCCAAGCTTGCCGACACCTTCTCTTTATAGTAGCAGCCAACCGCCTTATGAGCTGCTGCGCTGCCCTTTGCCAGTCTGCTCTTCAGCAGCTCTCCATGCTTCGACGTCTTTGCACAGCTGCAGTCGCTTTTGGCCACCTTCTCTTTTCGCTTTTTGCCGGCCGCTGCTTGCGCCTTCGCTCCTTGCTAGCCAGCAGCCGACTGCCACCCTGTGCTTGGCTCTGCTCTACGCCCTCCTCTACTCTACCTCCACTCTACACCTCGCCTTCTACATCCGCCTCTGCAGGCCACGTCAGCTGCACCACTTCCTCAGCTTCAACCACCTCTTTCAGTTGTGGCCCTCCTCGTTGTTTTTTTTTCACATCCAGCGGCCACTTTCCAGCCACGCAGCCACCTCTGCACTCCCTTCAACTGCCTGCCGACTGCTCTTTCCAGCCGCCGACAACGTCTGCTGCCGCCGTCAGCCTCTCCTTGCCGCCTCTCGCCAGCCACGCCCGCCTCTCGACTGCCGTCAACGTCTGCTTGCCGTCTTCTTTCGCTGCAAATCTATATATATATATATATATATAGATTAAATTATTTTTTTTTAAAAAAAGGCCGCCTTCTAACTGTCCTTCGAACCTCCACTCCTTTCCAATGTAAAATATATATATATATATATATATATATATTTTCTTTGCTGCAGAAGCCTCCCCAATGTATATATATGTGTATAAATAGATATATATATATATATCTATTTATTTTTTCTTTGCTATAATTATGGAGATGCCTCCCCCCACGATAACAACACGACAAAACATCAAAAGAAAGGTCGCCTCCAACACTTCCTATCTCCCTTCTCTTTTCCTCTCCCCTCTCATCCTTAAGCGGACTTCTTGCTTGGGAGTCTATGGGGCTTGCATAAGCTATGGAAGAGCTTAGCAACGCACCTCTTTTCTTTTTCTCTTTTTACTAATCACGTGTTAACGAAGAGCATGAAAGAATGAAATGACAAAAAACAATGAAGGTAAGCATAATGAACGGTACTTGAAAAAGCATAAAAGCAATGAAACATAAAAAAACAATGCGGGAGAAACCTCAACCGCTCAATGGTTAACCTTATCCACTCACACCGGGATCACACACCCAAACTTAACCTAATCACTCAATGGTTTTGCAACCAAAAGAGGAAATAGTGGTGGTTTCCACACACTCTCAACCGGATTTGAGTCTTCTCCCCGGCAGCGGCGCCAATGGAGAGACGGAAAACCCTCTCTCTTGTAGTAAGAGGAGTACGATCCACACTAAGCTCAATCCAATGGGATTTGCATCCCTTTCGGAGCTAGGGATTCGACCCGTACCGGTGCACAAGAGCTTATCCACAAATGGAGAGAATGCTCATGGCTACCATCACTTGACACTAGACTAAGCATACACACAAGCTCAACTTGTCCTCATTCCTACACACCCCTTCATTCACAAATACAAGCAAGAGGAATACAATCACTATGCACTCAAGCAAAGAGAAAGACCTCACTCCACTCCTATCTTCCTACAAGCATGCATACATTCAAGCATCAAGCTTCCATGAAAGCTTCAAATCAATCCATGTACTCAAAAATGAAATACTAAAAGCATGCATAAGAGTAAAATGATTAGAGAAGAGGATGAGAAAGACTCATGACATTGCTAATGATTCAATGAAGAGGTTTACCTCATACAATGATGTAGATGGGGTGAGAGAAGAGTCTTCACCTCTATGGAGAAGAGGGAGAGTAGGTCTCTCAAAGGAGCTCTTGCATGAACTAAGCCCAAAGTGTGTCTAAGCTCTCAAATGAGCCACCTTTTATACAAAAATTCTAGGACTCCCATAAGTCCCCATGTGGGATTATTATCAAACCCTCTCCCACATTCATCTACAAAGTGGAACTCTTTTCAAGAGCCCTAAGTATCGTTTTTGTTGCATCCTGGTATTGATCTTCATTTGCAAGCAACAGTACAATACAACTACTCTTTTGAATAATATTTACAATGATTCGTACATCAAGGCACAAGGCAAGGTTTTACCTGCAGTAGCTTCAGCAACAGCTCTCCTCTGATCTCAGAGCTCCTTGACTTCTGCATTATTTGCATTCACAAGACACAAATTACTATTTTATAAACATTTAAATAGAAAAGCTCTTTATTCAGACGCTATATATTAAACATACCTCTGGTGCACGAGGTCATGCAGAACTCATTGAAGGAGACGCCTAGATGTATTAAACTTACACTTGCATGATGCTGTCGATACTTTTGTACTATCCCATCACATAATTCACTCGTCGAGTATTCATTTGTATAATTCAATGCTCTCTAGATGAGTGTGTGCTCACATTCTAATAGACAGTCTTAAATTACACACTTGTAATTGTTGGAACGTGTGTTCACATTTCATAGTTTTTGATGCTACAAGCTATTGTGTAATAGATGGTCTAGAGTTGTGTAATAGATGAGTGTGTGCTCACATTCTAGTAGACAGTCTTAAATTACACGCTTGTAATTGAAACGCGTGTTCACATTTTCATAGTTTTTGATACTACAAGCTGTAGTGTAATAGATGAATGTTCACATTCTCCTCTGTAAGAATGTCTATTAAGAATGTGCACACGTCAAGGAGCTCTGAGATTGGAGGAGAGCTGTTGCTAAAGCTATTGCAGGTAAAACCTTGTAGGTAATGTGTGTACAAAAATGGTGACCTGAATGGAAAACCAATGCATCGATTGGATTTTGTTCTGCTCCTTGAATGAATAATTCTTAGCAAAATCCACCACAGCTACAACAACATCTTTAGGAAAATGCGTGATGCATGCTTTGAACTGTTCAGCTTGCCACCATCGATAAACAAAGTCATGTTTGATGAACTTTTGAAGATGCATCTTGAATACCTGTAGTAAATCAGCAGTGCTCATCTCCTATCATATAAGTTCCTTCCTTTTCTTATTTACACCTTCACAATTGCCTGTTTCAAAATCCTTGAATACTTTCACGTTGATGGTTCTTGCATCCTTCAGTAGCTCTCATGTGGACAACATACAAATTTCTTTGCCTCGCAACTTGTACTTGACCCACGTGGCAGCTTCCTTGGGACACAAAATAGAATCTATAAGCTTAGAAATGCTCTTCACAGCAAAACATGTTCCTGCAAGTGATGAATCCGTGCACACAGCACACATGCACATTTGCATAACCCACCATGCACTCCAAATGCTTGACTACGCATGTGATTGACAGCCTCCTTCAGATATGAAATTTACACATGGTAAATACAACAACATATCAGCCTGTCCTTTAGCTTTCGCACAAAGTAAGGCTTCTCTGATTCAAAGGCACAAAGCTGGATTCCTACATCAAGGTAGGCATCCTTAAAACGTTGGTAGAGCTCAGCCTGCGTTCCACAACAATGAAAGCTTGTATCTCACCAAGAAATCGTGAGGCATTAGCAAGTTATTGGTAGATCTTACATGTGGGTTAGATAGTATGTCAAAGCTATGCAATAGCTATCAATAGTCATTAATGCTTTGGATAGCTATCCAATAGCTATCAAATAGCAATCACTAGGTATGAAATAGCTATCACTAGCTATCAGATAGCAATCACTAGCTATGAAATATCTATCAAATAGCTATCAATAGCTATCAATAGCTGTCCAATAGCAATCACTAGCTATGAAACAACAATCATAGCTATCAATAGCTATCCAATATTAATTGGTATGATAGAGACTCAGTAGATAATACAGACTGAGATCCATATGCTATCTAGTGGTATGTTACAGTTATGTAATGATTCTTGACTATTATGCATTGGTGTGGCATTACCATCTACTAATGGTTGCCTCACATACCACACCCACTCCACCTGCACACATTGACAAGCACTATTAGTACACTTTCGCCTATTATATTATCTACAAGGCACGTGGAGACCAATTTGATAGTGATGAAGACCAATTTATATGCTAGTAGAACTGGATGGTAGTCAGGATGCTATTGGAGACCAGTTATATTCTAGTCTAGATGCACTAAATTTTAGTTGAAATGCATTAGATGGTAATGGAGACCAATACATGGTATTAGATTTATAGATGGATGTAGAGACTCATTTGATGGTGAGAAGACCGATAGAGGGTAGCCAAGAATCATTACATACAAGTGGAGACCCCATACACTGTATGTTCCTCATCGTGTGAGAGTCTAGGTAGGCCCATATCCCTAACATCAAGCTCCCTCAACATCTCCTCTGAGGTATCATAATAAAAAACAGGTAGAGGGAGAGGAGACACACACACAGGAGCAAACCCTAATGTATATTGCAAACCCTAACCATAGAGGGAAGCCATCTCCCTTCTCACATAATTCATAAAGCCATAATCCATAATACACAAGACACACTATGAGTTGTGTCCACACACTACTAACCCTAGCTAATGTCCACACACTATGACCAGCTGGACGCGGTCATTTATGTCTCACACATGCTGCTACCTAACATGCCAGCACATAGCACAGCTGGCACCACACACTGACATCGAGCTTGAATCTCAACAATGTTGATGATGGTGGGAGTGGGGATGGGTGGCGATTCTTTACCTTTCCCTTTCTTAGCGACCTCGATCCATTTCTCCGCTTCGTCCATCTTCTTTTGTGTCTTTGTAATCACCTCCACCCATGAAGATGTCTTCTCTTTATGTTGCTCCTCCTCCTCTCAAATGATTCTCATTTGTTCCTTGATGGTATTCAGCTCTTCAATAAAGGAGGGCTAAAATTTTCCATCCTCAAGCTTCCTTTTTGAAGTGGCTTCCAACTCCTTTTTGAGGGCTGAGATTTCAGCTGCTTGACTTTTAGCATGCAATTTGGCCTCCACTAGTTCCTCCTTTTTAAGGCTGAAATCTCAGCCTCTTGCTTGGATGTTCTCTCTTCGAGCTCTTGGATTTTGTCAAATCCCTTCTCGAGTTTGGAGAGGCAGTTTATGATTGCGGTAACAGAAGAGTCGACCATCTTCTTGTTTTCTTTGATGATACCTCACCTTGATATGTGTAGGTTGTGGAAACACTAGTGTAGCTTTTGCTTGATTTGGATCTTGCAATACTCGAGTTATCCTCGTAAAAGTCAATTTGATAATATTCAGCACTTGATTGTAAACTCTTTGGAGCTTCTTTATCTTGATTGTAAACTCTTTGGAGCTTCTTTATCTTGATAGTTGTTAACATCTTGATAGTTGTTAACATCTTGCTTTGAATAGATATATCCACCAGTTTCAAATGATCTAGCCATGCCTGTATATGTACAAATATAAGAATGTCAATGAACCCTTTTGTAGTTAGGATACTTTTCTATGCGTTCACTCTTAGACACAAACACAAGCACATCATGTACACACACACACACTCACACACATTTTGTGTGCACAGCATACCTTGTCACTCATGCATTGTCACAAACAATTTCGCGACATATGTAAACAAACTTACAATCAACATGAAGTAGATGTAAACCATCTAGGATTTGATAAAATAGCTTCATTTAAGGTGAAATTTGCCATTTGTAATTGGTGCATGAAATGATTACATAGAATTTTGCATACTCACATAAAATTGTTGACAATGAGAAATCTTTTTTGTTTTAATGAGTTCTCTAATGGGCTTTAAAGACCCAATTAGAAAACAAAATATCTAGTAGCATGTCATAGGCTTTAATTATTTTTGAAATTACCAAAATAATTAAGTGGAGTTGTTATGAGCCTAGTGCGTAGACATATACCACTTGAAGGTTGTTCACCATAGTTTTCACACATGATGTTGTAGACATAAGCAGTGAACCCATTGTATAATGGCTGCACACACACAGTGGACCTTCAACATCTTTTTTAGCGAGCCAAGCAATATGGGTTTAATAGTGATTTTTTGTATCTGCACCATTGGTTCGAAATTTTTTTTATTGCAATGGTCATTTTAGAACATTTCATGTCTTCTTTGTTTGATTGCTACAGAATTGCACTGTGGTTCCACTCTTCTCTTTAACATTGCATGCTTGCCTAACATCATATCATGCCCCTACCTGCTCACTTTCACAAGAACTTGAGCTCTACTCATTGCTTTGTGCTCGCTGCTCTTGGCTCGCTTTTTGACCACCCCCCAGTGGACCCATTGTATATAGTTCCTCTCCGAGTAGGAAAAGGACCCTTGGCCTGCATGGGAGGGACTCCATCTGGTGGGCCTTTATCCAATCTGACCACATTGAGAAAGAGGAGATACACTTGGCACTAGGGGAACACGAAAACGACATCAAATGTTGGTGGGACATTTGGGATTGTAAGGAAGATTTCTAGCTCATAGAAGACCAACTGCTATAGACAAATTCACGCTAAACAATAAAGAAATGACTTTGATCTGCTAGAGAATCTCCCTTTAGATCCCCATAGATATTTGCTTATTTAATCTTCTAGAGGCCATGTAACTTTGCTCCCCCTTCTAATATAATATAAGCCATTTATTTGAACACAAAATTTTGTCTTATTTTTATTCAATGGATTCCTTATAATGTACTACTCTCTCAACGCTTTACTAAGAGCCCAATTTTACTATGACTTACACTGCCTAGAGGAGCGCTTGCTTCACCAAGCACTGCAAAAGCTTGTCGTGGTGTCCCACTACCACAAATATGAGGTGGAAAAGAACTCTTGCACTGAAGTCCACTTTACTACCCAGTCCACACGCGCACTACAACAGCTTTCAGCCTATTTTTTCGGCACGCCAGCAGCGTTTTCGATGACCTTTGTGGAGTTTCCGGCGACTACAAACAGCGTTTTCAGCAGGAAGATCTCTATCTATAGCTGCCCCTTCTACAGGCATCCCGAAAGCTTTGCTAGCGTAGGTGTATACCTTTGTGTGTATAAGCAGTTTTTAGGAGACCGATTTTCGGTCTCCGTTCTCCATCTCTCTCGCATTCTCTTTCTCTCATCTTCATTGTGTAACACAACCACAGTTGAGCACTTTAATCTTTGAGTTATGTTATAAAGCAAAGTTTCTAAGTTCCTTTAATTTAACCTTTTTAAAGTGTTTCATCATAATTGATCCAACAAGTCACAAATTAGGAAAGAGCTACATCTTATAAATGTTTCTAAACTTCTTCTTTTTAGAGGGATCATGCACAACTGGGCACTAGTTGGCACAGGAGGGAAGAAGTAGCCGGCTTGTGTTACAGCTACGGTCCGGGATGTGAAGGTGGGTGTTGGAAAATGCATTTCAACCCACTTTCGATGCCCAGTTCGGCCTGCCTAGAGGCGTCTATTGCGATGCCCATATGATAGTCAATGCCTGCATTATGTCACCATGCATGTCAAGTTCTCAATTTGGCTAAAAACGCTAGTCGCTATGGTCCGCGATGTATAAACTAGATGATTTCACATTAAATCATTTAGGACAAGCATAAGTGAGTCGGACAATTCAATGAAGGGCTTATAAAAGGCAACCTTTTTTCCATTATCTGCCATGGTCCATCAAGCATAAAAAATACAAAACATCTAGCGTTTACACTGTCAAGGCATCTCTGATCCTAATATCTCATAACTCTAGCCAGTGGTCTAAAACCCTCTCTGAATAGGCAGTTGAAGCGGCCTCGTATTTCATAGTATACTGGATAATGGCATATGTGATGTAGCTCTATCTCTTTGGCTCTATATGACACAACTGACAAATCCAGGCCCCTGCTCGTACTCCTCTAAATCTACCAGTCTCAATCTCTAACTGATGTGATGATGTGCGCATCTGACCAATAGCACATCGTATCCCATGGGGGATAGATGAATGTCCATGTAGATAGGTCTAGTCACAAATCCATCCTCTGTGAGAGCTGGAGAAAATGCTCTTTGTAGAAAGCCATCTTCGTGCCAAGCTCATGTGTTGGCTCTATCCATGTCCTCCTGGTGTCTAACTAAATCAAGTCCTGTCTGATGAGCCGAGTAATCTCGGTCCGTGTGAGGGACAAGGAAGGTGCATCCAGCGAGTACTGGAAAGGGTGAGTTTTGCCTATATCTTCAAATAGTGCTTTCTTGGATGCCACGACTATCTATCTTTTGAAAGTTTGAGCTTGCTCTTCCTATGTTCTTGTTTCAGCAGCAGCAGGCAGCAGTCAACGCAAGCATGTGGTTTTAGTGCAAGTGCACAGGACTTGTGGGGAATAGTGCATATTGGTATACGCCCCAAAAACAAAAAACATGAGAGCTATCCACCACCACCCACCACCCAGCAGCAGACAACGCAAGCATGTGGTTTTAGTGCAAGTGCACAGGACTTGTGGGGAATAGTGCATATTGGTATACGCCCCAAAAACAAAAAACATGAGAGCTATCCACCACCACCCACCACTCCAATACGACTTTCCCTATATGCACTTATAAAGGAAGCATGTGGCTTTATTGTGGACAAGATCATCACGCTTAGGCTCTTATCAAACTTGTCGTGAAAGTTTATATATGATCTCACACTTGGGTTCTTTTTCAAACTTGTGAGCATGTTGTTTTAGCAGCAGTAGCAGCAGTCAAGGCAAGCATGTGGTTTTATTGTGGACAAGATCATCACGCTTAGGCTCTTATCAAACTTGTCGTGAAAGTTTATATATGATCTCATGCTTGGGTCCTTTTTCAAACTTGTGAGCATGTTGTTTTAGCAGCAGTAGCAGCAGTCAAGGCAAGCATGTGGTTTTAGTGCAAGTGCACATGACTTGTGGGGAAGGCATATGTAGGGATTGTTCTGATGACCCTAAACCTCATTAAGATTAGTATCCATTACTTTTCTAGATTAAAGTTGTTTAGAAGGTAGTTATTGTACTTATTAGACATTGGTACTATGACATTAGGATGTAACTTTTGTCTCATAGGTCATTTTGGCCTCTTGAAGACGTTAATATGACATTTCATTTCATTTCTCTCTCTCTCTCTCTCTCTCTCTCTCTCTCTCTCTCTCTCACACACACACACACACACACACCACCCAAATTACTTACAATGGAGGAGATTGATGATGTTCTTCAATGACCTACTCGAAAGTTTATGGGGTGATATAATACTTTCCGTATGTGGAAGTGTCACGGTATACCTCTCCTCCTTGTACCGAGAGTTTAGCTTTTGTAACCTACTTATAGGGGATTGTTTTGATGACCCTAAACCTCAGACATTGGTACTGCAGCATCGAGACATAGCCTTTGTCTCATAGGTCATTTTGGCTTCTTGAAGACGTTAATATGACATTTCATTTCATCTCTCTCTCTCTCTCTCTCTCTCTCTCTCTCTCTCTCTCTCTCTCTCTCTTGCCCCAAAGAACTCCGCAAATGAGCATCAGCATGAGCCCACAGACAATTGACATAAGACATTCCCGGGTTGCTTTGAGCCTCCGACCACACCAAACTCCCATACTTATATTAAGGCCCTCACGGGAGCCTGCCAAGACATAGAACATACTTGCAAAACGTGGTCAGTGGGTCACTAATCCGATTTGGTGAGACCTACATCTTCAAATGGGCGCCATAGCCTACATCTCTCACTCCCCTAAACATGTCATGATTCATTAAAGCCTTGTTCAAACTAAAAGTGAAAGTTTTGTAGTGTACCACTTTTGATGTGCTGGGCACTCGTAAGGAAGGATCGCTCTAATTCGCCTCCTCTTCTATGTCGCACTCGAGAGTCGGGAGAGCCAATCCAGCCTGTAGCAAATGACCACCACTCTTCGCAAGTTTGAGGACCACCTCCTGCCAGTAATGGCCACCACAAGGATCACCTCTCCTGCCTCTGCGCCAATGCCACAGGATCAGGATGTTGGATGAGTCGCACTCTGTAGACGCTGCTCGGCTTGGGTTTGCAATATTGCTGGAGTTACAAGTCAGGACTCACGAGACCTAGCACGAAATGCTCTCTAGAATTTTTCGATGGGATTTCCCAAGGTCATCCACATTAGCCCGCTGTCCGCCCTTCATCCATAATTCCATTTATTCCTGGCTAGCCGCCCATCAGAATGGGCCCTGAGTCTTGACCTTTTCCACTAACCCTCGTGGGTTAGTGTGGCGTGCCTGACTAATGGTCGGCAGGCTGTGGTTCGCGGTTGTATTCAAACCGGAATATATATATATATATATATATATATATATATATATATATATATTTATTTATTTATTTATTTATTTATTTATTTATTTATTTATTTATGAAAGATGATTTTTTATATCGTCCCTTTCAAATGACCGGGAAAATATTAGGCAACCTTTCAATTGACGGGACACCCATCAAATTTAGGCCCTGGCTCTCTTGACTTCTCTGAAGAGCACATCTAACGGAGCAATTAGCATTAACTCCATTAACGCCCACTCAAGCTCATGATGGTACGTGCACAGTCGCTCTGAGAGATATGGCACTCGGAAGAGTATTTCAAGAGAGAGAGAAGGCACTCGGAAGAGTGGTATTTCAAGAGACGATGAGGGAGAACACGCCTCCACCGCCAGGACAAGGAAAAATGTCGCGGGAGAAGAACATTGCAGGTCCTTCTCACAGTCTTCTTGCTCACGTCCTTCTCACAGCGTTCTTTCACTGATGTCACTTTATCTGTGGTTTTCCAGTTATCGACATGGAAGAGGTCGCTAATCTTTTTCAACAAATGAAGATTGAGCTCGGCAGTCAGCTCACCAATAAGATTTCAGGTTTGAAAGAAGATCTGCTTAGTGATTTACTGAAGCTTTGGCCAACAACAAAAGTACACCCAAACACCCACGGAGCTTGGAGGGTATGTTAAAGAGGAGGCAATACTAAGCAGTCATTTGGTTCCAGAAGTTGTTTCTGAGGCAATACTAAGCAGTCATTTGGTTCCAGACGTTGTTTCTGAGGCTTTGGGGCTGATGATGTATGGCCACCCGACATGTGGGAGACTTTGGTGCATTCAAAAGCTAGAACCCTAGAAAAGGACTTTTTAGCCATGATTAAGGAAGTTAAGGATGACAAGTGCGAGAATGTTATAACTTTTACAAGTAATGCCGTGGAAAATGCTCATCCCCTCTGAAGATTAGTGGATTTCACTATCTACATCAAGGGAAAACCTCCTCTCCCTTCCTACACTGCAGCCCTTATAAGTCTGCATTCTTTGAGTGAACCTGTCAAGCAAGATAAACGTGAGAGAAAATATAATGCCAAGCCCCATGTTGGGCATGCTGTCAACAGGGCCATTACAGTCTTGCAGGATTCAGGTCCATTGAGGAAAAGAATAGTAGGTGCAGTGACAAATCTGCGACGACTGATATAGTGGTCCACCTTCTTGGGTTCGGGTCTAACAAGCAACGTGTACAAGTGTGATGATTCTCTTGGCAAACCTGTAGCTGTCAAAATCTACAAAAATAGAGACACTTTGCCCAAAGCAATCAGTGGTTTGGCTTAGAAAGAGAAATCCTACTTGGATTTGCTAAAGGGCGAGCCAGGTGTTCCATCTTGTGTTGGAATGGCAAGTGATAAAAGCTTTTTGTTGTTGTTTCCAGTTGGGAAAAAGGTACGGACAGGAGGGCTGAGCCAAATCAAGAGGCATTGGCCTGATATTGTTGGTACATTGCAAGGGGCACACTCTAAGAAGGTTGTTCACAGGGATGTAAGGATGGCTCTCTTTTCCTAATTGATTGGGGTGTTGCTTGTGACATTGGATGTTCAATTCCTTTGTATGGCAGTTTGCTTTACAGCTTCAAAGAGTATATTACAGCAATACATTAAAGATAGCTCACGAGTTTCCTTTGCGCTTGAGGATGATCTTGTATCATTAGTGAAAGCACTTTATCTTTTGGCTAGCCCCTTGTTTGAGCGGAAATTGAGTGCTATCAAACTTGGTATTGTCCCAAAAGTGGCTAAACCCAGCAGTTCAAAATTACCTTCAGAAGCATCACAGATATTGGATCTGTGAGAAAAGGAATTGGAGGAGGCTGATGCTTGGTGTGAATCTATTGAGCTGGCAGAAAATCTGGATTATGATGGCTTGAAACAATGGATACTGAAGTGGAATTGAACCATTGCCCTTATTGACGTATGGTGTGAAGAGGAGAGGGGTTTATGGTCTGAAGAGTAGAGGGGTTGAAACGCTGGATACTGCAGTGGGCATTGAACTATTGCCCTTAATGATGTATGGTGTGTAGAGTAGAGGAGAAATGTCACTCTTCTCAACTTGATTCTCTTGCTAGCAAGTGTCCTGCTGAACCAGCTTGTCTTCAGATGCCTTTTTTATCAGTATTTGTGAGTTGAATGTTTCAGGTAAGTATTTTGATTGAACGTTTCAGGTAAGTATGGCAATATTGAGCTGAAGAATGGCAGTATTTGTGAGTGGAGAGTTTTGGGCAAGGATGGCAGTATTTGTGAGTGGAGAGTTTTGGGTAAGGATGACGATATTGAAATGAAACTTTTTTAAATCTTCTCTCTGACTTTCAGGGTTTACTTGGTTTCATTCCTTTTTTTCGTCTTCCTCTTTGTGATCCCCACTGTCTCGTATCTATAGCACATTGGTAGAAACATATGTCAAATGTTGCTTCCTTTGTTAAATGTTACTTCCTTCATAATGGAGATGCATAGTTTAGCATGATCAAGTTGCAAGATGCATTTGTGTTGTGGAATACTTAATGGTCATGTGGGTTAGATGCATATGGGTCACTTGGAAAACAAAACCACTCTCCAAGTGGCCATTATGTGTTTGGTTTGCGGGATAAGGGCAAGATGGCAAGTCTAAAAGCTTACCCATATGTGCTAATGGACTTATGATAAGCTTTTTGGCTTGCTATGTAGCCCTTAAGTGCAAACCATACACATATGTTCCACTTGGAGAGAAAAAATGCTGTGCAAGTGGTCATGTTTGTAGTTTTCACATAAGGGCCACGTAGCAAGCCCAAAAGCTTTCAATAGGCGCTAACTAGCCTAAACACGTTTTCTATGGTGGGCCATGTAAAGGGAGCCAGTGGGTTTGAGTGTGGGTGTGCTATGCAGTGGAATAGAAATGCTTATTGACAAACAAAAATAGAAATGTAATGCTCAAACTTTCAAAGATAGATAGTCGTGGCATCCAAGAAAGCACTATTTGAAGATATAGGCAAAACTCAGGCTTACAATGCATGCCTTTAGACCCGCTTTACGTATCTTACTATGTACACATTACAAAACAGAGGGTGCATGCGACTGTGTATGTATGTGTCTGTGCCCGCAAACGCACACATGTTGGCTTTTGCAACACTTCCTCCTAGGATTACTAAACTTCGAAAAATAGACACATTGCTCACGTTTTGCAAAACGTGCCTAATTACTCTAGTTTAGAGAGCGAACATACTCATCAAACTGCTTGGACTCTAGCAAGATATCCTGGATCACGGATTCTAAAACCTTATACAAGTACTTGGGGCCCTCCTGCATAATGTGTGCGAACCATTGCTCTTGCTCTTCCTATGTTGTTGTTTCAGCAGCAGCAGCAGACAGCAGTAGCAGTCAAGGCAAGCATGTGGTTTTAGTGCAAGTGCACACGACTTGTGGGGAAGACATATTGGTATACGCCCCAAAAACAAAAAACATGAGAGCTATCCACCACCACCCACCACCAATACGACTTTCCCTATATGCGCTTATAAAGGAAGCATGTGGCTTTATTGTGGACAAGATCATCACGCTTAGGCTCTTATCAAACTTGTCGTGAAAGTTTATATATGATCTCGCGCTTGGGTTCTTTTTCAAACTTGTGAGCATGTTGTTTCAGCAGCAGTCAAGATAAGCATGTGGTTTTAGTGCAAGTGCACATGACTTGTGGGGAAGGCATATGTAGGGATTGTTTTGATGACCCTAAACCTCATTAAGATTAGTATCCATTACTTTTCTAGATTAAAGTTGTTTAGAAGGTAGTTATTGTACTTTTTAGACATTGGTACTATGACATTAGGATGTAACTTTTGTCTCATAGGTCATTTTGGCCTCTTGAAGATGTTAATATTGTTGAAAAAGCGGTAGAGGGAGAGGAGACACACACACAGGAGCAAACCCTAATGTATATTACAAACCCTAACCATAGAGAGAAGCCATCTCCCTTCTCACACAATGCATAAAGCCATAATCCATAATACACACAACACACTATGAGTTGTGTCCACACACATCTAACCCTAGCTAATGTCCACACACTATGACCAGCTGGACACGCGGTCATTTATGTCTCACACATGCTGCTACCTAACATGCCAGCACATAGTGCAACTGGCTCACACTGACATCGAGCTTGAATCTCAACAGCCCCTCTCAAGCTCATGATGTACTGCCATAGATGAAGATGTAGATGAGCTTGGGATATCAAAGCTCTCAACACTCCCCCTCAAGCTCATCCCACGTACTCCCAACATAGTACGGAAGTACTCAAACTTCTCCCTGCTAAAAGTGGCTTTGTAAAGATATCTGCCACCTGCTCATTAGTCTTCACATACTGAAGATCAACTGTACCATCTAACACCTTCTCTCTGACAAAGTGATAATGGACCTCTATGTGTTTGGTCCTCGCATGAAATACTGGATTCTTGGCCAACTGTATACTGCTCATGTTGTCACAATGAATGACAACTTTGCCATCAATAGGCTCACCTAAATGTGCCAAGAGATTCTTTAACCATACTGCCTCACAAGTAGCAATGGCTGCACCCCTGTATTCAGCCTCTGTACTAGATAAAGCAACTGTAGGTTGCTTCTTGCTACTCCAACTCACCACGGCACTTCCAAGTGTAAAGGCATAACCACTAGTAGACCTCCTGTCATATGAGGTACCTGCCCAATCAGCATCTGTGTAGCCATGTATATCCAAGCCTTTACCACTCTCATAAAGTAGACCATAATGTGCAGTGGTCTTTACATATCGCATGATGCGTCTCACTGCATCCAAATGAGGTTTCCTGGGGCTCTGCATAAACTGGCTTACTAGCCCCACAACATAACTCAAATCCGGGCGTGTGATAGTCATGTAAATGAGACTACCAACCATCTTTCTGTACATAGATGGATCATCCAACTCCTCACCAAAATCAGCCCGCAACTTCACATTCTGCTCCAAAGGTGTACTCATAGGCTTACACCCTGTCATGCCATATTTTGCCAACATATCCAATGCATATTGGCGTTGCACTAACCATGTACCTGCATGATCTTTGATCACTTCGATTCCAAGAAAGTATCTCAACTCACCCAAATCTTTAATGTCAAACTGCCCACTCAATGCTTTCTTGACATGCATCACATCTATACCATGATCACCTGTGATAATCAAGTCATCCACATAGATGACAAGTAAAACAATCCCATGATCTATCTTCTTCACATAGAGTGAAGAATCTGCTGTAGAAACCTGAAATCCAAGAGAGATAAGATATCTGCTCATCTTATCACTCCAAGCACGAGGTGCTTGCTTCAAACCATATAATGCATTTTTCAATCTGCATACATGAGTAGGATATTTTGGGTGTACATAACCTTCTGGCTGTGCCATATAAACCTCTTCTTGTAGATCACCATTCAGAAATGCATTTTTGACATCCATTTGATGCATTTCCCAACCCATGCCTGGAAGTTCTTCCTATCCAGCTTTTCACCAACAATCTGTACTGGATTATCCGACATATTGCTCAATGCAAAAACACCTTGCGTACACTTCCAAATCTGTAAACGAGCCTTCCTCAGCTCAACCACACTCCAATGAGTGTTCCAGATACTCCAAAGTAGCCAACAATCTTCAAATTTGGTGTAGAAAATCAACCTGTATGCATCCAAAATGAACTGACTCACAGAGTCCAAGATACCCTGATTTGACACGCTTTCCCAAGGCTCCAAATTGCAATGTAGTGGTGCAATCAAGTGTGCATAACTTGCATTCACACCTAAACAACCTCAATGTTGAATATCAACACCATCCGACATGTGTACATATCAATTTTGTCAAACCCCTTTCTCTGTTTTGTGAAAAAACCAGAAAAACCAGTAAAACCAGTAGTAATTTTGCTCTAATTTCTTCAATCCTTGTCCAAATTGAGTAACCAGGCATTCATTAGCTTAGAAATGATGTCCACTAACTCCATGTAAGAGGAATTTGTCCAATTGTTTAAGACCAATGAGTAATTGTTCGATTAAACTCACTCTGTTCTCTGCAACCAGTGGACAGGCCTTTTAATCAGCTCATTTCCAGCTCAATTAGGCATAATTGATCAAACCAACCATGTAGCCTTCTTCTCAAGTGTGTGTATTAACCAATTGCTAAATCAATTTTGAAATATATCAAGCACACAAGTGATAATTGATCTCCTCGTATCAAAAATGTCAAAATTCTCCCTTTTTCTCTGTGCAGTCTGCGCCGCCTGCTCTACAGGGATTTGGGAGTGATTGTAGTACTAATTGATGATGGGTTTGAGTCCCCAACACACCTAGGTATGTGTGCAACCAGTCAATGCTTTGATTTTTGCCAAAAACATGCTCCAAATGCATCAAATTTTGACCTCCTTTTCTCTGTTTTGTGAGAGCTCAAAAACCAGAATTTTTCACTCATTCAAATGCATGTAAATTGCTCCAAAATCAGTTTAAGGCTTGCATAGGAGTTGCCAATAAATTCCTCCTTGTCAGATACATATGTCTTTGCCAGATTTGCATGCATTTCACCATACATCAGTGCTTCCAAGCATTCATGGAAAGCTTTAAAAAAACGAGAATTTTTCTTTGCTTTGAGTTGCTCTAATTTGCTTTGTTTTTGCCTAAATCACCTGCAATCCGCTCAAGGATGTTTAGAAGACCTTACC
Source organism: Cibotium barometz (assembly GCF_041138505.1). Taxonomy (NCBI): domain Eukaryota; kingdom Viridiplantae; phylum Streptophyta; class Polypodiopsida; order Cyatheales; family Cibotiaceae; genus Cibotium; species Cibotium barometz. Next base: position 5,034,704 of record NC_141061.1, read on the forward strand.
CGGTAGGCCAAGCTCTCAGATCTGATAGTAATCGGTGTGCTCCAAGCTTCACAGCATCAATGGCAAGCTTCACAGCTTCTTCTTCTCCCTCTTCTCACTCACTCATAAACCCTAATAGACAGCACAAGGCTCTGATACCATGTTGAAAAACAGGTAGAGGGAGAGGAGACACATACACAGGAGCAAACCCTAATGTATATTGCAAACCCTAACCATAGAGGGAAGCCATCTCCCTTCTCACACAATGCATAAAGCCATAATCCATAATACACACAACACACTATGAGTTGTGTCCACACACATCTAACCCTAGCTAATGTCCACACACTATGACCAGCTGGACACGTGGTCATTTATGTCCCACACATGCTGCTACCTAACATGCCAGCACATAGTGTAGCTGGCTCACACTGACATCGAGCTTGAATCTCAACAGCCCCTCTCAAGCTCATGATGTACTGCCATAGATGAAGATGTAGATGAGCTTGGGATATCAAAGCTCTCAACAAATATGACATTTCATTTCATTTCTCTCTCTCTCTCTCTCTCTCTCTCTCTCTCTCTCTCTCTCTCTCTCTCACCACCCAAATTACTTACAATGGAGGAGATTGATGATGTTCTTCAATGACCTACTCGAAAGTTTATGGGGTGATATAATACTTTCCGTATGTGGAAGTGTCACGGTATACCTCTCCTCCTTGTACCGAGAGTTTAGCTTTTGTAACCTACTTATAGGGGATTGTTTTGATGACCCTAAACCTCAGACATTGGTACTACAGCATCGGGATGTAACTTTTGTCTCATAGGTCATTTTGGCTTCTTGAAGACGTTAATATGACATTTCATTTCATCTCTCTCTCTCTCTCTCTCTCTCTCTCTCTCTCTCTCTCTCTCTCTCTCTCTCTCTCTCTCTCTCTCCCCCCAAAGAACTCCGCAAATGAGCCCACAAACAATTGACATAAGACATTCCCGTGTTGCTTTGAGCCTCTGACCACACCAAACTCCCATACTTATATTAAGGCCCTCACGGGAGCCTGCCAAGACATAGAACATACTTGCAAAACGTGGTCAGTGGGTCACTAATCCGATTTGGTGAGCCCTAGCGAAGACCTACATCTTCAAATGGGTGCCATAGCCTACATCTCTCACTCCCCTAAACATGTCATGATTCATTGAAGCCTTGTTCAAACTAAAAGCGAAAGTTTTGTAGTGTACCACTTTTGATGTGGTGGGCACTCATAAGGAAGGATCGCTTTGATTTGCCTCCTCTTCTATGTCGCACTCGAGAGTCGGGAGAGCCAGTCCAGCCTGTAGAGCAAACGACCACCACTCGCAAGTTTGAGGACCACCTCCTGCCAGCAATGGCCACCACAAGGATCGCCTCCTGCCTCTGCGCCAATGCCATAGGATCAGGATGCTGGATGAGTCGCACTCTGTCTCGGCTTGGGTTTGCAATATTGCTGGAGTTACAAGTCAGGACTCACGAGACTAGCAGGAAATGCTCTCTGGAATTTTTTGATGGGATTTCCCAAGGTCATCCACATTAGCCTGCTGTCCGCCCTTCATCCATAATTCCATTTATTCCTGGCTAGCCGCCCATCAGAACGGGCCCTGAGTCTTGACCTTTTCCACTAACCCTCGTGGGTTAGTGTGGCGTGCCTGACTAATGGTCGGCAGACTGTGGTTCGCGGTCGTATTCAAACCGGAATATATATATATATATTAATATATTTGAAAGACGATTTTTTATATCGTCCCTTTCAAATGACCGGGAAAATATTAGGCAACCTTTCAATTGACGGGACACCCGCCAAATTTAGGCCCTGGCTCTCGACTTGTCTGAAGAGCACATCGAATGGAGCAATGAGCATTAACTCCATTAACGCTCACTCAAGCTCATGATGGTACCTGCATAGTCACTCTGAGAGATATGGCACTCGGAAGAGTATTTCAAGAGAGAGAGAAGGCGCTCGGAAGAGTGGTATTTCAAGAGACGACGAGGGAGAACACGCCTCCACCGCCAGGACAAGGAAAAATGTCGCGGGAGAAGAACATTGCGGGTCCTTCTCACAGTCTTCTTGCTCACGTCCTTCTCACAGCGTTCTTTCACTGATGTCACTTTATCTGTGGTTTTCCAGTTATCGACATGGAAGAGGTCGCTGATCTTTTTCAACAAATGAAGATTGAGCTCGCTCAACAAATGAAGATTGAGCTCGGCAGTCAGCTCAATAGTCAGCTCACCAATAAGATTTCAGGTTTGAAAGAAGATCTGCTCAGTGATTTACTGAAGCTTTGGGCAACAACAAAGTACACACAAAAACCCATGGAGCTTGGAGGGTATGTTAAAGAGGAGGCAATACTAAGTAGTCATTTGGTTCCAGACGTTGTTTCTGAGGCCTTGGCTGATGATGTATGGCCACCCGACATGTGGGAGACTTTGGTGCATTCAAAAGCTAGATTCCTAGAAAAGGACTTTTTAGCCATGATTAAGGAAGTTAAGGATGACAAGTGCAAGAATGTTATAACTTTTATAGGTAATGCCGCGGAAGATGGTCATCCCCTCGGAAGATTAGTGGATTTCACTATCCACATCAAGGGAAAACCTCCTCTCCCTTGCTACACTACAGCCCTTATAAGTCTGCATTCTTTGAGTGAACCTGTCAACCAAGATAAACGTGAGAGAAAATATAATGCCAAGCCCCATGTTGGGCATTCTGTCAGCAGGGCCATTACAGTCTTGTAGGATTCAGGTCCATTGAGGAAAAGAATAGTAGTTGCAGTGACAAATCTGCGAGACTGATACAGTGGTTTGTTGTTGAGAGGGCATCAGAAGTGGAATTCAATTACAAACTTTTCAGTTATTTTAATAGCTTTGAACTAGATAAAGTTAAACAGTCTCTAGTTGCTATTTTGATGGCCAACCCATGTTCACTCTATCTTCCTAAAGATTGCTCGTTGACTCTTGATTCTCAAAATGTGGTGATTACCACCTTCTTGGGTTTGGGTCTAACAAGCAACGTGCACAGGTGTGATGATTTTCTTGGCAGACCTGTAGCTATCAAAATCTACAGAAATAGACACTTTGCCCAAAGCAATCAGTGGTTTGGCTCAGAAAGAGAAATCCTTCTTGGATAAAGGGCATGCCAGGTGTTCGATCTTGTGTTGGAATGGCAAGTGATAAAAGCTTTTTGTTGTTGTTTCCAGTTGGGAAAAAGGTATGGACAGGAGGGCTGAGCCAAATCAAGAGGCATTGGCCTGATATTGTTGGTACATTGCAAGGGGCACACTCTAAGAAGGTTGTTCACAGGGATGTAAAGATGGAAAATATAGTGTCTATTGAGGATGGCTCTCGTTTCCTAATTGATTGGGCTTTTGCTTGTGACATTGGATGTTCAATTCCTTTCTATGGCAGTTTGCTTACAGCTTCAAAGAGTATATTACAGCAGTAAATTAAAGATAGCTCACGAGTTTCCTTTGCGCCTGAGGATGATCTGTATCATTAGTGAAAGCACTTTATCTCTTGGCTCGCCCCTTGTTTGAGCGGAAATTGGGTGCTATCAAACTTGGTATTCTCCCAAAAGTGGCTGAACCTAGCACTTCAAAATTACCTTTAGAAGCATCACAAATATTGGATCTGTGGTGGGAAAAGGAATTGGAGGAGGCTGATGCTTGGTGTGAAGCTATGAGCTGGCAGAAAATCTGGATTATGATGGCTTGAAAGAGTGGATACTGAAGTGGGCATTGAACCATTGCCCTTATTGATGTATGGTTTGAAGAGGAGAGGGGTTTATGGTCTGAAGAGTAGAGGGGTTGAAACGTGGATACTGCAGTGGGCATTGAACTATTACCCTTAATGATGTATGGTGTGTAGAGTAGAGGAGAAATGCCACTCTTATGAACTTGATTCTCTTGCTAGCAAGTGTCTTGCTGAACCGGCTTGTCTTCAGATGCCTTTTTTCTCGTATTTGTGAGTTGAATGTTTAGAGTAGAGGAGAAATGTCACTCTTATGAACTTGATTCTCTTGCTAGCAAGTGTCCTGCTGAACCAGCTTGTCTTCATATGCCTTTTTTCTCGTATTTGTGAGTTGAATGTTTCAGGTAAGTATTTGTGAGTTGAACGTTTCAAGTAAGTATGGAAACATTGAACTGAAGAGTGGCAATATTTGTGAGTGGTGGAGAGTTTTGGTTAAGGATGGAAATATTGAAATGAAACTTTTTTAAATCTTCTCTCTGACTTTTAGGGTTTACTTGGTTTCATTCCTTTTTTTCGTCTTCCTCTTTGTGATCCCCACTGTCTGGTATCACATTGGTAGAAACATATGTCAAATGTTGCTTCCTTTGTTAAATGTTACTTCCTTCATGATGGAGATGCAATGTTTAGCATGATCAAGTTGCAAGATGCATCTGTGTTGTGGAATACTTAATGGTCATGTGGGTTAGATGCATATGGGCCACTTGGAAAACAAAACCGCTCTCCAAGTGGCCATTATGTGTTTGGTTTGCGGGATAAGGGCAAGATGGCAAGTCTAAAAGCTTACCCATATGTGCTAATGGACTTATGATAAGCTTTTTGGCTTGCTATGTAGCCCTTAAGTGCAAACCATACACATATGTTCCACTTAGAGAGAAAAAATGCTCTCCAAGTGGCCATGTTTGTAGTTTTCGCATAAGGGCCACGCATAGCAAGCCCAAAAGCTTTCAATAGGTGCTAACTAGCCTAAACAGGTTTTCTATAATGGGCCATGTAAAGGGAGCCAGTGGGTTTGAGTGTGGGTGTGCTATGCAGTGGAATAGAAATGCTTATTGACAAACAAAAATAGAAATGTAGTGGAATAGAAATGCTTTGACAAACAAAAATAGACAAAGGTATTACCTGAAAAGTTGACCCAGAAGTTGCACTAGTCTAGTTTGATAAAATCCATTCTTTTTTTGAAGTCCGCCTCTAGAATTCCCCCAACTGCATCCCTGCCAAGACAAGCTTTATACGATGGTAGAATCAAATCTACCAATTGCGGGGTTAAAGGCCTGGGTACAATTGAAACATCTGGTGGTGGTGGCAACCCCGTGCTTAATCTTTACCCAAAGTCAAAAGGGTCTTCACACAAGCTTGAAGGAGACTGGCTTAAGTGTATGCATCCAAATTATTGATCTTATTTTGCATCTTCCTTAAAGTGTCCTTAACATCATCCAAATCCCTTTGAGCGCTTCATAGCTGTATCCAAATACGGCCCTAAACGATGACGTTTCTTGTTGTTGTTTGCCTTGCATCATCACGAACGACATTCATTGCACGCCATGTTTTGGGACGCGAAGCAGTGAATGAACTGACATGGGCTACTTAAAAATGATGCCTAGCCTCAAATCCAACACTAGGCCCTTGGGTTTTTGTTAGCATCTCTGGCATTGAGTGGATGGACTCCATGAACATCAAGTATTATGAGAGTAGGATGAACCTCAACTAGCATCCCATTTGCACTACACCGTCACATACACCCAAGTGCATAGTTCACTACCCTAGCACACATGCACTGTGCATTAGTCTCACGCTTGCACATGGACACTAGTGTATTACTGTTGTACATTGCATCGTAGTGCACACGCATTGTGCACTAGCCCCACCCTAATGCACTGCATCATAGCACACTACCCTAGTGTCATATACCCATGCACACATACCCACTGCATCATGGCACACTACCCTAGTGTCATATACCCATGCACACATACCCTTGCCCTTAGTGTCATATACCCATGCACACACACCGTTGCCCTTAGTGTACGACTTCTCAAAGGAGATTGGCTTTTGGATCTTTGTTTTGAGGATATATAATCATAGTTGATGATATCTCTTTGGTGCTTATTTGTTGCTACATCTCGTACGGGAGGATATAACCACAGTTGATGATATCTCTTTGGTGCTTATTTGTTGCTACATCATCCATCATAAAGGAGGTTATTGTTCCAGACTTGGGTTCCATGTTCTCTTGTCCACACCCTTTGTATAGGAGGTTATATGTGTTCCAGACTTGGGCTTCCATGTTCTCTTGTCCACACCCTCTGTGTGGCATGACATGGTATGCCATCATGTCTTGTCATCGGCACCACTTCAACCCCTCCCCATGATGCAATGTGATGCTCCTCTTGGTGTGATCCACATTGCATTGAGTTGTCTCCCTCTTGATCTCGCCATTAGTCGATGACACGGCACTCCCCCACCATGGTACCCCTCCCTTTACACCATGGCACAAGATCCCCAAATCATGGTATGTTATCCCATCTTGTAGTCAAGCCTTCAAGTACTTGACTTTGCAACTACTTGTTGTCACGCTGCAAGTGCAAGTGAACAACCCCATAAGTCCTTGGAGTCACAACCCTTCAAGTACTTTTTTTTTTGTAACTACATGTTGTCACGTTGCAAGTGCAAGTGAACAACCGCACCAGTCCCTAGAGTCACAACCCTTCAAGTGCATCATGGCACGAGATATCCAAATCATGCTGTGTTATCCCATCCTATAGTCAAGCCTTCAAGTAATTGTGGTCAACTTTGCAACTACGTGCGTGAACAACCCCACAAGTCCGTGGCGTCACAACCTCTCGACGAGTGAACAACCCCACAAGTCCTTGGAGTCACAATCCTTTAAGTACTTGTGATCAATTGTTTTTTTTAAAGCCTTAATCCGTATGGGGGGTCCTGGTACCTTAAGAAAATTACTTGTGGTCAACTTTTCTTGTCAAAACAAGCCCGCCAAGTTCCTATAGTCAAAATAATGGCCTCTCTCTCCATCAAATCAATCTAAGATGCCTGCTTTGAGTTTGCCCTGCCGCTCGATGATCAGTCTTGAATCTAGGCTGCCTTCCATCCCTCATTCTTAGGCTCCCTTCATGTTTGTAATGTCTCCTCTTGGAACTCACAAATTACAGGATATGCCCAACATTGCTGTCTGAAAAAGTTGTGGGGTGTTTTTAGAAGTGAAGGCCTTTCTTGTGACACAATCACCTATGCATGCTCCATGAAGGTCTGGGACAAGGTTATCAAGGAAACTTTGACTTGTTTTTAGCAATTGCAAAGTGAGACCTTTCTCCAAAGTCAATCAGCTATGTGTGCTCCTTGAAGGCCTAAGGTTTGCTATGCCCAACATGGCTGTGACGACAAGGACACTCAGCAAATCCGAAGTGAAGGCCATTCTCTTGACTGCACTCATCTATGTGTGCTCTGTGAAGGCGTGAGGCATGCAAAACATGGTTGTGGCAAGGAAACCCTCGGCTTTTATCAATAGTTTTTGCAAAGTGAGACCTTTTTTTGGATGCAAGTAAGATACGCCCAACATGGCTTTGGCAAGGAAGCTGTAGTTTGTTTTCAATAGATGCTTTGATCGACAAGTATGCCAATTGCGGTGTCCTCATCAAAGAACAAGAAGTTCTTGATGAGCTTCATGTTCAAAATGTTGTCTTTTGGAATGCACTAATTGGTTGGCTTGCCAAGAAAGCGCGTAAAGTCATAGTCAAAGAAGTCCCATCACCGAACGGATGTCAAAATTGGTCAGCCCCCAAGGGATTGATGCAAAAGGAGAGGCTTGCACCACAAGTGGCATTCTCAAGAAGGGCTGTCCCTCTTGCGCCAGTCACCTTGTTGCAAAGGTACTGCTGCCTAGAGATCTTTGAGCCAGTGAGGAGTGTCATGTCCCCTAAGCCAATGGTGGGGTATGCGACGGCCCACGGGACGAGGCTCTGAGGGGCTAGTGGGGGAGGTTGAGGGGGTAGTGGGGGAGGTGGGGGGGGGAGGGTGAGAGGTGGAGCAGTGGGGTTGGCAAGTGGGGGGACGAAGGGTGAGAGGTGGAGCGGTGGGGTTGGCAAGTGGGGGGACGGAGGGGGAGCTGACGGCAACAAGGCTCAGGTGGAAGGAGACTCCTCAAGCACATGCTACTGGAGAGTCAAAATGGTTCCTTATAGGGACCCAATGCTACTAGTTTGCTGGGGTAGGTCTGGGGGATCTATATGGCAAGCTTGTCCCTCACAGTGTTGGACACATACCTGTTGTGCCAGCCATCACTGACCACCCCCAGCTCTAAAGAAGTGTCGACCTGTGTACCCTAGGTCTCTCGCTGATGTGTTTGACAAGCATTGGGAGGCTGAGTCTGTGTCACAGGTCGGGTTAGGCCTTTGAAAGGTGGCCCATTTGTGTGCATATGAAGCACTGGTTTGGGAGTCTCGAGTACTCCACACTCTAGCGGATCCATTCACCACTCACTCTAGGTAGAAGAACTACCTTCAAGAGCATGTGGGTGTCTCAAACCAACACCCGTGTTGTAGCTATACCTGCTACCTTGCCAGCGACTAAAGCTACTGTGCGAGGGTCTCCAATATAGTCCCAATCTCGGAGCTTATTGTAGATAGCAGTCGGAGAGGTACTCTCTCCTTAGACCACAGAAGCAAACGAAAATGGGTAAATCTCTCCTTAGGCTAGGGAAGCAGACCAAAATGGGTAAATTTGCTTCCTCAACAAGAACATTTGAAGCTTGGTTGTAACTATGGCACCATGTTGAAAATGAGCCCTAGCTGCTCAGATGGCCAGCGGGCTCATCAAAATGATCTTATAAGCTATCTCAGGAGTCTCAAACTTGATCTGGTAGTAGCCATGCCCGAGGAGTTGAACATCAATGATCCTTCCCACCTCTGTGAAAAGACGGGCCTGAAGGAGATCACGCACCTTGTCTTACCAGGGGTGTGAAGATCATTCCCTCTACAAATGATCTCATCAAAATTTTTGATCATCTCCTTGTACAAGTTTCTCTTTGACTTCTGTAGGAACTCTAAAATTGTGCGTGTGTGTGTGTGTGTGTGTGTGTGTGTGTGTGTGAGAGAGAGAGAGAGAGAGAGAGAGAGAGAGAGAGAGAGAGAGAAAGAAAGATATATTAACGTCTACAAGAGGCCAAAGTCAGCCTATGAGATAAAAAATATTATAACTATGTTCTTCCGGTCATCGGAAGAAAAGAAAGAAAAGAAAAAGTGTGTATGTGTCTGGATACAATTGTGAATCATCATGGATTGGTGGAGCCCATATACAAACAATATAAGGGGGGGTACCTACTAGTTGCCTGTATTGGGAGCAAAGAGGTCTACGCTCTGAGACACCCCCCACAGCTTGCATTGAAGTTTTGACATCCTCACTAGTTGACTCTTCCTTCAAGCTAGTACTGGGGGTAAGGCCACATATGCCAAATGCCACGTCCTCGTGAAAAGCACAAAAGGTTTTTATGAGCTTCCTATCTAGAATATCGTCTCTTGGAGTGCATTGATTGGAAGATCTCGATGTAATTACCAATTTGTGCTCCTTGGACGCCTATAACATTGCCCAAGACATTCACATGGGTGAGAGAAGGTGAAAAGAAGCTTTATGTTGTTTTCAACAATAGAAACAAAGTGAAAGCCTTTCTTCCTTAAGCAATCACTTATGCGTGCTCTAAAGTTATGCGTGCTCTAAAGTTATGTGGCTACATTGCACAAGATGCTTTGAGTCACATGGGTGATAAAATTAACAATGAGATTGATGAAACGCTGTTATAGAACTATGTCTTGCTTGGTTGCTGGCGTGGAAGGAACACACACACACACACACAGCTTTTATTTTAGTGCTTGATGACTATAAAGCAGCTGCTGCAAACTTTTTATTTGTGTCCACAAAGGAGTTGGAAAGTATTTGAACAAACACCCGTCAATGATGGGCTAGGCCACTCATAAGCACTAAAAATAGGAGAGCTTCAGAACTCGCCATCGGCCATGTCAGGGGTGTTGAATGTGTGACGGACATACAAGAACAAGGAGGACCTCTGCAAACAAGGTGACCCCTTTGCTACCTTGTCAAGCTCAATACTGTCTACAAAAGGAACAAAGTGCATCCCACCATAGCTGATGTGTGCCATCTACTAGTTGTTGCCAGTATTTGCACTCCACCGCCTAGCCACAATAACCATGGTGCCTTGCTTATTGGCTATCCCTCCAGTATCACCCCATACGTTTGATTGGCCAAAGCATGACTATTCATGAAAGTCCTGTAATTGCTGGGAGATCCACCAGCTTTGTGGATCGGTACAATATTGTGCATCGTCATTTGGTTGCCAACTCCTCACAAACCGGTTTGGTTGCCAACTCCTCACAAATCGATTCTCAGATGCCAGAGGACAACTCACAAATTGATCAGCAGTAGAATAGCTGGCAATTTTTGTCGCTAACACAAATGACACTCTGGGTGCTCAAAAGCAAGATGACTCCTAGCGGCATGTTCTGATTGAACAAGATGGAAAAGAGTTGATGAATTTGAAAGAAACAAGTGTGCCTAAGGAGCTGAAGAACAAGGGTGCCTGTAGGCTGAGCCATCGTAAAGGTCATTGAAGTCGAGGCGAGGATGAACCAAATGTGAAGCCAGAGAGAGAGAGAGAGAGAGAGAGAGAGAGAGAGAGAGAGAGAGAGAGAGAGAGAGAGAGAGAGAGAGAGAGACAGATTATAAATATATCCATGCCTTGCATGAGTGCATGATGAGCAGGTTGCTGTTGTTTTGCCACCACTCCCTCATTCACCACCGCATGAAGAGGTGGATGAGCAGCTATATGGAGGCTGTAAGTGTGTGTATGCATGTGAGTTGCATTGAGAGCACTCATAAAAGTGATTTGGGAGGTGCCCTCCTATTGCATCCATTAAAAATGGGCCTACTGGCTAGACTAATAGTGTCAACATGAGTCAGTTTTGACCTTAAGTGCACTTCAAGAGACTATGCTCGCAGAGAAACCCTCGCTTCGCATTTCCTAAAAACATCCCAAGAGCTTCTAGTCTTGCCCCTGTTTGGCATATCATCCATTCTATTTAGTACAAGTGACCACATTCTAGTCACAAGGCTCATCCCTTAGTTGTTGGGCATATCCTGAATATTAGTGCACTCGAAGAGACTATCCCTTGGTTGCTAGGCTTATCCCCATATTAGTCCACTCAAAGAGCCTACTTCTAGAGAGTAATAATTGCTTTGCATCTACTGAAAACAACCCTAGAGATTCTCAGCCTTTCCCCCCCTTTGGGCATGTGCTGCAATCAATGCACTCCAGGAGGCTACTTGAAAGGAGTGATGCACTCCAAGAGGCCACTTGAAAGCACCCTAGAGGCCACCACATCTTGGACAAGAATCTCTTTTTATAACTACTAATATAGTGCTCAACAATGCTCCGGGGGAACATGTAACGCTAGCAAGGCCCATATACATGATTAGAGCTATTGACAAGGGGAACAAATTCATGACAAGATTGCGAGGGGAAGCAAGGGTTGTTGCAATAAGTGAATATAACCACACTTGGATCTCCATTACCAAGTACTAGGTACCTATAGTCACACATAATTCTATACGTGCGTCTCCATCCCACAAATCGATCTCTAATGCCATAAATGGGATATATTTGGGTATATGAGACCCACGTGTGGGTAGTGGAGACACGTGTGAGATTAGTGAAGATATATGTGTATCAATTGTGGACACACATAGCTATCTATTATCTACTAGTACTAGGCCACTGATAAAACGGGTGTAACATTGGATGTAAGCAGGTAAGAGGTCCTGGTCCTTTATTTCATGGGAGCAGATATGCTCTCCTAGGGAGGAAGGTGGCTGGGGGATCCCTGATATCATAGCTAAGGCTCAAGGCCTGCTTAACAAATGGATTCCCAAACTGGACAGCCCACAACCTTGGGCACAGATTATTAAGTGGAGAATTGAGAAGGCCTCACTTAAAGGCTCCCAATGGCTCAATACAAGCTGGATTGATAAGCTAATGCACCCTGACAAGCTAAAGGGCTGGAACTCCTCCCTTACCATGAAGCTAGTAAACAGCTGGAAAGCAATAACTAAGGAGGCAGTATGGATGGGTTCCCGGTTTGACTCATCCCTTGAGCAGAGCATATGGCTTTGCAAAGATGCAATGCAAAATGGTGTCCCAGCAGTGGAAGCTAACCCCAGAGTAGCAAAAAGGCTGGAAGCAAAGGGTTTGGCAACATTTGGTGCTCTACTACTAAACAATGGCTGATCCCTGCTGGTAGATGGAATGCACTTAACAATGAAGAGCAAAGACTGATGCTTCATGTACTGAGCAATATCAGGAGGGAATGGCCCACCTCCCCAATGGTGACCACAAGGGTTAGCATCAAGTATTGGTCCCTCCCAAGCATAAGACCCAAGGTGTCTAGACAGAAATGGGCTATGAGAATAGCTGTTGCCTGGAAGAAGGAAAACTGCACTCTAACAGTGGATTATTGCAGGCAGAGAGCCAGGCAAACATGGGGCTCTACAGGCTCAGGCAGATTGGACCTACCCCTGTGGAGAATACTGAATAGGAAACTACCAGTTAGGGGCATAACCAGCAAGTGGAGCCAGGGGAACCCTTACTGTCCCAGGTGCAAAACCCATAAGGAATCTATGAGGCATGCTTTTTGGGAGTGCAAGGAGGTGTACCCTGTGTGGGCAGCAGTCAGCAGAATCCTTAGTGACTGTGGAGTGCTTGACAAGATCAACTGGAAGCAAGCAGTCATTGGATGCAAGGGCAGGATGAACCCTGCCATATATCAAGTGTGGCAAACACTGAGAGGCTTGATACTAAGCAGGATATGGGAATCTAGGAATGCTATACTACACAGGGGATCCAGCTGTGACTATAGCTCCATAGGGAGAGTAAGGAATCTAGTGGTAGAAGGTCTTGTACTAGCAAGGACTAGGGAGAGAGGGAAGATTAAAGCTACTGTGGATCTACTGCTTAGGAAAGTCCATAAGCTCCAGTGTTCACCTTAGGGTGCTGTATCTTTTTTGATACTTAATATAAATTTCTTTGCATTAAAAAAAAAAAGTAGACAAATAGAAGAATATTGGTTGCTCCTGAAATGGAGAAGAGGCGGGGGTAGAAAGAGAGGCTTTGTAACTCACGCCTCTTTTGACAAAATTTGCTCACGGTCTGCCCACCCTCAACCTGGCCTTGCGTGGAAAATAGCCCCTATTAATAAAATGATAGCTCCACTTAGCGTACACTAAATTATAGGCTCTGCGTCCAGTTAGCGTACACTAAGGCCTTATTCACACTATAGGCGGTAGCCAACTCATGCTTTTCCTCCTAATGTCTAGAGCATTGAAGTTGGCTGCAGGGGATTCAATTCACACTACTAGGAGTCAAAGCATTCTATTGGATGAGAACACAAAGGCGGCCAAGAGATGGGCGACCTAAAAGCTTTTTGCTTAAAAGCTGGCCGTGACTCAGCATGCCAACTAAGCATGGCTTCCACCTAGTGTGAATAGAGGTTTTGGAGGCGGGGAAAATAATTGGGCCAACTCACCCATTTCCATGTGCTGGCTGCCAAGTGTGAATAGGTCCTAAATTAGGGTAGCAGGACGATTTTATGAAAGACGATTTTTTATATCGTCCCTTTCAATCGACGGGACACCCGTCAAATTTAGGCCCTGGCTCTCTCGACTTGTCTGAAGAGCACATCGAACGGAGCAATGAGCATTAACTCCATTAACGCCAGCTCAAGCTCATGATGGTACCTGCACAGTCGCTGAGAGATATGGCACTCGGAAGAGTATTTCAAGAGAGAGAGAAGGCCCTCGGAAGAGTGGTATTTCAAGAAACGACGAGGGAGAACACGCCTCCACTGCCAGGACAAGGAAAAATGTCGCGGGAGAAGAACATTGCAGGTCCTTCTCACAGTCTTCTTGCTCACGTCCTTCTCACAGCGTTCTTTCACTGATGTCACTTTATCTGTGGTTTTCCAGTTATCGACATGGAAGAGGTCGCTGATCTTTTTCAACAAATGAAGATTGAGCTCGCTCAACAAGGCAGTCAGCTCTATAGTCAGCTCGCTCAACAAATGAAGATTGAGCTCGCTCAACAAGGCAGTCAGCTCAATAGTCAGCTCACCAATAAGATTTCAGGTTTGAAAGAAGATCTGCTCAGTGATTTACTGAAGCTTCGGGCAACAACAAAGTACACACAAAAACCCACGGAGCTTGGAGGGTATGTTAAAGAGGAGGCAATACTAAGTAGTCATTTGGTTCCAGACGTTGTTTCTGAGGCTTTGGCTGATGATGTATGGCCACCCGACATGTGGGAGACTTTGGTGCATTCAAAAGCTAGAACCCTAGAAAAGGACTTTTTAGCCATGATTAAGGAAGTTAAGGATGACAAGTGCGAGAATGTTATAACTTTTACAGGTAATGCCGTGGAAGATGGTCATCCCCTCGAAAGATTAGTGGATTTCACTGTCCACATCAAGGGAAAACCTCCTCTCCCTTGCTACACTGCAGCCCTTATAAGTCTGCATTCTTTGAGTGAACCTGTCAAGCAGGATAAACGTAAGAGAAAATATAATGCCAAGCCCCATATTGGGCATGCTGTCAGCAGGGCCATTACAGTCTTGCAGGATTCCGGGCCATTGAGGAAAAGAATAGTAGTTGCAGTGACAAATCTGCGACTGATACAGTGGTTTGCTGTTGAGAGGGCATCAGAAGTGGAATTCAATTACAAACTTTTCAGTTATTTTAAAAGCTTTGAACTAGATAAAGTTAAACAGTCTCTAGTTGCTATTTTGATGGCCAACCCATGTTCACTCTATCTTCCTAAAGATTGCTCGTTGACTCTTGATTCTCAAAATGTGGTGATTACCACCTTCTTGGGTTCGGGTCTAACAAGCAACGTGTACAGGTGTGATGATTTTCTTGGCAGACCTGTAGCTATCAAAATCTACAGAAATAGAGACACTTTGCCCAAAGCAATCAGTGGTTTGGCTCAGAAAGAGAAATCCTTCTTGGATTTGCTAAAGGGCGTGCCAGGTGTTCCATCTTGTGTTGGAATGGCAAGTGATAAAAGCTTTTTGTTGTTGTTTCCAGTTGGGAAAAAGGTACGGACAGGAGGGCTGAGCCAAATCAAGAGGCATTGGCCTGATATTGTTGGTACATTGCAAGGGGCACACTCTAAGAAGGTTGTTCACAGGGATGTAAAGATGGGAAATATAGTGTCTATTGAGGATGGCTCTCTTTTCCTAATTGATTGGGCTTTTGCTTGTGACATTGGATGTTCAATTCCTTTCTATGGCAGTTTGCTTACAGCTTCAAAGAGTATATTACAGCAGTACATTAAAGATAGCTCACGAGTTTCCTTTGCACCTGAGGATGATCTTGTATCATTAGTGAAAGCACTTTATCTTTTGGCTCGCCCCTTGTTTGAGCGGAAATTGAGGGCTATCAAACTTGGTATTGTCCGAAAAGTGGCTGAACCCAGCACTTCAAAATTACCTTCAGAAGCATCACAGATATTGGATCTGTGGGAAAAGGAATTGGAGGAGGCTGATGCTTGGTGTGAAGCTATTGAGCTGGCAGAAAATCTGGATTATGATGGCTTGAAACAATGGATACTGAAGTGGGCATTGAACCATTGCCCTTATTGATGTATGGTGTGAAGAGGAGAGGGGTTTATGGTCTGAAGAGTAGAGGGGTTGAAACGCTGGATACTGCAGTGGGCATTGAACTATTGCCCTTAATGATGTATGGTGTGTAGAGTAGAGGAGAAATGTCACTCTTCTGAACTTGATTCTCTTGCTAGCAAGCGTCCTGCTGAACCAGCTTGTCTTCAGATGCCTTTTTTATCAGTATTTGTGTGTTGAATGTTTCAGGTAAGTATTTGTGAGTTGAACGTTTCAAGTAAGTATGGCAACATTGAACTGAAGAATTGCAGTATTTGTGAGTGGAGAGTTTTGGGTAAGGATGGAAATATTGAAATGAAACTTTTTTAAATCTTCTCTCTGACTTTTAGGGTTTACTTGGTTTCATTCCTTTTTTTCGTCTTCCTCTTTGTGATCCCCATTGTCTGGTATCTGTAGCACATTGGTAGAAACATATGTCAAATGTTGCTTCCTTTGTTAAATGTTACTTCCCTCATAATGGAGATGCAATGTTTAGCATGATCAAGTTGCAAGATGCATCTGTGTTGTGGAATACTTAATGGTCATGTGGGTTAGATGCATATGGGCCACTTGGAAAACAAAACCGCTCTCCAAGTGGCCGTTATGTGTTTGGTTTGCGGGATAAGGGCAAGATGGCAAGTCTAAAAGCTTACCCATATGTGCTAATGGACTTATGATAAGCTTTTTGGCTTGCTATGTAGCCCTTAAGTGCAAACCATACACATATGTTCCACTTGGAGAGAAAAAATGCTCTCCAAGTGGCCATGTTTGTAGTTTTCGCATAAGGGCCACGTAGCAAGCCCAAAAGCTTTCAATAGGCACTAACTAGCCTAAACAGGTTTTCTAGAAATGTAGTGGAATAGAAATGAGATCATTTGCAGAGGGAATGATCTTCACACCCCTGTTAAGACAAGGTGCGTGATCTCCTTCAGGCCCGTCTTCTCACGGAGGTGGGAAAGATCATTGATGTTCAACTCCTCGGGCATGGCTACTACCGGATCAAGTTTAAGACTCCCAAGATAGCTTACAAGATCATTTTGATGAGCCCGCTGGCCATTTGAGCAGCCAGGGCTCATTCTCAACATGGTGCCATGGTTACAACCAAGCTTCAAATGTTCTTGTTAAGGAAGCAAATTTACCCATTTTGGTCTACTTCCCTGGCCTAAGGAGAGATTTACCCATTTTCGTTTGCTTCTATGGTCTAAGGAGAGAGTACCTCCGACTACTATCCACAATAAGCTCCGAGATTGGGACTATATTGGAGACCCTCGCACGGTAGCTTTAGTCGCTGGCAAGGTAGCAGGTATAGCTACAGCACGCGTGTTGGTTTGAGACACCCACATGCTCTTGAAGGTAGTTCTTCTACCTAGAGTGAGTGGTGAATGGATCTGCTAGAGTGTGGAGTACTCGAGACTCCCAAACCAGTGCTTCATATGCACGCAAATGGGCCACCTTGCAAAGGCCCATCCTCGCAGGAGAACCCGACCTGTGACACAGACTCAGCCTCCCAAGGCTTGTCAAACACATCAGCGAGAGACCTAGGGTACACAGGTCGACACTTCTTTAGAGCTGGGTGGTCAGTGATGGCTGGCAGCAGGTATGTGTCCAACATTGTGAGGGACAAGCTTGCCGTATAGATCCCCCAGACCTACCCCAGCAAACTAGTAGCATTGGGTCCCTATAAGGAACCATTTTGACTCTCTCCAGTAGAATGTGCTTGAGGAGTCTCCTTCCACATGAGCCCCTCAGCCTCGTCCCGTGCCCCGTCGCATACCCCACCATTGGCTTAGGGGACATGACACTCCTCAGTGGCTCAAAGATCTCTAGGCAGTACCTTTGCAACAAGGTGACTAGCGCAAGAGGAACAGCCCTTCTTGAGAATGCCACATGTGGTGCAAGCCTCTCCTTTTGCATCAATCCCTTGGGGGCTGACCAATTTTGACATCCGTCGGTGATGGGACTTCTTTGACTATGACTTTACGCGCTTTCTTGGGGCAAGCCAACCAATTAGTGCATTCCAAAAGACAACATTTCGAACATGAAGCTCATCAAGAACTTCTTGTTCTTTGATGAGGACACCACAATTGGCATACTTGTCGACCAAAGCATCTATTGAAAACAAACTACAGCTTCCTTGCCAAAGCCACGTTGGGCATATCTTACTTCATGCCACAGAAAACATCCTAGCAATTTTTTGCCACAGCCATGTTGGTCATAGCTAGCCTCAGGCCTTTAAGGAGCACGCCTTGCATCCAAAAAAAGGTCACTTTGCAAAAACTATTGATAAAAGCCGAGGGTTTCCTTGCCACAACCATGTTTTGCATGCCTCACGGCTTCACAGAGCACACATAGATGAGTGCAATCAAGAGAAAGGCCTTCACTTCGGATTTGCTGAGTGTCCTTGTCACAGCCATGTTGGGCATAGCAAACCTCAGGCCTTCAAGGAGCACACATAGCTGATTGCCTTTGGAGAAACCGAGCTTGGACAGAGACGGCGTTCTCGGAGTATGCCCCATAACAGCTGGTATGATGAGGAGTGCAGAGAGATGAGAGCTCGACTACAGCGGGAGGTTTCTTTGGGAGTTACTGCTCACCAACAGTCACGTATTGCCTTCCGACGCCTTGTGCGATGGAAGAAGCGGGCCTTCCTTGCTCACCTAGAGCAGGAATTATACAAACTTTTCTTGAGCCAGGACTCGGGTGAGGCATGGCGTTTGTTCCATGAGTCCTCCCCTGCTTTAGCTATTACTTCTACAGAGGTTTGGGGCAGTTATGCAGCATCTCTCTATACAGTTCCTAGGCAACCACCTTTTCTTGACTCACCTGAGCCATGCCCATATACATGTACCTTCTTTACCGCAGAGATGGATGAGGACTGGGAGAGCATACGATCATGATGGATTAGTAGCTGAGCACTTTATTCATGCTGTTTGCACAAAATCTGCTATGGAAGATCTTCAAATTCAGTTGAAGGACTGCGTCAGCTTCATTTGTGCGGTTCATTTGAACGTAGCTCAGAATCTATGGTTAAGCAGATACACACAACCTTGATGTGAATGGATAAACATCAGAGAGGAGAGAATGAGAGATAGAGACGACACCAGATGGGGTCCCAAACCCTCTTAGGGCCCCCCACTCCGTTACCGGAATGGTATTTGCTTTATGGACTGCACAAATGAATGTACAACTGTGGGAGATGACTCCAAATGCGATGGTAGATGGTCTGGGCTGACAATGGATTGTGTACTGGCGGGACAGCAAACAGTCAATGTGGACAGCAATGGACAGCAATCTGAACGGATTCTTCACGATGGAAACGTCCTCCAATGGGCTGGCTGCAATGGCTGTAATCAGACGGCTTCCGGGAAGGCTGAGGATGGCCGATCGCAATGGGAGCAATGGTAGAAACCAACTGATTGGACAGGGCAGCAATGGGAGAACTCCAATGGCTGGGAACCGGAAAGAAAAGCTGAAAACGCTGAGGCTCAAGCTGAGGAAAAACGCTGGCAGCTGCTGATGGCAAAAATGCAGGAGCAGCTGGCTGAAATCGCAAATGCTAACGCAAACGCAAATGCAAATCTGATGCAGAAACACAGGTGCTCTCAACTGATGCAAAGACGCTGCACCTCAAGCTGATGCAAAAACGCTGGTCCTGCTGCTTGCTGATGCAGATGAGGGCGATGGGGAAAACGCTGAGAGAGAGAGAGAGAGAGAGAGAGAGAGATCGCTCGTCCTCAATAACTCTGAGCTGCCCAAGATCTGATTTGCTGAAAAGAGAGACCCTCGGCCGCCTTTTATATGTTTTAACTTAAGGGATTTGTCTCGAGTTCCAGTCACTTAAGTGACCCTTCAATTATGACCCCTCAATAACTGAGGCTAATAATATCAGGACCACTAATAGGCCTGGAAACTGATCTAACTTATGAATGCCTAATCCTATCGGGATGAGACTTTGCAGACTCATTACCCTCATAGAGATCTACATGATGACAGTTCCAGATGCCCGCAAACGCGTAGTAACACCTGTAAACCGCCTGTACAAACATGTGTGCAGTAAAGGGTATGCAACCTAATTAACGAAATCTCCTGGGCATGCAGGTCCTGAGAACAAGCTGACAAGGGTGCTAGAAGATTCCCCTAGGCTCAGACTAAGCCCGGGGATGGTACAACATGTCCATGTGGCACATAGGGCGACTGCACATGACATCCCCCCCTTTTTAAGGTGAGGTACGGTACCGAACTGCTGAATGATGAATGCTTTTGATGCCGTGGATGCACAAACCAACGAAGACTTCTCCAAAACCGGTCACTGAGGGTACTGCTGGTCCAAATATGTAGGCGACCACGGTGCTTGATCAGGGAATGGGGCAAAAATCGCTAGCACACCAAGGACTGGATTTATGGAGGCCAGAAACTCGTGCCCAACAGGAGGACTGGATTTACCGGCCACCAGAACGAGGATTGTTCTGCAAACCACTGATGATTAAGCGCCTTCGTGCTGAGAATATGGGGACCGGCTGATGGAGTGAATTTGGTTCTGGAGACCTCTTCAAGGGTTCAATGGTGAGGAAAATAGATGCAGCTAGATACCAAGACTAGGATGCCAAATGCAGAGATCACGAATGGGATCAAGGTGAGACTGATGCTCCTTCCATGTCCACATAAGAGGCAAGTAAATCCTAGTACTCCAGAGCTACATCTTCATGAATCGGATGTTGATCTTCCTTCCAATGTAAGGGGCAGCATACTCCGAATTTAGGCAGGGATGTAGTCGAGGGATCAGCATGAGCCGTGCCTGATGGTCCACTGTCTACAGACTCCGAATGTGAGGGATGGTTGCTCATGCCGCTGAATGGCGACCATAAACTGGATGCAAGTCAGGTGTCCAAAAGGAGAGTGCTATCGTTCAGGCACCCGTCCCCCTGTGGGTGCACCCCTCGGCGGCCTTGCGCTCACACCAAAGTTGCTTTTCCCCACCTCTTCCACAATCAGACGTGTCGGTGGGCCAATGGTCAAGGGAGAGTGAGACGTCACCACTCTACGGGCAAAGCTCTTCTTTTCTGAACCGCCTCTCTTCTAAAAACACAAGACAAACACCAAAAAAAAAGTTTCTCCGCAAGGTTATGAGTTAGTGAAGCGGAAGCAAGCAGAGCTCTGATATCAATATCAGGTGCAGACTTGTAGTGGAATAAACGTAGCCCAGAATCTATGCTTAAGCAGATACACACAACCTTGATGTGAATGGATAAACAACAGAGAGGAGAGAATGAGAGAAAGAGACGACACCAGATGGGGTTCCAAACCCTCTTAGGGCCCCCCACTCCGTTACCGGAATGGTATTTGCTTTATGAACTGCACAAACGAATGTACAACTGTGGGAGATGACTCCCAATGCAATGATGTGATGGTAGATGGCCTGAAAATGGGCTGAATGGGCTGAAAATGGACTGTAAGCTGGCTGGACAGCGAACAGTCAATGTGGACAGCAAAACAGCAATCTAAATGGATTCTTCGCGATCGAAACGTTCTCCAATGGGCTGGCTGCAAATGGGCTGAAATCAGGCCGCTTCCGGGAAGGCTAAGGATGGTGGGCTACCGCGATGGGAGCAATGGCTGAAACCAACTGATGGGGCAGGGCAGCAAGGGGAGAACTCCAAGGGGACAGCAATCTGAACGGATTCTTTGCGATGGAAACGTCCTCCAATGGGCTGGCTGCAAATCGGCTGAAATCAAGCCGCTTCTGGGAAGGCTGAGGATGACCGACCGCGATGGGAGCAATGGCTGAAACCAACTCATGGGGCAGGGCAGCAAGGGGAGAACTCCAATGGCTGGAAACCGGAAGGAAAAGCTGAAAACGTTGAGGCTCAAGCTGAGGAAAAACGCTGGCAGCTGCTGATGGGAAAAACGCAGGAGCGGCTGGCTGAAAGCGCAAACGCTAACGCTAACGCAAATCTGATGCAGAAATGCAGGTGCTCTCAACTGATGCAAAAACGTTGGACCTCAAGCTGATGCAAAAACGCTGGTCCTCCTTGCTGATGTTGCAGATGAGAGCGATGGGGAAAACGCTGAGAGAGAGAGAGAGAGAGAGAGAGAGAGATCGCTCGTCCTCAATAACTCTGAGCTGCCCAAGATCTGATTTGCTGAAAAGAGAGACCCTCGGCCGCCTTTTATATGTTTTAACTTAAGGGATTTGTCTCGAGTTCCAATCACTTAAGTGACCCTTCAATTATGATCCCTCAATAACTGAGGCTAATAATATCAGGACCACTAATAGGCCTGGAAACTGATCTAACTTATGAATGCCTAATCTGGTCGGGATGAGACCTTGCAGACTCATTACCCTCACAGAGATCTACATGATGACAGCACCAGATCCCGCAAACGCATGATAACACCCGTAAACCACCTGCATAAACATGTGTGCATTAGAGGGTATGCAACCTAACTAACAAAATCTCCTAGGCATGCAGGTCTTGAGAACTGGCTCACAAGGGTGCCAGAAGATTCTCCTAGGCTCAGACTAACCCTAGCTAAGCCCTGGGATGGTACTGCATGTCCATGTGGCACATAGGGCGATTGTGCACATGACAACTCCCTGCCCGGGCCTTCATGAATGCTTACATTTCATTTCAAATAATGTTTTTTTGGTACACATAGTAAGCCACATTGTGCCTTGCTTGCACCAGATTGCATCTTTATATATATATATATATATATATATATATATATAAATAAAATAGAGAGGTCTCCTATTACCACATGTCGTTATTTGCAACACCTAGACAAGAGAGAGAGAGAGAGAGAGAGGCTTTTAACTATGAGCATTGAGCCCATGTCACCATCACCTAGGGGCCACCCCTCATTCATAGCCCACCGCAAGTGACAACAAGCGTGAGGGTTCATTAGTAGTAAGCACGCCCCCACCTCCCTTTTAAATGGCTTCTACCCACTCCCGCCTCTCTTCCCCGTCACCATCTACCTTCTACGCTCTAGCCCCCACTGCTGCACTACCAGAGCTCAAGAGGAAGAGGAGTCGTGGAGCGATGCAAGGAGGAAAAGAAGGGATGAAACGTAGCGCTCGCAGTTGCACAACAGGAAAGCATAGAATGGGCAGTGTGTGTGTTAGGGTTTGTGTCTGTGAGCGTGTATGTGTGTGTGTGTGTGTGTGTGTGTGTGTGTGCACGCGAGTGTTGGGAAGTGAGCAGAATGTACAGGCTTCCTGGTGAGAAGTGATGTGAGGTGTGAGGCAAAGTGAGGTAGTTCAAATTAAGTAAAGCTGGATGCGCCCCCTTTTGGTTGCTACAACTTGGAAGGCAAGGATTGCCTCGAAATCATCTGTGTGAAGGTTGTTGTGCGAGCATTGCTTTGAAGTCACAATGCCAATTTACTTGCGCTCAAAAGCGCCTCGTTATCAGAAATCAGAAGCTAACCAGACAAGCGACGATTGTGGGTGTTTGTGTGTGCACGGGCGCATATGGGCAAAGAGTAGAGGGGCACTGATCGAAAGAAGAAAGCAATGCAACGTCACGATGCTGGAGTCGGCAATCGGAGTGTGTGTGTGTGTGTGTGTGTGTGAGAGAGAGAGAGAGAGAGAGAGAGAGAGAGAGAGTCCTATAGAAGCTTTGTCTGGCTAAGTTAGCAATCGCCCATTTGCAGTAGGGTGATGTTACTGCAAGGAAGCCATTTGAGGCTTCGCATTCACTTTCTCTTTACCAAAACTTGAGAATCCCAATGATGATATTGCGTGTAGCAGAGTCTTGGGAGCTTCACTTTCCAACGCAAAAAAGGACAAGCAGCAAGAATCGAGCAAAAGCAGAAAAGCACTTGGTGAAACTAAATTAGCAATAAACCCGACATTTAAGTGGAATTTAAATGCCCATTTAGGTTCATTAAAACCAGAGAGCACAAACACATAAAATAAGCACATTGACACCTTCGCTCCAGCGCACAGAAAGCCGTTGAAGCCCAGGTTCCTGGCGATGGTGTTGTGCTGTGCTTGAGCTCCTCCTCTCTCGCCCCTCTGCCAATTGCTGCCCTGCCCAGAGGCTTAAAGCCCTCTGTGTGCTTCCTTCCCCACTTTCCACAGCCCCCCCTCAGGTGCATGGGCACCGAGTGGAGGGGAGCTCCTACTCTTCTCAGAGAACAGGGATCCTGCTCTGGGAGTAAGGCATCTCAGCCTGCCAAGTTCACTCAAGCTGCCTTTCAGCAGTTCCTACATTGGCCCCCGGCCATGGATGGCAACAGAGAAACCATGTTGAAGTATGAGCAGGTTTTAGAAGACTTCATGGACACCAAAAAACAACTGGAAGATTCCAGAGCCCGAGTGGAAGGGCTAAATCTGATGTTGCTGCAGAAACAAGTCTCTAGCCAAGGTAATGGACACATCAGGTAAACCCTCTTCCACTAATCCTGTGGTTTGTCTTCCTTCCTGAGCTGGTTCATTCGTTGGAAACTGATTACACAGCCCGTTGTTTAGTTGGGTTAATGTTTGGGCCAAGACCACCAGTAGATTTCCTTAGGGGGTGGGTCAAAGATAACTAGATTTCCATTGGTATCGAGGTAGAGATCATCCAAGCCCTCCCAAATGGATACTACCTCTTTCTATTCACGGACCCAAATATGGCCCTTACGGTCCTAGGGTCAGGGCAATGGATGTACAGGAACATCCCATTCTGTTTTTTCAGTTGGTCCAAGAACTTTAACCCTCAAGGTCCTAAACCCTCAGCTTGCCCGGTGTGGGTGGAGCTTCCTAACCTGCCCTTCTACTTGTACCCTTGGCAAAAAAAAATTGTCTCCCCCATAGGGAAAGTGCTAGGCATGAGACCCAAGAATGATTACAACCCGGCTTGGCATCCTTAGGTCCTTGTGGAAGTGGATCTAGATAGGCCCCTTATTGATGAGATTGAAATCAATTGTGGTGAGTACAACATCCAACAAAGCAGTTTTCAGCCAATCACAGCACAGAACAGTATGCCAGTTATGCACCTATTGTGCTAGAACGTGCTCGCTGAAGCTCCCGCCCCCCCTGCTCGCGCTGCTGCCTGCACGTCCCCCCCCCTTCCCGCCCACGCGTCTGTTCCCCCCTGCCCTGTGTTTCTGCCGTCCTCGCGCTTGCTCCCCCCCGCTTGGTTCTCTTGCGCCCCCCGCCTCAGCGTTGTAGCGCCCGTCCCTTGCTCCTCTCCATCGCGCCCGATAACTAGCATTGAATTAATGCATTGACTAAGTCTCGGTATCCCATCGATGTCTCCCAGTTCTTTGAGATATTTGATGTCACCCCAAAGACTTGTGTGAGCCCTTTTCGGAACTTTCAGAGCAAATTCACCGCCTTCACACACTACAAGATAGACATCACTGGTCGCCCCACTACCTATGTAGTAGCAGCCAATTCTCCAAGTATCTGGCACAGTTGGCATATCCCCTTACATTGCTTTGTGGTGTGATTCAAAATTGACAAATTCCCCCCTTCAAATATACACAAAAAACATGATCAATTGAGATTTGCACCTGTTCAAACACGAAAGGTCAACACAACACCTAATTGATTAAGACCTGCACATGTAATTCCTCAAACATGAAACCAAATAATTAAGACAGTGTAGAGACCAGCGAACAAGGTCGGGGGGATATGTAATTGCCTTGATATGTCTGGGAAACATAATGCCAACTTAAAATCCCTTCAACAACCATAAAGGTGTAAAGAGTGAAAGGTAGCATTTCGTTAGTGCTCTAACCAACCAAAAGCCCTGCTATACAGAGACCATACCCCAGCATTAATCTCTAAAGAAACACGAGCCCATATCCCAGTGTTAATCTCAGAAGAAAAATGAGCCCATACCCCTGCTATACATAGACCATACCAAAAGAAACGAGATCCCAAACCAGAAGAAACACGAGTCTGCAAAAACAAGCAGGCGTTAAGCTCCTTGTCTTATGTTCAAATTTGGTTACGAGAGCTACATGCTAACTACGTGACTTTCCTTTTCTTTTGTAACTAGGCCCTTCCCCTAAATATGGAGCATAGTTTTTTTCATACTCGTATGTTTGTACAAAACATTTTTGTCCATAAAATGGGAGCTTATGCCTCTCACAATAAGCATTTATACTTCTATTATCTGAGTACACAATCAAGATAGAACTATTCTTAACTTCTCAGACCTATTCTTGAATTCTCTTAAGCATGTGATCCTCTATGCAACGAGTATGTAGTTAGTCCAATTATGTGTTACGAAATCATACTATAAAATTATGGTCGTGTATGTTTCAGCATACTTCAATCATACTTCCATTTTGAGCATGGGAATACATTCCCTAAACTTGCTTTTGTAACTAGACGTAAACATGGAGCTTGGCAGAATAACATTAAACACAACTCTTGAATATCAGCAAATTTCAAACAAAATGTGTATCAAATAACCATCTATCAAACGAATTTCAACAGTCACTCTCAAAATATCCGTAAATTTCAAGTCTATTTTTTGCGAATGCAATCACACATGAAACACAGAGAAATATATAGATCAAAGACCTTTCTTCCTTGATATGCATGCCGCAGCATTCACCAAAATAGTGGGATCCAAATCTGGAAGGCACATTTTAATAGCAGCTAGCACATCTGAAAATGAAAGCCAAGCTGTTGTGGGCATCTTGTCAACAATCGAAAGACAAGTCTCCACCACAGGATCATCCTTTTCAAACAGTTCTTCTAAATTCTCCTCTACCGTTTTGCGCGTCTCTCTTCTCCTATCCTCTGATGACTTGCAACGTCTGATGATGTAAGATCCCTGACCCCACTGCAACGAATTTGGGGGTTGTAGCAGCAGAAGTAGCACTTCTTGCACGGGCCAGGGTCCCACACTCTCGCCCAACGGATATCCAGACAAGAGACTAATCCATCGGTTCTTCCAAAACCGAACCTGGAAAAACTTCCCTTGCCCGGAAAGCATGGGCGATTCCTCCAGGATAACTTTTCTCTAACGTAGTCAAAAGCCTAAACTAGCTGAACTGATCTGACCAAACTCGTAAGTCCCATAATCAGATCAGGGAAAAGATTGTACTTGGATCATAGAGACCAACGCTTTTTTTCTCATTGAGAGACACAACCGTTTATTTTTTTTCATAGAACAATTTTTATCCAGGATTTACCTCATCTATCGTACTATATAGAAATTGAGTCTCGATTTACGGATCCATCAGTCCAGCCTAAAGTCCCATGGGTTAGCCAACCGCCCCACTGTAGTGATAGGATCCAATTAGGAATTTGGTTAGGTTTTATCCCAGGTACTAGGGAAAAGAGTTCCCAGGTCCCCTAGCCGGATATTCATGCAAACATAAAACTAGTCACACCACTTACACACCCAATATGAACTTGCCTTTTTCATAGATTCAACAATCTTTAAAACAATCATTTAATGAAACCATAGTGTTACTGATCATAATCCTCTAATTATCCAGTTGAATCCTAATTTTCAATTCCTTCCTTCATCGGTGTACCTATGGCATCATTGGCAACTAGAACGCTCACCACCTGTTCACTCAGGGGCCTTTTCAATAGTTCCTAGCTCATGGTACCTGACAATATAATCACATAAAAATATCCAGATGGAATCTCCGTTGAAGATCAGCAAGATCAACCAACAGATCCATATAAAATAGCCATGGACTCATCCGTTGAGGACCAGCAAGGTCAATCAACCAGATCCATGCCCGAATTCAGAAAACAACTCTTACTCCTTGTTCCAATATCTTCCCCGACATACTCGTGGGTATCTTCGGCAACCCAGAGCCCGAGCACCGTATGGTCAGCACCCTCTAGGATCCTTCATAGGTCACCTAGCGCTTCACTCATAGGCCGCTTCCTTGGTCCCTCATCCACTGTATCGGAAGCTCACCATTTAATCAAACCGAGGCTAGTCAAGACCGCGGCCGGACGAACTTGCTACGCGAGACGTCCTCCGATGGCTCTCCGTCAGCAGTTGCAACTTTAACTCCACAACCTCATTCACAAGACGGTCAAAACGCTTCCCCAGCATTCTTGACATAAAACAGTCATTTAAAAACAGATTTCACAAACATATACAGTTCCAACAATATTTCCATCTTTTCTCATTACTCCGCATCCTTTCACATTAGACCCCATCTTCTTTTCATCTTACCACAATTTTATTTTCATCATCGATCCCTATCACATCACATCATTCCTACATCAAATCACATCCAATCGCATCATTCACACATCAATCCACATCATCCATACATCCATCCACATCAATCCACACGTCAATCCACATCATTCAAACATCCATGCACATCAATCCACATTATCCACACATCAATCCACCTCATCCATACATCCATCCACCTCATCCTCATCAATCCACATCATTCACTCATCATACACACACCAATCCACATCATCCACATCAATCCACATTATCCAGACATCCATCCATATCTTCCATACATCCATCCACATCAATCCACACGTCAATAAACATCATCCAAACATCCATGCACATCAATCCACATCATCCAAACATCCATGCACTTCAATCCACATTTTCCACACATCAATCCACCTCATTTCATCATTAGGAAGTGAATGGGGCCTTCTTGGGCCCTTTAATTTGCCCAAGCCTAATCAAGGTGATTAAGGAATAGCCAAATGGGGGGTTGCCATGTGGACCGAAATGTTGGGTTTTTAAGAGAGGTGTAAGAGTGGTCAAAGGGTGCACTTTTTCCCCAAAAAGGAGGAAGGGGCAATTTTACAATTTTCGGACCTCCATAACTTCTACATACAAGCTCCGATTTGAACGGAGATTACAGATCCGTGATCTACGCATCAAGAGCTTTCCATAGATATGTTACATGATATGGTTTTATCCGCTAGATTTTAAATTCCATTTTCCCCCCAAAATTCAAATTCGAATAAAGTAGCCGTTTTGAAGCTTCTAATGAGAAAACGTTTCTTCTTAAGAGAAAAGGTTTGACTCCCTTAAACTGCCAAATAAAAGGGCCCAAGAAGCCTTCCATTGAGGTCCTAATGAAGCATTCCCATTCTCATCTAATCACATCTTTTTCTGTCTCATCACTTATTTCTTCATTTATTCTTATCAGATCTTACCCACTTGCATCTACCCATAAATCTCATCACTTCACATACATTAACATCTATCCAGTTTACATCGTATCTCATCACATTCATTTCACATTACTTCTCATTCATTCATATCCTGATTCACATGCTAACACATTCATTCATGTCCCTTATTGTTCATTTACATCCCGATTCACATCACATAATATCCATTCATATCCCTTATCATTCATTCACATCCTATATCATTCATTCACATCCCGATTCATATCACATCATATCCATTCACATCCCTTATCATTCATTCACATCCCGATTCACATCACATCACATCCATTCACATCCCTTATCATTCATTCACATCCTATATCATTCATTCACATCACCTCACATCCATTCACCTCACTTATCATTCATTCATATCCTATATCATTTATTCACATCCCTTATCATTCATATCTATCCATATCTATCCAATTTACATCACATCTCATCGCTTCAATTCTCGTTCATATCCATCACATTTACATCCATATATATTCTCCCACATACATCCACATCCATACTTATCACATACACATCCACATCTATCCTTTCACATACATCCACATCTATCCTTTCACATACACAACCACATCTATCTTTTCATATACACTCATCCATATCCATTCTTTAACATACATCCACTTCTATTCTTCACATATATCCACATCCATACTTATCACATAAGCATCCACATCTATCCTTTCGCATACATCCACATCCATACTTATCACATACACATCCACATCTATCCTTTCATATACACTCATCCATATCCATTCTTTAACATACATCCACTTCTATTCTTCACATATATCCACATCCATACTTATCACATAAGCATCCACATCTATCCTTTCGCATACATCCACATCCATACTTATCACATACACATCCACATCTATCCTTTCACATACACACATCCACATCCATTCTTCAACATACATCCACTTCTATTCTTCACATATATCCACATCCATACACACACATCCACATCTATCCTTTCACATACATCCACATCCATACTTATCACATACACATCCACATCTATCCTTTCACATACATACATCCACATCCATTCTTTGACATATATCCACATCCATTCTTTGACATCCATACACACATCCACATCCATTCTTTGACATACATCCACTTTTATTCTTCACATACATCCACATCCATTCTTTGACATACATCCACATCCATCCATCCATTCATTCTCCTCTATCAGATTCACATTACTTCTCATCACATCTATTCACCTCACATTCTCGTCACTCCTATTCTCATCACATCCATCCATCCATTCATTCCCAATCTATCTGATTTGCATCCCATCTCATCACATTTATTTACGTTTCATTCTCATCACATCTATCCATCCATCCATTCTTCGCTATTCCTTATTTTTTGATATAAAGATTCTTTTACACATCTATTTATGCATAATTTCAATTTTAAGGAGAATAACTCTTTTGAATTAAAAATAAATTTCTTTATGCATCTTTCTATTCATAAAATCAAAATTGATGAGAATAACTCTTTTGAAATAAAAATAAATTCTTTATGCATCTATTTATGCATAAAATCAAAATTGATGAAAATAACTCTTTTGGAATAAAAATAAATTCTTTATGCATCTATTTATGTATAAAATCAAAATTGATGACAATAACTCTTTTGGAATAAAAATAAATTTCTTTATGCATCTTCCTATGCATAAAATGAAAATTGATGAGAATAACTCTTTTGAAATAAAAATAAATTTCTTTATGCATCGTCCTATGCATAAAATGAAAATTGATGAAAATAACTCTTTTGAAATAAAAATAATTTTTTTAATGCATCTTCAAAAATTAATGCATCTTGCTATGCATAAAATAAAAATTGATGAAAATAACTCTTTTGAAATAAAAATAAATTTCTTTATGCATCTTGCTACGCATAAAATAAAAATTGATGAGAATAACTCTTTTGAAATAAAAATAAATTTCTTTACGCATCTTTCTACGCATAAAATGAAAATTGATGAGAATAACTCTTTTGAAATAAAAATAAATTCTT
The DNA here is from genome assembly GCF_041138505.1 of Cibotium barometz. Classification (NCBI taxonomy): domain Eukaryota; kingdom Viridiplantae; phylum Streptophyta; class Polypodiopsida; order Cyatheales; family Cibotiaceae; genus Cibotium; species Cibotium barometz. Next base: position 5,065,383 of record NC_141061.1, read on the forward strand.
TACGCATCTTTCTATGCATAAAATAAAAATTGATGAAAATAACTCTTTTGAAATAAAATTAAATTTCTTTATGCATCTTTCTATGCATAAAATAAAAATTGATGAAAATAAATCTTTTGAAATAAAAATAAATTTCTTTATGCATCTTTCTATGCATAAAATAAAAATTGATGAGAATAACTCTTTTGAAATAAAAATAATTTCTTTATGCATCTTCCTATGCATAAAATGAAAATGAATGAAAATAACTTTTTTAAAATAAAAATAAATTTCTTTATGCATCTTTCTATGCATAAAATCAAAATTACACTTTTGGAATACACGATTGGTGGGGATTACTCTTTTTGGATAATAAAAGATAAAACTTATTTCACTAATTTTTAGAAAATTTTGCTGTAAGCTTCTTTGTATGGCTGATCATTTTTTAATTTTTCTTAACTTAAAATTACTTTAAAATTATTCACAATTGATTTTAAGCACTCTAAACTAATCAAATTTCATTTTAAAAGAGAAACAATATGAAAAGTTTAATTCCAACAATTAGATTACTTAACTAGGATAAAGAAGGACTGAATTTAAGAATGAGAGAGGGGGAAAGCCTTTCTAGCAAGGCATAGCTTCAGGTTATCATTTTAAAGATAACAAAAATTAGAAAACCATTAAAAGAATAAAGAAAAAGTAAGATTTCTAACTTACATATTTTCTGAGAGCTTTCCTTTGGTTTGATAGTTTGAGGGATCTACTCTTGTTTGCAACAAGAGTGGCCACCAATTCTTTAGAAGAGGGAAAGGTCAAAAACTAATGAATTATTAAGAAATTCATAGTTCTTGGCTCTGGGGTGGAGCAGAGTAACAGTGCATAAAACTCTACTAAGCTTTAACAAAGGGGGAGGCTTCTATTTATAGGAAAAAATTGAGCCTCTAACCAAGCAAATTGATTCTAGAATTTTCCAGATCACTTTGGTCAATTTTTGACCATTTTTAGGTTAGTTTAGCCCACTTTTTGGATCTAGTTGGAGCAGGAGAGAGGAGAGATAAAAATATCTCATTATTTGTGAGATTAAAACTCAACCACACATGTGAAATAGGCGCCTCCTTCATGAGGGAAATCCCCCAACACTGAGGTGTCAAAAATGCATCATTTCACTAAATATCTCTTCTTTTTTAACTAATATCCTTGTCCTTAGTCAACTCTTTATCTTATGTGAGTATTTACTCATTTTTAGGGAGATTTTCTTTATTTCTTCATTTATCTCCTCCATACATTTGGATGAATCTGATTGGTCTCTCAGAACCTTAATTTAAAATTTTTCAAAAATCTGGACCCTTAGGATAAGGTCTTTTGAACAGATTATAATTGATTTCTAATGCATCTTAAAATTTTTCAAAAATCTGGACCCTTAGGATAAGGTCTTTTGAACAGATTATAATTGATTTCTAATGCACCTTATGAAAATCTTTTTGAACTTCTGTTTCGGGGGAATTTATTTTAATAAGAAGAGATATTTTTTCATTAAAAAATATCCAAAATCTAAATATTCTCTCTCTAGAGTATTTTCTCTCTCTAAGCCAGAACAGGTAGAAACAAGATCTTTTCTATTTCTGAAGAGGGATTTGATTACAGGGAAAGATACTGGACATCCTAAGAGGCTGGGGAGGAGGAGTCTTACATTCTACCCCACTTAAAAAATGCGAGTTGTTCTCATCTCGCGAAACTAGAGGAGAATTCTTTTTCTTAAGATCCAACTGATTCTGGGTTCCTTATAGTCTGGAGAAACTAGAGGAGAATTCTTTTTCTTAAGATCCAACTGATTCTGGGTTCCTTATAGTCTGGAGAACCCAACAGAATCCTAGGATAAAGATCCCTTATATAAAACTCATCATCAGATAATAATTCACTCAGATCGTAACATTGAATCCTTATCACAATAATGGTCCATTAGACCGAGATTTCTGAACAGTCCGTCGTGAAAATTTTCAATTTTACAGAGTTTTAATTTGACACCCCTTAACTTGATCCACTGGGTTAAGTGTTAACAGTAGCAATCTGCCAGCACAATCCACTAATCTCATAGTGATTTGCTAAAGTCATTAACGTCATTCCAGCTCTACGAACATTATAACAGGGACTCGTCCCATTCATCCTTATTGTGGTTTTGCTTAGTTATTACAATTCAGCCAAAATTCAAAAATCTTCATTTTTCAATTAGAATCCAATTCAACTCATCAGTTCTCAATCAAAATTTAAAATCATATCAACCACATTCGAATTCATCATCTAGATAGTATTAATGCTTACAATTTCAAGTCTTAGATTTACTTGTATATACTGCCGTTATACCCTCGGTATATACGGGTAGTCACGGTCCTTGGAACTATAAGGTAAATACCATCATGTCTAAGCCTCAAGCAAGTCAGGGATTCCATACAATTGCGGTACTTCCATCTGAAGACCCAATTACCAATTTACGAATTTCAGTTTGAATATTAATTTGTATGAATTTTATCACACAATTACAACCTTTTACTGCTTCTTCATAAATTTTTGACATTTTTGGCTTCTCAGTTGATCCTCATTAGCCAATTTGCTCTGATACCAGCTGTAAGATCCCTGACCCCACTGTGCAACGAATTTGGGGGTGCTAGGCGGAAGTAGTACTTCTTGCACGGGGCAAGGTCCCACACTCGGGGCCTCGCCCACGGATATTCAGACAAGATACTAATCCATCGGTTCTTCCAAAACCAAACTCGGAAAATCTTCCCTTGCCCGAAAAGCACGGGCGATTCCTCCAGGATAACTTTTCTCTAACGTAGTCAAAAGCCTGAACTAACTAAATTGATCTGATCGAACTCGTAAGTCCCATAATCAGATCAGGGAAAAGATTGTACTTGGATCATAGAGACGAACGCTTTTTTCCTCATTGAGAGACACAGCCGTTGATTCTTTTCCATAGAACAATTTTTATCTAGAATTTACCTCATCTATCATACTATACAGAAATTGAGTCTTGATTTACGGATCCATGAGTCTAACCTAACCCCATCCCCAGTCCCATGGGTTAGCCACCTGCCCAACCACTGTAGTGATGGGATCCAATTAGGAGTTTGGTTAGGTTTTGTCTCGGGTACCAGGGAAAAGAGTTCCCAGGCTCCCTAGCCGGATATTCATGCTTTGCAAACATAAAACTAGTCACACCACTTACACACCCAATATGAACTTGCCTTTTTCACAAATTCAACAATCTTTAAAACAATCATTTAATGAAACCTTAGTGTTACTGATCATAATCCTCTAATTATCCAATTGAATCCTAATTTCCAATTCCTTCCTTCATTTGTGTACCTATGGCATCATTGGCAACCAGAACGCTCACCACCTTCAGGGGCCTTTTCAATAGTTCCTAGCTCATAGTACCCGATAATATAATCACATAAAAATATCCAGATGGAATCTCCGTTGAAGATCAGCAAGATCAACCAACAGATCCATATAAAATAGCCATGGACTCATTCATTGAGGACCAGCAAGGTCAATCAACTAGATCCATGCCCGAATTCAGAAAACAACTCTTACTCCTTGTTCCAATATCTTTCCCGACGTACTGGTATCTTCAGTGACGAGCACCGTATGGTCAACACCCTCTAGGATCCTTCGTAGGTCACCTAGTGCTTCACTCATAGGCCGCTTCCTTGGTCTCTCATCCACTGTACCGGAAGCTCACCATTTAATCAAACTGAGGCTGGTCAAGACCTCGGCCGACCTTGCTACGCGAGACGTCCTCCGATGACTCTCCGTCCCAGCAGTTGCAACTTTAACACTGTTTTGAAATAAAAATAAATTTCTTTATGCATCTTCCTATGCATAAAATGAAAATTGATGAGAACAACTCTTTTGAAATAAAAATAAATTTCTTTATACATCTTCCTATGCATAAACTAAAAATTGATGAGAATAACTCTTTTGAAATAAAAATAAATTTCTTTATGCATCTTCCTATGCATAAAATGAAAATTGATGAGAATAACTCTTTTGAAATAAAAATAAATTTCTTTATGCATCTTTCTTTGCATAAAATCAAAATTGATGAGAATAACTCTTTTGAAATAAAAATAATTTCTTTATGCATCTTTCTATGCATAAAATGAAAATTGATGAGAACAACTCTTTTGAAATAAAAATAAATTTCTTTATGCATCTTTCTATGCATAAAAGAAATTGGTGGGGATTACACTTTTAGAATACAAAATTGGTGGGGATTACTCTTTTTGGATAATATAAGATAAAACTTATTTCACCAATTTTAAGAAAATTTTGTCATAACCTCCTTTGTATGGTTGATCATTTTTCAAAAATTTTTAACTTAAAATTACCTAAAAATTATCCCTAATTGGTTTTAAGCACTCTAAACTAATCAAATTTCACTTTTAAAAGAGAAACAATATGAAAAGTTTAATTTCAACAATTAGATTACTTAACCAGGATAAAGAAGGGTTGAATTTAAAAATGAGAGAGGGGAAAAGCCTTTCCAGCAAGGTATAGCTTTAGATTATTATTTTAAAGATAACAAAAATTAGAAAACCATTAAAAGAATAAAGAAAAAGTAAGATTTCTAACTTATATAAATTTCTGAGAGCTTTCCTTTGGCTTGATGGTTTGAGGGATCTACTCTTGTTTGCAACAAGAGTGGCCACCAATTCTTTAGAAGAGGGAAAGGTTAAAAACTAATAATGAATTATTAAGAAATTCATAGTTCTTGGCTTTGGGGTGGTGGAGTAGAGTAACAGTGCATAAAACACTATTAAGATTTAACAAAGGGGGAGGCTTCTATTTATAGGAAAAAGTGACCCTCTAACCAAGCAAATTGATTCTAGAATTTTTCATATCACTTTGGTCAATTTTTGACCATTTTTAGGTCAGTTTAGCTCACTTTTTGGATCTAGTTGAAGTAGGAGAGAGGAGAGATAAAAATATCTCATTATTTGTGAGTTTAAAGCTCAACCACACATGTGAAATAGGTGCCTCCTTCTCATAAGGGGAATCCCCCCACACCGAGGTGTCAAAAATGCATCATTTCACTAAATATCTCTTCTTTTTTAACTAATATCCTTGTCCTTAGTCAACTCTTCATCTTATGTGAGTATTTACTCATTTTTAGGGAGATTTTCTTTATTTCTTCATTTATCTCCTCCATACATTTAGATGAATCTGATTGGCCCCTTAGAACCTTAATTTAAAAGTTTTCGAAAATATGAACCCCCAGGATAAGGCCTTTTGAACAGATTATAATTGATTTCTAATGCACCTTCTGAAAATCTTTTTTTGAACTTCTGTTTCGGGAGAATTTATTTTAATAAGAAGAGATTTTTCCATCCAAAAATATCCAAAATCTAAATAACCTCTCTCTAGAACATTTTCTCTCTCTCTAAGCCAGAACAGGTAGAAACAAGATCTTTTCTATTTCTGAAGAGGGATTTGATTACAGGGGAAGATACTGGACATCCTCAGAGGCTGGGGAGGAATCTTACAGATTACTTGCAACGTCTCTTCCCTGATGAGACGATGATCCCTATTGTGCCACTCGTCTCGCTGATCACACGACGGTTTCAAGCAACACCACAATGCATGCTCGCTGGGCATCATGGTGGTGAGTGAGTGAATAATTCAAAAAAAAACAACAACAGAGGAAATGGGTGCTTACCATGGAGGAGGAAATGGGAAAGGCTAAGAGCACAACCCGCCCAAGATGCTGACACAACAGAATAGGGTAGCAATAGGGCCAAAGAATCTATCCTGCATGATCTTCTCTCTTGCCTCATTAATCAATGGATTTGACACCACTGTAATTGCAAGCAAGGAGGCTTTTTTGCTGAGGGCATCTGCTACCACATTTTCTTTGCCTGGGTGGTACTTGATTTCAAAATCAAATTCCTGCAGGGTCTGCATCCACCTTCTTTGGCACATGTTGAGATCCTTCTGAGTGATTCTAAAACTTTGGAGTGAATGATTAAAGAGTCGTACATAATGAACAACTCCTAGCCTTATCAAAATCATGGCTAGCGAGATATTCTGCTTGTCTCTGACGTTGATTGGTATTGACATTAATACATCTTCCTCCTCCAGAGAACCACATATACCGACGTTGCTCTACTGGATCAGGAAAGTATAGATCCTCAAAGTGACGGGCAAGTCTCACTCTGCTTACTCGGGTTGTAGCGGAGTTGATGAGATGTTCGAATGCAAAGGCGATCATGTCCTGACTCTAGGAAAGTCTAGGAATGCCAGACAGATTTGGGGTATCCATCTAAAAATCCAATTCAATTTATGATTTTTCAATTTATGAATTCATTTCAAACATAATCTTAGCAAGTGAAAACATTTTTTCCCAGATTTACTTAAAAAAAATTTAAGCAATTTTTGCTACTGTTTCAAAAGTTTACAACAGCGCTCTGATACTAGTTGTGAGATCCCACTGTCCCCTCTGCGCACCAGATTCCCGATTGTGGTAGTAGCAGTGGAAGTAGCTTCCTCTTGCATGGGGTAGGGTTTCCCACCCAGGGCCTTGCCCTCGAATGTCCGGGCATGAGACTAATCTGGTGATCATTCCAAAATTGAAACGAAAAAGTTTCCCTTGCCTGAAAAATCGGGACGATTCCACCTGTTTGAATTTCTTAACGAATTTTCTAACGGGGTCAAGAGACTAAACTAACCTTCATCTGATTAAACCAGATAGAAGGAAAACTAACATTGAAGAAATCAACGCTTTTTTCCTAATTGAATCAGGCACAGCCATTGATCTATTCATTTAAGAAGTCTTCAGGCTTTTATTTAACTACTCGAATTCTAAGTGTATTCCTATTAATCAAATTTTTTTATTAAAACTCTATTGATTCCAGCCTATTAAAATCAATTTTATTATTAAAACTCTACTGATTCCATCCTATTTACTACTCGAATTCTAAGCATATTCTTATTAATCAATTCTACCCCATCCGGCTAGCCACCGCCCAACCACTGGAATTGGTAGAACCAGACAAGTACTCACCCACCCATAATTGAATGCCTTTCTTAACTTTTGCTTTAGAATACAATACGCACACAGTCCTCTTTAAACTTTAACTTATAAAACAATCCATTAACAAACAATTATTGGTTACAGATGTCATAACTCAAAATTTCCATCGAATCCTTGTTTCTCAACAAAAACAGTATCACTCTGGATTCTCCGTTGTGACCAGCTGGTCAGTATAACGAGATCCAGTAACAAATTACAATAAACATTGGTCCATCATATAATATCTTCCACGACATACGCATGGGTGTCCTCGACACTGCGAGCCCGTGCATCGCCTGGTCAGAACCCTTCAGGATCCTCCTTAGATCTTCCTTAGGTGTCCTGGCACTTCACTCAGGGACTACTTCGTCGGTCCTCGTCCATCGTACTAGAAGCGCACCATTTTAACCGTACCGAGGCTAGTCAAGACCTGGGTGCTTTGCCATGTGAGCTGTGCTTTGAACACTCCCCGCGCCAGCTGTTGCAACCGAACTTCCCTTAGAAAAACACATATACCAAATGCTCCCTCCAGCATTCTGGTGTAAGAAAGTCCTTTTTAAGAAAACAGGGTTTCTATGCAAGTTTTCAGTTTTGATTTTCTTTGAATATAATGAGTATATCTTAAATCCGTATCCCAAGACTTCTTGATTGTAGGTCTGAATTCCAAAGAGAATTCTTCGAATTCTGTAACCTTGATCCTTAGATCAATTCAAAGGGTCTCAACTTAGTTTCACATTTGGTGGGTGATTTGAGTGTATTTTCTTGAACTGGTCACATCGTCTTTTCTTGAAACTGATGAAGAGTTTGGTCTTGGTCAAAGTTTGATTCTGGGTTCGAGTCTGGTAAGGTTCTTCCTGAACTACCTTTCTCGAAAGGGGGGGTGATATTTCAATTACTATTTTACTGAATTTCATTCATTGAATATTCACTTAACTGATTTCTAAACTAATCACGAATTCCTATGAGGAATAAATTAATCAATTTATCTAAATTTTTGACTTCGATAGATTTTTTGAATTTTCTCATCACCATCCGAGTGAATATGAAACGATAGAATTTTCTCTCACAGTGTATTTACTTATTCATTTATCGATTATTCATGGAAATTAAACATAGAATCAAAGAGAACTCTAATTTTGATATAAAAGTTCTTTATGCGTCTATTTATGCATAAAATCCAACTTCAATGGAAATAACACTTTTATATAAGAGAAAATCCTTTTATGCATAAAATCAATTTAATAGGAATAACACTTTCATAATAAAAAAAATCCAATATGCATCTTTCTATGCATAGAAATTGAATCTAATGAAAATAATAATTTTATAATAAAACAATATCCAATATGCATCTTTCTATGCATAGAAATAAAATCTAATGAAAATAACACTTTTATAATAATAAAAAAATATCCAATATGCATCTTTCTATGCATAGAAATTGAATCTAAGAAAAATAACACTTTTATAATAATAAAAAATATCCAATATGCATCTTTCTATGCATAGAAATTGAATCTAACAAAAATAACACTTTTATAATAAAAAAATATCCAATATGCATCTTTCTATGCATAGAAATTGAATCTAATGAAAATAACATTTTTATAATAAAAAATATCCAATATGCATCTTTCTATGCATAGAAATTGAATCTAATGAAAATAACACGTGTATAATAAAAAATATCAAATATGCATCTTTCTATGCATAGATATTGAATCTAATGAAAATAACACTTTTATAATAAAAAAATATCCAATATGCATCTTTCCATGCATAGAAATTGAATCTAATGAAAATAACACTTTTATAATAATAAAATATCCAATATGCATCTTTCTATGCATAGAAGTTGAATCTAATGAAAATAACACTTTTATATAAAAGAAAATCCTTTTATGCATCTATTTATACAAAAAAATCAATTTAATAGGAATAACACTTTTAAATTAAAAAGAATTCCTTTTAGAATGCACAAACGGTGGGGATTATTCTTTTTGAATAACATAAAGATAAAACATATTTCCACAAAATTTAAGAAAATTTTGCTATAACCTCCTTTGTATGGCTAACCATTTCTCAATTTTTACATTATAAATATCCCTTTAATTTAAATCCAAGTTGAAGTAAAACACTCTAATCTACTCAATTCTCACTTTCAAGTGAGTAAACAATAAGAAATATTAAATCAATTTATTTGTTATTCATTTTAGGATAAAGAAAGGCTGAAATTCTTAATGAAGAGAAGGGAGAAGCCTTTTCATTAAGGCTTAACATCCAAAATCACGTTAAAAAGCAAGAATTCAAAAAAACCATAGATTAGAATTAAAGAAAGTAGAATTTCTAACTTACATGGAGTTTTGTGAGCTTTCCTTTGGCTTGAGGGATTGAGGGTTCTACTCTTGTTTGGATCAAGAGTGGCCACCAATTCTTTGTAGAGGAATTAGTCAAAAACAAGTGAATTATCAAATGAATTCAATGTTTTTGGCTCTGGGAAGGAGTAGAGCAACAGTGCATAAACACTATTAAGCTTTTACAAAGGAGAAAGCTTCTATTTATAGGAAAAAGTGAGCCTCTAACCAAGCAAATTGATTCTAGAATTTTTCAGATCAGTTTGGTCAAATTTTGACCATTTTTGGGTCAGTTCAGCTTACTTTTTGAAACTAGACTTGAATTAGGAGAGAGGAGAGATGAAATATCTCATTATTTGAGAGTTTAAAACTCCACCACACATGTGAAATAGGTGCCTCCCTCATGAGGGGGAATCCCCACTATGAGGTGTCAAAAATTTATTTTTTTAGTATTTCCTTTGGTCCTTATCTCCACTCTTCATCTTATGTGAGTATTTACTCATTTTTGGGGGGATTTTCTTTATTTCTTCAATTTATCTCCTCCCTACATTTGGATTAATCTGATTGGCCCCTCAGAACCTTAATCCAAAATTTTCAAAAAATCTAGACCCTTAGGCTAAGGTCTTTTTAGCAAATTATAATTTATTTCTAATGCACCTTAGGAAATTCTTTTTAAAATTCTGTTTCGAGGGAATTTATTTTAATAAGAAAGGATATTTTTCCATACAAAAAAGATATCTAAAAACTGAGTTACCTCTCTCTAGAATATTTTCTCTCTCTAGGCTAAAACAGATAGAAACAAGATCTTTTATTATTCTGAAAAGGAGATTGATTACAGGGGAAGATACTGGACATCTTGAGGGGCTGGGGAGGAATCTTACATTCTCTCCCACTTGAAAAACGCGACATGTCCTCATCTCGCAAACTGGGGGTAATCTCGCAATAGTTCGGCTTCTTTCTCCTTGGTGGCGTCTTCAAAAGGATAGAACTTCCATTTGACTAAGGTTTCTCTCAGAATTCCGTTCCTAAGATCCTTCTCTCGAACATCAAGGATTTCTTTAGGTTGGAGTTCCATCAACCCTTGGGTTGAAGAAGTTAAGAGTTCATCATCATTAAGCATATGATTCGGGCTCGGTACATACTTTTTAAGTAAGCTAACATGAAATGCATTATGTACTTTGAGATGAGGAGGCAAAAGAAGTTCATAGGCTAAGTCACCTACTTTCTTTGTAATCAGATATGGCCCACAGTATCTGGGGGATAACTTCTTGTACTTCCCAAGAGATAGAGAACTTCTTTTTGGGCATACTCGAATGAAGATCATATCTGCTTCTTCGAATTCTCTGTTTGACCTCTTCTTATCTGTATACTGCTTCTGTCTATCTTGGGCAGCTCTTAGATCTTTGCAGATTGATTGCATCTACTACTCCATGTCACCAAGTATCTATTTGGAAATCTTGAACCCTAATTCATGGGTCGGACCAACTTAATGGTATTAGGCAGTCTTGTCCATACAGAGCTTTGAAAGGGCTTATCCCATGCTTCGGTGATAAGAGGCATTGTAGGCGAACTCGACTAGGTGCAGATAGCTTAGCCACTTTTTGGGTTCCCTGCCATAGCATGACCAAAGTATATCTTTGATTACTTCGTTCACCCTTTTTCGTTTGACCATCGGTCTCTCGGGGAGGTAAGCTATGCTGCTGATCAGTCCAAGAAAGTTCCTACTGTTTCGAAAAATGCAGTCCAGAATCCTGACGTGAACTTGGGATCTCGATCACTTACTATTCTCCTGGTGGGTAGGCCATGCAATCTGAAGATTTCGTCGAGGAACACTCTGGCCACGTCCACCGTAGTGTAGGTTTCTTTTACTGGAATCAGATGGGCAACTTTGGTTAGTCTATCAACTACCACGAAGATGGAGTTGTAACACTTGATTGTAGTGAAGGTAGTCCAGTAATAAAATCCATACTGATGCATTCCCACTTCATCTAGGGGATGTCTAATGGATGTAACTTCCCAGGCATTTTTACTCTTTTTGCTTTGATTTTCTGAAAATTCAGGCATTGACGTACATGATTATGTACATCCTTTTTTAGTCCAGGCCAAAAGAAGCTTTTCTTCACAAACATGTAGATCTTGATGAAACCTGGATGTCCTGCAATAAGGCTGTCATTGGCTTCATTCAGAATTCGACCTTTAGTTCCCTCATCATTTGGGAATGCATAGCCTACTATTATAATACAAAATTCCATCATGTAGGGTGTACCCTTGAACTCGGTTCAACTCTTGAGGAGTTTTGCTTTCCTGCATAAGTAGGGTAGCAATAGGGCCAAAGAATCTATCTTGCATGATCTTGTCTCTTGCCTCATTAATAAATGGATTTGTTGACACCACTGTAATTGCAAGCAAGGAGGCTTTTTTGCTGAGGGCATCTGTGTTATCACATTTTCTTTGCCTGGGTGGTACTTGATTTCAAAATCAAATTCTTGCAGAGTCTGCATCCACCTTCTTTGGCGCATGTTGAGATCCTTCTGAGCAAAGATCCACTTTAAGCTCTGATGATCTATCATCAAAGTGAATCTTTGACCCAATAGGTAATGTCTCCACAACTTTAGGGCATAGGTCATGGTGGACAGCATAATTTCTCTCATGCGTTTTGAGTTTTTGGGAGTCATAGGCCACTGCATGACCTTCCTACATGAGTGCACCTCCCAGGGCAAAACCACTGGCATCAGTTATTACTACCTCAAAGGGTAGAGAGAAATCTAGCAATTTCAGAACGGGATTGGTTACCAAGGCACGGTCTTCAGCTTATCAAAAGCACTCTGACACCTGGCAGGCCATTGAAACGGTATATTCTTCTTGGGAAGATTAATCAGGGGGGAAGCTATGAGAGCATACTTAAGTATAAAAATTCTATACCAAACTAGTTAGTCCCAATAATCCTCTGACTTCTTTCACTGTCTTTGGTTCAGACCAATCTATGACTGCTTGGACTTTAGCGAAATCTAGAGAAATCCCATCTTTGGATACTAGGAAGCCCAAGTATTCAACATGGTCGGGCAGAGAAAGTGCATTTGCTCTTTTTTGCAAAGAGTTGGTGCTTCCTTAGAATCTCAAGAACTTTTCAGATGTGAGCTTCATGGTCAGTTGCATTCTTTGAGTAAATCAAAATATCATCAAAGAAAACAAGAACAAAATCATCCAAGTATTCTCTGAGAATGTCCTGCATTAGACCATTGAATGTAGCTGGGGAATTTTCAAACCAAACGGCATGACTGTAAATTCATAGTGCCTATACCGAGTATTGATGACTGTCTTTGGGATATCTTGCTCATTAATCCTGATCTGATAATACCCTGATTTGAGATCTATCTTTGTGAAGATCTGGGCTCCACTTAGCCTGTCCAGAAGCTCATCAATTCTAGGGATAGGATACCAGCTGATTGAGACCTCTGTAGTCCACACAGAGTATTAGCGTTCCATCTTTCTTTTTTTGAAGAAAGAGAAGTGGCGCTCCCCAAGGTGAAACACTGGGTCTTACAAACCCTTGTTCTAACACCTGCCTAAGCTGTTCCTTGAGTTTGATGGCATCAAGCACTGGCATTCTATACGTGCGCTGGGCTATTGTGGCTGAGCTCTGGGGGTCAATTCTTTCACATGATCTACTTCCCGAATCGGAGGCATCTCTGTTAACTCTGCTCGGAATAAATCATCATATTCACTTAATCATTCTGGTTCTTTAGATTTTAACTTTATGTCTACTTTCCGAATCGGAGGAATCTCTGTTAACTCTATTAACTCTGCTCGGAATAAATTATCATATTCACTTAACCATTATGGTTCTTTAGCTTTTAACTTTGTGTCTACATTTTGACAAGGTAAATGAGCTGCTTCTTTCTAAGTCTTTTCAATAACTTAGAAGCTTTTACTAATTGTAGACTTGGGGATCCTGAAATTTCGGTTCCTTGAACTTTGTTTCCGTGAAGGTCACGGAATGAAATGGTTCCATTGTGACAGTGAATGTCAGCTTGATTTTTGTGGAGCCAATCCATTCCAAGGATCCTGTCGAGAACTCCCAAAGGTAGGACTCTGAACTAGTAGTCCATTATATTCCCATCTAGATTGAACTCAATACTGAGTGAAAAGGATCTTGCCATTCACCAATTCAACTTGCATAGGTTTCCCTGTTTTCTGATCTAAGACTAGCTTACACAAGCATCCGGGGAAAATAAATGAATGAGTACTATCTGAATCAATCGAAAGTTTGAATGACTTACCCTTATACACTCAGCTGGAGTATGGATGACTGAGAATTGATGGTTTGGCCCTTGGTTTTCAATTGCCGCGCATAAATCTGGCCTCTTTCCTCTTCCACTACTTCTGCTATTGTAACCGCTCTAGCTGCTGCAGATTGGGGTGGAACTCTTTCTCTTTGGTTAACCCTTTTTTGGGAGGGAGTTCTGAGATTACTCTGTATACAGAGGTAGATGGCTGAGCTAGATTCCTCCTGTGATTGCCCTGATTTTGACGAGACGTCCTGATTTGATTGATAGGAAGGGACTAGTCTCTGCATTCAGGGTCCTTGACTTACCTGTCCTCTTGACATGGCAGGAGTTGGGCAGTCTTTCAGTTGGTGACCAAAACCCTGACATCCAAAACACTGGTTCTCACTTCTGAGCTCATCCCTCTGAATCCTTAAAAAAGGTGGGGCTCCTGAGGGAAGGGTCTTCCTTCACTTTTGAATCTGCCAGCATCTTGATTCTGACTTGGGCCTTGCTGCCTCTTTGGGAGTGGAAAGTTTGAAGCACTTCCCAGGGTTTGGAACCTTTGAAAGTTTGAGGGTGTAGGCCTTGGCGGGACCTTGACAACAAATGCCTTGGCAAAGTCCTTTAAAGTCCTTTGCCATTCGGACAGCTTCCGCCATTGAGACTGGTTTGGCATTTTTCACTAAAGTGTCTAATGGCTCGTTCATTCCTGGAATGAATCTAGCCATCAGCTGCTCTTCATCCAAAAGTGGAGAATATTTGAGGAGAAGGGCAAATTCCTGAAGGTACTCTTCAATTGTCCGGCTATCCTGTTTTAATTCCAAGAATTCATTCATTTTGGTTTCCAGGAAGCCCAAAGGACAGAAACTTTTCCTGAGGTATGCTTTGAGATCTGACCAGGTCTGGGTATTTCTGTCAAGGATGGTTTGTCTCACAATGGTTCCTCCATGCGACCCTGGCCATTTCCACAATCTTTAATCTGGCGAGAGCCATCTTGCTCCTCTCATTGTAGCCGGTTACATCAAAGTACTCTTCCATGGCCTCAATCCATTTTTCCACTATTCCTCCTAACTGTTCCCCTTCACCCTTAAATGGACCAGGTTGGAATTGGTGTAGGGCTTTACGACGAATGTCCGGATCTAACTCTTCATCATTGGTAAGAGGATCCGGTTGCCTAGCACGGGCCGCGTGCCTCATGATTTTGACAAAACGAGATTTTTGTCAACTTAACTTTGTTTTTAGATTTATGACTATTTAATTTTTGAGATTCATTTCTTACACAATAACTATTCCATCATAATTATTAAAAACAAGATTCACTTTGATAATTTTGCTAATCAATATTCACAATAACCACGAAAAACAATTTGGAATCTTTTGCAAAACATCATTTATTATCAAAAGTTTTTGATATATACATAGAGCATCTCGGCTACAAAAGTCACTGCCTCAATCGCGTATGCATAAAAAAGCAAAACTGCAATGGAGACATGCCATGATATATACGATTCATCACTGGTAGAGGTGCTGTAAATCTACTCCTAGGAATAAAGCGGCTAAGAAGTCTAAAAATACGGCAAGAAATTCTAAAATTCTGGGGTGAATAATTAAAGAGATGTACATAATGAAAGACTCCTAGCCTTATCAAAATCATGGCTAGTGAGATATTCTGCCTAAGTCTCTAACGTTGATTGGTATTGACGTTAATACATCTTCCTCCAACGAACCACATATACCAACGTCGCTCTACTGGATCAGGAAAGTATAGATCCTCAAAGTGACTGGCAAGTCTCACTCTACTTACTCGGGTTATAGCAGAGTTGATGAGATGCTCGAATGCAAAGGCGATCATGTCTTGACTCTGGGAAAGTCTAAGAATGCTAGAAAGATTTGGGGTATCCATCTAAAAATCCAATTCAATTTACAAGTTTTCAATTTATGAATTCATTTCAAACATAATCTTAGTAAGTGAAAACATTTTTTTCCTAGATTTACTTTAAAAAAAATTAAGCAATTTATGCTGTTGTTTCAAAAGTTTACAACAGCGCTCTGATATACCAGCTGCTATGAGATCCCACTACCCCCTCTGTGCACCGGATTCCCGATTGCTAGCAGTAGCAGAAGTAGCTTCCTCTTGCGCTACGGGTAGGGTTTCCCACTTGGGGCCTCGCCCTCGAATGTCCGGGCATGAGACTAATCTGGTGATCATTCCGAAATCAAAACTGAGAAAATTTCCCTTGCCCGAAAAATGGGGACGATTCCACCTTTTTGAATTTCTTAACGAATTTTCTAACGGGGTCAAGAGACTAAACTAACCTTTATCTGATGAAAGTAGATAGAAGGAAAACTATTAAAGACTTAACTTGATGAAGTAGCTTCCTCTTGCGCGGGGTAGGGTTTCCCACTCGGGGCCTCGCCCTTGAATGTTCGAGCAGTGAGACTAATCTGGGATCATTCAGAAACCGAAACTGAGAAAATTTCCCTTGTCTGAAAAATGGGGACGATTCCACCTTTTTGAATTTCTTAACGAATTTTCTAACGGGGTCAAGAGACTAAACTAACCTTTATCTAATGAAACCAGATAGAAGGAAAACTATTAAGACTTAACTTGATGAAATCAACGCTTTTTTCCTAATTGAATAAGGCATAGCCGTTGATCTATTCATTTAAGAAGTCTTTAGGCTTCTATTTAACTACTCAAATTCTAAGCGTATTCCTATTAATCAATTTTATTATTAAAACTCTATTGATTCTAGCCTATTAAAATCAATTTTATTATTAAAACTCTACTGATTCTAGCCTATTAACTACTCGAATTCTAAGCGTATTCATATATAACTTCTTGTACATCCCAAGAGATAGAGAACTTCTTTTTGGGCGTACTCCAATGAAGACCATATCTGCTTCTTCGAATTCTCTGCATGACCTCTTCTTATCTGCATATTGCTTCTGTCTATCTTGGGCAGCTCTTCAATCTTTGCGGATTGACTGCATTTGTTGCTCCATGTCATCAAGCATCTGTCTGGAGATCTCAACCCTAATCAATGGGTCGGACCAAGTTAATGGTGTTAGGCAGTCTTGTCCATACACAGCTTTAAAAGGGCTCATCCCAATGCTTCGGTGATAAGAGGCATTGTAGGCGAACTCGACTAGGGCAGATAGCCTAGCCACTTTTAGGGTTCCCTGCCAAAGCATGACCAAAGTATATCTTCGATTACTTGGCTCAACCTTTTTGTTTGACCACCATCGGTCTCATTGTGGTATGCTGTGCTCAGATCTAGGAAAGTTCCTACTGCTTCAAAAAATGTAGTCCAGAATCTTGACATGAACTTGGGATCTCGATCACTTATTATTCTCCTGGGTAGGCCATGCAATCTGAAGATTTCCTTGAGGAACACTCTGGCCACGTCCACCACAATGTAGGTTTCTTTTACTGGAATCTGATGGGAAACTTTGATTAGTCTATCAACTACCATGAAGATGGAGTTGTAACCTGATTGCACTGAAGGTAGTCCAGTAATAAAATCCATAATATTGATTGCACTGAAGGTAGTCCAGTAATAAAATCCATACTGATGCATTCCCACTTCATCTAGGGGATGTCTAATGGATGTAACGGCGGACTTTGACTAATAGGAAGGGGCTGGTCTTTGCATTCTGGGTCCTTGACTTCCCTATCCTCTTGACATGGCAGGAGTCAGGCAGTCTTTCAGCTGGTGACCAAAACCCTGACATCCAAAACACCGGTTCTCACTTCTGAGCTCATCCCTCTGAACCCTTGAAAAAGGTGGGGCTCCTGAGAAAGTGTTCTGAGGGAAGGGTCTTCCTTCACTTCTGAATCTACCAGCATCTTGATTCTGACTTGGGCCTTGCTACCTCTTTGGGGTTGGACAGTTTGAAGCACTTTCGGGGTTTGGAACCTTTTAATTTTGAGGGTGCAGGCCTTGGCGGGACCTTGACAACAAATGCCTTGGCAAAGTCCTTTGCCATTCGGATAGCTTCTGCCATTAAGACTGGTTTAGCATTTTTCACTAAAGTGTCTAATGGCTCGTTCATTCCTCGAATGAATCTGGCCATCAGCTGCTCTTCATCCAAAAGTGGAGAATATTTTAGGAGAAGGGCAAATGCCTGATGGTACTCTTCAATTGTCCGGCTATCCTGTTTTAATTCCAAGAATTCATTCATTTTGGTTTCCAAGAAGCCCCGAGGATAGAACCTTTTCCCGAGGTATTGTCAGGTCCCTCCCAAGCCATGTATGTATGTGTCTCTTTTAATATAGATTTCAATAAGGAAAGAGAGTGTACTTAGAGAAGAGTGAGACAATAAGGCTAGAAACATTAGGAAAGTGTTAGAATAAAAATATTAGCTCCAAAAATCCTAGAAGAAATAACGACAAGAATAGTTCTATTAAATAAGAGATAAGTATCTTCAAAAATAGAAATTCGAATTTAGGTGATAAAAGGTCATATTTAGAGTACTTTTACATATTTAGAGTCCATGCATACTAAAAATATGGAAAAGCAATGCGTTTCTAAAGATGGTGTGTTTGTGGCTATATACAGACGTTTTTGCTTATTCTACTCACGCTGGCTTATAGAATAGATAACTTCCGGTTCTTTTGACTAGTTATATGACCATATTCTGAGTTTTTATCAGAGAGTTATGGCCGAAACAATTTGCTTATTCTATTAAGGCCTCTACATAGGAAAAACTATAAGAAGGCAGTAAAGTAGCCTCAAGGTAATCCTAGAGCTTGAGATGTATATATCCCTTCATTCTTATCTAATATCTTAGAAAAGAAGCTTAGATTGCTATAGTCTTTCAGAGGAAGAGACCAAAACTCCATAGCTTTTCTTTTAAAGAAAGAATAGTATGCCGTAGCCCTGCAAGAGAAGGCTATTTTGCCATAGACCTTCGAAAGAGAGAAAAGTCACAGTACGAGTAAGAGGAGATAAAGCTTAGGGATGATCGGATGATTTCAATCGTAAGAGAAGGTATTAGAAGACTCTATTCTCATATGTCAAGTTCTAAAGCTCTTGTTATCGAGCAAAGGTAACGATAAACGACAAATTTCTATAAGGTATATACATATTTTGTTTTTCAATTACATATCATTCTTAGGGATTGAGGTATGGCCCCGGCTTCTCTATTAGTTGTTAATAGTGATCTATTTGATTGATTTACTAATTAAAGTTTGTATTCTTTTAAACAATAGCATATGCCTTAAATAACGAATGTCTTAGCGCAATCTCAAGTTGAAATGCAAAAATCTTTGTGAAAAGGATTGTTTTCTTAAGAAGGTAACATGGATTCTAGTCCTATGGTTTAGTTGAGTAAATGGATTGTTATCTTGGCCCCGGCTTCTCTATTAATTGTGAATAGTGATCTATTTGATTGATTTACTAGTTAAAGTTTGTATTCTTTTAAACAATAGCATATGCCTTAAATAACGAATGTCTTATCGCAATCTCAAGTTGAAATGCAAAAATCTTTGTGAAAAGGATTGTTTTCTTAAGAAGGTAACATGGATTCCAGCCCTATGGTTTAGTCGAGTAAATGGATTGTTATCTTGGTCAAATTAAGGTACAGGTACAACTTCTCCCTGCCTTGACACTACCCCATTCTTGTGCTTGTGTAGCCGGATGGCGGAGGCATTAGTAAGGCCCCCGAAGTTGGCCCATGGTATCCCTCATACCATTGGGAGAATGAGGTTTGTCGATTGAGGCGAGTGATTGTGATGCTACCTAGTTTTGAGGGCCCAGGCTAGTGCAGTAAATTAGCCCACCCTAGTGCGTAGGCATCCCTCTGAGGGGCGGGAGGATCGAGCGATGGTGCCTGAGAGGGCGATAGGCCGACTTGAGTCCTTGCCAGGGCCGATGATGAGGTGTATGGTCCCGTAGGGTTTTACCCAGCATGTAGAGGCTGGAAGGCCAAATTCTAGATCATCGGCGGTATAAAGGAAAAGAATAAGATAGCCGGTTTGTGAAAGAAAGTAACAGGGGTGGGTTAGTCCCTCACCAAGGGAGTGGCTCATGAAGGAGTCACCACTTAGCATCTCACGGGAGAAGCTCACCATTGATTCTTGGAACAGATAACATTATCATGAATGAGCCATAATCCCATTTACATTGGTATTTATACTCCACCCAAGAGTTCACACCTACTTACTAGTTGTCCATGGCCTTGGGCCCATAATGCTTTCTTACAAACCATCCCTTCCCCAATGGTTTCGTCCTCGAAACCTCAAATGAATACCCCAAATTCGGAGAAGAATGTTCCATGTGGCTGAATTTACACCAATCCATATTGCTGTATCAATGCTTCATATAGGTTGCCATGAAGCTTCTTCCTTAGGTAAACCTTTCCATTGAACAAGATACTCCACCAAGGTACGAGTGCGAAGTACCTTTTTCCTTGTACCCAAGATAGCTTCTGGAATGTATTCAATCATTCCCTCTTCATTCATTGGAGGTAACTCATCAACCATTTGATCGATCATACCCACATATCCTTTCAAGTGAGAGACATGAAACACATCATGAATCTTTGTTGTAGATGGAAGTAAGAGTTGATATGCAACCTCCCCAACTCTTCGTATCACTTGATAAGGACCATAATAGCGATGAGCTAGCTTGGTGTTGGTGCTTCCCTTCAAAGACGCATATCTTGACTTTGGTATTCTCAAAAGAACCCAATCTCCCACTTTGAATTCCAATGGTCTTCGATGAACATTGGTATATTATCTCATTTTCTCTTGTGCAATCTTCAAATTACTTTTGCATTGTTGCAACAAAGCTTGCATCCTTTCAGCTTCCTCCTTGGCATTATGGTTAGAAGTCTCATATGTACCCACCAACATAGGCAAATTGACCTTGTAACCATATAAAGCCTCAAAGGGTGACATGCCAATGCTCACATGATATGTTGAGTTGTAAGCAAACTCAGCCAAAGGTAACCAATCATCCCATGTGCTTTGAGTATCATGACAATAGTGGCGTAGATATGTTTCCACCCATTTGTTTACTCTTTCTGTTTGACCATCGGTTTCGGGATGATAGGCGGTGCTTGGAGTAAGCTTGGTTCCCATATATTCAAACAATGTTCTCCAAAAAGTGCTCATGAATTTGACATCACGATCACTCACAATTTGTGACAGCATACCATGCAACTTGAAAACCCCATCAACAAATTGCTTGGCAACATTTTGGGCTGAATATGTGACCTTGGAAGGAATGAAATGGGCCACTTTGGTCAATCTATCCACCACAACATACAAGCTGTCCCACCCTTTCTTTGTGCGCGGAAGGTTAGTAATGAAATCCATTGATATATGACTCCATTTGCCTTCGGGAATGGGCAATGGCTGAAGCAAACCTCCCGGTTTATGTGTAGGATCCTTATTCAATTGACATGACCGGCACCCACTTACATAAGCATGAATGCTCTTCCACATCCCCTTCCAAAAGAAACTTTTCCTTATTGCATCAAAGGTTTTGTAGACACCCAAATGACCAGCCATAGGAGTACAATGCATCTCTTCCATGATCTTCTTGATAAATGATGAAGTAGGAACCAAGTAGACTTTTCCTTTGTAGTAGAGGAGACCATTTTTCAGCTCATAATGGGGTAACTCTTCACATACACCTTGCTATAATTTCTGCACTATTTGTGAGGTCTCTTCATCAAACAAGTACTCTTCTTGTATCTCCATGATCCAATCTTTATGCACCTCACAAATAGCATACAATGAGCAGGCCCACATACGAGACAAGGAATCGGCAACCACATTTTCTTTGCCCTTTGTGTATGTGATTTCAAAATCATAGTTTTGTAGTGTTGCTACCCACCTTCTTTGCTTAGGAGACAAATTGGGTTGTGTGAGGAAATACTTTAGCACCCTATGATCACTTCTCACATAAAAATGACTCCCATATAAGTAATGTTGCCATTTCTTGATAGCATGGAGTATAGCAATCATCTCTTGCTCATACACATGGAGTTCTCTTTCTTTGTCATTCAGCTTTCTACTTTCATAAGCAATGACTCCATGGTCTTGGTAAAGTACCGCACACAATCCCTCTTCCACTTGCATCCGCCCTTATTGTGAAAAGTTTGGTGAAGTCTGGACATACCAAAATAGGTGCTGATGTGAGCATCTTCTTCATATCTTCAAAGCTTTTGTTGGCAATGGCATCCCAAAAGAAGGTTTCCTTCCTCAATTTGTCCGTCACATTGGGACTACAATTTCTGCATAGTGGGCAATAAAGCGCCTATAGAATGAAGATAACCCCAAAAATCCCCTCAATTGAGTAGTGTTTGAAGGAACCGGCCAATTCCTAATACATTCCACTTTCTTTGGATCCACACAAATGCCATCCTTGCTCACAATGTGACCCAAATATTCCACCTCATGTGCCATGAAGGTACATTTTATCTCCTTAACATACAACTTGTTTTGCCTCAAGACCTTCAAAACCTCTTTCACGTGCTTCAAATGCACTTCCTCATCTTTGCTATAGATAAGTATGTCGTCGAAAAAGACCAATACAAACTTGTAGAGGAAAGGTTGAAGCACTTTGTTCATCAATGCTTGAAAAGTTGCCGGTGCATTGCATAATCCAAACGGCAGAACCATGAATTGGTAAAGACCCCTTTCCGTATGAAATGCTGTTTTGAACTCATCACCACTTTTCATCCTTATTTGATGGTATCCAGAACGCAAATCAATCTTTGAAAAGCATGTGGCACCCTTCAACTCATCCAAAAGATCATCCACCCTTGGTATTGGAAATCGATTTTTGATGGTGATCTTATTCAAATCATGGTAATCAATGCACATGCGGAAAGTACCATCCTTTTTCTTCACAAGTAGCACCGGAGAAGCAAAAGGAGATTGACTTGGTTCAACCCATCCCATGTCAATGAGTTCTTTGACTTGCTTTGCCACCTCTTCCTTTTCAACCTTTGACAAACGATAGAGAGGCTTGTTGATTGGTTTGGCATTTGGTTCCAAATCAATAGCGTGATCAACACTCCTCTTTGGCGGCATTGATTTTGGCATAGTAAACACATCTTCATAATCCTTGAGTAGCTTAACCATGTCCACATTTTCGATGCAACATTCAATCATCTAATGCAGGACATTCTCAGAGAATACTTGGATGATTTTGTTCTTGTTTTCTTTGATGATATTCTTATTTACTCAAAGAATGCAGCTGACCATGAAGCTCACGTCCGAAAAGTTCTTGAGATTCTAAGGAAGCACCAACTCTTTGCAAAAAAGAGCAAATGCACTTTCTCTGCCGACCATGTTGAATACTTGGGCTTCCTAGTATCCAAAGATGGGATTTCTGCAGATTCCGCTAAAGTCCAAGCAGTCATAGATTGGCCTAAACCAAAGATAGTGAAAGAAGTTAGAGGATTCTTGGGACCATTGGTAACCAGAACGCTCACCCTCTGTCCACTCAGGGGCCTTTTTGATAGTTCCTAGCTCATAGTACCCGCCAATATGCAAAGCTGTAGTACATAAACATAGCCCTCTTTCTTGAACTCTTTCTTCATTTGAGTAGCATTGATCATGAAGAGCTTGGACCCTTGCATTCCATTCAATGTAATAACCCCTCCATGATGCACAAAACTCATGAAACTTTTCTGTAAGTTCATGGTAAAAGAGTTCAAAGTGGATAACCAATCACATCCAAGTACTATGTCAACATTAGGAAGTGAATGGGGTCTTCTTGGGCCCTTTAATTTGCCCAAGCCTAATCAAGGTGATTAAGGAATAGCCAAATGGGGGGTTGCCATGTGGACTGAAATGTTGGGTTTGTAAGAGAGGTGTAAGAGTGGTCAAAGGGTGCACTTTTTCCCCCAAAAAGGAGGGAGGCAATTTTACAATTTTTGGACCTCCATAACTTCTACATACAAGCTCCGATTTGAGCGGAGATTATAGATCCGTGATCTACGCATCAAGAGCTTTCCATAGATATGCTACATGATATGGTTTTGTCCGCTAGATTTTAAATTCCATTTTTCCCCCAAAATTCAAATTCAAATAAAGTAGCCGTTTTGAAGCTTCTAATTAGAAAACGTTTCTTCTTAAGAGAAAAGGTTTGACTCCTTAAACTGCCAAATAAAAGGGCCCAAGAAGCCTTCCATTGAGGTCCTAATGTTGGTCCTAACTCAATCACCAAAAGATCAACTTTGCAAGAGTAGTTCTTGGACAACTCCAATTCTGTACTTTGACACTTCATATTGCAACCCATTGAATCACCATTGGCCACTTGCACCATGTGCTTGTTTGGTAAAGAAGTTGGTTGCATTTTGAGAGTGTTTAAAGACCTTTTATTGACAAAACTATGCGTGCTTCCAGTATCAATGAGTGCATATGCTGTTCTTCCATTCACCTTGATCTTCAATCTTAATGTGTTGGCACCCTTACTTCCCGCATAAGCATCATGAGAGATTGTACACAAGGTAGTATGTGCACTATTGTTTTCATTTCACACGCATAGAGGCATCCCATTATCCATTTTGTCATGAGCAAACTTTAGTTTCCCACCCGGATCAAAAGGAAACTCGGGATTTTCTTCATCAAAACCATCATCATGAGAACCTCCACCCTCATGAGGATCTCCCCATCCTAAGGCATCATTGCATTCAAGGAATTCCTCCTCCTCATGATTAGCATTGTCCTCAGTGATAATGTAGCTTATGGAAATATCCTTGGATTTGCATACTTTGAAGTGATCCTTGTTCCATTTTTCTTCACATTTGAAACATAGACCTTTGAGCCTCATTTCATGCAAACGGTCCTCCTTGATAACCTTGCTTTTTGAACCCCCATTTGCTGGCTTGGACTCATTGTATGTAGCTTTGTTGGACATAAATGGTGGTTTAAATGGAAATCTATTAGACCCTCTACCATACACGGTAGGAAATCTTGGAAGATTAGGTCTTGTATTTGCATGAGAACCCATTTCAGTCCTTGTGATCACTTCCCCTTTGATATTCCCTTTGCTAGCCCACTTTGTTAAGTACTTCTCTTCATGGATTTCTGCAAGCATCATTGCCTTCTTCAAAGTAGCGGGTTCATGAGACTTGACATCACCACCAATAGGAGCTTTCAAGCCCCTTATATACTTGACAACAAGATAATGCTCATCAAAGTCATCCAAGTATAATAGAAGCTTTAGAAACTTGTGAGAATATTCCTTCACGGTAGTGATTTGCTCTAGCTTGTCCCATTCCACAATGTGATTGTCCCTTTGCATGCGAGAAGTAAACTCTTCTGCCATGTCATTCTTGAATTCTTCCCAAGTAGTGATGACATAACCATGAGATTGCTTCCTCCTCCACCAAGTGTGAGCAAAACCTTCAAGATGAAGTGAGGCGAAGTAGACTTTGGCAATCTCGCTCCTTGGGCTGATTTCGAAGTAGAGATCCATCTTGTTTACCCACTCTTCAAAGTCTTCGATAGAATTTGATTCTCCTTTGAACTTATTAAATATGATTTTGTCCTTCACAGCATTGTCAAAATCACCATGCATTCTTGAACCCCTCTGCCGTGCTCTTGGATCATCAAATCCTCTTCCTTCACCCAAGTGTCTATGCATTTGCTCATCTTCCAATTGCCAATCACGTGCATCTTTAAATGCCTTCTGTTCATACCCTCTTCTTGCATCTTGCATAAAGGATGAAGTTCTTGGAATACTGGCATTTGATCTCTCATAAGAAGCATCACCCATAGGTCTCTTGCCCTTGTTCATGTAAGAAGAATGTGGCATCATTTGAGGTGGCATCATTTGTCTTACTTTGTTCTCTTCTGGCATAGAAGGCTTTCCATCATGTTTGGCATCATAATGTACACCATCCATTGCATTCATATCGGCTTCTTGGTTGAGCTTGAGAGGAGCCAATTCACTAATGGCTTTCTCCAAGTCTTTTAACCCTCTTTGCATCACGTCATCCAGGTAGTGGTGTCGCTTGTTGTCGAACCGTTCCATGAGGTGTTTACCAAATTGTTGTTGCCGATTTGTTTGGTTATTTTCAATCCTTTGAAACATACTCTCCATAGCCATTAACATCATGTCCACTGTTAGCGGAGTAGTTCCCAAAGATTGAGGCATTTCTACTGGCTGAGATTCATTTGGAGATGGTGCTTTTATGGTTGAACTTTCTTCATTCCTCGTTGATGAACTCGTTGCCATCATTGCTTCTGGTTGTCTTTGATCATTTTCATTCCGGGCTCCCTTGTTTTGACCTCCTCTAGTCATTTCCATGCGCGTAATTGATCCCTCCTTGCAAAGACCACTTACTTGATTTTTTTTTCTCTATTCAAACGGTATCCGATTTGGGTGATCTTTATATCGACACGAAACTCTCAACGAGACGAATAAGAATCCCCAAAAACAGATCTGAAAAAGTCAACAGCCTTTGACCAGTCAACTATACCGACGATTGAAAGTCAACTCTTGATGTTAACCGCCCAATTCTTATCTGATTTGGGTGATCTTTATATCGATGCGAAGCTCTTGACGAGACGAGTAAGGATCCCCAAAAATAGATTTGAAAAAGTCAACAGCCTTTGACCAGTCAACTATTCTAGCTGAAAGTCAACTCTTGACTTTAACCGCTCAATACTACTCCGATTTGAGTGATCTTTAGCTTGTTTGAAAGAGGTTTTCAGGTAGATTGAAGGGCTTTCAGGACAGATTTGAAAAGCTTTTGAAAAACCCTAGAAATTCAAGGATTTGTCCTGGCTGCAAGTAGGCAAATTTTGCAAAAATTTTGCCATAGTCTCCTCTCTTTTTGCACCAAATCTCAATCAAATCAAAGCATCTCAATCAAGTATTAAAATCCTTATGCATTTGACCACTGTAATCAAATCAATCCTCAATCATTTTTCCATCTGAGCATGTGACCTTATGGCATCAATTTTGTCCTTTTGCATAAGAAGTCGATGTAGAGGATTTGCTTGTTTGCTCAAGTCGAATGAAGTGGTCGATGAAGCGCGTCGATGCTTGCCGACCTCCCGGCCAAGCACTTCTCACCCCTTCACCAAGTTTACATCCAAGGTGAAGGTTGAGGCCATTTCTTTACCACCAAGTACCTAATCCTCTTCCTTACCGCGTTACCCGGCACTAACGGCAAGGAAGATTCAAGACATTCTCCCCTTGGTCTCTCCTCCGAATGCCAAGGTACCCTTACTTCATTCTAGATTCTAGGAATAAAGTGGGGTACAATCGTGAGTGGAATGTGGTTACAAGCTCAAATGAATGAGTAGAGTTGACTTACAATTGATTTATAGCATGACTCATGCTCATTCATATCATAATACATGGTTCATAGTGCTTCCTTCATCACATCCACTCATGGCAATGTCAATACATTTCCACATACATCAACAACATCCAAATCATGTGAAGTATGTATTCAATCCCCCAAATGTGCCAAAAGCTATGCTCACTTATGCCAATATGCAAGACATAGCATTGAATGGCTACGTGTAGCATTCAAGCATTCATAATGCATAAAGAAGAGCATGAATGGCCATGATTAAAGTCCAATTTCTAAAAATTAGGGTTTTATGTGTAATGAAACCCTAATTCACTCCATAGCTTGAAAGAATGCTTCAAAATTGTAAGGAAGTGATGGAGCAACTCACCAATGTCACCCGAGAAGCCTTAATGCTTGAATTTGTTGAAGGAGATGAAGATTAGGGTCACTTTGGTGAAAAACGTGGGCAGCTTTGGTAGTGATTTTTAGCCACATTGGGAGCCCCATTGCTCATGAAAAATAGGTGAAATACTTCATAAAACATTGCTACATACATGAGAGAACATACCCAAGATTCAATGGGGAGCTTGGCTTAGTAAGCCAAGCTCTTTGTGAGCTTGAAAAATGGCGTTTTCTGAGGCGGGCTGCTGCAGTTAGCCGCCCCTCTTCTGGTGCTCTTTGGTGTGCTTGAAAAGTTGCTTTCACTCCCAATTGACTTGGAGACTCAATGCCCTTTGCTCATGTTGAGATTCCATGGCTGGGGTTTGCAAGAAAGCTCCCAAACAGAAAAACGTTTTTGATTAATAACTGCTAATCAAGATTAGTGAATTTTTCCCAATTTGGTCCACTCATTCAAAAAAATTAGGTCCATGTGCTCAAATTTGAACCACAAACTCTACCTTAGCCATATCCCCTTCCCCATGAATCAAATGAAGCAGAAATTTCACGAAATGTGAAGAAGAAAATAAAAATTAAAAATCATGGATCAAAAGCCATGCTCTGATACCAATGAAAGAAAGTAACAGGGGTGGGTTAGTACCTCACCAAGGGAGTGGCTCATGAAGGAGTCACCACTTAGCATCTCACGGGAGAAGCTCACCATTGATTCTTGGAACAGATAACATTATCATGAATGAGCCATAATCCCATTTACATTGGTATTTATACTCCACCCAAGAGTTCACACCTACTTACTAGTTGTCCATGGCCTTGGGTCCATAATGCTTTCTTACAGTTTGGCTTGTATGAAATTGATTTATGTATAAACTTTTTTTAAAAATCTTGTCTTGGCATTATTGTATTGTGCAAAAAGGCTGTTTTTACAAACTTTGTGTAAAGGACCTTAATTAAGGAACATGTTTATTTATGTCAAACAATGTGGTAGGATTAATTAGAAAACAAATTGACGCGTGAGTAGGGTGGAAAGTGGGAGAATGGAATGCCCCGACGGCACCATCCTACGGACGGGTGGACCTGATTAGTCAGGTAGCTTTCCAACATATTAAATGAAAGCCCTACGTTAGATAAATAGGTTCTCGGGCAATTCTATTCTAGAAGACTAGGCCAATGGGTGGCTGTGCCTTACATGGATGAGGAAAAAAAGCGTTGTCTTTAGGAATCAAGACTAGTAGTTGCCCAAATTATGATCAATTACTCTATGGGTGATTTGATTTTTAGAAGACCATGCTCCCCCTGCGGGATAAAACTAGGTCTTACCTATGAATCGTATCCTTGAATCTCTACATGGTCAAAGTGTCGATGAGTAGGAAATTTTCTCCAAGATAAGACTTAGTGGACTATCTTAAGTGTTTTCCCTATTTTTGGAAGGGGGGAACCTTACAAGTGGTATCAGAGCTGATCTTAGTTCCTAGGATTTGTTTTTCAAAGGTTAACTATCAAGGGATTAAAACAAGTGATTGTTTATCATATCAGGACGAATCAATCATCTCTACTGGCCATAGAAGTGATTTGAATATCCTCACATGTTGAGACAATCATCCTATGAAATTGTGCTTGTATTTTGGGGGGTACACACGCAAGATATTTGTACACTAAATTTGAGAAATAATAGTGGGGAGGAAACCGTTTGAGGAAAAACATAGGGTGATCAAATTAAGAAACTAGTGAGAGACTGAATAGAAGGATAGACCGAAACTTTGTTTAGATACATTTTTAGGATATATCTCATTAGTTTGCATATTATAAATTATTAAGATTATAACTCCATTAAGGTTTGAATAGTTGATGTGTGAATCCCATCCATTGGATGCTTTACACTAGGACAATCATCCAAGATTTTGAGCCCATCTCAGAAAAACATGGGTCTCGGATGTGTAATTCCTAGAGGATCATGCTCTTAGATGTGTTGATCCCAAGATACTAGATGTGTAATTTTCATAAAACTAATCATCTCAGATGTGTCAATCCTGATAATCTTTGGATGTGTCAATCCTAAGGCACCAGATGTGTAATTCTCAAAAAATGAAGATCTCAGATATATTAAATCCAAAGTGCCTTTAGATGTGGCGCTATGATAAGTATTTGATAGTTTTTGAGCTTTTCATGGATACAATGAAAGAAGCAAGTTCACCCTTGCTCGTCTAAAAATCATAAGAAATGCCAAATTAGTTGGAAGCACTGTTGTCAATCTAACCACCACTGGAACCAGAATCAGTTATGGGATGCCATGAAAGTACATCTTCGAGAAAGGTTTTGTCCTCCAAGATTTCGAGAGGATAAAATGAATGAATTTTTGGAGCTAACCCAAGAAAGGAAGACCCTAAAAAAATACCACCAAACTTTTATTAAACTTCTCCGATTTGCTCTAGAGACGGATGAGGTAACTCTTCTCCATCGATTCATTTGGAAGCTTAATCTACCATTGAATAACCTTGTCAAGAATGCAAAACTATCCTCTATTTCAGAAGCCATAATTATAGCTAGAGACTATGATAAAGTTTTTTTATATAGAAAGTATCGAGAAGGACATGAGTCCTTCCATGTTAATCAAGAAGAGATCTCCTAATTCAAGAGGAACATCAAGCCCACCCCTAGCTACAAGGAATCATGAGCTAGAGTAAAAATTAGGTTAAGAAATAGGGATAGCAGGGTTAAAGATAACCGAATTCAACAAGTATTTCTATGAGTAAATAGAAGAGGATTGGTGCAAGATTCATGTGAAGTAATGTGCATGATGAATAGAGGTATTCTACAAGACGATACTAAGATTATGAAATTGCTATCATAGGTTAGATTGTGTAAAGGATTGATTCCCTTACGTTTCTCCATGACAATTCATTAAGTACCATATTACATGGGGGTATAGAATAAGGAATTCAAAAGTTCATAGCATTTGAGAGGTATATGGATGCATGAACTTAGGATAATAAGGCCAATTAACTTTAGAATAATAGACCTTTTGGAGGCACAACAAAACAAGCCAAACACATGAAATATTGGACTCGGAACAATGTTTAGATAAAAGAAGATTTCTACCTAGTGGGGACACCACTTTGAAAAAGACAGAAGGATTTACTTAGATACTACCCCAGCACCCGAGATGAGGACATCTCTAATCTTTTAAGTGGGGGAGATTGTAAGGCCCCTCCCAAGCCATGTATGTATGTGTCTCTTTTAATATAGATTTCAATAAGGAAAGAGAGTGTACTTAGAGAAGAGTGAGACAATAAGGCTAGAAACATTAGGAAAGTGTTAGAATAAAAATATTAGCTCCAAAAATCCTGGAAGAAATAAGAAGACAAGAATAGTTCTATTAAGAGATAAGTATCTTCAGAAATAGAAATTCAAATTTAGGTGATAAGAGGTCATATTTAGAGTAAAACGAAGTCTAGGGGGGGTCTTTTATAGGGAGACACCCACCATGGTGCATGGGAAGGCAATGCATTTCTAAAGATGGCGCATTTGTGACTATATAGAGACGTTTTTGCCTATTCTAGCCTAGCAGACTTGTAGAACAGATAGCTTCCGATTCTTTTGATTGGTAATATGACCATATTCTGAGTTTTTATCAGAGAGTTATGGCCGAAACAATTTGCTTATTCTGTTAGGGTCTCTACACAGGGAAAACTGTAAAAAGGCAGCAAGTAGCCTCAAGGTAATCCTAGAGCTTGAGATGTATATATCCCTTCATTCTTATCTAATATCTTAGAAAAGAAGCTTAGATTGCTATGGTATTTTGGAGGAAGAGACCAAAACTCCATAGCTTTTCTTTTAAAGAAAGAATAGTATGCCGTAGCCCTGCAAGAGAAGGCTATTTTGCCATAGACCTTCGAAAGAGAGAAAAGTCACAGTACGAGTAAGAGGAGATAAAGCTTGGGGATGATCGGATGATTTCAATCGTAAGAGAAGGTATTAGAAGACTCTATTCTCATATGTCAAGTTCTAAAGCTCTTGTTATCGAGCAAAGGTAACGATAAACGACAAATTTCCATAAGGTATATACATATTTTGTTTTTCAATTACATATCATTCTTAGGGGTTGAGGTATGGCCCCGGCTTCTCTATTAATTGTTAATAGTAATCTATTTGATTGATTTACTAGTTAAAGTTTGTATTCTTTTAAACAATAGCATATGCCTTAAATAACGAATGTCTTATCGCAATCTTAAGTTGAAATGCAAAAATCTTTGTGAAAAGGATTGTTTTCTTAAGAAGGTAACATGGATTCTAGTCCTATGGTTTAGTTGAGTAAATGGATTGTCATCTTGGTCAAAGTAAGGTACATGTACAATTTCTCCGTGCCTTGACACTGCCCCGTTCTTGTGCTTGTGTAGACATCACATCCATCCATCCATCCATTCACATCTATTTCATAGAATTTAAGAGAATTCTAATTTTGATATAAAGATTCTTTACGCATCTATTTATGCATAAAATAACTTCAGTGGGAATAACACTTTTATAAAAATCCTTTTATGCATCTATTTATGCATAAAAATCAACTTTAATGAGACTAACACTTTTGAAATAAAAATAAATCCTTTATGCATCTTTCTATGCATAAAATCAATTTTAATGAGAATAACACTTTTGAAATAAAAATAAACCACTAATGCATAAAATCAATTTTAATGAGAATAACACTTTTGAAATAAAAATAAATCCTTTATGCATCTTTCTATGTGTAAAATCAATTTTAATGAGAATAACACTTTGAAATAAAAATAAATCCTTTTTGCATCTTTCTATGCAAAAAATCAAATTTAATGAGAATAACACTTTTGAAATAAAAATAAATTCTTTATGCATCTTTCTATGCATAAATCAAATTTAATGAGAATAACACTTTTGAAATAAAAAAATATCCTTTATGCATCTTTCTATGCATAAAATCAATTTTAATGAGAATAACACTTTGAAATAAAAATATCCTTCATGCATCTTTCTATGCATAAAATCAAATTTAATCTTTCTATGCATAAAATCAAATTTAATGAAAATAACACTTTTGAATTAAAAATAAATCCTTTATGCATCTTTCTATGTATAAAATCAAATTTAATGAAAATAACACTTTTATAATAATTTTTTTTCCATTATGCATCTTTCTATGCATAGAAATAAAATTCAATGAAAATAACACTTTTATAATAAAAACAATTCCATTATGTATCTTTCTATGCATAGAAATTAATTTTGATAATTAATATAAGTGATATCCATGCATATTCATAGGTGAATATGTACATGGACTAATTAGAATAATTCTTTTAGAATGCGCAAACGGTGGGAATTACTCTTTTTGAATAACATAAAAACAAACTTTCTTTTCCACAAAATTTTGGAAAATTTTACCATAACCTTCTTTGTATGGCTGATCATTTCTCATTTTTATCATTCTAATTTCAACTTAAATTAACCCAATCTAGATGTATAGGACTCTAATCTACTCAATTTTGGAAAATTTTACCATAACCTTCTTTGTATGGTTGATCATTTCTCATTTTTATCATTCTAATTTCAACTTAAATTAACCCAATCTAGATGTATAGGACTCTAATCTACTCAATTTTTAGAATTCAAGAGAGTAAACAATAAGAAAATTTTAATTAATCATTTAACTAATCTTTCTCGCATTAATAAAGGCTGAATTGTAAAGAAGAGAAGGGAGTGGCCTTTTCCTCAAAGGCATAGCATTTTAATTTAATTCAAGTAACTATAAAACAAGAAAATCAAGAAACCATAGATTTAAAATTAAAAAAGTAAGAAAATTTAGCTTTCATGGAGTTGTAAGCTTTACTTTGGCTTGAGGGATTGAGGGTTCTACTCTTGTTTGAAGCAAGAGTGGCCACCAATTTCTTTGGAGAGGATTAGGCCAAAAACAATTGAATTATTAAAAAATTCAATGTAAATGGCTCAGGACAGGAGTAGAGTAACAATGCATAAACACCATTAAGGTTTTATAAAGGGGGAGGCTTCTATTTATAGGAAAAAGTGAGTCTCTAACCAAGCAAACTGATTCTAGAATTTTCCAGATGACTTTGGTCATTTTTTGACCATTTTTAGGTCAGTTTAGCTTACTTTTTGGATCTAGTTGAAACATGAGAGAGGAGAGATGAAAATATCTCATTATTTTTTAGTTTAAAACTCCTCCTCACATGTGAAATAGGCACCTCCTTCATGAGGGGAGATCCCCACAATGAGGTGTCAAAAATGCATCATTTCCTCTAAATATCTCTTAATTTTTAACTAATAAACCTTGTATTCAGTCAACTCTTCGTCTTATGTGAACATTTACTCATTTTTGGGGGGTTTTCCTTTTATTCTTCAATTTATCTCCTCCCTACATTTGGAGTAATCTTCTAAGTCCATAGGAACCCTAATTGGAGCATAATTCAAAAATTTTTGAAAATCTGGATCCTTAGGCTAAGGTCCTTTATACCTATTTTTAATTAATTCCAATTGCACATTGGAAAGTTCTTTTTAAATTTTTGTTTCAGAGGAAATCATTTTAGACACTAGGAGGTTTTCTATATCCAAAAATATTTCAATTTTGAATTACCTCCCTTTAGACATTTTCTATCTCCAGGCCAAAACAGGATTTTATTTTTATTTCTGAGAGGGGAAATTATAAGATCAAAAGGGGAGGCTCTTACACTTGCACACCTCAAAAGCAAGAGGGAGGAATCTTACAACTTCCTTAGGGAGGAATCTTACAACTTCCTTAGGAGCCTCCATGAAGTTTACGGATGTCGTTCCTTCTCCACTGGGTTTGCTGTAGCAGTCTCTTGCCGTGTGTCCTGGCTTTCCACAATTGTGGCAAGTGTAGGTCCTTCCTCCTACTCTGCCTCTTCCTCGTCCTCATCCTTGAGAGAATACTCATCGGGTGAAGAATGCTTTTTCCTGTCCAGCTATTGAGTCCAGCCATTTCTTCTATTTGACTTTGGTCTCTTGCTCTAGTAGAGCTCCTTCTATCTCGTGCAGCTTCAATTCAGGTACATTCTTTAATGTTGCTACAATGTTTTCATATTCATCTTTGTCCACACTCTTCAAAAGCACTACTAGTGCCTCATCATCTTCTACCTTTTTGCCAATGGCTGATAGTTGTTGCTTAATGCTTTTATATTTGTTCAAGTGTGTGATTAAAGGCCCCCATAGATTTTTCCTCGTGAGCAGATACATGGTTTTTGTCTGCCATGTGTAAAACTGCTTCCCATTAAACTTGGCTATCTCTTGTGCCGTACTCATGATGATGTGAAGGGGGTCTTACCTCTTGATCCAATTTCAAGATTCAAGGGCAGTGTCTACCCTTTTACAACTCAATCTGGTGTTTAGGTGATGATTACAACAGATTTATCAGCATCAATTTACCAGAAATTACATTAAACCAAGGGTAACAAATCTATACTACGGAATGGTTAGAGTATCAAGCCATCTCCTAATTGCAATGTGAAGTTATAGGGATCTATATCAGATACCCAATGGTTAATTTGAACCCTCAATTGCGCTAAAAAATAATGATTAGTACTGATTAGTCATTGATTAGCAAATTAATCCTCTGTTTTGTGTACAAAAAACAGAGTATGTGGGGAGTCCAGATCTGGGGCCTTAGAGTTTAAATGAGCTCAAATCCTTTCAAGGCCATCAATAGTAATTATTCTAGTAGAGGATTAAGCTAAGAAACACAAGATTTGACCAAACATTGAATGCTTAATCTCTGTTTTACCAAAGTCACGTGCAGATTTGATGAAGAGCTCAGATCTCACTATAGACTTGATCAAATAAAAAACTGTCTTCATCAGCTTGTAGAGCACCCTTGAAAACCCCTAGGGCCAAGAGGAATTAGAGCCATTCCATCTGGTGTAAACAATATCTCCGATTCCCTTCAAAAAAAAGGTGCCAAAGTTCTAGTGAAAATCGCAGCTAACGAAGAGCAGCGGTTTGACGAATTGCTTGAATGGGCTGGAGCATGAGGCTTGTGGCTATGTGTGGCTAAAATCTTGGAGGCTATTGTTAAGCCTGGAGGGAGATCAAGCCCCTCCACTAGCTGGGGGTATAGAAGCTTGTTGAAAAAGAGGTAAAAATCTTTATTATCTACTAATCCTAATTAGCTAAGTGATTAGCAAGATAATGGGCTCATAAACTTGATGGATTCTAGGCTAGGCTTTGATACCATGTTAAATTTGTAGTAATGTGATGAGCTATGGTGGATCAAATGCTAGAATCAACATCATTAGAAAAGAGATTAGATGATAGTAGTGATCTGATAGCTTAATGTAGGCATGGATAATCAAAAACCAACAAATTCCCATTAGGCCAATGCCTCAATTTATAGATTTTACATCCAAGCATCTAATCCCACTGATTTCTCCTTGATTCACTCCACCTCTTTTGCTTAATTCTCTCCACCTCTTCTAAGAATATCTCCACACCTCCTAAATCTCCTCATGCTACCCTTTATTCTCTCCCAGTAGATACTTCTCATCTTTTCACAGCTTCTCTCACATTTACAGATTTTCTTTTACATCCTCTTGCTAAGGGCTTGTTCCTGTACACACCCTATTCACTTGTATATCTCAATACCTCCCCTCAAGTGAATACTCCTAGCACACGTGGACCCTATACCAAGTTTCCCTCTTACTTGGTAGTCTGGAACTAGTGCCTCAAGTCCCTAAATTGATAGTCCTTGATACTCTCTCTCTCTATGTGTCCAAGGCTACTACAAGTGCCGGTGACCTTGACTAAAGTGCTCACACATACATCTACCACATGGCCTATATCATCGGTGGCTTAGAGGTGGTTTTACTCTGTTGGGGTAGGTTACATTGGGTTGTGGGGTTTCTCTCTCTCTCTCTCTCTCTCTCAGAAAAGATGATCTGACTCCACTTCCTTATTTAGGAGCCTCCATGAAGTTTGCTGATGTCGTTCCTTCTCCATTGGGTTTGCTGTAGCAATCTCTTGCCATGTGTCCTAGCTTTCCACATTTGTGGCAAGTGAAGGTCCTTCCCCCTACTCTGCCTCTTCCTCGTCCTCGTCCTGGAGAGAATCCTCCTCGGTTAAAGAATGTTTTTTCCTCTCCAGCTGTTGAGTCTAGCCATTTCTTCTCTTTGACTCTGGTCTCTTGCTCTAGTAGAGCCCCTTCTATCATCTCGTGTAACTTTAATTCAGGTACATTCTTTAATGTTGCTACAATGTTTTCATATTCATCTTTGTCCACACTCTTCAGAAGCACTGCTAGTGCCTCATCATCTTCTACCTTTTTGCCAATGGTGGGCTGACAGTTGTTGCTTAATGCTTTTATATTTGTTCAAGTGTGTGATTAAAGGCTCACTTTCCTTCATATCCAGTTTGTAGAATTGCATTAACAGATTTATCTTTGAATTTTTTGCCTAAGTGCCAAATAATTTATTGAGTTCATCCTATGCATCTTTTGCCCATTGTATCCCTATGATGTGATGAATGATTTCATCATTTAAATTGAGTGCGATAAGTCCTAATGCTTTTTTGTTCTTGCTCTTCCACTCATTTTTCCCTCTCACCTTTGGGCATTCATCTCTTCCCTCAACTAGCCCCCACAGATTTCTCCTCATGAGCAGATACATGGTTTTTGTCTGCCATGTGTAAAACTACTCCCCATTAAATTTGGCTATCTCTTGTGCCGTACTCATAATGATGTGAAGAAGGGGGTCCTACCTCTTGATCCAATTTCAAGATTCAAGGACAGTGTCTCTCTATTTACAACTCAATTTGGTGTTTAGGTGATGATTACAACAGATTTACTAGCAAATATTTACCAGAAATTACATTAAACCAAGGGTAACAAATCTGTACGGAATGGCTGGAGTATCAAACCATATCCGAATTGCAATCTAAAGTTATAAGGATCTGTATCAGATACCCAATGGTTATTTTGAACCCTCAATTGCACCGAAAAATAGTGATTAGTGTTGTGTTTAATCACTGATTAAACACAGCACTAATCCTCTGTTTTGTGTGCAGAAAACAAAGTATGTGGGGAGTCCAGATCTGGGGCCTTAGAGTTCAAATGAGCTCAAATCCTTTCAAGGCCATCAATAGCAATTAGTCTAGTAGAGGATCAAGCCAAGAAACACAAGATTTGACCAAACATTGAATGCTTAATCTTTGTTTTACCAAAGTCACTTGCAGATTTGATGAAGAGCTCAGATCTCACTATAGACTTGATCAAATCAAAAACTGTCTTCACCAGCTTGTAGAGCACCCTTGAAAACCCTTAGAGCCAAGAGGAATTAGAGCCATTCCATCTGGTGTAAACAATATCTCCAATTCCCTTCAGAAAAAAGGCGCCAGTGTTTTAGCAAAAATCGGCAGCTCTACGAGTAGTGGTTTGATGAATTGCTTGAATGGTCTGGAGCATGAGGCTCGTGGCTATGTGTGGCTAGAATCTTGGAGGCTATTGTTAAGCCTGGAGGGACATCAAACCCCTCCACTAGCTGGGGGTACAGAGGCTTGTTGAAAAAGAGGTAAAAATTTTAATTATCTACTAATTCTAATTAGCTAAGTGATTATCTAGATAATGGGCTCATAAACTTGATGGATTCTAGGCTAGGCTCTGATACCATGTTAAATTTGCAGCAATGTGATGAGCTATGGTGGATCAAATGCTAGAATCAACATCATTAGAAAAGAGATTAGATAATAATTAAGATAATAATTAAGATATGATTAGTGAGCAATTAACTAATAGCTTAATGTAGACATGATAATCAAAAACCAGCAAATTCTCATGAGGCCAATGCCTCAATTTATAGAGTTTACATCTAAGCATCTAATCCCACTGATTTCTCCTTGATTCACTCCACCTCTTTTGCTTGATTCTCCCACCTCTTCCCAGAATATCTCCACACTTCCTAAATCTCCTCATGCTACCCTTTATTCTCTCCCAGTAGATACTTCTCACCTTTTCACAGCTTCTCTCACATTTACAGATTCTCTTTTACAGCCTCTTGCTAAGGGCTTGTTCCCGCACACACCCTATTCACTTGTATATTTCAACACCTCCCCTCAAGTGAATACTCCTAGCACACCTTGACCCTATACCAAGTTTCCCTCTTACTTGGTAGTCCACAACTAGTGCCTCAAGTCCCTAAACTGATAGTCCTTGATACTCTCTCTCTCTATGTGTCCAAGGCTATTACAAGTGCCCGTGACCTTGACTAAAGTGCTCACATATCCATCTACCACATGGCCTACATCATCGGTGGCTCAGAGGTGGTTTTACTCCATTGGGGCAGGTTACATTGGGTTGTGGGGTTTCTCTCTCTCTCTCTCTCTCTCTCTCTCTCTCTCTCTCAGAAAAGATGAGATGATCTGAGTCCACTTCCTTATAGGAGCCTCCATGAAGTTTGCCGATGTCGTTCCTTCTCCACTGGGTTTGCTGTAGCAGTCTCTTGCCATGTGTCCTGGCTTTCCACAGTTGTGGCAAGTGAGGGTCCTTCCTCCTACTTTGCCTCTTCCTTGTCCTCTTCCTCGAGAGAATCCTCCTTGGGTGAAGAATGCTTTTTTCTCTCCAGCTATTGAGTCCAGCCATTTCTTCTCTTTGACTCTGGTCTCTTGCTCTAGTAGAGCTACTTCTATCTCGTGTAGCTTCAATTCAGGTACATTCTTTAATGTTGCTACAATGTTTTCATATTCACCTTTGTCCACACTCTTTAGAAGCATTGCTAGTGCCTCATCATCTTCTACCTTTTTGCCAATGGGACAGTTGTTACTTAATGCTTTTATATTTGTTCAAGTGTGTGATTAAAGGTTCACTTTCCTTCATATCCAATTTGTGGAATTGCATTAACAGATTTATCTTTGAATTTTTTGCTTGAGTGCCAAATAATTTATTGAGTTCATTCGATGCATCTTTTGCTCATTGTATCCCTGTGATGTGATGAATGATTTCATGATTTAAACTGAGTGCGATAAGTCCTAATGCTTTCTCATTCTTGCTCTTCCACTCATTTTTCCCTCTTACCTTTGGGCATTCATGTCTTCCCTCAACTAGCTCCCACAGATTTTTCCTCATGAGTAGATATATGGTTTTTGTCTGCCATGTGTAAAACTACTCCCCATTAAATTTGGCTATCTCTTGCGCCGTACTCATGATGATGTGAAGGTGGTCTTACCTCTTGATCCAATTTCAAGATTCAAGGGCAGTGTCTACCCTTTTACAACTCAATCTGGTGTTTAGGTGATGATTACAACAGATTTATCAGCATA
The DNA here is from genome assembly GCF_041138505.1 of Cibotium barometz. Taxonomy (NCBI): domain Eukaryota; kingdom Viridiplantae; phylum Streptophyta; class Polypodiopsida; order Cyatheales; family Cibotiaceae; genus Cibotium; species Cibotium barometz. The sequence continues at coordinate 5,105,036 of NC_141061.1, forward strand.
AATTTACCAAAAATTACATTAAACGAAGGGTAACAAATCTGTACAGAATGGTTGGATTATCAAACCATCTCTGAATTGCAATCTAAAGTTATAAGGATCTGTATCAGATATCCAATGGTTAATTTGAATCCTCAATTGCACCAAAAAATAGTGATTAGTAGTAATTAATCTCACTGATTAGCAACTTAATCCTCTATTTTGTGTGCAAAAAACAGAGTATGCGGGGAGTCCAGATTTGGGGCCTTATAGTTCAAATGAGCTCAAATCCTTTCAAGGCCATTAATAGCAATTAGTCTAGTAGAGGATTAAGCCAAGAAACACAAGATTTGACCAAACATTGAATGCTTAATCTTTGTTTTACCAAAGTCACCTGCAAATTTGATGAAGAGCTCGGATCTCACTGTAGACTTGATCAAACAAAAATTTGTCTTCACCAGCTTGTAGAGCACCCTTGAAAACCCCTAGGGCCAAGAGGAATTAGAGCCATTCCATCTAGTGTAAACAATATCTCCAATTTCCTTTAGAAAAAAGGCACCAGTGTTTTAGCAAAAATCGACAGCTCTACAAGCAGCAGTTTGACAAACTGCTTGAATGGGCTGGAGCATGAGGCTTGTGGCTATGTGTGGCTAAAATCTTGGAGGCTATTGTTGAGCCTGGAGGGAGATCAACCCCTCCACTAGCTGGGGGTACAGAAGCTTGTTGAAAAAGAGGTAAAAATCTTAATTATCTAATAATCCTAATTAGCTAAGTGATTATCTAGATAATGGGCTCATAAACTTGATGGATTCTAGGCTAGGCTCTGATACCATATTAAATTTGCAGCTATGTGATGAGCTATGGTAGATCAAATGCTAGAATCAACATCATTAAAAAAGAGATTAGACGATAATTAAGATGTGATTAGTGAGCAATTATCTGATAATTTAATGTAGGCATGGATAATCAAAAACCAACAAATTATCATTAGGCCGATGCCTCAATTTATAGAGTTTACATCCAAGCATCTAATCCCACTGATTTCTCCTTGATTCACTCCACCTCTTTTGCTTGATTCTCTCCACCTCTTCCTCCCAGAATATCTCCACACCTCCTAAATCTCCTCATGCTACCCTTTATTCTCTCCTAGTAGATACTTGTCACCTTTTCATAGCTTCTCTCGCATTTACAGATTCTCTTTTATAGCCTCTTGCTAAGGGCTTGTTACCGCACACACCCTATTCACTTGTGTATTTCAACAAAAAATCGTGGATGAGATCAACAATAGCAAGATAAGGATAAGATAAACGTGGAGAGAGAGAGAGAGATACAATGTAGCAAAAAACTTATCAAAGCTTTAGCTAAAATAAAAGCCTACACATTCCTTTCTCTTCTCACACCATATGAGATAGAGTTGATTCCTTTATAGTTTCTAGGCTAGGGTTTGATACACACAAATCTTATCTCAACATGAGATGGTTTTCTACACACACACACACACACACACACACACACACACACACACCTTATCTCATCATGAGCATACAACAATTTCAACACCCCCCTCAATGCTAACCATGGGACATGGGAAAGCATTGGACATACTCATCCACCAAAAAAAGGGGAAAGCCTTTATAACATAGGCTTGTACAAGAATTGGCTTGTGAGTTACAATGTGTGCTTATTACTACACTCCTTTATCATAGGAGTCCCTCATTAGGAGTAGAGGTAGTAAATACAAAGTTCCCCACCTCTTGTTTAGAGGCATGTTGTGGACACCTTGAAGTAGTGTGCCCTTGCTCTCCACACTTACTACATTTAAGCTTATGGGGATACCTTTTGAAACATTGATCCGCCATATGCACTTTTCTGTTACAATAAAAGCATTTAAATTTATGCTTCATGACAAGAGTCTCATTTGATGTAGATCCTCCATTCTTTACACACGTAGTCATTGATACTCTTCAAGGAGAGCTGCCTCGATGCCTTCGAAGGTAGGGTTGGGAAGGTCCTTTGGGGTGGTGATGAGGTTGGAGAACTCATCGGACATTACCTTGAGAAGAACTGCCATGGTGTCCTCGTCTTTGATTCTTGCATCAATGCTTGCAAGTTGTCCCATTATGCTCTTCATGTTGCTTATGAAACCTCCAAGGGACTCTCCACTCTTCATTTCAAGGCCAAAAAAATCACCTTGAGACAGATACGGGAGTGCTTTCCCTTTTCTCCATAAAACTTTGCCATCTCATCCCACATTGCCTTAGCAGTCTTCATGTTGGCCACATGATGAATGAGCTTTTAGTCCATATTTAGAGCTATAATGGAATGATCTTTTCATCATCTTCCACAATTTTAGAATCATCAAAATCCATGACCTTCATGTCTTTCACCAAGCACCACAAAGCTTTGCCCATGAGAGCATATTACACTTGGACTTGCCAAGTGTGAAACTGTTCTTCATTAAACTTGTCAATGACACAAGTATCTTTTGACATGATGATGATGGGAAGGTAGGAGAGGTCTTACTACTTGCCTTATAGAATGGCAAGAACAATGTCTATCTCCTTTACAAACTGGGTGTCCCAACACAAGAGAGGGAAAAAAAAACAAGCTTAATGATTTGTAAAGGCAAATGCGTAGGCAAAAAACTATAAAGACTTGATGCATATAAATAAGACCTTAAATCCAATGGGCATGGGAATGTGAAAATAAAGGTTTTAGTCATTTTTAAATTATTTTAATGAAAAATTTACCCTTAATGGACTTTTGTGTGGATGCCTTGCTTGACAGTTTGCGACCATGTCGCTGTGGGTCGTCACCTGTTTTGTCGTGGGACACGTAAACGAAGAAGAGGGCCCAAACAAGAGTGGCCACTCCAAGTAAAATCCACCAGCAAGGGGTTGATAATGCGCAAGCCTAGGATCGTCCATTCAATGGACAACTGGCACAACTGGCACCAGCAAGCAAAGGCAGATCAGCAAATTGGCACTACTATTGCCCTCAGTTTGGTTGAGTCGAGGAGTTGGCCAACGAAGACAATTCGGTAACTGGCACTACTGGCACCCTCAATATGGTTGAATTGAGGGGGTGGCCAACAAGGATAGTCCAACAACTGGCATTGCTACCACCCTTAGTATGGTTAAATCAAGGGGTTGGCCAACAAAGTTGGCTTGGAGGACATACCTTTGATACTAGACTGGCTGTGATACCAGGTGAACAATCGTGGATGAGAATAACGATAGCAAGGTAAGGATATGATAAACGTGGAGAGAGAGAGATACAATGTAGCAAAAACTTATCAAATCTTTAGCTAAAATAAAGTCTTACACATGCCTTTCTCCTCTCACACCATATGAGAAACAGTTGATCTCTTTATAGCTTCTAGGCTAGGATTTGATACACAAACCTTATCTCAACATGAGATGGTTTGCTACACACACACACATACACACACACGCACACACACCTTATCTCATCATGAGCATACAAAAATTTCAATAGTTTTATAATGATATGCTTGGCACACAATCTACTCTCCTTTGCTACGTGAAGTCATTAGCCCCATTATTGGTCAAAGAACAAGTAGCTACTATTTATATCGGAGTTAACGGATATTTGGATTTACTATATGAAGTGCAACAGGGTAATTTTGAAGCTTTCCTCCTCCCTCCGCCGAGGGAAAGTATCCTCTTTAACAGGGGGACTCTGTAAGGGAATTACAAAACAAAGGGACAACAATTGTACACACACATAAGCTACCAAATGAGATACGTTTCACTAGTGAATGAATGCTAGGAACCATTGCATGTACCGTAGGTTTGGTAGATCCAGAACCATCAGTGATTGGTGAATGTGATGAGTCAAATAGTATACTTGGGAGTTGGGTAAATAACTTGAAAAGTCTAACATGAGAATAGAGGATATAAGTGCCAAAAATACCAAAGTACTTGGTTAACTTAAAACTATTATCTATGGTGATAATGGGAACTTGGTTGGTAGCTTTTGGGTCATGCCCATAGGAACTTTAAAAGAACATATCATTCTTGGATGGACCTGGATGATAGTGACTCAATGCAAAATTGACTGGGCCACAAGGAGTGTCTTAATGGTAAAAAATCAGACACTGCCTCCACATCAAATGCATTGAACCAACACCAAGTATTTGAATGCCATGAGGAAAAAGCCTCAAAATCGACACAATCCAATGCCATTCCCTCCACATCAACATCCACTTCACCACCACAAGGTTCTTCATCTTCAAGCTCCACATCTATATCTGCCTCTATAAAGAACTAGCTACCAGTAGGGTATCAGCAAGGAAAGCCATAACCTACCCTTAAGTGAGTCCCTAAAGCTCCTCCCTAGTTCTCCCTCACTAACCCACTAACAAGAAACCCACTAACCCACTAACAAGAAACCCAAGAGGCACCACAACCAAAACCAATCCAAACCATACGTTAATTCTCCATGGATTCCAACTCGTCTTCTTCAAGCTCAAGGCTACTATGAGGGTACGAGTGGATTCGGGTGCCAAAAAGGAAGCAATGCCCATAACCTCATCAACAAAAACAACATCCATGGGATGACCCTCAATCTTGTCTATTCATAGTGCCAAAATTAACAAAGGCAAGAACCAAATCAAAATTGAACCTTCCTCTCACCAATCTTTCAAAAGATTTGGATTCCTAGGATTGTAAATAGCATGGAATGCGCCTTAGGAAGGGGGGAATCACACCAATGTTAAAAGATGCAAGATTCACACCATCTAAGGTTTGCAAAGCCTTGGAGAAATGTGACGTTGCTTGGTTGGTGAAAAAAAATTCCTACATCAAAGGAGGAATTGCAGGTTGCTGTCTTCTCAGGAGACAATTTTATAGATTAGTTCTAACTGCCCCATGAGTTAGGTGGTGACAGGAAGCTACAGAATTACCAGTTGCACTTATCAGATTACATTGGCAAGATTACGGAGATAGATCTACAATCACAACTTATCTATCTACCATCGGCAAGATGACGAAGACCTACCTGGATCATTATTGCATGTCTTATTTATAGCTGCTAATAGTGAACAACATAGTGAAGTGAAGTGAACAACATAGTGAGCAGAAGCCACCTGCTGAGTGTGCAGCCTGAGTCTAACACTCAAACAACACTGTCGGAATTGTCTGATCTGAGCTGATTGAACTCCTTAGCATTAAGATAGGGTTTTGGGAATTAGCCCTTTCACGTTAGAGATAGAAATCATTATTTGTTGTATCACATTCGATTCAATTATACAAACCATGCTGATTCAGTTTTTAACTTTTTCATTCAATCTATCCGTTGGTCGTTGTGATGCATTTCCTTGTCCTTGCAATTTTGACATGGTATCAGAGCCTCGTTTATGGCCATTGCATAGAGTCTGCCTAGGTGCCACCTAGCCTCTGAGATTAAGCACACCAATATTTGAATCAGATTCAATCACACGTACCTTAGAACTACACTTCCTTAGATTTGCAACCGTTCTGCTCCATGTTGGCCTAGAACAACTACTAAGTCATTTTTTTACATTCTAGAATTTGTTATTCCACACTTGGGTTATAGATTTAGCATCACCCACTTTCGCCTACTACAGACTCAGATCTATAGAATCTACATCAGCTCTTCCAACCTACTGATGCCACGCATCTTCCAACTTGTGGAGAAGCCACATCGACTTCTGATCGGTTTGAAGCCACGTTATCTTCCGACTGTTTGAGGCCATGTCATTCTACAACCTGTTAGATGCCACATCATCTTTTGATATTGGAGCCAACTATCTAAAACAGCTATCGGAGCCGGTTGTCTAAAATAGCTATCAGAGCTAACTGTCTGAACTAGATACCAGAACCAAATGCCTAAATTAGGTACCAAAATTAGCTTCCTGAATTGGTTGATGCAATAAGCCATCTAAATTAGTTATTAGACTTAGCCATCTGAGTTGACGTACTCTTCTAACAATCATCAACTTGCTCTATTGACAACCAATGACTTACTATAACTATTAGTTATCACTTGTTGTCACATAACTTTTTGCATTCTAGAGTTGGCATTCAGCATATTGGCTGGGTTTACTTGTTTGGCCAAATTTACTTTTTTATCTAAGTTTACTCGTTTGGCTGGTTTACTCATTTGGTTGATTTACTCATTTGGTCAGTTTACTCATTTGGTCAGTTTACTCATTTGGTTGGGTTTACCTTCTTGGCTAGGTTCACTATAATCAGAAATAGCTTTCGGAGTTAACTCTAGCTGTTAGAACCCAAAGGAATAATTAGCTATCCGTTCTACTGATTCAATGGCACCCTACTTGAGTAGCCTCCACTTGGAGAGAGCTGAAAAACTCAATAGTACAAACTATGCAACATGGAAGCTGAAGATGGAGTCACTATTATTCTTCCAAGATTGTTGGGAGATATGTTTTCTATGGAGAGACCAACTGATCTAACTGCTAAAGCCCTAGCAAAATGGACAAGAAAGCCATGTTTTCTGTAACATACCCATCTTCACTAATAAAGAAATGTCCATGTAATTATGAGTTTTTATGGTATAAAAATCAATGATTTTATTATTTGAGTCATTTCTACTTAGAATCTTCAAATTCTGAGCCCAAATTTGGAATCTGCGTACGATTTTACCCTAGTACAGGATTTTACAGCATCCAAAACGGACATTAAAGCTGCCCAAGATCGATGTAACATACCCATCTTCACTAATAAAGAAATGTCCATGTAATTATGAGTTTTTATTGATTTTTATACCATAAAAACTCATAATTACATGGACATTTCTTTATTAGTAAAGATGGGTATGTTACATTTGCTATCCACATGATAAAGCTGAGTGTGAAGGATGACATCCTTAGCCATTTGAGGGAGGTGCTGACTCCCAACAAAGAAGCTTGGGATAATCTGAAGGTGTATGAGTCTAAAAGTACTTCAAGATAGATTACCTTGAGATCTGAACTCACAAATGAAACAAGGAAGCCCAATGAGAATTCTATGGACTTCATCAAGTGGGTGAAAGACCTCCATCAACTAATAGATGTGGGAGACAAGATGTCCATGGGATGAAGGTAGGCTATGAAGGGAAAAACCCTGACTTGACGAAATGGAGCAGCTCCTTATGGATGAGGATCAAAGAAAAGTAGCCATGAAGAATATCCATGGTAGCAGCAACACTTTAGTAAGTAACAACAATGAAAATTCTCTCTTCACAACAAGAGGCAGAGGTAGATCAAATAATAAAAAAGGACGAGGAAGACATAACAACTATCAGCCCAACAACAACAACAATGATCAAGGCACTCATGAAGGTACTTATTCTTCTAATGGTAGAGATGGCTATTCCTCTAGAGGTAGTGTTGAGATTCAAGCTCGATGTCAGCTATGTGCTGGCATGTTACGTAGTAACATGTGTGAGACATAAATGACTGCGTCCAGTTGGTCATAGTGTGTGAACATTAGCTAGAGTTAGCAGTGTTTGGACACAACACAAGTAGTGTGTTGTAGATTATGGATTATGGCTTTATGCATTGTGTGAGAAGGGAGATGGCTTCCCTCTATGGCTAGGGTTTGATAATACATTAGGGTTTGCTCCTTTGTGTGTGTCTCCTCTCTCTCTACCTGTTTTTTCATCATGGTATCAAAGCCTGGTGCTCTCTATTAGGGTTTATGAGAAAAGAGGGAGAAGAAGCTATGAAGAAAAGCTGTGAAGCTTGGAGCACACCGATTGGATCTGTGAAGCTTGCCATTGGATCTGTGAAGCTTGGAGCACACCGATTTTCATCAAATCTGAGAGCTTGGACTACCAGGTAAGGACTATTAAACATCCTTGAGCGGATTGCAGGTGCAAAAACACAAACAACACTAGATTTGAGCAAAGAGAAATTTCTATTTTGCAAGCTCTCCATTGAAGCTTGAGTGTGGTGAATGTATGAGGCGAATGGATGCAAATATGACAAAGAATCATGTATCTAGCAAATGGGAATGTATTAGCAACTCATGTGCAAGACCTACAATGAATTTGAAGCAAAGATGATGCATTTAAGTGATTGGAATTCACTGTTTTGAAGCCCTCACCAAAACAGAGAAGAGATGTCCATTGTTGATGAAATTGGAGCTAGTTTTCTGCAAAAATCAACTAATTGATGGATTGGGTACATGCCTAGGAGTGTTGGGCACATATATATACCTTTAATTATCACAACAAAGTCACCAAATCACCTCATGAGCAGGTGGCGCAGCCTATAGGGAAGAAACAGAGTAGTTTTCTCATCTTTTTGAAAAGTGGAGGCCAAATGCTACTTTGTTGACTGATTAAATTCAGAATTTGCTTAGCAACTTTGTGGTACACACACTTGAGAAGGTTGCTATGTGATTGGTTGAAGCAATTATGCATTATGGAGCTGATTATGAGCTGATTAAACAAGCTGTCTACAGTGAGTAGTGAAACAGAGGGTCATTAATTGGCTAATTACTCTCTCGACTTAAACAATTGGTCTAATTCCTTTTACATGGAGTTAGTAGACATCATTGCTAAGCTAATGAATGCCTAGTCTCTCAATTTGGACAAGAATCAAAGGAAATTAGAGCACTTTTACTATTGGTTTTTCCTAGTTTTATTGGTTTTTCTCACAACAAAGAAGGGGATTTGATAATTTTGGTATGTACGCACCTTGGTTGGTGTTGATATGCAACATTGAGCTTTTTTAGGTGTCAATGAAATTTATCCACACTTGATTGAACCACTACATTGATGAGAAAACGTGGTGCTCATGATAGATCAAGTGTGTGGAGGAGAGGGACTCACAAAATACAAGAAAAATATCTTGCTTATTAAGTTGCTTATACATACAACTAGGCCTTGCTCTCATACAAAATGCCTCCTGGCCTCACCTTTAAATAAGTGAACAAGTGGACCTCAAGTCCATTCACACTCACACCCTTCTCTCACCCTTCTACTCAACCTTAGTCTCTTAATACCCCCCCTCAATACCAACTATGGAAGGATGGAATAGGAGGTATTGGACATAAGATGCCTTTATAACATTAGGCGTACAAGGCTTGGAATATAGGTGTGGTAATCTAGGATTTACAAAAGTGTTCCTAGAGCCTTAGAGGCTATTACATTGATGCCATCTAAGTCTTTAATTTGTTTGTCGATGAAGATGTACACCTCAATGATGGTGCACCCCACTCTTTGTGTTTGCTTGGCTTCTTGTAGATGACATGGTTGAGACATACATGCCATTGCTTCCACCATATGCTTTCCACCTTGACCATTCTCACACAATGATCATAAGTAGGCTGCCACCATTGCTTAAGTGGTTTGCTTTTAGATGGTCCTCCAACATGCTTTATGCTTCCTTGAATACCATATCTCCTCCATGAGTAATGAGGTAGATTTAAATGGGGAAGGGAAAGGGAGGGTCTTACCACTTGCCTTATGCATTGGTCAAGGGCAGTGTCTACTCCACAATTACAATAGCTTTTATGCATGTTAGTTAAATGATACCCTTTAGGGTTTGAAGTTACAAGCTTAATGAGTAATTGGTTGAGGTAAATACTCAAACAAATAAGGATTATCATCTTTGGCTCAAGAAGGAGAGGGCATGGCTCATAGTGTTGCCAATGCCTCTTACAAAAGTAATGACAAAAAATGCTTAAAATCATGACAACCAACAAGGTAGAGCATTTAGGAATTATATGCTCATTGTTACAACTTATCTTATACGATGAAAAATCAGAATATGCAGTGGAATGAAGTGCCTTGGTCTTGGGAAACGAGAACATATGGCTTATGGCATGCCTATGCCTCTTACAAACAAGGGCCTCAAGGGTAATATACAATAACATTGTAAATGAACACTTAGTGTACATGTGTTCAAGTTTAAAACCACTCAAAAATCTGAGTTTGATGATGAAAAAACCAGAATTCTTCCACCTCTTTAGCTTATGAGGTGAAGACAATTGGTTCATGGTTGTACCATTCCTCTTTGAAAGAAGCGGTTGATGATGAAGACTTGAACTGTAGCACTTATGGTGTGTGCCCGGCCTCCATGTTGATGAAGAAGAGCCTTCTTAATATAAATGACCTCCTCCTTTGATGGTTAAGACCACCTTAGTGTTGAGCAACACTTTAGTTGATGATTAATATCACCATTTGTGTGTATAAAACACAATTAGTGCTAAAAGGCACATTTTTAGTGTAAAATAACACTTGTTTTGGTGATTAACTCACCATTAGTGTTTAATAACACTATGAGTAATTAAAAACACTTTAAGATAACCTCCCTTTGCTGGATTAACAGAGTGATTAGTGTTAAACAACACAATTAGTGCTTAGAAGCACACTTTAATCACTTTGAAAGCTTAAAACTTGATGTCGGTGTTGAAGCTTGACGGGTATGAGGTTTATGGCTACCTCATGTAGATGGAAAACACTTCAAAATCAAGATTAGGACCAGCAATACTAATGCACTCTCACACTTGAGTGATTAGTGGAAGGGAGAGATGATTAGAGAGAGCAAAAACCCAAAAAACAAGCTTTAATGGAGAGCTTGAGGTAAGAAAATGAACCCACGCCTGGTCTTTTGCTTCCAGCCGGCGAATGCGTGGACGGTTGGAGCTCTAGTCAGAGCTGTGTGTCCTCCACTCAATGGGCTACCATAGCCCTAAGATGGCTTGGCTTATTGTGGTCTACAGCCAAGCAATGGCTGTACGACCCAGTGCAGCAGGCAGAAAACGCAGGCGAGCTACTTCGTGGGCAATGCCGTCGCAGCGCCACCAGCTATCATGAAATTAGCCGTATGAACTGTAACGCCCGGTGCTGCTCTTCAACTTTCATGAAGGATTCGTGGAGTGATGAGCCCTCTACATGCTTGTGGAAGGCCTCCAAGGGCTGGAGGTTGAGCTCCACACAAAGGAGATGAGCAAAAAGTGGATAATTTTGACCTATTCTCTACACCACAAAGTTTGAACTCACCTAGGCTCTAGATACCATGATGAGAAAACGTGGTGCTCATGATAGATCAAGTGTGTGGAGGAGAGGGACTCACAAAATACAAGAAAAATATCTTGCTTATTAAGTTGCTTATACATACAACTAGGCCTTGCTCTCATACAAAATGCCTCATGGCCTCACCTTTAAATAGGTGAACAAGTGGACCTCAAGTCCATTCACACTCACACCCTTCTCTCACCCTTCTACTCAACCTTAGTCTCTTAATACACATTGTAATTTGAAGCCTTGGAAAGCACACCAGAATAGGGTACTTTGGACTGCGTATGCCAGTTCAATTTGAATGTAATCAGTTTGATTTTCTACATCAACAGTGAAGTTCGTTGAATACTTTGGAGTATCTGGAACACTTATTAGAGTGTGGTTGAGCTAAGGAAGGATCATTTATAGAATTGGACATGTGTAGAAGGTGCATTTTCATTGAGCAAATATGTCAGACAACCCAGTACAGATTATGGGTGAGAAGTTGGATAGAAAGAACTTCCAAGCATGGAAGTACAGGATTAAAAGCTTTTTGAAGGGACAAGGATTTTGGAACCTTGTTACAGGTGCTACGGAGCCAGAGCCGGAACTACCTCGACAACCTACATAACAATAGGTTGTAGCTCATAAGCAATGGTCAGAGAAAGCATACAAAGTTTTGCATTACTTATCTATATGTATCTCGGATGCTATACTCATACATATACATGATGTTGAGAATCCCAAGGATGCATGGGATACATTGGTAAAGCTGTTTGATACAGATACTAGTGCTCATAAGTCTGATTTGAGATAACAGATTCATAATGTGAAGCAAAAAGGAAGGAGTATCCATGATTATGTTCAAGAGATAAAGAAGTATGCAGATGCATTGGCAACAATCAATGCCTCCATGCCTGATGATGATTTGGTAGACATTACCTTGCATGGTCTTGGCAAGGAGTACAAGTCTTTTGATACATCTATTTCTATTCAGAGTACAGGTTTACCAGATTTTGATGAGTTGGTTTCACTCTTGCTTGTTGAGGAAATCAAACTCAGTGACTCTTTTCATGATGCATCTACTAGCCATGATGATAATGGCAGAAATCAGGCTTTCTATTCATAAAGGGGATCAAGAGGCAGGGGGAGATTTGCATCACGTGGTGGTAATGGTCGTGGATGGCAGGATAGGTCACCACACAACATAATTTTCAGCCTACATATGGTGCTAGAGGTGGTCGTGGATATACACCTCAGAGAGGCAGAGGTAATCCTCATGGAAGAGGACGTTGGCAGGGCCAATAAACATCTATGCAAAATGTGGAATGCCATTGTTGTGGGAAATTTGGTCATATGGCACGTGATTGTTTCCGCCGCAAACAAAATGATTTGAGGGGGTAGAGCACAACATGGTGGACATTATGCATAACATGGTGGAAATTATGCAAATGGTGGAAATTTTGCATCAAGCAGTAATGATGATAGTGCAAATCACTTGTTTGCATCAAGCAGTAATGATGGTAGTGCAAATCACTTGTTTGCCATGAAACATGTCGTGGGATCTATGATGACAAATGGTGATAGTGATGACACTTGGTATATGGACTTTGGAGCATCAAACCATATGACTTGTCATGGCGAATGGTTTGAACATATGAAGCCTTTGGATGTGAAAGGCTATGTGGAGACAGGAGATGATACCCAACATGCTATCACACATGTTGGAAGTGTACCATTGGTTATGTACAATGGTGAAACAAAGTCTATGGCAGATGTCTTGTATGTGCCTTCTATTTACAAAAAGTTTGGCCTCAGTTGGTCGAATGGTGGAACAGGGTTTACAGGTTCATTCAATGAGCATGGTTGCTTCATTGAGGATTTCAAAAATGGATGTAGAGTCATTGCCAAAGGCAAGAAAGAAGGCAGGTTATTCAAGTTTGATGCTGGGATTCCTGAGTTGAAATCAGCCATGTTCTCTAAACATTGAAATGTGGTACAGGACATTGACATGTGGCATAAAAGGATTGGACATGTGAACATACAAAGGTTAAAGAACATGCAGACAAGAGGCATTGTTAGTGGGCTGCCTAGATTCAAGTATGATGGGAATATGCATGTCTGTGATGCTTGCCAATTTGGAAACTAAGCAAGGTTTCCATTTCCTAAAGAAGGCAAAATGAGTAGCAGGCCACTTGAGATAGTTCATAGTGATGTATGGGGTCCTACACAAAACCCATCTATTAATTTAGGCAGCTTGTATTATGTGACATTCATTGATTATTTCAACAGAATGAGTTGGATTTACTTTTTCAGAGAAAAAAGTGAAGTGTTGGGAAAGTTTATGGACTTCAAAGCTTTTGCAGAGAAGCAATATGGCTCTTGGATAAAATGTTTGAGGACAGATGGAGGTGGTGAATACACCTCACATGCTTTTGAGAATTTCTTGAGAAAGCAAGGCATTAGAAGGCAGTTAACTTGCACGTATACACCTTAGCAAAATGGTGTCGCCGCTGAGAGGAAAGAAAGAGTCATTTGTGATGTGACCACGGCGATGCTCAATGAAAAGAGCATGCCAGATTATTATTAGACAGAAGCGTGTGCCACACTGGTGTATGTACTTAATAAGACACCCTTTGCAGCCATACATGGAAGTACGCTAGAGATGCGTCTTATAGGTTTTAGGCCAGACATTGGACACCTCAAAGTGTTTGGTTGCATAGCTTATGTGTATGTGCCAGACGAGAGAAGGAAGAAGTTGGATCCTAAGGCAAAAAAGTGCATTTTTGTTGGTTATGCACAGGATCGCAAGGCATATAAATGTTACAATCCACAAACTAGGCAAGTGGTTATCTCACAAGATGTGGTGTTTGATGAACTTGCTAGTTGGTACAAGGCAAAGGATGAGGGTGTCATTGATTCTGTTGATGCTGATGTGCATGTGAACTTGCCACAAGCAAGTTCTATTTCTATGTCTAGGCTAGCAAAGTATGAGAGTAGCACTATACGTCCATGGTCAGGATGCTTGAGACATGAGAGTGTTGTTGAAATTTGAGCATAATGATGAGCTAGGGTGGATCATACACTAGAATCAACATGATTAACAAAGTGATTAAGAAATGATTAAGACGTAATTAGTGAATAATTAGCAGATAGATTAATGTAGGCATGGATACTCAAAAACCAGCAAATTCTCATTAGGGCTATGCCTCAATTTATAGTGTTTACATCAAGCATCAAATCCCCTTGATTTCTCCATGATTCACTCCCTGAATATCTCCACCTCTTGCCTGATTCTCTCCACCTCTTCTCTTTTCCCTGATTATCTCCCAGAATAACTCCACACTCCTAAATTCCCTCATGCTACCCATTATTCTCTCCCAGTAGATTCTTCTCACCTTTTCACAGGTTCTTTCACAATTACATCTCCTCTTTTACAGCCTCTATCCAAGAGCTTGTTCCCACACACACCCTATTCACTTGTATATTTCAACACCTCCCCTCAAGTGAATACTCCTAGTACACCTAGACCCTATACCAAGTTTGCCTCCCCTTACTCGGCAGTCCGCGACCAGTGTCTATTCCTCCCCTCAATTTAGCTCAACACACCTGGACCCTATATCAAGTTTCTCTCTTACTTGACAGTCCGTGACCAATGCCTCAAGTCCCTAAACTCCATAGTCCTTGACACTCTCTCTCTCTATGTGTCCAAGGCTACTATAAGTGCCCGCGACCTTGACTAAAGTGCTCACACATACATCTACCACGTGGCCTACATCATCGGTGGCTCAGAGGTGGTTTTACTTTATTGGGGCAGGTTACATTGGGTTGTGGGGTCTCTCTCTCTCTCTCTCTCAGAGATTTTCACATGGCTCCTCACTCTTTGGAGCCTCACATCTTCTCTTGTCTTCAGTCTTCTTCTCGTGGCAGCATCTCTCCACGCGTCCGTCTCTTCTTTCAGTCTTCTCGGGGCAGCTTCTCTTCTCGGGGCAGCTTCTCTTCTTGTGGCAGCTTCTCTTCTCGTGTCCATGTCTTCCTTCAGGTCTTCTTCTCGGTGTGGATCCTCTTCTTGGGAAGAGATATTCTTCTTCTTTCATGGCTGGGGCCATGAGCTCGTCCGTCAGGTCATTTTGCTCCATGTGAGCAACATGTTTCAATGTTTTGCTGACAGTTCCTTTGGGCTTTTTATGTTTATCTTTTGTCGTTATGCAATGCAAACCCAAATTTATGCGGGAGGTCTTACCTCTTGCCTTAATCTGGACAAGGGCAGTGTCTGTTCCCATTTTTACACTGATAAAATGTGCCCAATACATAATGCGTATAGCATTCATTCTCATGCACATTCCAAATGCAACTCTGGCTGTGAATAATCTTGAATTTGAGTGAGATTTACAGGCATTAACCAAGGGTTAAATGCAAAATGATGATTTTCACAATTTTATCAGCACAATTTTCCCAGAAATTACACTAAATTGAGAGTAACCAATTTGTACGGGATGGTTGGAGTATCAAACCAACTCCGATTTGAAATCTGAAGTTATAGGGATCTGTATCAGATACCTAATGGTTAATTTGAACCCTCAATTGCACCAAAGTACAGTGATTAGCACTGATTAATCACTGATTAGCAAATTAATGCTCTGGTTTGTGTGCAGAAAACAGAGTATGCTAGGAGCCCAGATCTGGTGCCTTCCACTTCAAATGAGCTCAAATGCTTTCAAAGGCATCAATAGCAATGAGTCTAGTAGAGGATTAAGCCAAGAAACACAAGATTTGACCAAATAATGAAAGCTTAATCTCTGTTTTACCAAAGTCACCTGCAGATTTGATGAAGAGCTTTGATCTCAATGTAGACTTGATGAAACTCAATTCTGACTTCACCAGCTTGTAGAGCATGCTTGATTACCCCTTGGGCTAAGAGGAATTAGAGAGCTTTGACCTGTGGAAGTTGCAATGTCACAAACATCTCAGAAAATAAGCGCTGGAAAAAACGCGTAGATCTCCTGAACCCGCCGGCGGTTTGCTGCGTTTTCTTGATAGACTTGAAGCCAAAGACCTTAGCTAGCTTGTGTAAGAATCTTATGCCCTAATTTTGAGTGTGCTAGATGCTAGAGACCCTCCACTGGCTGGGGGTGAAGGGGAAGAGTGAAAACTCACTAAAAACTGATTTTTTTTGCTAATTATCTTACTAATCCTGATTAATTCACTAATGGGCTCATAAATCTGGTTGATTCTAGGCATGGCTCTGATACCATGTTGAAATTTGAGCATAATGATGAGCTAGGGTGGATCATACACTAGAATCAACATGATTAACAAAGTGATTAAGAAATGATTAAGACGTAATTAGTGAATAATTAGCAGATAGATTAATGTAGGCATGGATACTCAAAAACCAGCAAATTCTCATTAGGGCTATGCCTCAATTTATAGTGTTTACATCAAGCATCAAATCCCCTTGATTTCTCCATGATTCACTCCCTGAATATCTCCACCTCTTGCCTGATTCTCTCCACCTCTTCTCTTTTCCCTGATTATCTCCCAGAATAACTCCACACTCCTAAATTCCCTCATGCTACCCATTATTCTCTCCCAGTAGATTCTTCTCACCTTTTCACAGGTTCTTTCACAATTACATCTCCTCTTTTACAGCCTCTATCCAAGAGCTTGTTCCCACACACACCCTATTCACTTGTATATTTCAACAAGTGTGAGCACTGGTAGTAGTGCTGTGGATAAAGGAAAAAAGAAGGTTGAAGGAATTGGCATTACAGGTTATGAGTCATCAAGTTTAAAAAGTTTAGATGAGGAACTTGGCATACCAGTTTTACGCACACCAGGTGCAAGGCAGGATAGATATGTGCCTCCACATGCTAGAGTGACAGGTGTTCAGAGTGATCCGCATGCATTGTGGAGATCCCAAATGGACAGGTATCTAGTTGACAGGTTGACATATCATTACTTTGCTATGCATTACGCATATATGACCTCTTTGGTGAAGCATGTGGAACCTACATGCTATACAAAAGCTATTTGGAAGCATGTATGGGAGAAGGCAATGGATGTTGAGATGGACGCATTGGTTCAAAATGAAACTTGGGATTTTGTTGCCTTACCACCAAAGGCAAAAATGTCATTGGTTGCAAATGGGTTTATAAGGTGAAATGCAAATCAAATGGTTCCATTGAGTGCCATAAAGTGCGGTTGGTAGCTAAGGGTTATGCACAAACTGAAGGCTTGGACTATGATGAAACATTTAGTGTAGTTGCAAAGATGGGAACAGTGAGAGCAATCATTGCTATGGCTATAGCAAATGGTTTGGAAATGCATCAAATGGATGTGAAAAATGCATTTTTAAATGGTGATTTACAAGAAGCTGTTTATATGGCACAGCCAAAAGGATATGTACACCCGAGGTACCCCACTCATGTATGCAGATTAAAGAAAGCATTATATGGTTTGAAGTAAGCACCTCGTGCTTGGAGTGATAAGATAAGCCAATATCTTATCTCCCTTGGATTTCAAGTTAAGGCTTGGATGTACACAGCTACACCACAGACGCAGATTGGGCAGGTAGCTCGTATGATAGGAGGTCTACTAGTGGTTACATTTGGAAGTGCAGTGGTGAGTTGGAGCAGCAAGAAGCAACCTACTGTTGCTTTATCTAGTACACAGAGGCTGAATACAGGGGTGCAGCCATTGCCACATGTGAAGGAGTATGGTTAAAGAGTCTCTTGGCTAACTTCGGTAAGCCTATTGATGGCAAGGTTGTCATTCATTGTGACAACATGCACAGCATACAGTTGGCCAAGAATCTAGTTTTTCATGCGCGGACCAAACATATAGAGGTCCACTATCATTTTATTAGAGAGAAAGTGTTGGATGGTACAGTGGATTTGCAATATGTGAAGACTGAAGAGCAGGTGGCCGATCTCTTTACAAAGCCACTTAGCAGGGAGAAGTTTCAGTACTTCCGTACTATGTTGGGAGTACATGGAATGAGCTTGAGGGGGAGTGTTGAGAGCTTTGATAGCCCAAGCTCATCTACATCTTTATCTATGGCAGTACATCATGATCTTGAGAGGGGCTGTTGAGATTCAAGCTCAATGTCAGCTTATGCCAGTTGCACTATGTGCTGGCATGTTAGGTGGTAACATGTGTGAGACATAAATGACCGCGTCCAGCTAGTCATAGTGTGTGGACATTAGCTAGGGTTAGTAGTGTGTGGACACAACACAAATAGTGTGTTGTAGATTATGGATTCTGGCTTTATGCATTGTGTGAGAAGGGAGATGGCTTCCCTCTATGGTTAGGGTTTGATAATACATTAGGGTTTTCTCCTGTGTGTGTGTCTCCTCTCCCTCTACCTGTTTTTTCTTAAGGTAGAACTTCCCATCACTCTATTCAATGTTATTACTATAAAAAATATGGAAATTTTAAGAAAGATTGCAAGAAAAGGCAAGCTGATATGAAGGGGAAATCAGTTGGCTATGCTAAAGATCGAAGCTCTCAAAGCTTCACAAATGCCAACACTTTTCTCTCTATTGAAGAGATCAAAGAGGCCAACCATGTAGACCATGGTAGCAAGCAGGAAACATGGTGGATTGATGGTGGGGCAAGGTCCTACATGACTTCTCATGTTGAATATTTTTCTAAGTTGGCTTCTACTCGTAATGGTTTGATTTATATTGTAGGGAGCAGCCCTAATTCTATCACAAGGAAAGGAGAAGTTTCCCTTAAGTTAAACACAAGGGAAAGGAAGCAGCTTGGAGATGTCCTCTTGATTCCTTCACTTACCAAGAACTTATTCTGGATCCATGGTGGATAAAGGCTTCAAAGTGGAATTGAAGGTCAGCAATGCTTGATCAGAGATCCTCAACACAGCTACAAAGTCATCGAAAGAGGTCAGAAGCAAGGCAACTCTTCAAGTTGAGTAGATTAGTAGCAAAATGGTCAACAATGCAAGCTGATAGGTCATTCTCCTTACTCCATCATAATTATGGCATAGAAGGTATGGTCACCTAAATCTCAATAGCATGTGTTTTCTGAAATCAAAGGGCATGGTTTTGGGCATACTATCTTTGCACAAAGTTGATAAAGTATGTGAAGCTTGTTGAATTGGCAAGCACTCCAGAGCACCATTTTCTAGGGGTGGGTAGAGTAAGAGAAGTCCTTGACCTCATTCACATAGATGTCTATGAATCAGCAGTTGCCACTCTTTCACTTGGTGGTAATACATACTATGTTTCCTTCATAGATGATTACTCTAGATATATTTGGTTTTTCTTCCTGAAATCCAAAGCTAAAGTATTTCCATTTTTGAATAATTTCATGTTATGGTTCAGAACATGACGGGTAGGAGAATCAAGGT
Organism: Cibotium barometz; assembly: GCF_041138505.1. NCBI lineage: Eukaryota > Viridiplantae > Streptophyta > Polypodiopsida > Cyatheales > Cibotiaceae > Cibotium > Cibotium barometz. The sequence goes on from NC_141061.1 coordinate 5,124,378, forward strand.
CCTTAGGTCAAACAATGGAGGAGAATACCTCTCAAAGACTTTAGCAAATACCTTCTTGAGCGTGGCATTAGAAGGCAAACTGACCTGCACTGCTATGCACCTTAGCAAAATGGAGTTGCCAAGGTGAGAGGAAGAACAATCCTGTTTGAGTTAGCTAGATGTATGCTAAAAGGGAAGAACCTCTCCAATAGAGTCCTATTTGAGTCAACCAGATGTATGTTAAAGGGAAAGAACCTCTCCAACAGAGTCTGCTTGAGTCATCTAGGTGTATGCTAAAGGGGAAGAACCTCTCCAATACCTATTTGGCTGAAGCTATTAGTAGCATGCTACCTAATGAAAAGATCCCCAACTGAAGCACTCTAGGGTATCACCGCATATGAAGGTTTTCATGGACTCAAGCCTCTAGTACTACATAACCTCTCAATATTTGGCTGTTTAGCGTTTTTCTCATAGTCCATATGCAAATAGGAAGAATCTTGATGACAAGTTAAGAAAGTGTGTATTTGTTGGATATAATAGTGATCATAACGTACAAACTCTATCATCCAATAAAAAAGGAAACATTTGTGTCAAGGGATGTGATATTTGATACACTTCCAATTGGACATCAGCTCTCATCCATCAGATGTAGACACCCCTTCTTCATCAGCTACCCTCAAAGGGAAGATAGCACCTTTCGAGGACTCTATTGAAGAACTAGAGGAAAAAGATGATCTGCACAAAGCGTCCTTGAGGAGGTCTACTAGAGATAGAAGGTAGCCACAAAGGTTAACATATCACATAGGTAATGATTTAGACTTTGAACAAACAAATTATGCCCTCTTGATATTATTGATGTAGCATGATGAACCCCTCTTCTATGAGGATTCCTATGATAACAAAGAATGGACAGATGTAATGGATAAAGAGATGATTGCATTGTACAAGAACCACACTTAGGATCTGTGTGAGATTCCACCCACCAAGACAGCAATAGGCTATAAATGGATCTACAAGCTAAAGTACAACAAGGAAGGGAAGATAAATGGGTATAAAGAAAGACTTGTGGCTAAAGATTTTGTTCAAAAACAAGGGGCTGATTATGAAGAGACCTTTACACCAGTAGCCAAGATGAATTCCACCAAGTTAGTCCTTTCTCTAGCCTCTCTTCATAAGTGGAAATTGTGGCAAATGGATGTTAACAATGCCTTCCTGAATGGCAAGCTTGAGGAAGAAGTCTGCATGCAGCTCGAGGGGTTCACCTTAAAAAATTTTAGTGTACCACGTGCGATCAAAAGGAGGGGTATTTTAATTCAAATTTTGGAAAAATTTTAACAGGATTACAATAACATGAGGGGTATTTTAATTGAACTTCAAAAAAAATCCATTAGTTCATTAGTAAAGAGGGGTGGTTTTATTGGGGGAAAATTTTTACTTAAGGGGTTTTTAAATGCCCCTTGAACGCATGTGATACATATGATTTTTTAGAAGTGCACCCCCCGAGACATGCAGCAACCTAAATGTTATGTCAAAGCAAGAACATATCATCTTATTTACAAACTATAGAAGTCTAGCTTGTATGGTCTGACACAAGATCCAAGAGCATGGTATGGTAGAATTGATGAGAATATCAAAGCTCAAGGTTTCCAAATGAGTAATTCAGATCATACTCTATACTACATGGTGAAAGGGAAGGACATTGTTCTTGTTCTTCTGTATGTTGATGATTTGATTTTGATTTTGACAGGAAGCAATGAAGCCATAGTTGCAGCTATCAAATCAAAACTCTTAGCTGAGTTTAAAATGAAAGATCTTGGATACCTACACTATATCTTAGTTGAGTTTGAAATGAAAGATCTTAGATACCACACTATATCCTTGGGATTGAAGTAGCCAATACCACAACATGTCGTATCTTCATCTCTCAGCAAAAGTACCTGCAGACTATTCTCAAGAAGTTTGGTATGGAGACCACAAGCTAGTGTCTACACAAATGAAATCCACTCTGAAAGCTGACAAAGGATGAAACAGGTCATCCTTTTGGTACTACTTTGTATAGGAAACTCATTGGTTCTCTCATTTACCTGACTGTCACTAGGCTTGACCTCTCTTTTGTAGTAAATATTCTTGCTCAGTTTATGTAGAACCCCAAATTATCTCATTGGACTGAAGCCAAAAGAGTGCTCAGATATTTGAAAGGCACTCAGCAAGGGTATCTTATATGCAGGTGACACACTAAATCTGCATGGATTTAGTGATTTTGATTATGCCGCCTATCTAATGTGGACAGGAGAAGCATTAGTGGCACTGCATTCTTTCTTGGTGTAGGAGCCATGTCATGGTGTTCTAAGAAGCAAAATATAGTCAGCCTTTCCTCTACAAAGGCTGAGTACAAAGCTTTAACCACCTCAACCTATGAATCTATATGGTTGAAAAGATATTTGCAAGAACTTGGTCTTTATGGAGTTGATGGTCCTACTCCTATTATTTGTGATATTAGTGGAAAGCTTAGCCAAGAATCCATTTGTGCATCAAAGGAGTAAGCATATTGAAGTTAGAGAATATTTTATCAGGGAGAAGATACACTCTGGTGACGTAATGTTGTGCATTGTAATACCAAAGAAAATGTTGCAGACATCTTCACTAAATCCTTAGGCAAAGAGCTCTTTTTCAACCATAGAGCAGGCCTTGGAATGATGGAGCTTCCCTTAAGGGAAGGTGTTTGAAAGAGTAAGGGAAGGCTCCACAATTGCTCCATGCTTGGAGTAAGGGAAGGCTCAATAGTCTTCCACAAAATAAACACGTTTTAGATTTTTTAATTTTTAATTTTATAGGTCTGAGTGAGCTGACTAAATAAGTTATCAGACTAAGCTAACTAAATGAGTTGACTAAAGTTGCTGGAGTCAGCTTTTGACCTACAGAGTTTGTCAGAGTCAGCATTCTGAATTAGCTGGTTGAATTAGATTTCTGAATTAGTTGGCTAAATCAACTAGTTGAATTAGCTTATTGAATCAATCTATCGGGGCTAGTTTTCGACCTACAGAGTTAGTTGTCTAAACAAAGGTTCAGAGATGTTGCTGATCTTGAGGGAAGGTGTTAAAAGATTAAGAATTCACACCATCTAAGGTTTGCAAAGCCTTGGAGAAATGCGCTTCCTAGTTGATGAACAAAATTCCTACATTAAAATGGAAATTATAGGTCATTGTCTTCTAAGGAGACAATTCTGTAGATATGTTCTAACTACCGCGAGTTAGCTGACAAGAAGCTGCATAGGTTACACGTACCAAGACAAGATTACGGAGATGAAGCTGGAATCACAAACTCATCTATATACCATCGATGACAAAACTATCTAGATCATTATAAAAGCATGTCTTGTATGTAGTTAATAGTGAACACAGTGAACTGAAGTGAACAAGATAGTGAGCAGAAGCCACTAAGTCTTGCTGAGTATGTAGCCTGAGCTGGACACTCACAACACTATATGAATTGTCTGATCCCACCTGCTGAGTGTGCAACCTGAGCTTGACGCTCATAGCACTGTATGAATTATCTGATCTAAGCTGATTGAGCTCCTTAGTATTAGGAAAGGGTTTTGGGGATTAGCCCTTCCACATTAGAGTAAGAAATTATCGTTTGTTGTATCACATTTGATTTAGTAATATAAACAGTATTGATTCAATCGTCAACTTATTCATTCAATCTATCTGCTGGTCGTTGTGTCACATTTCCTTGTCCCTATAATTTTAACAAACCTTCAGCTCCAACAAAACATCTACAAGTGTCTCAACATCAAGCCAGGTTCCATCTACACAAAAACCTTTAGAAGAATGGCCACCACCTGAGGAAAGGACTACTGATCAACAAGTTCTTGCATCAATGTCATCACCTTTCCAAGTACTTGATAGTCCAATCCATGCCTATGAAAGTCCCTTCCCACCTTTAATCCTCAAATGCTAACTACCATCAACAGCCAGGTGTACTCCTAAGCAAGAATCCTATGTAGATAGAAACTGGAAAGGATGGCCATGAAGTCCAAGGATGACATAAGATAGCAAGGGAGACATTTCTATCAACTTCTATATATGTGCCCCCTAGAATCTTTACTCCCCGACAATTCTTCATGCTCATATGCAAAGGGAGCTTCTATATATGTGCCCCCTAGAATCTTTACTCCCCGACAATTCTTCATGCTCATATGCAAAGGGAGCTTCTTGAAAAAATGTTGACACAAAATGTAAAGTTGTATCTCTATACATACTTATAGGAAATATACACACGTGCCAACCCACCTAGTTCTTTTTTGTAATGATGAGAAAGGAGCATAAAAACTAACAATTACAACTTAGAGAATGTTTAACCTCTAGAGAATTGACTTTTTCTAGGATGTTTGAATGTTGCCTTTTCAAGTCTTGAGAAATGGATTTCTCTTGGATTTTGGATTTCGACAGTACTGAATGGTACTTTCAAGGGGAGTTAAATATTCCTAACTTCCAAACCTACTCGCAATATTTTATGCATCCTTGGGTAAGGTTTGTTTTTGTGAGAGTGCATTTGTTGACCTATTCTGTTTACAATTTCACCCCCTTTAACCATGTCATGATTGTGAGCATTGTGTTCACAATAGTTATGTCCTACCTTTGTTGGTAGTTTAGAACCTACTTTAGAAGGTATGGGACCTGACTTCTTCAATTCCTTGTAGGAGTGACCCCATAATGGCATGATGATTAGAGTGTTTTGTATTCAATTGGTGGACCCCATCAAGTGAGGAGTGTCCAAGAGTAAGAGGTAGAGCAATGGAGGATGGTGCATTATGATGCCTTATTTCCATCACTCTATGAGATTTTATTGCCATGTACTTGTCCGTTTTTGGGCCATTGTGATAGTTTCCAAGGGGATAGATGTTGAGCTCACTTGCCTATCATCCAAATGCCATTCTGTAGTCTTTCTATAGTGAGGATGCCCTAAGACCTCTACCAAGTATGCCACAAGCAACATATAAAAGCTAGTTGGAGTAACCCGTGAGTGAGGATGAGGGACCAAGTTTGAGTTTCCATTCACAATGCATTTTTCTGATGAATATTAATGCTAGCATTTTTTCTTAAAAAGAGTCATAGTCTTTCTATTATGCATCTAAAATAAGGTGTGCTGAAGGATTATACCAAGTACTCAACTCTATCTTTATTTTAAAGCCCTCTTTAGCCATATTCTAACTCTCTAGGCAATTTATGAGTGAAAGAATAGTTGTTACAATAAATAGATAAATTGATTAACTAATTAAGAAAAAGAAAGAAAAGAGAAGAACAAGAAGAGAATCATCACCATGTAGGATCCTGGTAGGCCTTTGGGACACCAACAATGGTACTTTAGACCAATGTCTTAATTTTTCATGGGGTGGAACCTTGCATTTTTGCTCCCCTAGAAAACCTTCACTATAGGAGGTTCTTAGTGGTTCTTAGATACTCTAGGGGGAGGTCTTTGGGCCATTGCTTTGGTAGGGGTGGTGATTTATCTCTATTTATTGTGGGGGGGAAAAAGCATAAAAAATAAATTAATCAATCAATAAAAATAAAATCCTTTAAAAATAAATAAATCAATCAATAAAAATAAATATCAATTGCTTGTTATGTAAATATTTTTCTAATCACAAGCAATTTTGCTTCTAGAGTTAGCATCTTACTTTAAATGGTTCATGTACATCATTGTGTTTTGAGACTGGCGATCATAACCATAGGCATACTCTTGCACTAAGTTCATTGAGACTTTGTACTCATTTCTAAGTTAGATCCGCATTAATTTTTATCGTTATAGCATCTTTGGGAAGTTTGACTAATCTTATCTCCATTGTATGATGAGTGCATCTATGAATGTTCTTTTTTGCTAAATATTGCTTGTTTCCCCAAGCATATGTTACTTGTTATTTTTGTTGCTATGTAGATAATGCCAAGATTCATGTTGCTTTCCTCATGTAACATTGACTTATCTTTATCGACATCTTCCGAGGATGCAATTTGCATCAGGAAGGGAGGCATGTTAAACTGCTGCTAGAGACATCCACATCATCAATGTTGGCCACCTTACTATCTTTAACAATTTTGGCCAAAGTCATTGGAAATGCCAGATTTCATTGGGATGTGCTTATTTTGCATTATTTTGCATGCGTGATCATCTCTTGTCTATTACAGGCACATCGTGGGATCTTAGGTGGAGAGTACTAGTTGTGGATAATTTAGGTGTTTGCACAAGCTAGAGTGGTCAAATGAGTCCTAGGACCTAATTTTTAACTTTAGTTGCCCAAGAATGTAAAGCCACACATAAAAGGCAAAATGTAACTCTCACCACTCATTCTCTTATGCATAATATTTAGAAGTGCTCTTTTCTTCTCCTCCCTTGCTTTTCTCTTATGCTCTTGTGTGCTCCATTGTGTGAGTGAGTGAGAGAGAGAGAGAGAGAGAGAGAGAGAGAGAGAGAGAGAGAGAGAGAGAGAGAGAGAGAGAGTGTGAGGGTCGAGCTTCTATTGAGGTGCGACGATGGGTGATAGAGTGGAGCTCTTGGGTGCTCCTACACGGTGACACTATCTACGAGAATCCGAGGTGACTTGCGTTCACGAGTTGAGTGACACACCTCGACCGTGCATTTTGTTGAGATATCGAGCTCTAGTGAGGCGGTGGACACTGATGATCCGCCAGGGGGATAGGCCCCGCACTTACACCACTGGCATAGTTGGTGAGATCTTGGGTGATATGCAACCAGTGGGATGACAGGCTATGTGACAGCCACTCTAGAGACTGGCATAGTTATAGCGCCAGCTCATTTAGTCGGGTTCACACTATAGAGAACCCGTGTATGTATTTGGTTGAGTACCTTTCATATTGTGTGTACTCTTATTCTTGTATATGGTGTGTTGAGTGTTGAGTAGAGAAGAAGAAGATTTTCAGCCTCTCACCTTGTGTGTTCTCTATTAGGGTTTTGTGAGTGTGTGTGTGTGCTTGCAAGAGCTCAAGCTCTCTTCCCCCCTGCATCTTTTCATGGTATCAGAGCTCTTCAAAAACCTCCTTCTGCAGTCCCCCATGCTGCACAAAAAATTTGTTTTGAGACTTGGCTCTCTGCCGAATATGCACCCAAGCCTTCAATATCTTTGCAAATCTCCTTGAATAAGGTTTCATGACCATTTCCATGGCCAGCTATACGAGCACACAATTGAGCTCCACATAAGCATGCTCTTTCAAGGGTTATTTCTTTGAGTTTCTCCCATGAGAAACCATAGGTGCATTCACATGTGAAAGCTTCCACTACTTCCACCACTCACTCATTTTCTATGAGCGAACACATGTGCATCCTCCTCTTGATGCACATACATGAACTCCATCTTGAGTTCACCATCTCACTTGCCATCATCTTGACAAGCATGCACCTCCTCCACTCTTTGCTTGGAAGCAAAGAACCTTGGGATTCTTCCATCCCATCAAGCAACCCTTCATAAAGCATTTTTCCATGCTCAAACACAAAACTTTGAGGCAAAACTTCACAAAACCAACCTTCTTGAGACATAATCAGCAGCATATCTCCTATTGGCAGCTTCTCCTTGACGGTGATGAAGACTCCATAGCCTTCATAATGCTGAAATCTCCATTTTCAGCTTCCTTGATGATGAGCAAACTCTCCATGTTGCAAAACTCCATTTGCAACTCTCTTGGGCAGCTTCTATGCAACTTCCTTGTTGCAAATCTCCTCTCAAATCCTCACAAATGCAAATCTCCTCTCAAATCCTCATCACAAATGCAAATCCAAATGATAATATGAGTGTGCATAATTTTTTCTCATAATAAGTGAAAATAATGCTTAATCAAAGAAACACACAACCAAACTAATATACATAATAAACACCATGACCAAGAGCCCATTTGGCTCTGATACCATGTTAAGATTCTAGAAATGGGATTGGTCATGGTGAAGGACACAAGATTAAGCATAAGATTAAGGTGGATTAAACCACACTAAAAACTCCATGACTAGAGAGAGAGGGAGATTGCACACTCAACACTATTCCCTTGTATTGCATATCACAATGAACCATACAATGATATAGGCTCTCTAGCCTTATCCCACTTTACACATCATCATCCATGTGGCAACTCCTTTTCCACTTCTTTTGGTCAACACTCACACACCATACAATATTACATGTGGCATTCCATCTCACCACAATATCTTGCACTTCTAGAGTGCTTTCCCACATACACACAATATCTTGCACCTCTAGGGTGCTTTCCCACATACACACAACACTACGATTACATCTCTCAACACCCCCTCTTAATCGAGGTGTTCCACAACTCACCCATCATCCATCATCCATACAATGTAGCATTGCACAAACGCAATTGCTATCTCTCAACACTCCCCCTCAATGATACATTGGAGTATCCATCATCCAAACATGTGTGCCCGTGTCTACCATCTTAGACACCTAGTCCATTTTGAGCCGACTCACTCACAACGGAACCATTGAGTCCGATTTGAACATGGAATTTCAGGTGGGAACCAACCCATGCGCATGCACCTCACACGTGCATCGCTCATGCACACATCACAACAACCATTTTGAGCTTCCTGGTGAGCTCGGGCAGGGGGCAACCCTCACACCAATGGGTGATTACAATTTTTTTTGTTTTGAGCATGCAGGCTCGGGTAAGGTTACCCTCATATACATGGGTAAAACAAATACAATGCCTTTTGTTATACAAGGGACTAGGGAGATAAAGAAATTACATGTATAAAACATGACTCTTCTGGTAAACAAATTGTGTCTCCCATGGACAAAAAACATGGACTCTTCTCGATCCATCTCATACCTACACGTGGGTACCACAAATCTCAAGTTTCCTTCACCCATCAATGGACATCTTGCATGATGCCCAAAACATGCCTTTTTTAAAGGCTCAAAACACATGCATGGGGACACCCTTTGTCTAAGTTTTTTTTTAAAAAAAAACTTAAAGGTTTTTTCCTTTGAAAAAAAATGATTTTCTGCTGACAAATCTGCAAAGTCCAACGCGGCTACTCTCTGCACCACTGCTGTGAGCTGCTTGTCTTCTTACATTAATGGCCATCCTTCACACACCCACCATAGCTGGCATTTTTTCTTTTGGAAATGGCGATGGCAGCCACCTGCTGCTGCTGCTGCCTAAGTGGGTTGCTTCTCTTGCGCTATAGATCCAGATGTTGCGATGCTGCTCTACTGCTTTTTGCTACTATTGCCTATTGTTATAGTGCTGCTGTTTGCTATCCGCTTTCTCTATAGCTCCCACCATTCTTACTGCCCTACTACTCTTTCTCTCTTCGTTGCTCGTTGAATTTACTAACAGTGCTTTCTTGCTAAGCTCTAGCTGAGCTCCTCAATCTTTGTCTGCCACAATGCCTCCTAGCACGACGACCGTTCAGATTTGTGTGCCACAATGCCTTCTGTAGGCTGTTTGTCTATCTCTTCTTTCGCTTATCTTCAATGTTGTTATGCCTGTGTGTTGTAGTCTCTCCAACGCCAAGGACTCAATGCTTTTTACAACACGCCATGCCACGCGCTCTCACAGGCCTGCAGTGTATTAATTCCACTAGCACCGATGCTTCCACATTTGTCTACCTGCTTGCGGCTTTGGGGCCTGGCCAGGTTTTCCCTTACCAACAACAGTCCCAGAATCAACAACAACAACAACAACACGCAGGTGGAAGAGGCAAATTTAGAGGCAGGGGGAGTCAAAGAGGCCGTGGAAATTGGCAAAGGCAATATAATGATGCACGTGAATGCTATTATTGTGGTAAGCCTGGACATGTGCAGTCAGAATGTTATAAGAAGCAGGCTGACATGCAAAATGGGAAAGTGCAGCAAAACAACTATGCATCCTCAAGCAGAAATAATGAGGATAATGAAAGGTTGTTTGTTATGCAGCATGTTGTGAATGCCATGTCTGAAAATGTTGATGCAGCACAAAAAGATAATGTATGGTATGTGGATTCAGGCGCTTCGAACCACATGACGAGTCATGGGGAGTGGTTCAAGGAGATGAAAAATCCGGAAAGACCAGGTTTTGTGGAAACAGGGGATGACACTGCTCATCCAATTGCCCACGTTGGAGATGTGCCATTGTCTATGCAGGATGTTGAGAGATAGCAATTGCGTTTGTGCAATGCTACATTGTATGGATGATGGATGATGGGTGAGTTGTGGAACACCTCGATTAAGAGGGGGTGTTGAGAGATGTAATCGTAGTGTTGTGTGTATGTGGGAAAGCACCCTAGAGGTGCAAGATATTGTGTGTATGTGGGAAAGCACTCTAGAAGTGCAAGATATTGTGGTGAGATGGAATGCCACATGTAATATTGTATGGTGTGTGAGTGTTGACCAAAAGAAGTGGAAAAGGAGTTGCCACATGGATGATGATGTGTAAAGTGGGATAAGGCTAGAGAGCCTATATCATTGTAGTGTTCATTGGATACTCCCTTGAGCAAAAGGGATACAGGTGTTATAACCCTACTACACGTGAGTTGAGGGTAAGCAGGGATGTTGTCTTTGATGAGATGAGCAGCTGGTATGCTGCTGAAAAAGAAGCTGTTGGGGCTGATGTGAGTGGAAGTGTGGTTGCACAGAATGCAGGTCAGCAATCACAGTCTTTGAGTGGACCAGGAGAGTCCTCATCTAGTGGGTCTGTTGATAGACCATGGAGTGGCAGGTTGCGTCATAATACCAGTCCTGCAAATGTGATTAGTACATCACGTAAAGGAAAAGAGAAAGTGGTTGAGCCCCTTGGTATGCCTGACAATTCTGCAGGGCATTCTCATGTTGATGGAGAGTCTAGTGGCTCAGATATGAGCCTTGATGAGGAGCTTGGGATCCCAGCTATGAGAACACCTAGTGTAAAGAAGGCTATGGAGGCCATGAATGAAAAGCTGCGAAGATCAGGGAGAGTGAAGAACCCTGTGCAGAGATTTACATATGATGGTTATGTGGCACATCACTATGCATATATGGCAAAAGTTGTGCAGGTTGTTGAGCCCACATGCATTGATGAGGCTATTGGAAATATGTGTTGGGAGAAAGCTATGGATGAGGAGATGGATGCACTATATGGAAATGAAACTTGGGATTTAGTGCAATTGCCTGAAGGCAAGAAAGCCATTGGATGCAAGTGGGTGTACAAAGTTAAACATAACAGTGATGGAAGCATAAACAGGTACAAGGCTAGATTGGTAGCCAAAGGATATGCGCAGACATATGGGATTGATTATGAGGAAACTTTCAGCCCAGTTGCCAAGATGGCAACAGTGAGAGTTGTGATAGCAGTGGCTGCGTCAAAGCAATGGTCTTTACATCAGATGGATGTAAAGAATGCATTCTTGCATGGGGATTTGCAAGAAGAGGTGTATATGTTGCAGCCACCTGGTTATGAGGATATGGGTCACCCCGAGCATGTTTGCAGGTTGAAGAAAGCCTTGTATGGCTTAAAGCAAGCACCAAGAGCATGGTCTGACAAGATTTCTGAATATCTTGTCACTATTGGCTTTCATGTAGCCAATGCAGATTTCTCATTGTATGTGAGACATGGTGATAGAGGGGTTGTGCTTGTTGTCATCTATGTAGATGACTTGATCATTACGGGGGACCATGATGCAGAGATCTTTGATGTAAAGATCTTGCTTAGACAGAAGTTCGAGATGAAGGATCTGGGGGAGCTCAGATATTTCTTGGGCATTGAGGTGATTAGGTCACCACATGGTATTGGATTACTGCAGAGACAGTATGGCTTGGACATGTTGTCCAAGTATGGTATGACAGGCTGTAAGCCTATTTCTGTGCCATTGGATCAGAATGGCAAGTTGATTGCAGATTCAGGAGAGATCTTGGAGGATCCTACTATGTACAGGAGCATAGTAGGAAGTTTGATCTACATGACGATCACCAGACCAGATTTGAGCTATGCTGTTGGGTTGGTGAGTCAGTTTATGCAGGTTCCACGAAAACCGCATTTGGATGCTGTGAGACGCATACTAAGGTATGTGAAGTCTACTTTACATTGTGGACTATTCTATGAGACTGGGACAAAGATATGTGTACATGGGTACACAGATGCTGATTGGGCTGGTAGTATCTCAGACAGAAGATCTACCAGTGGATTCATGTTTTCTTTCTTGAGTGCTGCTGTGACTTGGAGCAGCAAGAAGCAGCCTACGGTTGCTCTATCGAGTACAGAGGCCGAGTACAGAGGAGCTGCTATGGCAGCATGTGAGGTAGCTTGGTTGAGAAAGCTACTTGCAGATTTGGGTCTATCAGTGGATAGACAAGTTGTCATTTTCTGTGACAACATTAGCAGTATACAGTTGGCCAGAAACCCAGTCTTTCATGCCCGTACAAAATGGATGATGGATGATGGGTGAGTTGTGGAACACCTCGATTAAGAGGGGGTGTTGAGAGATGTAATCGTAGTGTTGTGTGTATGTGGGAAAGCACCCTAGAGGTGCAAGATATTGTGTGTATGTGGGAAAGCACTCTAGAAGTGCAAGATATTGTGGTGAGATGGAATGCCACATGTAATATTGTATGGTGTGTGAGTGTTGACCAAAAGAAGTGGAAAAGGAGTTGCCACATGGATGATGATGTGTAAAGTGGGATAAGGCTAGAGAGCCTATATCATTGTATGGTTCATTGTGATATGCAATACAAGGGAATAGTGTTGAGTGTGCAATCTCCCTCTCTCTCTAGTCATGGAGTTTTTAGTGTGGTTTAATCCACCTTAATCTTATGCTTAATCTTGTGTCCTTCACCATGACCAATCCCATTTCTAGAATCTTAACATGGTATCAGAGCCAAATGGGCTCTTGGTCATGGTGTTTATTATGTATATTAGTTTGGTTGTGTGTTTCTTTGATTAAGCATTATTTTCACTTATTATGAGAAAAAATTATGCACACTCATATTATCATTTGGATGAGCTCATTTAGTCGGGTTCACACTATAGAGAACCCGTGTATGTATTTGGTTGAGTACCTTTCATATTGTGTGTACTCTTATTCTTGTATATGGTGTGTTGAGTGTTGAGTAGAGAAGAAGAAGATTTTCAGCCTCTCACCTTGTGTGTTCTCTATTAGGGTTTTGTGAGTGTGTGTGTGTGCTTGCAAGAGCTCAAGCTCTCTTCCCCCCTGCATCTTTTCACATTTGTGTGCTAGGCCAAGACTTGTTGGTTTCTCAGTTGAGCTATTGTGTTCTGGAGTGTGGAATGGCAAAGCCTCATGACATGTGGTTGCACCTTGCACCCTTCCCATGATGCTAGGGCCACCCAATTGCTAATATGGAAAATTTCCTTGCTATTTAGCCTCCTGGTGGCTTTTGGGTCTTGGTTTGATAAAGGGGGTTGCAAACAAAGACGTGGCCACCACACATTATACATTATGACAAAATGCATTTGGTAGATGTAGAATGCATTTTCACTTTTTGCTAATGAACTTTACAAAGGGAATATTTTTATCACTAGTGAAGCATGGGAAAAATCCTTATTGATCCAAGATAGACCTTACCATTTTCCTTGATAGTATTGTGTGAGCTCTTTGAATATAATTGCCCAAGGTCAACTTTATTCAAAGAAGACTCCCATGATCTTAGTAAGCCTAAGAGTAGCGTGCTTCCTTATATCAAGGATTCCCAAACCACCTTCAACCTTAGGCCTATAGAATTTATGTCATGCTAAAAAATGAGCATGCCCTCTTGTTTCTCACACATGCACCCCCACTAGTGGGCAACCCAGAAGTTTTTTAACACTTGGCCATGTTGATTACATGGCCATCTTAAGGTATTCTTTTATGTTAGATTGATCAACATGGACTTCAAAGATGTACAACAAAATAATTACACTATTGAAATACTGCCCCTATCCCCAAGATTTTTATTTGAGGCCTCAATAAATGTAATGATTGATTATAAAGCATTGGATCATCCTCTTAATCCTTTTCCTAAACTAATCATCCTTGACATAATTTTCTTCTATTGTAATAATAAGGGGCTGGGAGAAAACTAAAAATAGCAAGGGTCCAAAAGGACATCCTTATCTTAATGAGCATGAGACTACACCCTTGCCTTACAAATCTTTTTGAACAAAAGACTCCACAACTAGGTTGTCGAGTATGAGACTACACCCTGCTTAAAAGCTACAAACATATACGAGCTTTAAGTACTAGAGGAGAAAACCCCATCTTCGATAGCACTTTGATGAGGAAGGACTAGCAACTATATCACAAGCCTTCTCCAAGTCAAGTTGAAAGAACACACATTTTTGGTTGCTCATCCTTTTACGCTCTTTAGCTAGGAGGACAAAGTAGACATCATACACAATTGACCTTTCGTTTTAATGAGCCTAGGTTGCTTGGGAGAAATAAAAGGACCAATTCTCAATGCAAGCACCTTGGCTATAATTTTGTACAACATAGTTGGCATAGTGACGGATCTCTAGTTAGAGAAAAATTGACAAGCCACAAAGAATGCCATTACTCATATATATGCTATTTACCAAGGTACTTGTATTCATCTATATGCCACAAAGAATGCCATTATTTTTTTGCACCAAGGTACTTCTATTCATTCATTGAAAAACCCTTGTAAGATTTCAACCTGACCAACCAAAAGAAAAAAACTTGAAGTCCGATGTTTAAATTCCCTTACTATATTTTTGCTCTGACCTACAAAGGTGTCCCAGAATCATTAGTCCACTTTAGCGTATACTGGAAAATAATGTGATCCTTGTGCTTTACGCAAGGTCGTGGGGAAGAACATTGCGGCACCACTTGATCATCTCCTCGCGCGAGTATGTCTGAGCCGTGCCATCAATACTCGAAGAAGGACAGATTTGTTCAAAGATAGGCAGTCTCCGCCGTGTGATGCAGCTTGGAGCCGCGGCATCGGAAGTAGTCGCCGGTATCATACTGTCGTCCACTGTACCAGTGCCATTGCTGCGGTTCTGCACTAGTGGCTCGGTATTGGAAGTAGCTGAAGGAGCTTTCATGTCGCCGAGATTCTGCGCTACTAGTAAGGCATCGGCAGACGTATACATATTGAGGTCCTCCTGTGTCACGAGGCTCTTATCATGATCACATGATATCAATTTCGGGCCGTCTCGCGTAAGCAGAGTTCTGGTGATGTGGGCGGTTCTGACGAGAGTGTCGGAGGTGGACCTGTCTCCTCCTCCTTCCCCATTCTCCTGCTGTGCGTTATGAGCAATCGATTCTCTCACGGCAGGAGATGGTTGTCCCGATCCACGTGATCTTGCTCGACGGTAGCGCGTGGGAGTACTATTGCTCGACCCTGCTGTGGATTCGTTTCCAAGTTTGACGTGGTCTGCCATGACGAGAGAGAAAGAGAGAGAGCGGGTTTGACGTTAGAGAACGCAGTCGTTTTGTACAGCGCGTCTGCTTTTTGTCGGCCGAGAACGATCACACAATTTTAGGGCAAAAACTAATGCCTATGGTGTTAATGCGTATGGTGTCTTTTGTACACATGTTGATCAAATATGCCAAAACTAGGACTATTTTCACACGGATTTACTTCATTTGAATAGTAGTTTTGGTTTATAAGCAAACTCTTGTGTATCAAAAAGTTAGTCAAAGACAATTCCACTTCTCGTGATTATTAATAGACTTATTGACTCCTATAATTTTTTAGACTGAAAGGGATGTGTTGACCCCATTGAGTCCATGTGCCACTTGTTTACTCATCATTACTCTTCTAAATTCATTGAAGTCTTGTGATGAATGACTCCAAAACTTTTATAAACATTGTTTTCCATAATTATATAAATCACACTCAATTGTAGTTCCTAAAACTATTACTTGAAAAGCCTTGAAATCAATGTGTATAATTGCCACTTCTATCAAGGCATAAACGCTAATTAGCTATTGAGATGATGCACATGAGTCTTCTACAAAAAAAAATAGGCTTGGTTTGCTTGCACTTGAAACAATCTCAAGCATCTTAATAATCAAGCCAAGTCTAGGAGGTAGCTATCATGGATTCTACTCTCATTTTACTAGCTCTTCCAAACATTAGAGATCCTTTTCTATATGACACCCAAGCTATAAAAGATTTCTAGGAAATTTCCCTTGTTGGTGTGTTCACAGCAATCAACATTAGCACCGAGGAACTTGCCCTTGTTGGCTTGTTCCTACGTTAATCAATGAAAAGACGGTATAGTCCAAATGTAGAATCACAGGCAATGATCCATAATGTCAGCAACCTACCAAACATGCCAGTGATGTAAGTGGCTGAAACACTTACCCAAGCATCTTGACATCTCAACACTCCTCCTCATCAAGCTCAAGTCCATCTCTAGGACTCCCAGCGTAGTTCCAAATTTGCAGACCTTCTTTGCTCCCAGGGCTTTCGTGAAAATGTCAGCTACTTCGTCCTGTGTTCTAACATACATGGGATCAATGTCTCTTGCTAAGACCCTCTCTCTAATGAAGTGATAGTGGACCTCTATGTGTTTGGTCCGTGCATGAAAAATTGGGTTCCTCTTGCCAACTGTATATTGCTAAGGTTGTCACAATAGATGACAGCCTGCCTGTCAACCTGCATCCCCAAATCACCAAGTAGCTTGCGCAACCAAGCTACCTCAGGGTTACCTCACATGCTACCCCATTTCAGCACCCGTATACTCTATCTCCGTACTCAACAAGGCAACTATTGGTTGCTGCTCCATGTCAGAGCACCACTCCCAAACGAGAACCCTTGTTGGCTTGTTCCTACGTAATCAATGAAAAGATGGTATAGTCCAGATGTAGAATCACAAGCAGTGATCCATAATGTCAGCAACCTACCAAACACGCTAGTGATGTAAGTGGCAAAAACGGTCACCCAGGCATATCATAAGTGTCAGTTCGTGTTGAGCTTGACATCTCAACACTCCTCCTCGTCATCAAGCTCAAGTCCATCTCTAGGGCTCCAAGCGTAGTTCTGAATTTGTGAACCTTTTTTGCTGCCAAGTCTGTTGTGAAAATGTCAACTGCTTACTCCTCTGTGCTAACATACATGAGATCAATGTCTCTTGCTAAGACCCTCTCTCTAATGAAGTGATAGTGGACCTCTATGTGTTTGGTCTATGCATGAAAAATTGGGTTCCTCTTGCCAACTGTATATTGCTAAGGTTGTCACAATAGATGACAACCTACCTTTCAGCCTGCATCCCCAAATCACCAAGAAGCTTGCGCAAACAAGCTACCTCAGGGCTACCTCACATGCTACCCCATTTCAGCACCCCTATACTCTATCTTCGTACTCAACAAGGCAACTATTGGTTGCTGCTCCATGTCAGAGCACCACTCCCAAACAAGAACATAAATCAACTGATAGATCTCCTATCTGCGATACTACCAGCCCAATTTGCATCGGTGTATCTAAACTCATGCAACTTTGTACAAACCTCATAAAAGAAACCATAGTTTAATGTGGACTTCACATAGTGCAATGTGTGCACACCATCCAAATGTGGCTTCTGAGGAACTTGCATGAATTGACTCTCCAATCCAACTTTATAGTTCAAATTTATCCTGGTGATCATCATGTAGATCAAGCTACCCACTATCTTCATGTACATAGTGGGGTTGTCCAAGATCTCACCCTCACTACACTCCACTTGCCATTCGAATCTAATGACATAAAAATTGGCTTACAACTAGCCATACCATATTTGGACATCATGACCAATGTGTATACTGCCTCTATGATAGCCATATGCCCTTGGTCATCCTAATAACATCAATGGCAAGAAAGTATCTCAGCTCACCCAAATCCTTCATGTCAATTTTTTGCTTGAGGAGACATTTCACACTCTCAAATTCCTCTCCATTGTCACTCCCAACAATCAAGTCATCCACATAGATCTTGATGACCACAAGGTCCTTCACTCTTTCACACATAGAGTTAATGATCAGTATCTATCACATGAAAGCTAATGGTGATAAGATATTGTGCTATCTTATTATGCCATGCCCTTGGTGCCTGTTTCAAGCCATATAAGGCTTTACACAACTTGCATAGAAAATCAAGGTGAGCCATATCTTCATAACTTGGTGGCTTATCCTTCCATATACACTTCTTCTTGCAAATCACCATGCAAGAACGCATTCTTAAGATCCATTTGATGAAAAACCCATCCTTTTGATGTAGCCACCACAATAATAGCTCTCATGGTTGCCATCTTGGCAACAGGGTTAAACGTCTCCTCATAATCAATGCCATAACTTTGAGCATAACCTTTGCCAACCAATCTTTCTTTATACCTGCTCATACTTCCATTTGAGTTGTGCTTTATTTTGAACACCCACTTGCACTCAATAGCCTTCTTGCCCTGAGGTGCAATGGCACCAAGTCCCAAGTAGGCATACATTTTCACGAAAGACCTGGGAGCAGAGAAGCTTCACAGATTACAGACTATGCTTGGAGTCCTAGATATGGAGTTGAGCTTGAGGGAAAGTGTTGAGATATCAAGCTCAACACAAGCTGACACTTATGATATGCTTGGGTGACCATTTTCACCACTTACCTCCCAGAGTGTTTGGTAGGTTGCTAACATGATGGATCTTCTATAGCTGGACTATACCATCTACTAGTCCACCACCACTGAGTTATGGCATACTTATCTGCTAGCTCACTCACTTAGCGTGTTCACATTATGGACCACATATACATTATACTTTAGTAATTATGTTGTATTTTCCTTTTCTCTTTGGTAGACCTCTTTTGTTGAGAAGAAGAAGAAAATTTTTTTAGCCTCTCATCGTGTGTGTTCTCTTCTAGGGTTTGTGTGAGTGTGTGTGTACTTGCAAGAGCTTAAGCTCTCTTCCCCCTGTATCTTTTTAGAACCCACATGTCTTGAAGAAGTTGTTGGGAATGTAGATTAGGAGAAAGCCATGTACGAAGAAATGGTTGCATCATTGGATGAAAAGGTCCGTGCATGGAAAATTGGGTTCCTTGTTAGTTGTATAATGCTAAGGTTGTTGCAATAGATGACAACCTACATGTAAACCTGCAGTGCCAAATCACCAAGTAGCTTGTGCAACCAAGCTACCTCACATGCTACCATTGCAGCATCCCTATACTCTGCCTCTGTACTTGACAAGGCAACTGTTGGCTTCTTCTTGTTTCTCCATGTCACAACACCACTCCCAAAGGAGGGCATAAATCTGCTAGTAGATCTCCTATCTATGATACTACTAGCCCAATTTGTATCGGTGTATCCAAACACTTGAAATTTTGTACCAACCTCATAATAGAGACCATAGTCTAATGTGGACTTCACATAGTGCAATGTGTGCCTCACACCATCCAAATGTGACTTCCGAGGAACTTGTATAAACTGACTCTCCAATCCAATTGTATAGTTCAAATCTGACCTGGTGATCGTCATGTAGATCAAGCTACCCACTATCTTCTTGTACATAGTGGGGTTGTCCAAGATCTCACCTGCAAACTACACTCAACTTGCCATTTAAATGTAATGGCATAGAAATTGGCTTATAACCAGCCATACCATATTTGGACATCATGTCCAATGCATACTATCTCTAATAGCCATATGCCCTTGGCCATCCTAATAACCTCAATGGAAAGATAGTATCTTAGCTCACCAAAATCTTTCATGTCAAATTTCTTCTTAAGGAGACATTTCACACTCTCAACTTCCTCTTCACTACCTCTCCCAACAATCAAGTCGTCCACATAGATTGTGATGACAACAAGGCTCTTATCACTCTTACGTACATAGAGTGAATAATCAACATATGTCACATGAAAGTCAATGGTGATAAGATAGAGTGAATGATCGGCATCTATCACATGAAAGCCAATGGTGATAAGATATTGTGCTATCTTATCATGCCATGCTCTCGGTGCCTGTTTCAAGCCATATAAGGCTTTACGCAACTTGCATACAAAATTAGGGTGACCCACATCTCATAACCTGGTGGCTGATCCATATAAACTTCTTCTTACAAATCACCATGCAAGAATGCATTCTTAACATCCATTTGATGTAAAACACATCCTTTTGATGCAGCTACCGCAATAACAGCTCTCATGGTTGTCATCTTGGCAATAGGGCTGAACGTCTCCTCATAATCAATGCCATAAGTTTGAGCATAACCTTTGGCAACCAATCTTGCTTTATACATGCTAATACTTCCATATGAGTTGTGCTTTATTTTTTACACCCACGTACATCCAATAGCCTTCTTATCCTTAAGCAATGGCACCAAGTGTCCCAGTCTCATTTGCATATCCAATGTAGCCATTTCTTCATCCTTAGGTTTTTCCCAATCTACTTCGATATGAGTTGTGCTTTGTACACCAATTTACATCCAATAGCCTTCTTATCCTTAGGCAATGGCACCAAGTCCCAAGTCTCATTTGCATATCCATTGCAGCCATTTCTTCATCCTTGACTTTCTCCCAATAAACATTTCGAATAACTTTTTCAAGACATGTGGGTTCAACATCTTGCACAAATTTAGCCATATATGCATAATGATGAGTCACATAACCATCATATGTCAACCTGTCCAACAGGTATTCTAAATCTCCCTGACTTGCGTTGTCCTCCATGATCACTACCTAGCATTTTTATAGCTTCTATTGCCTTCCTTGCCAGGTGTTCTAATAACCGAAATCCCAAGCTCATCATCAAGAATCTACTTTAAGTCACTAGAATTTCCATCAACAAAAGAATGCCCTATAGAAATGTTAGGCGTATGAAGAGGCTCACTATGATTTTGCTGATTTGCATTCTATTCAATCACACTTCCACTTACGTCATCCCTAATAGAAATTTTTTATAGCAGCATACCAGCTACTTATTTCATCAAACATAACATCTGTGCTTACCCTCAACTCATGTGTAGTAGGGTTATAGCATCTATATCCCTTTTGCTCAAGGGAATATCCAATAAACACACATTTTTCTTCTTTTGGATCTAGCTTTGTTTATGCAACTCATCTGGCACATGTACATAGGCAATCCATCCACAAACTTTCAAGTGAGACAAATCTGGTTTCTTACTAGTGAGTTTTTCCTCTAGTGTTACATCATATATGACTACACAGTTGGAGTTCTCTTCATGATATAAACTATTGTAGAAACAACTTCAGCCTAATAGCTATGTGGCATGTTCTTCTCTTTCTCATCAATCCTTATGCTATCTCTGCAATGTGCTTGTTTTTTTGCTCAGCAACCCCATTTTGTTGTGGAGCGTATCTACATGTAAACTATCTCTGAATGCCACTCTTTCATAAAAAGTTAGAGAACTCATTGGATAAGTACTCTCCCCCTCCAAATGACCTTAGGCATTTCACATGCTTTCTGTCTATTTTTCAGTCATCACTCTAAATTCTAAAAATGAGTGAAAACTTCACTCTTTTTCTTCATGAAATACACCCACACTTTCCTCATGTGGTCATTAGTGAATGTTACATAATACTTATAACCACCCATAGACGTAGTAAAAACCCATACATCTGATGCACAACATTTAGTACATTCCTCCTCACATTTCTATCATGTGGAAATACATGCTTTGTCTGCTTTCCAAATTGACATGCTTCACATACTTTTTGTATATCATAAATCTTAAACTTAGCCAACCCTATGTTCACAATTTCTTTAGTTTGCATAGACTTCATTCTTTGCACATTTACATGCCTAGTTTTCTTATACCAAATGTTTGTATCTGCACAACAACTCCTGATCCCTGTGCAAACATTGTAGCTTTCACTTTAGGCATATTTACACCTAGTATAAACATTCTACCCACTCTATTGCCTTTTGCAGCCAACCTGCACTTATCTTTAAAGTTATTGACATAAAAACCATTAGGTTAAATCGCACCTACAAACCCTACTCAATCATTTGGCTAATAGAAACAAGATTCTTTGTAATATTTGGAATGTGAAGTACATCTGCCAAGTTCTTTAGCTTACCATCTTGCATAAACACTGACACATTTCTAACATGGGCAATTGGATGAGCAGTATCATCCCCTATTTCAACAAAACTTGACTTTTTAGGATTTTTCATATCCTTGAATCACTCACCACCCATGACTGGTCATGTGGTTCAAAGCACTTGAATCCACATACCATACATCATCATTTCATGCAGATACATCATTTCCTGACACAACATTAAGCACATGCTACATAACAAACAACCTTTAATTATCGTCATTACTCGTGTTAGACGATGCGCATAGTTATTGTGCTGCACTTTTTCATTTCTCATGTCATTTGGTTCTTATAACAATCTCCTGCAAATTCCCAGCTTTGCCACAGTAAAAATAGCCTGGTGTATCATTTTTTGACCTTTGCCAATTTCCATGACTTCTTTGACTCCCCCTACCTTTGAACTAGCCTCTTCCACCTATGTGTTGTTATGATCATGGGACTGTTACTGCTGATGATCATAATTTTGATTGCCTGTTTGGTCACCACCTTGGCCATGGACACGGCCTTGACCTCTACCTCATCCTCTACTTGCACTTGTGTAGAAGGCCTGTTGCTCCAAACTGCCTTTGTTTTGTGAAGACTAGTCTTCACCCAAACTCTTTTGTTCAATGATTAGCATTGACACCAAATATATAAAGCTAGGAATGTTATCCCAAGTGTTAATGGATGTCTTGAATGCCTTGTATTTTGACCCAAGAACACATTTTCACCTTATCATCATCATGAGTAAAAACACCAATAGATGCAAGGGATTCCACAATGCCCTTGATCTTCAAGGCATAATCATTCACAGACATGCTTTTCTTCTCCATAGTATGAAGCTCATTCTTCAACTGAACCTTTCGTGCCTTGGTATTAGTTTCATACAACTTCACCAGGGTTTCTCATGCCTCCTTGGGTGACTTGGCATCCTGTATATGCCCAATCATGGTGTCCTGTATACTATAAAGCCAATACATGAATTTCCTTGCTCCTTGATTCCAATCCTTGTACTCTTTTACATCTGTAGAGTTGGATTAATCTTAGGTATTTCTAGTGCCTCCTCATATTCACCTTTAATGTAGTCCCAATAGCCTTTTCCCATTAGAAAATTTATTAATCTCTAAACCTCTAAGCATGGAAGTTATTCTTGTCAAGATTCTCTGCAACAATCTAGTTAATTCCATTATTTGACAACACAAATTCACCAAAGACAACACTCTTATTTAACTTGCACAAACTATTATATTCTCTACAGCAATACTGTTTAGGTGCAAACTGTCAAACTAGTGACCTCAATTTGCATACATACACCTAATAACACTTGTAAGATCTCTTTGTAGTACACATAATGTCTGCACAACCAAATTCCCTTCCTAAAGTTCCAAAAATAGAGTTTTGTAAAACATTAAAACTTACCTGTGGGCCAGTAGTGCACTACCAACTAAAAAATAGAGTTTTGTAAAACACTAAAACTTACCTGTGGGCCAGTAGTGCACTACCTGTGGGCCAGTAGTGCACTACCAACTAAAAATAGAGTTTTGTAAAACACTAAAATAGAGTTTTGTAAAACACTAAAACTTACCTGTGGGCCAGTAGTGCACTACCAACTAAAAAATAGAAGTCAAACGCACCCAAAAACATGCTTTTAGTGCAAAAAAGTCCAAAGGATAGTATAGTTGCCTTGCAACTCTTCTCCTATGAATACAACTCCTCAATCAAAGTTCATTGCTATTGTCTCCCGAAGAGCTTGCGAGTGTAGTAGCCAATACAAAAGGAGAAGAGTAGGTGAATCTCTTACCCTCTTGCCGCTTCCTGTGCTTCTCTTGCTTGCTGCTCAGCTCGTTTAGCATGAAACATACTTTGATACCATGAAAAGATACAAGGAGAAAGAGAGCTGGAGCTCTTGTAAGCACACACACAAACCCTAGAAGAGAACACACAAGATGAGAGGCTAAAATTTATTCTTCTTCTTCTCAACAAAAGAGGTCTACCAAAGAGATAAGGAAAATAAAACATAAGTACTAATGTACTATGTACATGCGCTCCATAATGTGAACACACTAAGTGAGTGAGCTAGCTAGATAAGTATGCTTTAACTTAGTGGTGGACTAGTAGATGGTATAGCCTAGCTATAGAATCATTGGTGAAGATCCATCATGTCAGTAACCTACCAAACACGCTAGTGATGTAGGTGGAAGAAATGGTCACCTAGGCATATCGTAAGTGTCAGCTCGTGTTGAGCTTGACATCTCATCAGCTTCAACATCTTGCACAACTTTAGCCATATATACATAATGATGAGCCACATAACCATCATATGTCAACCTGTCTCAACATGTTTTCTAAATATCCCCGACCTGTGTTGTCCATGATTACTACCTGGCATTTTTTTAGCTTCTCTTACCTTCCTTACACTAGGTGTTCTAATAGTGGGAATCCCAAGCCCATCATCAAGACTTAGCTCTAAGCCACTAGACTCTCCCCATTAACAAAAGAATGCCATGCAGAAATGTCAGACATACCAAGAGGCTCACCAACCTTCTCTTTGCCTTTACATGATGTACCAACTGCATTTTCAGAACTGGTGTTTTGATGCAACCTTCCACTCCATGGTCTATCATCACAACACACCCAAAACAAGAGGACTCTCTAGGTCCACTCAATGACCGTGATTGCTGAATTGCATTTTGTGCAATCACACTTCCAGTTACATCAGCCCCACCAACACCTTTTTCAGTAGCATACCAAGCTACTTATCATTTCATTAAACACAACATCTATGCTTACCTCAACTCATGTGTAGTAGGGGTATAGCAACTATATCCCTTTTGCTCAAGGGAAGTTCCAATAAATACACATTTTTCTACTTCTAGATCCAACTTCGTACGTAACTCATTTGCTGGCACATGCACATAGGCAATGCATCCAAAAACTTTCAAGTGAGACAAATCGGGTTTCTTGCTAGTGAGTTTCTCCTTTGGTGTTAGATCATGTATGGCTCCAATTAGAGTCCTGTTCACGATATAAATTATCATAGAAGAAGTTTCAGCCCAATAGCTATGTGGCATATTCTTCTCTGTCTCATTAATGCTTGTGCTATCTCTACAATGTGCTTGTTTTTTTGCCCACCAACCCCATTTTGTTGTGGAGTGTGTCTACATGTGAACTATCTCTGAATGCCATTCTTTCACAAAAAATTACTATCCACTGATAGACCCAAATCTGCAAAGTAGCTTTCTCAACTAAGCTACCTCACATGTTGCCATAGCAGCACCTCTGTACTCGGCCTCTGTGTACTGGATAGAGCAACCGTAGGCTACTCCTTGCTACTCCAAGTCATAGCAGCACTCCCCAAAGAAAACATGAAGCCACTAGTAGATCTTCTATCTGAGATACTACCAGCCCAATCAGCATCTGTGTACCCATGTACACATATCTCTGTCCTAGTTTCATAAAATAGTCCACAATGCAAAGTAGACCTCACATACCTCAATATGCGTCTCAATGCATCCAAATACGGCTTCCGAGGGGAACTTGCATAAATTCACTCACCAACCCAACAGCATAGCTCAAATCTGGCCTGGTGATTGTCATGTAGATCAAGCTTCCTACTATACATCTATACATAGTAGGATCCTCCAAAATCTCTCCTGAATCTACACTCAACTTGCCATTCTGATCCAATAACACTGGGATAGGCTTACAGCCTGTCATACCATACTTGGACAACATGTCCAAGCCATACTATCTCTGCACAGTAATCCAATACTATGTGGTGACCTATCACCTCAATGCCCAAGAAATATGTGAGGTCCCCTAGATCCTTCATTTCAAACTTCTATCTAAGAAAGATCTTTACATCAAAGATCTCTGCATCATGGTCCCCCGTAATAATCAGGTCATATACATAGATGACAACAAGCACAACACCTCTATCACTGTGTCTCACAGACAGCGAGAAATCTGCATTGGCTACATGAAAGCCAATAGTGATAAGATATTCAAAAATCTTGTCAGACCATACTCTTGGTGCTTGTTTTACGCCATACAAGGCTTTCTTCAACCTGCAAACATGCTCGCGGTGACTCACATCCTCATAAAACCAGGTGGCTGTAACATATACACCTCTTCCTGCAAATCCCCATGCAAGAATGCATTCTTTACATCCATCTGATGTAAAGACCATTGCTTTGACGCAGCCACTACTATCACAACTCTCAATGTTGCCATCTTGGCAACTGGCTCATAATCAATGCCATATGTCTGTGCATATCCTTTGGCTACCAATCTAGCCTTGTACTTGCTTATGCTTCCATCACTGTTATGTTTTACTTTGTACACCCACTTGCATCCAATGGCTTTCTTGCCTTTAGGCAATTCCACTAAATCCCAAGTCTCATTTCCATCTCCTCATCCATAGCTTTCTCCCAACACACATTTCCAATAGCCTCATCAATGCATGTGGGCTCTACAACCTGTACAACTTTTGCCATGTATGCATAGTGATGTGCCACATAACCATCATAGGTAAACCTCTGCACAGGATTCTTCACTCTCCCAGATCTTCATTAGCTTTGCATTCATGGCTTCCATAGCCTTCTTTACACTAGGTGTTCTCATAGCTGGTATCCCAAGATCCTCATCAAGGCTCGTCTCTGAGCCACTAGACTCTCCATCAACATGAGAATGCCTTGCAGAAATGGCAGGCATACTAAGAGGCTCAACCACTTTCTCTTTGCCTTGCAGAAATGGCAGGCATACTAAGAGGCTCAACCACTTCCTCTTTGCCTTTATGTGATGTACTAATCACATTTGCAAGACTGGTATTTGCCACTCTATCTCATGTACACCAAGCGAAGCCCTGAATCTGCGGAACTTCTCTATACCCAATGATTTGGTGAAGATGTCAAAAACCTGATCTTGTTTGTTGACATAAACAAGGTCAACGTCTCTCCTGTGCCAAAACCTTCTCTCTGACAAAATGGTAGTAGACCTCTATATGCTTCGTGGAAGCATGAAAAACTGGGTTCCTGGCCAACTGTATACTACTAATGTTGTCACAAAAAATGACAACTTATCTATCCCTACTGATAGACCCACATCTACAAAGTAGCTATCTCAACCAAGCTACCTCACATGTTGCCATAGCAGCACCTCTGTACTCGGCCTCTGTACTGGATAGAGAAACCGTAGGCTACTTCTTGCTACTCCAAGTCATAGAAGCACTCCCCAAAGAAAACATGAAGCCACTAGTAGATCTTCTATCTGAGATACTACCAGCCCAATCAGCATCTGTGTACCCATGTACACATATCTCTGTCCTAGTTTCATAAAATAGTCCACAATGCAAAGTAGACCTCACATACCATAATATGCATCTCAATGCATCCAAATACGGCTTCCGAGAGGAACCTGCATAAATTGACTCACCACCCCAACAGCATAGCTCAAATGTGGCATGGTGATTGTCATGTAGATCAAGCTTCCTAATATGTGCCTATACATAGTAGGATCCTCCAAAATCTCTCCTGTCAACTTGCCATTCTGATCCAATGGCACTCAGATAGGCTTACAGCCTATCATACCATACTTGGACAACATGTCCAAGCCATACTATCTCTGCATTAATCCAATACTATGTGGTGACCTAATCACCTCAATGCCCAAGAAATATGTGAGCTCCCCTAGATCCTTCATCTCAAACTTCTGTCTAAGAAAGATCTTTACATCAAAGATCTCTGCATCATGGTCCCCCGTAATGATCAGGTCATCTACATAGATGACAACAAGCACAACACCTCTATCACTGTGTCTCACATACAGTGAGAAATCTGCATTGGCTACATGAAAGCCAATAGTGACAAGATATTCAGGAATCTTGTCAGACCATGCTCTTGGTGCTTGTTTTAAGCCATACAAAGCTTTCTTCAACCTGCAAACATGCTAGGGTGACTCACATCCTCATAAAACCAGGTGGCTGTAACATATACACCACTTCCTGCAAATCCCCATGCAAGAATGCATTCTTTACATCCATCTGATGTAAAGGCCATTACTTTGATGCAGCCACTACTATCACAACTCTCACTGTTGCCATCTTGGCAAACTGGGCTGAAAGTTTCCTCATAATCAATGCCATATGTCTGCGCATATCCTTTGACTACCAATCTAGCCTTGTACCTGCTTATGCTTCTATCAGTGTTATGTTTTACTTTGTATACCCACTTGCATCCAATGGCTTTCTTGCCTTCAGGCAATTGCACTAAATCCCAAGTCTCATTTCCATATAATGCATCCATCTCCTCATCCATAGCTTTTTTCCAACACACATTTCCAATAGCCTCATCAATGCATGTGGGCTCTATAACCTGTACAACATTTGCCATGTATGCATAGTAATGTGCCACATAACCATCATAGGTAAACCTCTGCACAAGATTCTTTACTCTCCCAGATCTTCGTAGCTTTGCATTCATGGCTTCCAGAGCATTCTTTACACTAGGTGTTCTCATAGCTGGTATCCCAAGATCCTCATCAAGGCTCATCTCTGAGCCACTAGACTCTCCATCTACATGAGAATGCCTTGCAAAAATGTCAGGCATACTAAGGGGCTCAACCACTTTCTCTTTGCCTTTATGTGATGTACTAAGCAGGACTGGTATTATGACACAGCCTGCCACTCCATGGTCTATCAACTGAACCACTAGATGAGGACTCTCCTGGTCCACTCAAAGATTGTGATTGCCTGACTTGCATTCTGTGCAACCACATTTACACTCACATCAGCCCCAAAAGCTTCTTTTTCAACAGCATACCAGTTGATCATCTCATAAAAAACAACATCCCTACTTACCCTCAACTTACGTGTAGCAGGGTTATAACACATGTATCCCTTTTGCTCAAGGTAATACCCAATAAACACGCATTTTTTAGCTTTTGGATCCAGCTTAGTTCTCAGCTCATCTGGCACATGCACATATGCAATGCATCCAAGACTTTCAAATGAGACAAATCAAGTTTTCTACTAGTAAACATCTCCTCTGGAGTTACATCATGTATGGCTGCAGTTGGAGTCCTGTTCATGATGTAAACTGCTGGAAATAGCCTCAGCCCAATCGCTATGCAACATATTCTTCTCTCCCATCAATGCTCGCGCAATCTCAGCAATGTGCCTGTTTTTCCACTCAGCAACTCCATTTTGCTGTGGAGTGTATCTACATGTAAACTGTCTTTGAATACCATTCTTATGCAAAAATTCAGAGAACTCATTGGAGAAGTACTCTCTCCCCCTCCATCTGACCTTAGGCAGTTTACATGTTTCCCTGTTTGCTTTTCAACCGTAACTCTCAAATTCTTAAAATGAGTGAACACCTCACTCTTCTCCTTCATGAAGTATACCCACACTTTCCTTGTGTGGTCTCATCAATAAATGTCATATAATACTTGCAGCCTCCCATAGACATGGTCTTCGTAGGACCCCATACATCTAAATGCACAACATCTAGTGCATTTCTGCTCACATTTTTGTCACATGGAAATACATGCTTTGTTTGCTTTCCAAATCGGCATGTAAACTGCTGTAGAAATAGCCTCAGCCCAATAGCTATGCGGCATATTCTTCTCTCCCATCAATGCTCGTGCAATCTCAGCAATGTGCATGTTTTTCCGCTCAACAACTCCATTTTGCTGGGGAGTTAATCTACATGTAAACTGTCTTTGAATACCATTCTTATGCAAAAATTTAAACACACATTTTTCTACTTTTAGATCTAACTTCGTACGCAACTCATTTGCTGGCACATGCACATAGGCAATACATCCAAAAACTTTCAAGTGAGACAAATTGGGTTTCTTGCTAGTGAGTTTCTCCTTTGGTGTTAGATCATGTATGGCTCCAATTAGAGTCCTGTTCACACGATATAAATTGTCATAGAAAAAGCTTCAGCCCAATAGCTAAGTGGCATATTCTTCTCTGTCTCATTAATGCTTGTGCTATCTCTGCAATGTGCTTGTTTTTTTGCCCACCAACCCCATTTTGTTGTGGAGTGTGTCTACATGTGAACTATCTCTAAATGCCATTCTTTCACAAAAAATTAGAGAACTCATTGGAGAAGTACTCTTCCCCTCCATCTGACCTTAGGCACTTCACAAGATTTCTTGTTTACTTTTCAGTCATCACTCTAAATTTTGAAAATGAGTGAAAACTTCACTCTTCTCCTTCATGAAATACACCCACACTTTCCTCGTGTGGTCATCAATGAATGTTACATAATACTTACAGCCACCCATAGACGTAGTTTTTGTAGTTGAAAAGATGCAGGGGAGAAGAGAGCCTGAGCTCTTCCAAGCACACACACACTCACAAAACCCTAAAAGAGAACACACAAGGTAAGAGGCTGAAAATCTTCTTCTTCTTCACAGAACACTCAACACACCATATATAAAGATAAGAGTACACCAAGCGAAGCCCTGAATCTGCGAAAATTCTCTATACCCAATGATTTGGTGAAGATGTCAGCGAGCGACGACCTGATCCTGTTTGTTGACATAAACAAGGTCAACGTCTCTCCTGTGCCAAAACCTTCTCTTTGTTGACAAAATGGTAGTGGACCTCTATATGCTTCGTGCAAGCATGAAAAACTAGGTTCATACTGCTAATGTTGTCATAGAAAATGATAACTTGTTGTTATATGTACATTATGTGTGCTATGTTATATACACATTATGTGTGCATATACTAGGAGGCTAACCCACATTAGGCTTGTGAGCATGGGAGCATGGGAACAAGCTCTAGTGGAGCATGGGTTAGGACTAACCTTAAGGATTAAGGTTAGGGTAAGGCATCCAAGGGTCACACATGAGGAATGGAAAGTCAAGAGTCACTTGAGGGCCCTCCTATATAATAGGGGCATGGGGCACACTCAAGGGAGCTTGGTGGGCTTTGGGGCTTGGAGCTTGGAGGCTTGGAGGCTTATGCTATGGTCTCTTGTGTAGAGGTCCATATCTTCTCACCTACCATTTCACACTATAGCTACATGCTATTGGATTGTGTTATACCTCTTGATGGTATGGGACATCAAGGTAGAGGTATGATGTATTTCATTCATTATTCATGTGTGCATCCCTTGGGCTCGGGGGTGGTTGGGTGGTTGAGTTTATGCCTGATTTATGCATGTTTATGCATAACAATTATCTAGAGAGATCTTAGGGTTTTAACAGTGGTATCAGAGCAATCTCTATTTAATTGTTGATTTTTTTTAGTAAATTTTAATATTTACTAATAAAATGTTATTTTGTTGATTTGTGTTGATGAAATGCACATGGATCATCGTTATGGTGATTGGAACGTGTGGTACTTCAATTCAATGGACGAATCGACGTTGCGGGGGAATACCGTGAGTTAATGCTATTTTTTCCTATTTTTTATGGTTAAAATTGAGCATTAATGGAATTTTTTACAAAAATACCATATGGTTTATGGTGGATATTTTTGTAGAGAATGGATTCCCTGAATTTCTATAATTTTTAGGAATTTTTTCCTAATTTTTTAGAGATTTTTTGAGCATTTTTTTGGTAAAAAATGTATTTTTAATGCATTTTGCGGGTTTTCCGCGGGCATGTTTTCAATTTTCTGCCAATTTTTCTTGCTGAAAAGCAATGTGGGGCAGTCAATTGATGCGTGAGTTCTCTACCGTGTGCGAAAAGTTCTTCTCTTCCTCAAAATCTGATTTTTTTATCTCCATTTCTCTCTTGTACATGGAAATGTATTTTAAAAAAGACAATTTAATTAAATATTAATCATAATTAACATTAATTATGATTAATAAGTAATTAAGCATTTCTCTAATCTCTAAACAGAGAAGAGTAGTGAAGAGATGGGTGGGTATGAAAAGGATAGAGTGAAGAGAAGAGAGAGGAGAGGCTCCCTCCTCTGGTTTTTCCACGCACAGACGGCAGGGCGGGGACTGCGCAGCAGGCCGGCGGCCAAAAGTCGCCCCCCCCTTAGAAAAATAAATTTCCATTGTTAAGCTTAATAAAAGCTTATTTTCATTTTTTTTTATTTTTTTTAAAAAATGAGTTTTTTATTTTAAAAAAAAGCTTTTGGAGATTTTTCAAGAAAAAAGCTTGGAAAAAAAAGCCTAAAAATTTCAGAAAAATCTCTGAAAAATTCCTGGAATTTTCTTACTAAAAAATTTTGGCTTTTCATCTTCCGGAAAACCTTTGGCTTTCCGTTTTCCCGAAACCTTTTGGCTTTCCGAATTCCGGAAAAACTTTTGACCTTCCGTATTCCGGAAACCTTTGACCTTTCACATTCCGATTTTTTTTGTCTTTTCATTTTCCAAGAACGTTTGGCTTTCCGTATTCCGAGAAAACCATTGAAATTCCGAAATTTTTTGACCGTTCGTATTCTAAATGCGTTCGGGGTTGATTAAAAATTTCAAAAAATTCCTGAAAATTAGTGGAAAATTAGACAAAGGTTATTTTAAATTTTGGAAAAATGTGGGGTTGGTGTTTGGCATGTGGTGTGTCCATTCGGGCGCCCGTGACCATTCAAATTCCTTTAAAATTATATTTTTTGACCCAGAAAATTAGAAAAATCCATTAAAATTGAAAATTTTTTGGATTTGAGAATTATCGGGCGGAATTGGAAATTTCGTGAACGATGGGATTCTCAGGGAAAATTAGGAATATTCTAGATATTATATTTAGAAATCCTAAAATTTTGGTATTTTTAAAATATCAATGGTATTTTGGCAAATTAAATTGCTAAAAATTTTCTGGAAAAATATAGGTTTGGAATGCCATAGGATAGGTTTGGTGGAATTCAAAATTATTATATTTTGAGGCCCTGTAAAATTTGGAAAAATTAGAAAAAATCATGATAATTCTTTTTCTCGAGAATTTAAAATTTTCGAGAGTTATTTAATGTTGAAGTACGTTTACTCGTGCTGACATTAGATAGATGCGTGTTAATCGCATATTATTAATACGATTATATCTCGTATTAATGGATAATTATGTTTGGATTAATTCTAAACGATGTATTCATGATTTTTTACCATTTTTTAGCCATTCTTTTTGGACATGTTCCTTAATTTCTTTTGATGGCTATAATTTTTGTTCAAAGTGTGTTTCACCC
Organism: Cibotium barometz; assembly: GCF_041138505.1. Taxonomy (NCBI): domain Eukaryota; kingdom Viridiplantae; phylum Streptophyta; class Polypodiopsida; order Cyatheales; family Cibotiaceae; genus Cibotium; species Cibotium barometz. The sequence goes on from NC_141061.1 coordinate 5,157,509, forward strand.
TTTGACACTTTTCCATGATAATTTATTTTGCACTTATTAAAGTGTGGTTTGTGCTTAATTTCTTAAGCCTCTATCATGGGTCAGTTGATCGGTTTATTTTGGTGGATTTTTATTGGATGTTTTTCAAGTTTTTATGGACTCATCAGGTTTTGCCTAGTTCACTTATGTCTAGGGTTTTTTATTGAGTGCTACACACATGTGTTTCACTTTATTACTTTGGAGTTTTATTTGAACAACATAACGTTCATATACTCCGGATTGATGAGTTGGCCACCAATTTAAATGCTTCTTTTGGCATGATTTATGTCCATTAGATGGTATGCATTGATTTTTATGATCAACTATGGTTTTTATGGATTTAAGGAGCTTCTATGCTTTTATCCATGATGTTATAAGGATCTTTTGATCTTTGGAATAATTACATGTGCTTTGAAGGTAGCATTTGCCTTCGTTTTTTGCACATAAATTTGGAGTATATTTCTTGTACTCTTGTGTATATTCCAACTCGGATACCTAGTTGCTTATATATCTAGGTGAGTTATTTTTTTTCTACCCTAACTTTATTGTGTTTTGGGTAGTTATCATTAGAAAGGCGCCAATAATTCAATTTCTTTTCTAATGATGTACTCAGAAGGATTTATTCCTTGATGTAGTCTCAAGTATATAGAGACAGGTTTAGTATGTGAAAGTCTGGATAAGGCCATCTTATTCCTTTTATACAGGATTTCATTCATATGTTCCTAGACGGCATACTAGGGAGTTTCAAATTGTTAAGGTATGTATGGGTGGTATCATGGTGGTATGGGACGCTAGGGATCCCTCACATATATTATCTTATGGGATAATTTGGGCTCAAGATTGTTGCTTTGCTTACATCACTTAGCATGTTGACCTCAACATTCAAAGACAATCTTATTTTCTAAATTCACTAGAAGTTATAGTGTGGGCATTCTTTAGATAAACTTCTTTTATCTATAACCTGCATGTTTTGATGAGGGTAATCTCGTCGGCATTTTCACTTGTTGAAATCTCTTTCTTTAGAGTTCAAACAAGTTTATCTTGTTGTGTTCGGATAAGGAAATTTGGATTCTTCCTTTGTTGGCATTTCTTTCTTTAGTTCCGTACTTTAGGTGATTTACACAATCAACCTGATAGGTTTACGGATGGACATATGTGTCTCATCGAGACGTTGATGATTCTTTATGTTGATATGGATAACTCGAGACGTTGAGTATTCCATATGCAGATGTGGGTATGTCGGGGCACCGATGAATCCCTGGTTTCTGCTGTTATAATGCCATGTTTTCCTACTTTATTCCGAATGGTTTACAACGAGGAAGTTACTTTGAATGTGAATTGTTCTGATCATCCGCAGTAGTCTGATGGGCAAACAGAGTGTATGAATCAGATTGTAGAGTATATGCTTCGTGCATGTCTCTGGAAAATCATCATATTGGAAAATATTTCAATGATGGAATTTGCCTATAACAGTTCTAAATTTACGGCTATTATTTTAGTCCGTGCATACTTATGTATGGGTATCAACTCAGGGCACCTATTGTTGTCAGTCTTAAGGACATCGAGCTTGATGCATCGAGGGATTTCTTGCATGATATGTAGGAAATTCTGACCGAAGCTCGGGATTCTATCAGGAGTGCTCATGATAGGGCACGGTTTTATGCTGATAGGAGACGCTCATCTCGGTCTTTTGAACCAGGAGCGTTGGTTTATTTTAATGTTCCTAAAGATTTACAGACTTTGTCAATGGAAAAATGCTCGAATTTATCTCCTAGATATTCTGGTCCATTTCGAGTTATATATCGGATTGGCACGGTGGCGTATGAACTAAAACTACCTCCAATTGTTAGAGTTCATCCAGTCTTTCATATCGATAGATTGAAAGGGAAACTGGGAGGTGAGGATGACACAGTTACTCCTCAAGAACTCGTTGAAGTCGATGAATTATCCTATGTTCCACATGAACCTGATAAGGTACTTGAATTTAGGGAAAGGAAACTTTGTAGTTGACTAATCCCTGAGGTGAAAATAAGGTGGAAAGATAGGGAAATTGAGAAAATCGACTTGGGAGTCAGTTGAGATTGTTCAGCGCAGTTCTTCTTCTTTTTCATTGCAAGAGTGCAATGTTTTGAAAGAGGGGAAGTATGTTATATGTACATTATGTGTGCTATGTTATATACACATTATGTGTGCATATACTAGGAGGCTAACCCACATTAGGCTTGTGAGCATGGGAGCATGGGAACAAGCTCTAGTGGAGCATGGGTTAGGACTAACCTTAAGGATTAAGGTTAGGGTAAGGCATCCAAGGGTCACACATGAGGAATGGAAAGTCAAGAGTCACTTGAGGGCCCTCCTATATAATAGGGGCATGGGGCACACTCAAGGGAGCTTGGTGGGCTTTGGGGCTTGGAGCTTGGAGGCTTGGAGGCTTATGCTATGGTCTCTTGTGTAGAGGTCCATATCTTCTCACCTACCATTTCACACTATAGCTACATGCTATTGGATTGTGTTATACCTCTTGATGGTATGGGACATCAAGGTAGAGGTATGATGTATTTCATTCATTATTCATGTGTGCATCCCTTGGGCTCGGGGGTGGTTGGGTGGTTGAGTTTATGCCTGATTTATGCATGTTTATGCATAACAATTATCTAGAGAGATCTTAGGGTTTTAACACTTGTCTATCCCCACTGATAGACCCAAATCTGCAAAGTAGCTTTCTCAACCACCAAGCTACCTCACATGGTGTAGCAGCACCTCTGTACTCGGCCTCTGTATTGGATAGAGAAACCGTAGGCTACTTCTTGTTGCTCCAAGTCATAGAAGCACTCCCCAAAGAAAACATGAAGCCACTAGTAGATCTTCTATCTAAGATATTACCAGCCCAATCAGCATCTGTGTACCCATGTACACATATCTCTGTCCTAGTTTCATAAAATAGTCCACAATGCAAAGTAGACCTCACATACTGCAATATGCATCTCAATGCATCCAAATGTGGCTTCCGAGGGAAACCTGCGTAAATTGACTCACCAACCCAACAACATAGCTCAAATCTGGCCTGGTGATTGTTATATAGATCAAGCTTCCTACTATGCGCCTATACATAGTAGGATCCTCCAAAATCTCTCTTGAATCTGCACTCAACTTGCCATTATGATCCAATGGCGCTGAGATAGGCTTACAGCCTATCATACCATACTTGGACAACATGTCCAAGCCATACTATCTCTGCATTAATCCAATACTATGTGGTGACCTAATCACCTCAATGCCCAAGAAATATGTGAGCTTCCCTAGATCCTTCATCTCAAACTTCTGTCTAAGAAAGATCTTTACATTAAAGATCTCTGCATCATGGGCCCCCGTAATGATCAGGTCATCTACATAGATGACAACAAGCACAACACCTCTATCACTATGTCTCGCATACATCAAGAAATCTGCATTGGCTGCATGAAAGGCAATAGTGACAAGATATTCAGGAATCTTGTCAGACCATGCTCTTGGTGCTTGTTTTAAGCCATACAAAGCTTTCTTCAACCTGCAAACATGCTCAGGGGGACTCACATCCTCATAAAACTAGGTGGCTGTAACATATACACCTCTTCCTGCAAATCCCCATGCAAGAATGCATTCTTTACATCCATCTGAGGCCATTGCTTTGACGCAGCCACTACTATCACAACTCTCACTGTTGCCATCTTGGCAAACTGGGCTGAAAGTTTCCGCATAATCAATGCCATATGTCTACACATATCCTTTAACTACCAATCTAGCCTTGTACTTGCTTATGCTTCCATTAGTGTTATGTTTTACTTTGTACACCCACTTGCATCCAATGGCTTTCTTGCCTTCAGGCAATTGCACTAAATCCCAAGTCTCATTTCCATATAATGCATCCATCTCCTCATCCATAGCTTTTTCCCAACACACATTTCCAACAGCCTCATCAATGCATGTGGGCTCTATAACCTGTACAACTTTTGCCATGTATGCATAGTGATGTGCCACATAACCATCATAGGTAAACCTCTGCACAAGATTCTTCACTCTCCTAGATCTTCGCAGCTTTGCATTCATGGCTTCCATAGCATTCTTTACACTAGGTGTTCTCATAGCTGGTATCCCAAGATCCTCATCAAGGCTCATCTCTAAGCCACTAGACTCTCCATCAACATGAGAATGCCTTGCAGAAATGTCAGGCATACTAAGGGGCTCAACCACTTTCTCTTTGCCTTTATGTGATGTACTAAGCAGGACTGGTATTATGACACAGCCTGCCACTCCATGGTGAATCACTAGATGAGGACTCTCCTGGTCCACTCAAAGACTGTGATTGCTGACTTGCATTCTATGCAACCACATTTCCACTCACATCAGCCCCAAAAGCTTCTTTTGCAGCAGCATACCAGCTGATCATCTCATAAAAAACAACATCCCTACTTACCCTCAACTCACGTGTACCAGGGTTATAACACCTGTATCCCTTTTGCTCAAGGTAATACCCAATAAACACACATTTTTCAGCTTTTGGATCCAGCTTAGTTCTCAGCTCATTTGGCACATGCACATATGCAATGCATCCAAAGACTTTGAGATAAGACAAATCAAGTTTTCTGCTAGTAAACCTCTCCTCTAGCGTTACATCATGTATGGCTACAGTTGGAGTCCTGTTCATGATGTAAACTACTGTAGAAACAGCCTCAGCCCAATCGCTATGCAACATATTCTTCTCTCCCATCAATGCTTGTGCAATCTCAACAATGTGCCTATTTTTTCGCTTAGCAACTCCATTTTGCTGCGGAGTGTATCTGTTGCATGACGAATGAAGATCAATACAAGGATGCAACAAAAAAAGACACTTAGGGCTCTTGAAAAGAGTTCAAAGTTGTAGATGAATGTGGGAGAGGGCTTGACAATAATCCCACATGGGAACTTTTGGGAGTTCTAGAATTTTTGTATAAAAGGTGGCCCATTTGAGAGCTAGAGAGGACTCTTTTGTCATTTGGTTGAGAGGCTCATAGAGAGAGCTTGCTCCATAGCTCCTTCTCAAGTGCTCTCCCAAGGCTCTCCATCTCCATTCATGCTTCAATCTTGTACTCTCTATTCTTTACATTTTCAATGATATGAGGTTTTGGTCTACATACTTGCTAATCTAGATTTCTTAATGATGTTTTGATTTGTGAGTTGTAGAGTGCATGTGATGAAGCTTGTGCATGAAATGATGTGTAGTTGAGGCTTGTGTGATAGCTCTTTGCATGTTAGGTTCTTTGCATAAGTTGCATTTTTATGCTTAAGTGTAGCCTAATCTTGATGCTTTGATTATGTAAGATTGATTGCTTGAGTGTTGAAGAAGGATTGAGTAGGACTAGAAGTCATTAGTGTGTGGTTAACTCATCTTCTCCCATTCGGGATAGCCTCTATGCGCTAACCGGGTTGCATTTACGGATTGACAAGTGTGTGGGTTGGAGTGTAGCCTCCGCTATGCTATGATGTCCCAAACAATGGCGCCGCTGCCAGGGAACGCACACCTAAGTTAGTGAAGGGTGTTAACCATTACTTCTTACTAAGTGCTCCATTGATTGCAAAATTGTGGATTAGGGTAGATTAGAGTAGAGTTTGCAAGGGCATTGAGTGTGTGATCTCAAGGGTGCCTTGTGTGTTTTCGGTTTTTTGATTAGAAGCAAAAAAAAAAAAAATAATTAAAACCCCAATGCGGTAGAGAAATCCCGCCATTAATCGGATTTAAGCACTTTTTGTTGTTGCATTGGTGACGGGGTTGGCGAGTGGTAGATAGGAAGTGTTGGAGGCGGCCTTTCTTTTATTGTTTTGTTGTGTTGTTATCGTGTGGGGAGGCATCTCCATAAGCGCAGCAAAGAAAAATAAGTAGATATATATATATATATCTATTTATTCATATATATATACCTTGTAGAGAAGGGAGCGGCCGGCTGGAAGTGAAGGCGGCTGAAAGCTAAGGCAAAGAGGAGGCGGCCAGCTGAAAACGTAGAGGACGGCTTTAAATATATATATATATATATATATATATAAATCTATATATATATATATATTTATATTTTTTTCAGTGACGTGAGCGCTGCTTGCAGAAGCGCTGGGCTATAAGGAGCGTCCGGCAGGCAGTTGGAGGAAAAGGAAGGCGGCTTAATATATATATATATATATAATACATTAACGTGGAGGGGGCCGTCGGCATCGAAAATACATTAACGTAGAGGCGGCCGGCAGCGTTGGCATAGGCGGGAGCAGAGCAGAGGCGGCCGACAGCGTTGGCATAGGCGGGAGCAGAGCAGAGGCGGCCGACGGCGTTGGCATAGGCGGGAGCAGAGGAGTAGGCGAAGTTGGCAGTAGGAGTAGAAGACGGCAGCACTGTGAGCTCTGCAGTAGAAGAGTCGGCGTAGAAGGCGAGCTCTGCAGTAGAAAAGGTGGCCATTGAAGAAGGAGCAAGAGCGTGGAGCAGTTGAGCGAAGCGTGCAGGCGTTGAAGGCGACCCACGCGCGCGCCAGCGACGAATCCGGGAGCCTGCAAGCGGTGGCGGATAAGGTAAGTGCACTTTTCAATTTTTTTTATTTTTTATTTTTTTCTTTTATTTAATTTATCATGTTTTTTTTTGTATTCCTAAATAAAAAATAAAAATAATAAATATAAAAAAACAAAAAAAAATTTAAAAAAAAAAAGAGAAAAAGAGATTTTAAAAAAAAAAGAAGAAGAAAAAAGAAAAAGAAAGAAAAAAAAACCCCACAAAACAATAAATTTATTTATTTATTTAAAAAAAAAGGAAAAAAAACAATTTTTATTTTTTTGAATCCATTGTTCCTTATTTAAATTTTTGCATAAGTAAAGTAGCGTGCATTTTTTACTTTTATTTTTGTAATTACGTGCATAATTAGTAGATTTATATTTTTTGTAATTAGGCACGAAATTTATTAGTTTAAAAAAAAACAAACAAACAAACAATCAATCAAAAAAAAAAGACAAAAACAAAAACAAAAGAAAACAAAAGGAGAAAAAAACAAAAGAAAACTAAAGAAAATTAAAAAAACAAAAAAAAAATTCTATAAATTAAGTGTTTTTTAGGAGTCTATTTTTTTGCATATTTTGTTTCTTTATTTTTTTTAATTTTTTACATAATTAGTGTAACCTGCATTTTTTAATTTTTGTAACTTTGTGCATAATTAGTATTTTTTTTTAGTGTGATTCATAATTTTTGTGTAAGTTTAAAAAAATAAAAACATAAAAAACATAAAATCATTTAAAAAAAATCATAATTAAATAAAAATAAAAAAAATAGGATAGATAGTTACGCCACACATACTCCTTTTAGTTGCATTTAGTGATTAGGTAGGTTAAAATATATATATATATATATATACATATATATATATATATTTTTTTTATTTTAAAAAAAAAACAAAACAAAACAAAAACACATAAAAAAACCAAAAAAAATTGACCTTATGCACTTGCGGTCGGGACGTCTTGTAGATTCTACCATAGGGCCTAGGACACCTTCTAGAGTACCTATGCAGGAAAGTGGGACCCAATCGGTAGGAAATTTGGCAGATATTGCTGAAACCCTTTCTGAATCCCAATCCGATACCCTTTCCTCCCGAACAACTAGTTCATTGTCCATGGACAATCTAGGGCCGACAAATAGTCATCCCGTAGCCCCAAATAGGACACCCTCAAGATCCTTTAATCCATTTGAAGCCGACACCATGGGGTTAACACTCAATGTGAGACTCCAATATGTCTACACAAATGCTCAAGAAGCTGAGATCTTTAGGGACCCACAACAACGGTATCTTGTTAAGATCGCAGACATTTTCTCAGAACTTGATAGAGCACCTCTAGTCAATGACCAGGGTAACATGTACATGGGTGGAGATGGTGTTCGCTACGAAGTCACCTACCATCCAGAAAAGGTAGACAAATTAGGGGAGCTCTCTAAAACCGAGTTCTTAGACTTATCAGAACTTTCCAGAGCAAGGGAGTCTAGAGATGATTGGCTCATCGAGCCCGACATGCCTGGACCCTCCAATGCCCAGTCCTCAAAGCCATCCATAGATGATTTACTTCTTGTAGATCTAAATTTGGAAAGGGATAGGAAAGGCAAGAGTAAAATGGATCAGGGGGCTGAAAGCCAATGGGAGTTTGTACGACAAATTCCTGTGACAAAGGTCTTACAGGATAACCCACTTCAAGAGGTCTACAAGGACTCGTTAGAGGGATATTATGCCACAACTAGATTGCCACAGCTGGATTATCCTCTAGCTCATGTGGTGGTAGTTGAGAAGCTTGCAGGACACATGAACAGAATAATTGATAAATGGGCCAATGAATACCGAACCTTAGATTGGAAAGAGATTCGGGAACTCACGTGGAAAGGACATCCATTATTCATGGAAGTGTTCTCAACAAATACAGCCAAACCAGGAGAGACAGCCTTTCTTGGAGAAACTGTTGCTCCTCCCCTACGAGAGTTCACTAGAGAGGGACCCTCAACATCCAAGTGGACCACTGCTAGTAGCCCAACTCTAGCACCAAGATATCGTCCTACACCAAATGTGCGACCAACAGGTCACACCACACCAACATCTTTCTCACTATAACAATCGGAGGGTAGGGGAGCCAACTCGGCCTCCCATTAATGCACCTCCTGAAATGCGGGTGACAAGATCTTTGGAGGGGTTTGGTGAGGCTGGTAATAGGGTACCCACACCAATTTTGGAAACATGTGGACCATCTTTCCAAAGAGAGGAACAATTCCCACTGAGAGTGAGAGGCCGTGGGCCCTATGACGAGTATTCAAGACAAGTAAGGCCATCAACTCTTCAAAAACTGGTAAAGAAGTATGAAGGGTCGGGAGATCCATACGATCATGTAGCAGCATTTAGACAAGCAGTTTGAGCTGAGCAAGTGGCTGATAAGCATACTCAAATTGAAGGGTTTGGACTCACTCTTGAGGGAAAAGCCCTGGCTTGGTTTCAGGCATTAGAGGCTTCAGACAAATCTTCTTTACGAGTTTTGGAAGAGAGATTCATTGCTGCTTTTTCCTTGATGGGAATACAACATGACACGGTAGCACACATCTACTCTTTCAAGCAAGGCGAGAATGAGAGTGTTAGAGACTGTGTAAATAGAATGAAGCAGTACATTAATCGTTGCCCAGAAGATAAGAAGCCCGCCCAAAGTCGATTAATTTCTCTCTTCTTAAAAGGACTCAAAAATTCGACTCTGCATACACATCTCTATGCGAAGAAACATACAAATTTCAATGAGTGTTGCCATGATGCTATGGATTTCACCGATAACTTCAAGTTCCAAGATGGTTCTGGCCCAGAGGTGAAACCTAGAGATCAGTGGGGAGATGACCAAAGTTCAGGGTCTAGCGCGCTAGTAAATCCAGACCAGATAGCTAACCTAGTACTACGGAGATTGGGACAGACCTATCGTCCACCCATGCAGCCACAACAACAGCAGCAGAGAATGAGGAGTGTACTTCCTACAGGTCCTCATCTTTCTGGAGCATGTGGCGGTAACCATAAAACAGAGGATTGTAACACCTTTTCTCATCTAGTCACAAACCAACCCACAAAAAAGTGGTGCCAAGCCTGTGCTTGGAACTTTACCCATACCACACAGGAATGCACTCGCATTGCGAGAATGAGACAGGAACGTGAGCAACCAAGGGGTGGAGTGGCTCCACAAATGTATCAACAGTATACTAATTTTGAACGTAAGCCACCGATGGCACAAGAGCAAGCACGACCTGTTCTTGGTGCTCAACCTCCTGCTCCAGGGACTGCTCCTGTGAGGGTTGTCGACTACGACAATTCAAATATGTGTAGAGAGTTGGTAAACCCAGGCTATGTGGAGGAAGAATATGTATCATATTCATCCAAAGAAAATATCTTTGAAAGTCCCGCATACCCAAGCCCAGCACTGGACGTTCAACCAGGGGAACAAAACTCTTTAATGTTGCTAGGCGGCTACCAACCTAGGACTCCAGGCCCCTCAGGTCAATGGCAGCCAAGGAAAGTAGAGGCCAAACCAATGGGCCCCTGTTATGAGTGCGGAGAACCCCATTGGGCTCGTGATTGTCCACATCGCTCAAGGCAAGCATCTCGGTCCAATACAACAGTACAACAGTTTCCACCAATTGAAAGATATTGTCTAGGGTGTTGTGTAGAACACTTCCCAAAAGACTGTCTGCTGAAACCACATGAGGAAGGAACCTCTCAACCAAAGGTCTCACTCAACCTTGTGGGTGCAGTTTCATCACCACCTTCATCTGAGAATGAGGATGTCGTGCCACTTAGAGTCATGACTAGATCATAGACACGAAATGCCGAAACACAAACTGATGAGACACCTCGAACTAGGGATGCAAAGACAAATCTAGTGGACAAGACCCTACAGTCCAATAGAAAAAAGACCACTAGGAGGAAGAAGAACCGAAACAAGCAAACTAAGAGTACATCCACTAGTTCTCAAGAAGCCTCTAAACAAAACATGAGGGATAAACTTTTACTTCCCAAGAAGTGCATGAGGAACATCAACCTCAACCTGAGCCTAGTGCTAAACAAAATGAGGCTAGTACGACTGAGGATAGTTCTGGGGGTTCTGTTTTTGTGGATAAAGTGAATGAGACTCTAGAGGCCATCATTGATGCTCATAGAAGTCGCATTGCAGCTTTATCTGAGCTACCCAAGAAGCTTCAAGAATACCCAAACCCTCGTGAGGAGAAGATCAATCTAGCTGTACATCAGCAACTCATTAGGGAAGCTCAGTCAATACTTGAGGGACCACCACCACCTATTCCTCGGGGCCCAACCTCTCTTAAGCCAACATTAGAAACCATACCAGAAGTGTCATCGAGTCGGGAAATGAAAAGTGAGCTCATTTCACAAGCTCATAGCGAAAGGTCTGCACCAATTGACACCCAATTGAAAGGGGGTAATCTGCCACCACCTAGCCTTGTCTTCCCATGCAATGATGAAGTTATTGATGCTAATGAGGACATGGCAAATGAGATGTGGGCCGCAGTTCATGAGAAAGTTCATGAGAACATGTCTTCTATTAGTTCGCCTCCACTCTCTGAGGTGGATTTTACCAGGGGCACGGAAAACAACTTTGGACGCCCAAGCATCCAGGAGGAAGTTCAAACAATTGTTTCTCCTAGAAGTAAGCATACAATGAAAACCTTACCATCATATCTGGGAGAATATGAGAACTATTCTCAAACCTTGAGGATACCCTCCATGCATAAAAGGTTGACAAAGGAGAAAGATATGAGTATGGTGCAAGCTATTTTGTCAGCACCAGTGGCTTGTACCTTACCTTTGCTTGATTTGATAAAAATTCGACCTGAGTTGTGGAATGATATTGCCACATGTTTGTCAGAGCAGGTATTGCTACAAAATTGTTTCTCCTAGAAGTAAGCATACAATGAAAACCTTACCATCATATCTGGGAGAATATGAGAACTGTTCTCAAACCTTGAGGATACCCTCCATGCATAAAAGGTTGACAAAGGAGAAAGATATGAGTATGGTGCAAGCTATTTTGTCAGCACCAGTGGCTTGTACCTTACCTTTGCTTGATTTGATAAAAATTCGACCTGAGTTGTGGAATGATATTGCCACATGTTTGTCAGAGCAGGTATTGCTACAAAAGGGTCACCATGAGTGTACTATACACCCTGAGACAAAGCATGTAATGCCAGTTCCTATCAACAAAGTAGGAAAATTTTGTGAGGACGATCAGGGAAATGCTACCCTCCCATTAGAAGTGCGAAAAGTATCTTCAACTGCAATACTTGATAGTGGCGTAGGAGTGGGCATTGTGACAAGGTCCATTTGGGAAAAATGGGGCAAACTAGCTATTAGGAGTACCAGAATGCGCTTGCAGCTAGCAGATGGAAGCTTAGAACATCCCCTTGGGCTGCTTGAGAACATATTGGTCACCACATGTGGAATTGAATATGAGCACACCTTTGCAGTAGTAGATTTTGGAAAACATCCAAACTATGAAGTGATATTGGGTAGACCATTCATGCGACAATTTCAAATGATTCAAGATTGGGGATACAATTATTTGTACCTCCGACATGATTCTGTCATCACAAGGGTCAACCTAAGGAATCACTCATATCGTGATGTAACAAAGTCTCCAATAGATGAGTTTGATTCTGCTTCATCTGAGGGCTCAAGAGTTACATTTTCAGATGAGCGAGAAGATCTATGGATGTGCGGAGCCTCATGTAGGGATTTCAACACTGAGAGACTTAAGGGTAATCGAAGTGTATCAGACGAGGCATACATTCCACAACCCTTCCTTGAGCATTTAATTGATCCATTAGAATGGAGTCATGTCCTTGCAACATTATCGACATGTGCTTTACCGAAGCCAATTCAATTTTGTGACTCAGATGGATATGATATTATTCCTATACGAATGGTACAACCACGTGCCCTTCTAGATGATTTGTACTATAGGGATACATCCACAACAGCTGTGCATGTCGAGGAGTAGAGGATTTGACACTCGAATCTGCTAATGATGCTGATAAGGAAGATGGCTGGGACTCTGATTTTAATAATGATGTGACAATCCCTGAGGAAGAGTTAGGAAAGGCACGCCTACTCTTGAGAGGAAGGGAGGTTCAGGTAGAGATCCCTCGAACCTGACCTAAATGTAAATGCTGTAAGAGCCATAAAAGAATCCGTAGACCAGATGAGCGTGAACAACGTGAGAGACGACAAAAAGAAAAGGAGGAGTCTAAGAGTGAAAACTCTCGACCACCACCTCACTTCTCAGGAAAGAACGGATATCTATACTATGTCCAAGCACAAGATAGTATCAAAGACCAAATAAGACGATCAGATGGATTCCAAGCAGGGGAAAAGCTAACAACTGTTAGCAAAAATTGTAAAAAAACAAAGAAACAAAAACCAAAACTCAAGTCTAAAACCGATTCAAAAAAGAGTGTGGGAAGTGCAAAGACAACAGTTGAACAAAAAAATCCGATGCAAGATGGCAAAGGAGAGCTCAAAACTGCATGGTCTTCAATGAGTGAAGACTCAAGTGGACAAGAACAAGGTCTCAATGTTCCTCCCAATTTCACACAGTACACTCTTCAAGATCGAAAGATTGTTCTTCAACAGCCCATGCGACAAAAACCAAGCGTGCCAGGGGTTTCATACGATGGTCCAGAAGATGCAAAAAAGATTGATATTGCTAAGCCAGGAGAAGAGCCTCGCTATGTGTGGATTGCCACAGACTTGTCCTTAGATGAGGAGAAGTTATTAATACAAACAATAAAGGAGTATCGCGATGTTTTTGCTTGGAGTTATAAAGACCTCAAAGGAGTTGATCCAAGCATATGTCAGCATACAATTCCATTGCGAGAGGATGCAAAACCCTCCAAGCAACGTCCTTATACTTACAATGAAAACTTCGCACGGAAGATAAAGGAAGAAATAGACAAGCTCTTAGAGGCAGAATTTATCTATGAGATTGAACACACTGAATGGGTCTCCCCTATTGTAGTGGTGCCCAAGAAAAATGGAAAACTTCGAGTATGTGTAAACCTCAAGAAGGTAAATGCAGCTACTGTGCGTGATCATTACCCACTTCCAATCACGGATCATGTTCTGGAACGAGTTGCAGGGAAAAAGGCATATAGTTTCTTGGATGGATTCTCCGGGTACAATCAAGTGTCAATTGATCCAAAGGATCAACACAAGACATCCTTTGCTACTGAAGATGGCATCTTTGCCTATCGTGTTATGCCATTTGGTCTAACAAATGCACCAGCAACCTTTCAGCGGTTAATGAGTCATGTATTCAAGGAGTACCTTAGGCAATTTCTTGAGATTTTCATGGATGATTTATGTGTTCACTCACAAGAGCGTGATGATCATATAGAACACCTCAGACTTGTGTTTCAAAAGTGTCAACTTTATCGTATATGCTTGAATCCTGACAAGTGCAAATTCATGGTAAGACAAGGGAAAATTTTGGGCCATATTGTTTCTCGCAATGGGATTTCAACAGATATGGATAAAATTGATGTCATTGTCTCATTACCTCGGCCTATCAACCCTAAAGGGGTACAAACATTCATGGGACATTGTGGCTATTACCGTAGATTCATCTACATGTATGCTGTCCTAGCCAGACCGTTATATGTTCTTCTTGTAAAGTTTAATTGGACTGATGAGTGTGAGGAATCCTTTGAAAAGTTGAAGCAAGCATTAGTGACTGCACCCATTTTACGGGCACCAGATTGGAACCAAATCTTTCATGTCCACATTGATGCTTCCAACTTTGCAATTGGATGTATTTTGGCTCAGTCGGGAGAACACAATAAGGATTTCCCAATCTCATATGCTAGTCGACAGTTGAACAATGCTGAGAAGAATTACACCACAACAGAAAGAGAAGGATTGTCCATGATATATGCAGTGAAAAAGTTTCGCCATTACCTTTTGGCAAACAAATTCATATTTTTTGTGGACCATCAAGCATTGCTATATTTGGTGAATAAGCCTTGTGCAACTGGAAGGATAGTAAGGTGGTTTATCATCCTTCTTGAGTTTGATTTTGAAGTTGCAGTTCGAAAAGGAACAACTCATCTAAGGGCAGATCATTTGTCTCGAATCACCTCTGGAGAAGCTCCTGTGGGTGTGGATGATGATATGTTAGATTCAACACTTTTCCTTGTAGAGACAGCTCCTAGATGGTCTGAATCCATTTTAGAAATTTTGACAAGTGGGCAAATACAACTAGCGGGTCCTAATGTGGACCTATGGCGACCATTCACATTAATCTCAGGGAGATTATATCGTCAGGGTAATGATGGAGTGTTGAGGCTTATACCTAACCCCGACCAATATGAGGAGATCTTGGAATGGGCACATGCGGGTATCGATGGAATCCATGCATCAGCTACTACTTGTGTGCGACGTATCTCTCAGGATGGGCAATGGTGGCCTACCATGCATGCAGATGCTGAAACATTTGTTCATAACCGTGCTTCATGTAAAATTCAGAAGCCAATTCATAATGTCACATTATTCCAAATTTCAACTACACCAAGTTGGAGTAAGTATATTGTGGACTATCTTCAGCATGGTTATTTGGATCAAACAATTCCTAAACATCGAAAGCAGGCTATTAAAATTGAAGCGGCAAACTATATGCTGATTGAGGGCCAACTCTATAAGAGGGGCAAGGATGGCAACTTACGCATGTGTGTATGTGAAGCTGACTATCTGAAAATCTTAACTCATGCACATGCAGGTGTTGGTGGTGGACACTTTTCTGGCAATACCACAGCAAAGTTGATTAGGTGGTCTGGGCTTTGGTGGCCAACCTTACAAATGGATGCCGAAGAATATGTGAAACGTTGTGACGATTGTCAAAGGACCAAACCTCCCATCACAAAGGACAATATGCCATTGCGGCCTATGTTAAGCACACGTGCTTTTGCAAAATGGGGTATTGATTTTGTCGGTCCCATTAAACCTCCAGCTCGTAACACGCATGCAGAATATATTATAGTCGCAACCGACTATTTGACCAAATGGGTTGAGGCAAAGGCAACAGTCAAAAATGATGCCAGAACCACAGCCAAGTTCTTGTATGAGTACGTGTTTACACGCTATGGCTTACCTATTGAGATCGTTAGTGATCAAGGTGTACACTTTGTAAATGAAGTCATAGAATTTTTTCTTCAAGAATTTATGGTAATTCACAAGCGTTCTGCACCCTATCATCCCCAGACCAATGGACAAGCCGAGAGTACTAACAAGATTCTCTGCACAGCACTCACAAAGATTGTTGAGGGACATAGGACTGATTGGGAGCAAAAGTTGCACTCAGTTCTCTGGGCATATAGGACAGCCTATAAAACATCTGTGGGCACAGCCCCATTTGAACTTGCTTTTGGGCTAGATGCAATTCTTCCCATTGAATTTCTTGTACCTACTCTACGAGTAGCTAAACAATTGGATTGGACTGGTCATGAGCTTTCACAACGCGTTAACGAATTGGAAAAGCTTGATGAGACCCGCTTATTGGCGGTAATGGGGATGTATGCCGAGAAGAGGAGACAAAAGCAATGGTATGATAGAAATGTAACAACTGGCCGATTCAAAAAAGGAGACCTGGTGCTCTTGTACACACTTAAGAAACATAAGAGAAAGCTCAAAAAACGTGGCTTAGGACCGTTTGTGATTAATGAGCTTACTCCAAGTGGTGCAGTGCGTTTAGAGACACTAGACGGTGAGCAAATGTCTAACTTCATTAATGGAAGTCGTCTCAAGAAATACAATGAACCATTAACTGAAGCCATGCTTCAACAGATGCATGCTGCACAAACACGGAAAGAAGCACTTGACCTACTTAAACATCAGGCTCAAGAGGAGGCTAAAGCTAGAGTTGCAAAAGCCAAGGAGCGTCGCAAAGCTTCTATGTTAGCCATACAGTTGGCTACTGATGAGCCATATGTCGATCCATTCAATATTCAAGTGTGCCTTCATCTTCATGAGACTACCTACTTTGTCTCTGCCTTAATTGACTCTGGTGCAGATTATAATGTTCTCTCGTTTGACACCTGGAAAGCCTTGGGTCAACCACCACTTGTGCAAATTCCTGTGGACCTACGAAGCTTCTCAGGAGAAGATAACCCTATAGAGGGAAAATGTGTCATTATGATGACCATTCAGGATCACCAGATGTCAGTGTCCTTTTATGTGGCACGTAAGTCCAAGGCAGTAGTCGAGGTTGTTCTCGGTAGATCGTGGTTAAGTGCTACCAATTGCTCATTAGATTGGAAGAATAGACAATACAAGTTGCAAATTGATTCTGATTGCATCTTGGGATCTGCTACTCCACGAGCTTTATCGTGTCAAAGGGGTAATGTTTCTACCTTACCCAACCCACAATCAAAATCTGCTCTTGAAGCTCCAAAACAAATGATGTGGATAATTGATGAGTACTCAAGTGAGGGCCATGGCTGGCATGTTCCAACTACTCTAGTTGCTGCTCAAAGAAGGCCAGGTAAGAAGGAATTATCAATGTGGCTACCCAAAGATGCGTACAAACTTGTACCATCTAGTCCAGTTGCTAAGCCTCTTAAGAAGCACATCATTTCCAAGCCTAAGCCTTGGATTGTTACTCGATGGGTCCCAAAACATGTTCTTAAAGCACAAGGCTATTATGAGGGTGCAACAACAATTTGGCTTCCAAAATGCCATGCTTTGGCAGGGGTAAAAGAGTGTTTCAGAAAGATTCCAAAAGCCACCCTTGATTGTCCATATCAGTGGGTGCAAAAGAAATCAACACAAACTCTTCAAGAAAGGAAAGGTGGCTGTGATAGCACCTACAAAACTACTTGTGTTGATCTTCCTAAAACATGTATTGAGACACCGGTTGTCCCGATTTCTCCTTGTTACACAATTCAACCATCAACTTGTGAACCTACGACAAGTCCAAATGAGTCTCATTTGAGCATAGATTCTAGCATTTCAATGACTAAATCCT
Source organism: Cibotium barometz (assembly GCF_041138505.1). NCBI lineage: Eukaryota > Viridiplantae > Streptophyta > Polypodiopsida > Cyatheales > Cibotiaceae > Cibotium > Cibotium barometz. Next base: position 5,175,104 of record NC_141061.1, read on the forward strand.
CTTATCTTGCTCAAATTCCAAGACAATTGCTAAAGTTTCCACCTCTTAAAAAGGATATACCAAAAACCAAAGATAAGGCATTAACACTACAATTAAAGCTCTTTGGTAAATCAATGTTTGAATAATGTGGTTCCTTATGCCTTTAGAAGATGTGTTCTCTTTGAGATAATCTTGTTTTTGATTGGAATTGTCATGATGGATATGAGTGTTCTAAATTTCATTGTTCTACGTCCAGATAACTCCTGATGGATATTTGGCGAGATACATGTCCACCATGCATTGACCCCGATAGTACTCGACCTGATCATCGCGGGGGTTATAGTGCTCCTCCGTTTCAAACACATTCTAGGTACTTCTATGCTCCCTTAGGTGAAAATTGCTGTGGGCATCACTTTGTCACGTTATTCTATCAACAGCATCACCCATTTCCACATTGTCAAGAGTGTGCACGGCTCGTATTAGAAGAAGCTTCACATATTTTTTGGATATGCTGCTCTTACTTTAGACGATATGGCACGGGCTTAATGAAGCAAATTGTGGGAGTTACACCCCAACGCCATAATCTTCTTAATGTGAGAATACCAGAGAGAGGACCAAATCAACGTAGATTACCTGAGGAGGTTCAAGCACAACAATGGAGGGATACAAGCCTAAATGACTTGCAACCACCGATCTTGCAAGCCCTCCTTCCCCAAGCCTCAACATGTCAATATTGGATAAATATGAGTACCTATATTGTGCAGTTCCAAAATCGAAACTGTCTGATTAACCTTCCCATAGAACCAATGCCATATTTTAGTGAGGAAGCACTCCTTCCTCTACCACCTTCTCCAGCGGCCGGTTTTTGTGAGGGGTTGTCTCTGCACCCTGAGGAAATTGATACCATCTTTCCAGCAAACGAGGACACGGATCCACCACCAGCGCATGGGTAAGTTCAACGACTCCACAATAAGATCGACAAGCCAGGGCACTTTTCTCCCATTGGGTTTTTCCCCTCGGCTATATTCGGTGTTTGGCACCAATGGCAAATTTTATTCTTTTCTTTTCTTTTCTTGTTTGTTAATAAAAATTTTGCAGAGATCTCCGTAAAAAACAAGAGCATTAAACACGCCCCAATAGTCCACCTATCGTGCACACAAATTAGGAAGGGGGGAGACATGCTACGCCTACAAAGATCAAGGAGGAGCAATCTGCACAAAATCAGCAATGCATCAATGCAAACGAACAACATCAACAGGGCACTACAACAGGTGTATTCAAATCTTAATCTTTATTTCTTTATGTGCTCTTATCTTTCGAATATATAGTTTGCATGTTCACACAATGTTGGCTGCTTGAAGTTTTTGATTAGTTCTTAAAATATGGTGAGTAAATTCTAGAGTCTTAGAAGACTTAGTAAAAGATATTTCTATCTAAAGCCAGTGTAGGATATATACCAATGGAATATGCCAAGTTCTTATGCTTTCAAGGTATATTAGGTATCCTTAGTGGTGGCTACCTCTTAGATATGAGCTAGGTGTTAGGAGTAATAAAAATTTACGAAAATATATCCTTAAAAAATAATAATAATAATAATAATATATATCCAAAGTGAATTGAGACATGACGTGTCCACAGCCATGAGAAATGCTTGGTAGGACCTGGGGTTGTCTTAGCACCTTGGGGCCGATGCCTTGGTTTCCAGGGGGTGAACACTGATGTCGAAAAGCTTCAGAAAAAGACCTTTGAGGAATCTATCGCCTTGATGGATGTTGGTAGGACTCTGGGGTACACTATGGGCCCTCGATACCGATGCCCTCATCTTCATGGGATACTCCTTAGGTCATAAAAGAAAGAAAAAGGGTCTGTCGCCCTTGAGATACTTAGCGGTCTTTAGATTCTCTTGGCGGAGGTCTCTTGGCCATTGCTTGGGTCTCTTTGGGATGGAACCTTAATCTTTATCACCTTCTACACACACATCAAAAAGAGATTTAAAAAAAAAAAGAAAAAAAATGAGTTCCAATCACCTTTGCTCATATTTAGGAGTAGGTTTGCCACTTAGGAATAACTTACATACTTGTAGGACATTGAGACTGCGGTCATAACCGGCGGTGTACAAAGCACATTTGCCTTTGCATAGCACTATCTACAACTTAAGTCTCACTTTGACTAGTCTTTACTCACCTATTTTAGTACTCATTAAAACTTTAATCAGCCTTGCACTTGTATGCTCACGTGTGAAATTATCATTGCTGGTTTTTCTTTTCTTTTCTTTTTTTTCAATAAGAGACTTTACTTGTATCCATTGTTTTTTTGTTGCAGCTCTTGCTACTACCGCACTCGAGGACGTGCGCAAAATAGGAAGGGGGGAGTGTTGCATGACGAATGAAGATCAATACAAGGATGCAACAAAAAAAGACACTTAGGGCTCTTGAAAAGAGTTCAAAGCTGTAGATGAATGTGGGAGAGGGCTTGACAATAATCCCACATGGGAACTTTTGGGAGTTCTAGAATTTTTGTATAAAAGGTGGCCCATTTGAGAGCTAGAGAGGACTCTTTTGTCATTTGGTTGAGAGGCTCATAGAGAGAGCTTGCTCCATAGCTCCTTCTCAAGTGCTCTCCCAAGGCTCTCCATCTCCATTCATGCTTCAATCTTGTACTCTCTATTCTTTACATTTTCAATGATATGAGGTTTTGGTCTACATACTTGCTAATCTAGATTTCTTAATGATGTTTTGATTTGTGAGTTGTAGAGTGCATGTGATGAAGCTTGTGCATGAAATGATGTGTAGTTGAGGCTTGTGTGATAGCTCTTTGCATGTTAGGTTCTTTGCATAAGTTGCATTTTTATGCTTAAGTGTAGCCTAATCTTGATTCTTTGATTATGTAAGATTGATTGCTTGAGTGTTGAAGAAGGATTGAGTAGGACTAGAAGTCATTAGTGTGTGGTTAACTCATCTTCTCCCATTCGGGATAGCCTCTATGCGCTAACCGGGTTGCATTCACGGATTGACAAGTGTGTGGGTTGGAGTGTAGCCTCCGCTATGCTATGATGTCCCAAACAGTATCTACAAGTAAACTTTCTTTGAATACCATTCTTATGCAAAAATTCAGAGAACTCATTGGAGAAGTACTCTTCCCCTCCATCTTACCTTAGGCAGTTTACATGTTTCCCTGTTTGCTTTTCAATCATAACTCTCAAATTCTTAAAATGAGTGAACACCTCACTCTTCTCCTTCATGAAGTATACCCACACTTTCCTTGTGTGGTCTCATCAATAAATGTCACATAATACTTGCAGCCTCCCATAGACATGGTCTTCGTAGGACCCCATACATCTGAATGCACAACATCTAGTGCATTTCTGCTCACATTTTTGTCACGTGGAAATACATGCTTTGTTTGCTTTCCAAATTGGCATGTAAACTGCTATAGAAACAGTCTCAGCCCAATAGCTATGCGGCATATTCTTCTCTCCCATCAATGCTCGCACAATCTCAGCAATGTGCGTGTTTTTTCGCTCAACAACTCCATTTTGCTGGGGAGTGTATCTACATGTAAACTGTCTTTGAATACCATTCTTATGCAAAAATTTAAACACACATTTTTCTACTTTTAGATCCAACTTTGTACGCAACTCATTTGCTGGCACATGCACATAGGCAATGCATCCAAAAACTTTCAAGTGAGACAAATCGGGTTTCTTGCTAGTGAGTTTCTCCTTTGGTGTTAGATTATGTATGGCTCCAATTAGAGTCCTATTCACGATATAAATTGTCATAGAAAAAGCTTCAGCCCAATAGCTATGTGGCATATTCTTCTCTGTCTCATTAATGCTTGTGCTATCTCTGCAATGTGCTTGTTTTTTTGCCCACCAACCCCATTTTGTTGTGGAGTGTGTCTAGATGTGAACTATCTCTGAATGCAATTCTTTCACAAAAAATTAGAGAACTCATTGGAGAAGTACTCTTCCCCTCCATCTGACCTTAGGCACTTCACAAGCTTTCTTGTTTACTTTTCAGTCATCACTCTAAATTTTGAAAACGAGTGAAAACTTCACTCTTCTCCTTCATGAAATACACCCACACTTTCCTCGTGTGGTCATCAATGAATGTTGCATAATACTTACAGCCACCCATAGACGTAGTTTTTGTAGTTGAAAAGATGCAGGGGAGAAGAGAGCTTGAGCTCTTCCAAGAGCACACACACTCACAAAACCCTAAAAGAGAACACACAAGGTAAGAGGCTGAAAATGTTCTTCTTCTTCACACAACACTCAACACACCATATACAAAGATAAGAGTACACCAAGCGAAGCCCTGAATCTGTGGAACTTCTCTATACCCAATGATTTGGTGAAGATGTCAGCGACGACCTGATCCTGTTTGTTGACATAAACAAGGTCAGCGTCTCTCCTGTGCCAAAACCTTATCTCTAACAAAATGGTAGTGGACCTCTATATGCTTCGTGCAAGCATGAAAAACTGGGTTCCTGGCCAACTGTCTACTGCTGATGTTGTCACAGAAAATGACAACTTGTCTATCCCCACTGATAGACCCAAATCTGCAAAGTAGCTTTCTCAACCAAGCTACCTCACATGTTGTAGCAGCACCTCTACACTCGGCCTCTGTACTGGATCGAGAAACCGTAGGCTACTTCTTGCTGCTCCAAGTCATAGAAGGACTCCCCAAAGAAAACATGAAGCCACTAGTAGATCTTCTATCTGAGATATTACCAGCCCAATCAGCATCTGTGTACCCATGTACACATATCTCTGTCCTAGTTTCATAAAATAGTCCACAATGCAACACACATTTCCAACAGCCTCATCAATGCATGTGGGATTTATAACCTGTACAACTTTTGCCATGTATGCATAGTGATGTGCCACATAACCATCATAGGTAAACCTCTGCACAAGATTCTTCACTCTCCCAGATCTTCGCAGCTTTGCATTCATGGCTTCCATAGCATTCTTTACACTAGGTGTTCTCATAGCTGGTATGCCAAGATCCTCATCAAGGCTCATCTCTGAGCCACTAGACTCTCCATCAACATGAGAATGCCTTGTAGAAATGTCAGGAATACTAAGGGGCTCAACCACTTTCTCTTTGCCTTTATGTGATGTACTAAGCAGGACTAGTATTATGACACAGCCTGCCACTCCATGGTCTTTCAACTGGACCACTAGATGAGGACTCTCCTGGTCCACTCAAAGACTGTGATTGCTGACTTGCATTCTGTGCAACCACATTTCCACTCACATCAGCCCCAAAAACTTCTTTTTCAGCAGCATACCAACTGATCATCTCATAAAAGACAATATCCCTACTTACCCTCAACTCACGTGTAGCAGGGTTATAACACCTGTATCCCTTTTCCTCAAGGTAATACCCAATAAACACACATTTTTCAGCTTTTGGATCCAGCTTAGTTCTCAGCTCATCTGGCACATGCACATATGCAATGCATCCAAAGACTTTCAGATGAGACAAATCAAGTTTTCTGCTAGTAAACCTCTCCTCTGGAGTTACATCATGTATGGCTACAGTTGGAGTCCTGTTCATGATGTAAACTGCTGTAGAAACAGCCTTAGTCCAATCGCTATGCAACATATTTTTCTCTCCCATCAATGCTCGCGCAATCTCAACAATGTGCTTGTTTTTCCACTCAGCAACTCCATTTTGCTGCGGAGTGTATCTACAAGTAAACTATCTTTGAATACCATTCTTATGCAAAAATTCAGAGAACTCATTGGAGAAGTACTCTCCCCCTCCATCTTACCTTAGGCAGTTTACATGTTTCCCTGTTTGCTTTTTAACCATAACTTTGAAATTCTTAAAATGAGTGAACACCTCACTCTTCTCCTTCATGAAGAATACCCACACTTTCCTTGTGTGGTCTCATCAATAAATGTCACATATAATACCTGCAGCCTCCCATAGACATGATCTTCGTAAGACCCCATACATCCGAATGCACAACATCTAGTGCATTTCTGCTCACATTTCTGTCACGTGAAAATACATGCTTTGTTTGCTTTCCAAATTGACATGCTTCACATATTTTTTGCATACCTTCAACTTTAAACTTTGGCAGCCCTATCACAATTCCTTTAGTCTGCATAGACTTCATTCTCTACACATTCACATGTCCAATTCTTTTATACCAAATGTCTGTGTCTATGTCCAACTCACTTCAGGCATGTTTACATTCAATGTAAACATTCTTCTCACTCTGTTACCTTTTGCAACCAACCTGCACTTGTCTTTAAAGTCTTCAAACATAACAACCATTAGGGTTAAACCAAACCTACAAACCTTCCTCAATCATCTGGCTAACTGAAACCAGATTCTTTGTTATGTTCAAAACGTGAAGTACATCTGCAAGGTACTTCACTTTGCCATCCTGCATAGACAATGGCACATCTCCAACATGGGCAATTGGATGAGCAGTGTCATCCCCTGTTTCCACAAAACCTGGTCTTTCAAGGTTTTTCATCTCCTTGAACCACTCCATGACTTGTCATGTGGTTCGAGGCACCTGAATATCAACGTACCATACATCATCTTTATGTGCTGCTTCAACATTTTTAGACATGGCATTAATGACATGCTACATAACAAAAAACCTTTCATTATCCTCATTGTTTCTGCTCAAGGATGCATCATGTTGTTTTGCTGCAATTTTCCATTTTGCATGTTAGCCTACTTCTTATAACAATCTGCCTGTACATGTCCAGGCTTACCATAATAAAAGCATCCACATGTATCATTATACTACCTTTGCCAATTTCCACGACTTCTTTTACTCCCCCTGCCTCTGAATTGGCCTCTTCCACCTGCGTGTTGTTGTTGTGAATTTTGGGACTGTTGTTGCTACTACTGGCCATAATTCTGATTACCTGTTTGGCCACCTCCTTGGCCGCGTCCACAGCCTCCTCTACCTTGTCCTCTTCCTGAACTTGTGTAGAAGGCCTATTACTCTAAACTGTTTTTGTTTTGTGAAGATTGTTGGTGTTCACCCAAGCTCTTCTCTTCTATAATCAACATAGACACCAAATTTGTGAAATTGAAAATGTTTTCCTGAGTCTGAAAATAGACTTCTTGAATGCCTTGTCCACGTAGACAGACTTCCACCTTATCAACACCATCTACTAAAATGCCAATAGATGCAAGGGATTCCACAATACCCTTGATCTTCAATGCATAGTCATTCACAGACATACTCTTTTTCTCCACAGTATGAAGCTCATTCTTCAACTGTATCTTTCATGCCTTGGTATTCGTTTCATAGAGTTTTACCAAGGTGTCCCACGCCTCCTTGGGGGACTTGGCATCCTGTATGTGCCCAATCATGGTGTCTTGTATACTGATAGAGAGCCAATACATAACTTTTCTGGCTCCTTGGTTCCAATCCTTGAACTCTTTCACATATGCAGTAGTCCGATTGATCTCCGATACCTCCGATGCCTCTCATGCTCACATTCTCTGTAGTCCCAATAACTGTTTCCCATCAAGAAATCTATCAACCTGAACCTCCAAGCATGGAAGTTATTCTTGTCAAGCTTCTCAGCAACAATCTGGTTTATGCCATCATTTGACATCTTGCCAGACACACAAATTTACCAGAAACAGCACTTTGGTTTGTCCTGCACAAACTGCTGTATTTTCTAGCGGTACTGTACTACACTCAAATGTCAACGAGTGGCCTCAATGTGCATACATACACCCAATGGCAACTATTTGACCTCCTTGCAGCACACACAATGTCTGCACAACCAATCTATCTTCCTACAATTCTTAAAATAGAGTTCTGCATAGAATCGATGACTTACCCGCAGTGCTCAAAATCGCCTGCTTTTCAAAAAATGGAGGTCCTAACGCGCTTGAAACGCGTTTTTGGCTCGATAAATGTTGTTTGATTGATAGGACAGTATAGTTTCCCTATAGCTTTACTCTCGCGAGGAAAGCTCCTCAATCAGAGATCGTTTGCTGGTGCCTGATAAATGTTGTCTAATTGATAGGACAGTATAGTTGCCCTATAGCTTTACCCCCACGAGGAAAGCTCCTCAATCAGAGATCATTTGCCAGTGCCTCCCTTAGAGCTCCTAACAAGGGTGTAGTCACCAACACAAATAGGGAAGAGTAGATGAAGCTCTTACCCTCGTACCGCTTCCTGTGCTTCTCTTGCTTGCAGCTCAGCCCTTAGCATGAACCAGGCTCTAATACCATGAAAAGATGGAGGGGAGAAGAGAGCTTGAGCTCTTGCAAGCACACACACACTCACAAAACCCTAAAAGAGAACACACAAAGTAAGAGGCTGAAAATCTTCTTCTTCTTCACACAACACTCAACACACCATATACAAAGATAAGAGTACACACAATATGAAAAGGTACTCAACCAAATACATACTAGGGTTCTCTATAGTGTGAACCCAACTAAATGAGCTAGCGCTATAACTATGCGAGTCTCTCTAGAATGGCTATCACATAGCCTGTCATCCCACTGGCCACATATCACCCATGATCTCACCAAACATGCTAGTGGTGTAAGTGTGGGGCCTATCCCCCAAGCGGGTCATTAGTGTCCACCGCCTCACTAGATGAGCTCAATATCTCAATAGTAGTCACCCATACATTTGAATCCACAACATCTAGTACATTTCGCCTCACATTTCCATCATGTGGAAATACATGCTTTGTCTGCTTTCTAAATTGACATGCTTCACATGCTTTCTGTATACCATCAAACTTAAACCTAGGCAGCCTTGTGTTCACAATTTCTTTAGTCTACATAGACTTCATTCTTTACACATTTACATGCCCAATTCTCTTATGCCAGCTGTCTGTATCTATAACAACCCTTGATCTTTATGCAAACATTGCAGCTTTCACTTCAAGCATATTTACATCTAGTGTAAACATTTTGCCCACTCTATTGCCTTTTACAACCAACTTGCTCTTATCTTTAAATTCTTCGACATAATACCCATCAGGGTTAAAGTGCACCTACAAACCTTGCTCAATTATCTCGCCAAAACGGAAACCAGATTCTTTGTAATATTTGAAACATGAAGTATATCTTCCAGGCACCTCACCTTACCATCCTCCATAGACAATGGCACATTTCCAACATGGGCAATTGGATGAGCAGTATCATCCCTTGTTTCAACAAAACCTGGCTTTTCATGATTTTTCATATCCTTAAACCACTCTCACCACCATGACTGGTGACGTGGTTCAAAGCACCTGAATCCACATACCATACATAATCATTACATGTAGATACATCATTTCTTGACACAACATTAAGCACATGCCTCATAACAAACAACCGTTTTCATTGTCCTCATTACTTTTGCTAGAGGACACATAGTTATTTTGCTGCACTTTTCCATTTCTCATGTCATTTTGCTTCTTATAGCAATCTGCGTTGTCACGCCATGGCACGTCTATGGTGTGAAACCATGCATGTGAGGTCATCAAATGCAAATCCAGATGCATGGGGTTAAGTGCCATGACGAGTCATTATATGATGCCTGAGTACATATGTTCATATTGTAAATGAGGTTCAATAAGACGAGCTGAGGCTGAGCCAGGTCTCGAAGCCTCTGTACATGAGTGTGGTATGAATTATGGAGTTTTATGCATATGGTAGACCTTGTAGTAGGGAGCACCCTTCTTAATATATATGGAAATGCAAAAAAGACTTTAAGCTTGGAGAGAGTGAAAATGTTTTTCATATGCTCGGCAGAATGATAGGGGAAGGTATCAAGCCAAATCTGGTTACATTCGGTAGTGTTCTAAATGCATGCAGTCATGCTGGTCTAATGGAAAAAGGTCAGTTGTACCTTGAGGCCATTAGCAATGACTATGGTCTCATCCCAACTCTTGAGCATTACACTTGCATTGTTGATCTCCTTGGCCGGGCAGGCCATGTAGACAAGGCGGTAGCTTTGATCAAGAAGATGCCATTTCATCCTGGTATTGTGAATTGGCATACTGTGTTGGGAGCTTGTCTAACATGGGGCAATGCCGAGTTTGGACGCCATGTCTTCGAACATGCAGCTTGAAGATCTTTCACTCAAAATGGCAAAAGAAGAGTATGTCTCAGGTTTGCATTGGGTGTCATACAGCATTTCAGATGATGTAATGGCTCGAGTTGTTGGCTCTTGCGTGTGCCTTGATTAATACACCCAAGGGGACATCCATATATATGGGTAACATAAGCACAAGAAGAGTTTTAGAAGCTTCCCAAAGCGCCAGCTGGAAGCCTATATGCAAGGTGTCGAGTGGCGGCTTGCGTGAATATAAGCAGGCGCAATAATTCAAATTGGAAATTAGCGATATTCGGGCTGCAAAAGGTGGTGGGGCGCCCGATTTCCTTGCGGGAAAATGAGGAAAAACCAGAGATGTGAAGGGGGGCGCATATGGGAGTTCACGGTCTGCAGAAAAGAGGAGAACCAGTGCGCTATCTACCAGAAAATTTCAAATCAAAGCTATATCTACTGTTCATAGCTTGTAGGTGCTAGAATTGAAGAGGGATTTGAGTACTACATTAAGAGATGCTTTCAATTTTTCCACGTTTTCTTCATCGCACAGTCTGTAGAGCGAAGCGACTTTTGAGATTAGCAAAATAAAATCAAAGAAAAAATTCGCTTGAATACCTTCAGATAAGTGGTTTTTATTATTATTATTTTGTTACTACTTCTTGCGATTTAGAAAAAGCGTATAACTCATATATCCTTAAAGGCTTTGGAGAATGAGTTAAAGGTTTTGGAACTTGGAGATTTGTGGAATAAAGGTATCAAAAATACATTTAAGCCCTGGGAAGTTGGTTTTACTTTCTACTCGATCGAATTTTGGAATTCATGAGCATGTTATAGTTATGCCGTATGCCATCTTTTGCTTGTGAGATGTTAGAATTTAAAAGCAGGTTTTCAGGTGATAAAGAACATCTTGAAATGATGGAATTGATGACACTGGATGTATGGAATGTAAATGGTCACATGTATGTTGGAAATATTTGAAGGTTATGTTATGCCTACATGTGATTGGTTCGAGGGATTTGGAAAGAGGAGCCAGGGAATCTATGCTTGGAAAGGAACAAGCACTTGGTACACAATTTTTGTGCAATCATCAGGCTGAATTCAAGGATGTATTGAGGTGAATTGACACATGTATATGTCATTAAAAATGGATATGTCCTATGCTCCTTGGAGAATTTTGTATGTGAGTTTCCTTGTGGAGTTTGGTACCTACTCTCACAGCTAGAAGTCTCGTACTTTCCCAGCGACACCGTCCACGTCACGACAGCTCTTTGGTGAACCCGACGTGAAACTGCTGGGGTGAGGGTGTGGTGAAACATACAAGGAAGCTATGGCTGAGAATTCTGAGGGTCAGGGGGTTCATTTTGACCCCGGAGTTATGCAGATGTTTCAGATGTTTACTATGTATATGCAACAACAGCAAGCTGCTGAGAGGGGACAAATTTCCACGACCAGAGCACTGCAATCAATTGTGAAAAAGGTGGATCAATTTGATGGAAAGGATATCACAAAGTACCTGCGCAATTACATAAAGGAAATGGAGCTAAACAGAGTGACTGAGGAGGATATGGTTCGAAGTTTTGAGCTGGTATGTGTTCCTGAAAGAAGAGAGTGCATAAGAGGATTGCAGACAGCACATGGTGGCAGAAATTGGGAGGAGTTCAAGCTTGCTTTAAAGGATGAATATTTCATGGAGGATTCTGAGCGAGTGACCAAACGAACTTTTTTGGAATGGGTCACAAAACCCAAAATGGGAATTTCTGCCCCACAGAATTGCTAAGAGAGTTTGAGAAGCGCTATGCCCAGCTGTCAAGGATAGAGCGCACAACTTTGGACAGAGAAAAAACAGAGCTCTTCTTACAAGCAGCTGGGAAAGATCTCCAAGAGAAACTGGAAATCCTCCTTGAGGATAAGGATACAGAGCAGGGACTAAAGAGTGATTGGAATGATGTTGAGGATGCGGTCACTATGCTAGCAAAGCGGCAGCGAAGGAGGGATAAAATGGTGATGAGCTCGGCAACTCCAATAACTGCTGTTATCTCTGAGAATCTACCAAAACCAGCTGCTACAATCCCAAAGGTATATGGGCCGATAGATGAGCTTATTAAGGGTATGCGAGACCTAAAATTGAAGATGTCCAGGATTGAAGAAAAAGGGCTACCATTAGGGGAGGCTTCTATGCAAAGGCCTCAAAGCAAAGAAGGGTTTACATACAGATGTATATGGTGTGATGACCCAGAACATGCAAAGAAAGATTGTGCTAGCTATAAAGAAGCCCTCAGAAATCAACTTGTGTTTTTCAAAGATGGGAAAATCCACCTTACAGAGACTGGTCTTCCATTAAGCACAAACTTTGGGAAAGGAGGGATGAAAAAGCTAGTGGAGGATATGGCTGCTAGTCATGCCATCTCTATGGTTGAGGTAGCAACCTATGGATTAAAGGCTGGTCTATCAAAGCAGGGATCCGAGAATGATGAAGATTATGAGAATGAAGATTTTTGGCCATCAACAATGGAATTAATTGTGTCAAAGAAGGTGTCTAAGCAAGCTTTGCATGAGGCAGGTGACTGTATACGTCTTGAGACTGGGGCTGGGAGGAGCCTGTGGATTCTTTATCTGTTCATGCCTACATTGCTAAATGCCAAAATAATGAGGCACAGGTAGAGGAGAAGCGTAAAAGGGAAAATGAGGAAGGAGGGCCATCAAAAAGGGTTACTCGTGGTAGTGAGAAGAAGGATCCTGGGCCATCACATATGCTTCCCCCGCATAGCAGACCTCCACAGGAAGTATCAATGGAAGAAGTGCCAGCAAAAATGAAGCATGAGAAAGAGAAGGGTAAAGGGAAAAGTCCACTCTACAAGCTTCAATCTGATATTGAAGCTGCAACAGATCTCAAAAAGGTGCTTGAAGAGAGGATTCTAAACAGCAGGGTGGAATTTACACTTGGGGATTGCAAAGAAAGAATTCCATGATGAGATAATTGATATTATATGAAGGAAAAGGCAATCCATAATTGAATCTATTCCATCACAAGGGGAGGCAGGCACTTCCAAGACTCATGGAGTACAGGTACAGCAAAAGGAAGAGAGAGAAAATGTGGTGGAATGTAATCACTCTGCTGATGGGGCACGACAAGTGCGCTTTGTGGAAGAGGATGATGAAAAAGAAGTTCTTACAAAGAGTCATTACTCCAGGAGCCATTGGGCAAGAGCAACCACTGAAACTCTTGTCAAGATAGGTGATTTGGAAGAGCCATATGTCGCTCTAATTGATCATGGGTCTGAAATAAATCTTATGGCTAAAAATCTCTACAACAAATGTAAGTGGCCAATGGATGTAGATCATGGGTGGATGATTAAAGCAGCTAATGAGCTTTATGCAGCATGTCCAAATGTAAGGGTAACTATAGGGGATGTGAAAGATGATCAGAACTTCTTTGTTCAGGAGATGTCATCATATCCCCTCATCCTTGGGCAACCCTACATTACAGCTGTGAGGATGGAAACAAAAGTTTTGGACGATGGCTCGGCATATGCAAGAATAAGGAGTAAAGATGGCAAGAAAGCTGTTCAGTTCTTGACAGTTTGCATTAACCATGAAAGGAATCGTGAGTCTCTTCGAGCACAGTCACTCCCAAAGATAAATAGAGAATTCATGAATTACAAGGAGATGAGGGATTTTGGCCAGGTGCCATTGTAAAGCGGGATTCCAATGGTACAAGGGAAAATGAGTTCTCGCAGGACTCAATCAATGTAAATAACTTTTCAGCAAATTTTCAGGGATTCTCTAGCTATGGGTCACTGGTCTTTGTAGAAAGCGAGGATTTGAAGCATGGCATGCGTAGACATGTACAAAATGAACAAAAAAGTCTTGAGCAGTGTGGTCTTTTGGAGAAGAATGAGTTTATTTCAGGGGTGCTTGAAGAGGTGTCATTTGTAGATACTATGGATGTGCTTTTTGATATGGAAAGAGCATGCTTACAGGGTGGAAATGAGATGATAGAGGTGTCATCTATGGAGATGTATGATATAATCCGGGAATTTGAGGGGGTGGAATGTAAAAACATGAATTGCAAGATGGATGCTCATGTTGATACAAAGTACAAAACAGTTGCAAAGAAGGTGAAACCAGTTGCCTTGCCTTTGCCACCAGGAAGCAAGGAGAAGATAGATGAAGCTTCTATGCAACCAAATCTCAGAGATCCGAAGAAAATTGGGCATAAGTTTACACAGGAAACTTTAAAAGAGCTGAAGATTGGTGAAAGGGATTTTCTGTTGCCAGTTGAAAGGGAATGCTTTGAGGAGATGCTTGTAAAACATGGGAAAGCCTTTGCTTTTCAGCCGCATGAGATAGGCTGTGTTGATCGAAGTGTAACAGCACCAATGGTGATCTTTACTGTTCCACATGTGCCCTGGAACCTGCCGGCCAATTCCAGTACCAAAGGCTCTCTTGCCAAAGCTAATGGAATTACTAAAAGAAAAGATCAGGATGGGAATTTTGGAGCCATCATGCGCTCCATATTCCAACAGATGGTTTACTGTGCCAAAGAAAAATGGGACATTGCGCTTTATTCAAGACATGCAACCTGTAAACAAAGTCACAATCAGGAATGTGGGAGCAGGTCCGATTGTGGATGAGTTTGTAGAAGCATTTGCAGGGAAAGCTATATACTCTACGGGTGATTTGTATTCGGGATATGATCAGTTCCAGCTGGATATACAAAGCAGGGACTTGACCACAATGAGAACTCCCTTGGGATTAGTAAGGATGTGTACCTTACCGCAGGGAGCCACCAACTCAGTGGCACATATGATGAATGGAATGAATAAAGTCTTACGAGACTTCATACCACAAATAACTATGCCATTTCTGGATGATGTGCCAATAAAAGGCTGTGATGAGAAAGACAAAGATGGGGATTTGGATTCAAAGGGGTGCCGCAAGTTTGTGGCAAATCATATAAAGGATTGTGATATGATTCTATCCAGGCTTGAAGAAGTGAATCTTACTTTGTCTGGACTGAAATCAGTGTTTGGGGTTGGTGAAGTGCTAATAGTGGGACATCTTTGTAGTACTAGTGGACGCCGACCTTGTCCAGCCAAGATAGATGCAATACAAAGAATGAAAGAGACATGCATTAATGTTACAGAGCTGAGGAGATTTCTTGGAGCATGTGTCTTTTATGTTATTTGGATCCCACATTATGCGCATGTAGCAGATCCTCTTTATCAACTCTTGAGGAAAAATCAAAAATTTTTGTGGAATGTAGCACATACTAAAGCTATGCGGAAGCTGAAATATCTGCTTCAATCATCACCTACTCTAAGGAAGGCAGATTATGAGTGTGGTAGGCCTGTGATTGTTACAGTTGACACTAGTCCTACTGGGATAGGATGGGCAGTAGGGCAAGATGATGAGGATGATCACAGGTATGTAATCAGATTTGGAGCAAAGGTATTAAGCATTCGACAAAGAAAATATCCGCAGATCAAGAGAGAGTTATGGGGAATAGTCACTGCTCTAAAATGTGAAAAAGAATATCTTATTGGGGCATCTGTACTTGTGGAAATTGATTGCTTGCCACTTCTTGGGATGATAGCAAGTTGTACCACTCCAGATATTGCTATGCTTAGGTGGATTTCCTATATCAAGTCACTAAATCCTGAGTTTGAGCATATTGCGGGAAAAGATAATCCAGTTGCAGATACGCTATCAAGAGCCAGGTATGAAGACGAAAAAGAGATGATTAGTGACATTGATGATGTGGGTACAAAGTTCTACACTGCTGCATATGCAAAGGGGGACCATATTTGCCTATCAAATGCACTTGAGTCTTTTACTGAGGAAATGTATGAAGGAGATTTGTTGCTTATTGGTCAATACTTGAGTACTCTAACAAGACAGGGAAATTGGTCTGACTCAGAATTTAAGAGGATCCGCAGAAAAGCATATGGTTATTTTCTAAAGGATGGGTACCTCTGGAAGCATCCTAAGCAGAGGAATGCTATGCCACAGAGAGTCATATGTGATAAAGAGACTCAAGGGAAGCTTGTGAAAGAATTCCATGAGAGTCTCTGGGCTGGACATCGAAGTGTGTGGGCCACCTTTACCAAAATAAAGGAAAAATATTGGTGGAAAGGAATGTACAAGGATATTTCCCGATATGTGGAAACATGCATGATATGTCAAATGTACTCAAATGTGCGACATCGTGATGGCTTGCAACCAACCTACCCACCTGCCATGCACTACAAATGGGTAGTGGATCTAGTTACAATGCCTTTGGGAATTTGGCAGATGTGGTACATAGCACTTGCAAGAGAAGATTTGACAAATCAGGTAGAGGGGCGTGCTCTTAGAACAAAGAGTACGGAAACAGTATGCAAATTTCTCTTGGAAGATGTGATTTGTCGGTATGGTTGTGTTGGGAAAATAACAGCTGATAGGGGTGAGCTAGATGTTGAAGAAGCAAGGGAATTCTTCTCTAGAATTGGCATCAAACTGTCCCTAACATGTGCTTACAATCCTGAGGGCAATGGTAAAAGTGAACGAGGACATCCTCCAATCATTAAAGCTTTGGCTAAGGCATGCAGAGAAAGAATGCGAGAGTGGCCAAGGCTGCTACCATATGCTTTGTGGGCTGACCGTACAACTCATAGCTCAGTGACAGGATACATGCCTGCAGAATTAATGTATGGTCAGAAGCCAGTAATGCCAGTTGAAGAAGTAGTTCCAACTTGGAATGTATTGCCTTGGTGGATGGAAGGATTGAGCAGGGAAGACCTCCTTGCATTGCGAATAAGGCAGTTGGAGAGGAGGCCTGAAGATGTAGAGCTTGCTAAAGCTCGCTTGAAAGATGCAAGGTTGAAAAATAAAGAAAGATTTGATAGAAGACACAGACTCCGGCCAAAACCAATGGAAGAAGGTGATTGGGTTCTAATGTATGATAGTAGTCTTGACAACCAATTCACTGTTCAAAGAAAATTTGCAAAAAGATGGTTTGGCTCTTACATTGTCAAGCATGTGCATGGAAATGCCACGTATACCCTGTGTGAGCTTGGTGGAACAGAGATAAAGAATCTTGTAGCAGGCAAAAGGATCAAGATGTTTAAAAGAAGGCATGATAATGATCCTTTTGATTCACAGGGAACTCAGGATGAGAGGCTTGACAGCGATAGTATGGGTATGGTTGAAGAGGAAGAGGATGATCTTCCTGGTAATGTAGAAGAAGAAGATGACATCCAGTTATATGTGGATCTTGATGATGATTTGGCACATACCAGAGGATGTGCAGGTTTAGAGGGGGTGGATGTCACGCCATGGCACGTCTATGGTGTGAAACCATGCATGTGAGGTCATCAAATGCAAATCCAGATGCATGGGGTTAAGTGCCATGACGAGTCATTATATGATGCCTGAGTACATATGTTCATATTGTAAATGAGGTTCAATAAGACGAGCTGAGGCTGAGCCAGGTCTCGAAGCCTCTGTACATGAGTGTGGTATGAATTATGGAGTTTTATGCATATGGTAGACCTTGTAGTAGGGAGCACCCTTCTTAATATATATGGAAATGCAAAAAAGACTTTAAGCTTGGAGAGAGTGAAAATGTTTTTCATATGCTCGGCAGAATGATAGGGGAAGGTATCAAGCCAAATCTGGTTACATTCGGTAGTGTTCTAAATGCATGCAGTCATGTTGGTCTAATGGAAAAAGGTCAGTTGTACCTTGAGGCCATTAGCAATGACTATGGTCTCATCCCAACTCTTGAGCATTACACTTGCATTGTTGATCTCCTTGGCCGGGCAGGCCATGTAGACAAGGCGGTAGCTTTGATCAAGAAGATGCCATTTCATCCTGGTATTGTGAATTGGCATACTGTGTTGGGAGCTTGTCTAACATGGGGCAATGCCGAGCTTGGACGCCATGTCTTCGAACATGCAGCTTGAAGATCTTTCACTCAAAATGGCAAAAGAAGAGTATGTCTCAGGTTTGCATTGGGTGTCATACAGCATTTCAGATGATGTAATGGCTCTTGAGTTGTTGGCTCTTGCGTGTGCCTTGATTAATACACCCAAGGGGACATCCATATATATGGGTAACATAAGCACAAGAAGAGTTTTAGAAGCTTCCCAAAGCGCCAGCTGGAAACCTATATGCAAGGTGTCGAGTGGCGGCTTGCGTGAATATAAGCAGGAGCAATAATTCAAATTGGAAATTAGCGATATTCGGGCTGCAAAAGGTGGTGGGGCGCCCGATTTCCTTGCGGGAAAATGAGGAAAAACCAGAGATGTGAAGGGGGGCGCATATGGGAGTTCACGATCTGCAGAAAAGAGGAGAACCAGTGCGCTATCTACCAGAAAATTTCAAATCAAAGCTATATCTACTGTTCATAGCTTGTAGGTGCTAGAATTGAAGAGGGATTTGAGTACTACATTAAGAGATGCTTTCAGTTTTTCCACGTTTTCTTCATCGCATAGTTTGCAGAGCAAAGCGACTTTTGAGATTAGCAAAATAAAATCAAAGAAAAAATTCGCTTGAATACCTTCAGATAAGTGGTTTTTTTTATTATTATTTTGTTACTACTTCTTGCGATTTAGAAAAAGCGTATAACTCATATATCCTTAAAGGCTTTGGAGAATGAGTTAAAGGTTTTGGAACTTGGAGATTTGTGGAATAAAGGTATCAAAAATACATTTAAGCCCTGGGAAGTTGGTTTTACTTTCTACTCGATCGAATTTTGGAATTCATGAGCATGTTATAGTTATGCCGTATGCCATCTTTTGCTTGTGAGATGTTAGAATTTAAAAGCAGGTTTTCAGGTGATAAAGAACATCTTGAAATGATGGAATTGATGACACTGGATGTATGGAATGTAAATGGTCACATGTATGTTGGAAATATTTGAAGGTTATGTTATGCCTACATGTGATTGGTTCGAGGGATTTGGAAAGAGGAGCCAGGGAATCTATGCTTGGAAAGGAACAAGCACTTGGTACACAATTTTTGTGCAATCATCAGGCTGAATTCAAGGATGTATTGAGGTGAATTGACACATGTATATGTCATTAAAAATGGATATGTCCTATGCTCCTTGGAGAATTTTGTATGTGAGTTTCCTTGTGGAGTTTGGTACCTACTCTCACAGCTAGAAGTCTCGTACTTTCCCAACGACACCGTCCACGTCACGACAGCGTGCAAGTGCCTAGCTTTGCCATAGTAAAAATAGCCTCGTGTATCATTTTGCTACCTTTTCCGATTTCCACAACCTCTTTGACTCCCCTTGCCTCTAAACTAGCCTCTTCCACATGTGTGTTGTTGTTGTGATTCATGGGACTGTTGTTGCTAAATTTTAATTACCTGTTTGGCCACCACTTTGGCCGCCATGGCCTCGGCCTCTACCTTGTCTTGTACCTGCACTTATGTAGAAGGCTTGTTGCTCTGAATTGCCTTTGTTTTTTGAAGACTGAGCTTCACCCAAACTCTTTTATTCAATGATTAGCATTGACACTAAATCTATAAAGTTGGGAATGTTCTCCAGAGTCTGAATAGATGTCTTGAATGCCTTGTATTATGGCCCAAGACCATGTAGACATACTTCCACCTTGTCATCATCATCAAAACAGAAACACCAATAGGGATTCCATAATAACCTTGATCATCAAGGTATAATCATTCACAAACATGTTTTTCTTCTCCACACAATATGAAGCTCATTCTTCAATTGAACCTTTTGTGCCTTGGTATTAGCTTCATACAAATTCACCAAGGTTTCCCATGCCTCCTTGGGTGACTTGGAATCCTATATAATGCCCAATCATGGTGTCTTGTATACTAATAGAAAGCCAATACATGTCTTTACTTGCTCCTTAATTTGAATCCTTCTATTCTTTTACACATGCAGCAGCAGTTGTACTAATCTGAGATATTTTTGGTGCCTCCTCATATTCACCTTCAATGTAGTCCTAGAGTAGCCATTTCCTATTACAAAATTTGTTAATCTAAACCTCCAAGCATGGAAGTTATTCTTGTCAAGATTCTTTGCAAAATTTGGTTAATTCCATCATTTGGCATCTTGTCTGTAACACTTCACCAAAAATAGCACTCTTATTTGACCTGCACAATCTGCTATATTCTCTATAGTGGTACTGTACTGCACCCAAACTGTCACAACCAGTGACCTTAATTTACATACATACACCCAATAACACCTGTAAGATCCCTTTGTAGTACACACAATGTCTACACAATAAAATTCCCTTCTTGTAGTTCCAAAAATAGAGTTCTGTAGAATATTGAAACTTACATGTAGTGTAAAGCGAACGCTTGCCAACTAAAAAATGGAGGTGAAGATGAGCCCGAAACGTGTTTTTGGTTGTAAAATTTTGTCCAAAGTTCCAAAGGAAAGTATAGTTACCTTGCATGTAAGATTCCTCCCTTCAACTTTTGAGGAGTAAAGGTATAAGAACCTCCCCTTCTGTTCTTGAAATTATTCCCCTCTTAAATAAGAGAAAGATCTTGTTTTACCCTGTTTTGGCCTAGACGGAGATAATCCAAAATTGAGATATCTTTGGATATAAAAATCCTCCTAGTGTCTAAAATGGATTCCCATGAAACATAAGTTCAAAATGAACATTCCAATGTGCATTTGGAATTAATTAAGAATGTGTATAAGGGACCTTAGCCTAAGGGTCTACATTTTCAGAAATTTTTGGATTATGGTGTCCAATTAAGGTTCCAATGGGCCAATTGGATTAATGCAAGTGTTGGGATGAGATATATCCAAGAGAATAAAAGAAAATACCCAAAAATGAGTAAATACTCACATAAGATGAAGAGTTGACTGAGTACAAGGTTTATTAGTTAAAAATTATGAGATATTACTAAAAAAATGAGATATTTTAGAATAATGATGCATTTTTGACACCTCGGTGGTAAGAAGAGGGGGACTCTTGAGGTAGGCACCTATTTCACATGTGTGGAAGGGTTTTTAATTCAAAAAAATTGTGATATTTTTATCTCTCCTCTCTCCTGGATTAAACCAAATCAAAAAGGGAGCTAAGCTGGTCCAAATCTTGTCCAAATCAAAAAGGGAGCTAAGCTGGTCCAAATCTTGTCCAAATTGAGTCAAACTGCATCTGGAAAATTCTAGAACCTAGTTGGACTTGATTAGTGGCCTCCCTAACCTATAAATAGACCCTCAGTCATTTGCAAAAAAAATATTGGAGCTATATTATGCCAGTATTATATTAAAATAATCATATTTTCTGTTATCCCTTAAATTTTCCTCTCTCTTGGGAGCTTGGAGCTCTTGGAGTTGCTCTTCTCCTCTTGGTGGACCAATTGATTGGTCGGGGGCTTCACTTCTAATAGAGAATCAAGCCAAATGTGGAGGTAAAATCGAATTTTTATTTGGTTTAATTCAAATCAAGCTTTCCCTTAAAGTCTTAATGCTTAATTAAGAGAAATTTAATCTTTATGCTTATTTGTAATGCTTTCTTTAAGTAAATCTCTCTCTCTAAAAGAATAGCCATATTTATGGCTAAATCCCTTGAAAAAGGATACTTCCCAATGATAGTCTCTTAATTCAAAGCTAAACTCTAAGCTTGATAAGCTAGAGATTAAGAAAATGGTATTTTTATGATTTTGTGTTAACAAAATAATGGTTATTTCTTTTAGATTATTTTTAAGTAGTTAAAAACTACTTTGATTGATTCTAAATGAGAAATAGATTATTCTATCAATTTGGAAAAAGAGAAATCATGGAATGAGGTTAATCAAGTGGGATAATCATAATTATGTTTGCTAGGCGAGGGAAGTTTTTTCGGGTTCAGTTTTGGAAGAACCGAGGGATTAGTCTCTTGTCCAGATATCTGTGGGCAAGGCCCCGAGTGAGAGGCTCTTCTCTGTGCAAGAAATGCTACTTCCACTCTGCTAGCACCCCTAAATTCATTGCGTGGAGGGGGCAGGAATCTTTCATTGCAAATATACTCTTGCGAAAATAGCTCCTCAATCAAAGTTTGTTGCCGGTCCCTCCCGAAGAGCTCCCGAAGAGGGTGTAAAGGCCAACACAAAAGGAGGAGAGTAGGTAAAGCTCTTATCCTCATACCACTTCTTGTGCTTCTCCTGCTTGCCGCTCAGCTCCTTAGCATGAACCAAGATTCGATACCATGAAAAGATGTAGGGGGGAAGAGAGCTTGAGCTCTCGCCAAGCACACACACACTCACATAAATCCTAGAAGAGAACACGCAAGATGAGAGGCTGAAATTTTTTCTTCTTCTTCTCAACAAAAGAGGTCTACTCCAAAGAGATAAGGAAAATACAACATAAGTACTAAATTACTATTATGTACATGCGGTCCATAATGTGAACATGGTAAATGAGTGAGCTAGGAAGATAAGTATACCATAACTCAGTGTGGTGGATTAGTAGATGTATAGTCCACCTATAGAATTATTGGGTGAAGATTCATCATGTTAGTAACCTACCAAACACGCTAGTGATGTAAGTAGTAGAAATGGTCACCCAAGCATATCATAAGTGTAAGCTCGTGTTAAGCTTGACATCTTAACATGTTCAACATCTTGAACAACTTTAGCCTTATATGCATAATGATGAGCCACATAACGATCATATGTCAACCAGTCACAGGTTTTCTAAATCTCCCTGACCTTCGTTGTCTATAATCACTGCCTGGCATTTTTGCACTAGGTGTTCTAATAGCCAAAATCCCAAGCTCATCTATCATCAAGAATTTGCTTTGAGCCACTAGTCTCTTCATCAACAAAAGAATGCCGTGTAGAAATGTAAGGCATACTAAGAGGCTCACCAACTTTCTCTGTGTCTTTACATGATGTACCAATTGCATTTTAAGGACTGATATTTTGATGGCGCCTTCCACTCCATGGTCTATTAAATAGAACCAACACAAGAGGACTCTCCAATTCCACTCAAGCTGACTTACATTCTATGCAATTACACTGCTAATTACATCAGTCCCAACAATATCTCTTTCAGTAGCATACCAGCTACTCATTTCATCAAACACAACATCTGTGCTTATCCTCAACTCACGTGTAGTTATATCATTTATTTCCCTTTTAGTCAAGGGAATATCCAGTAAACACACATTTTTCTGCTTTTGGATCCAGATTTATATGCAACTCATCTAACACATGCACATAGGTAATGCATCTAAAAACTTTCAAGTGAGACAAATCAGGTTTTTTACCAATGAGTTTCTCCTCTTGTGTTACATCATGTATAGTTGCAGTCGGAGTTATATTCATGTTATAAACTGCTATAGAAATAGCTTCATCCCAATAGCTATGCAGCATATTCTTCTCTGTTTCATCAATGCTCATGCTATCTCTACAATGTGCCTGTTTTTCCACTCAGTAATCCCATTTTGCTGCCGAGTGTATCTACATGTAAACTATCTTTGAATGCCATTCTTTAGCAAAAAATCAAAGAATTCATTGGAGAAGTACTCTCCCCCCTCCATCTGATCTTAGGGACTTCACATGCTTTCCTATTTGCTTTTCACTCATCATTCTAAAATTCTAAAAATGAGTGAAAACTTCACTCTTCTCCTTCATGAAATACACCCACACTTTCCTCATGAAATATAAGTGAAAACTTCACTCTTCTCCTTCACTCTTCTCCTTCATGAAATACACCCACACTTTCCTCATTGGTCATCAATGAATGTTACATAATACTTGCAGCCACCCATAGATGTAGTCTTTGCAGGACTCCATACAACTGAATGCACAACATCTAGTACTTCTTGCTCACATTTCTATCATGTGGAAATACATGCTTTGTTCTCTTTTCAAATTGACATGCTTCACATACATTTCACATACCATCAAAATTAAACTTAGGTAACCCTGTCACAATTTCTTTAGTTTGCATAGACTTCATTCCTTGCTCATTTACATGCCTAATTCCATTATGCCAAATGTGTGTATCTACAATAACTCTTGATACCTGTGCAAACATTAGAGCTTTCACTTCGGGCATATTTACATCTAGTGTAAACATTCTACCCACTCTATCGCCTTTTGTAACCAACCCGCACTTATCTTGGATAGACAAAGTCTACCTGCAAACACTCAGTCATTTGGCCAACAAAAACTAGATTCTTTGTAATATTTGGAACGTGAAGTGCATCTCCCAAGTACTTCACCTTACCATCTTGCATAGAAAATGGCAAATTTCCAACATGGGAAATTGGATGAGTAGTATCATCCCCTGTTTCAACCCCCTGTTTCAACAAAAACCTAGCTTTTCATGATTTGCCATATCCTTGAACCACTTGCCATGACTGGTCATGTGGTTCGAAGCACCTGCATCCACATACCATACATCATCATTGCATGTGGATATATCATTTCTCAACACAACATTAAGTACATGCCGCATAACAAACAACCTTTGATTGTTCTCATTACTTCTGCTAGAGGACACATAGTTTTTTTCTGCACTTTTCCATTTCTCATGTCATTTTTCTTCTTATAGCAATTTTCTTGCAAATGCCCAGATTTGCCACAGTAAAAATAGCCTCGTGTATCATTTTGTTGCCTTTGCTAATTTTCATGACCTCTTTCACTCCCCCTACCTCTGAATTGGCCACTTCCACCTGTGTGTTGTTGTGATTCATGGGACTGTTGTTTGCTGACCATAATTGTGCTTACCTCTTTGGCCACCACCTTGGCCATGATCTTGACATCTACCTCGTCCTCTACCTCACTTGTGTAGAAGGCCTAAATTGCTCTAAATTGCCTTTGTTTTGTGAAGACTGGCACCCAAACTCTTTTCTTCAATGATAAGCATTGACATCAAATCTCTGTTAAGGTTGTGAATGTTCTCCCGAGTCTAAATAGACATCTTTTATGCCTTGTATTGTGGTCGAGAGACCACGTAGACATACATCATCATCACAATAGAAACACTAAAAGATACAAGGGATTCCATAATGTCCTTGATCTTCAAGGCATAATCATTCACATACATGTTTTTATTCTCTACAATATGAAGCTCATTCTTCAATCTTTTGTGCCTTGGTGTACGGTTTCATCATACAACTTCACCAAGGTGTCCCATGTCTCCTTGCATGACCTGGCATCATGTATATGCCCAATCATGGCGTCCTATATACTAATATAAAAGCAATACATGATTTTTCTTACTACTTGATTCCAATCCTTATATTCTTTTACATATGCAAACAATTAGATTAATCTCAGGTATCTTGGATGCCTCCTCATGTTTGCCTCCAATATGTAGTCCTAGAGGTAGCCTTTTTCCATCAAAAAAATTGTTAATCCAGACCTTTAATCATGGAGGTTATTCTTGTTAAGCTTCTCTACAACAATTTGGTTAACTCCATAATTTGACATCTTGTCTACAACACAAATTCACCAAAAATAGCACTCTTGTTTAACTTGCACAAACTATTTTTCTCTGTAGGCGGTACTATACTGCACCCAAACTGTCACAACCAGTGACCTCAATGTGCATACATACACCCAATAACACTGTAAGACCTCTTTGTAGTACACACAGTGTCTGCACAACCAAATTCCCTTCTTATAGTTCTAAAAATAGATTTGTAGAATATCAAAACTTACCTGCACGCGAATACCTCCTATAACTGAAAAACGGAGGTCAAGACGCACCCAAAATGTAATTTTGGCCGTAAAAATTACGTTCAAAAGACAAGATAGTTGCCCTGCAGCTCTTCTCCCATGAGAAATCCTCAATGGAAGCTCGTTACCAGCGAAGTCAGAATCTCGATCACAAAGACTATCCTCTGCGCGGTAGACCATGAAGCTTGAAGATCTCTTTGATGAATAACTGGGCAACATCAGATGCTTTAAAGGTTTTCTTTGCTGGTATAAGATGAGCTACTTTGGTAAGCAAGTCCACCACCACTATAATGGAATCATATCCTCCTTGTATAGTGGGAAGACTTGTTGAAAAATCCATACTAATGCATTCCCACCTTCAGTTGGGGGATATCCAAGGGTTGAAGCTTCCCAGGCATTTTGACTCTTTAAGCTTTTATCCTTTGACATGAGAGACATTGCTTCAAGTACTGAAGGACATCATTTTTCAAGCCCGCCCAATAATAGCTCCTTCTTACATCATTCAAGGTTTTTTCATAGTCTGGGTGCCCTGTAGCGGGGCTATCATGAGCTTCATGAGGATTAACTTCTTTAGGGAAGGATCCTTAGGAATACATAGCCTATGATTAAAGTAGAGACACCCATCATGGGTGGAGTAACCTTTGGCTAGATTTTTCTCTTTTTCTGAGGTTTCTCCTTCTTTGACTAGGTTCACCATCTTTTGGTAATCAGGATCATGGATTGACACTTCTTTCACCTTGATCAAAATGGGATCATTTAGCATAGAAATTGCACTTAAGAAATATTTGCCGAGGACTGAGTGCATCACGTACCACATTATCCTTCCACGGTGGAATTTGATGTCGAAGTCATATTCTTGTAGGATTTCAATCCATCTTCTCTGCCTCTCATGTTGAGGTTAGGTTGGGTGAAGATCCACTTCAGACTCTTGTGGTTAGTAAAACAAGCTAGAATTTGCACCCCAAGAGATAATGTCTCCATAACTTGAGGCAATGAACAACAGCTAAGAGTTCCAAATCATGGGTGGCATAATTTGCTTTATATTGCTTCAGCTTGCGAAAAGTATAAGCTACTGGTCTTCCTTCTTGTCCTACAACACCACCAAGTGCTAGACTACTAGCATCAGTAACCACCTCGAATTCTCTGGTGATATTAAGAAGTTTCAAGACTGGTGCTGAGGTAATGATGGCTTTGAGCTGATCAAAGCTGACTTGATCGATTGGAAACCACACTATTTTGGACTCTTCATTTGTAGGTGGGATAAAAAGGGTTTGCTCTAGGAGAGGGGTTGTAGAGGGCTGAGGGGTATAGTCCCGCACAGAGTGTTGAGTACGGGCCATGGGGGTACTGGGGGGTTTATATAGGAGTTGGTACGGGTATGGGTGCAAGGAAAGGGAGAGCAAAGTGGGGTGCAACAGATGGTGTATGGTGAAAGTATGCCGGCCTATGGCTACATGAGCCTGGGGAAAGGGATCAATGTAAGATTCCTCCCCAGCCTCTCAAAATGTCCAGCATCTTCCCCTATAATCAATCCCCTCTTTAGAAATATAAAAGACCTTGTTTCTAACTATTTTGACTTAGAGAGAGAGAATATTCTAGAGAGAGAATATTCAGATTTTTAATATTTTTGGATAGAAAATTATCTCATCTTATTAAAATAAGTTCCCGTGAAACAGAAATTCAAAAAGAACTTTCCAATGTGCAATTGGAATTAATTGGAAATGGGTATAAAGGACCTTAGCCTAAGGGTCTAGATTTTCAGAAATTTTTGGATTATGGTCCAATTAAGGTTCCTATGGGCCAATAGCATCAATCCATGTGTAGGGAGGAGATAAATCCAATTTGTAAAGGAAGATACCCAAAAATGAGTAAATGCTCACATAAGATGAAGAGTTGAAAATGTACAAGGTTTATTAGTAAAAAACTATGAGCAATATTAAAAATATGAGATATTTTAGGTATCCAAAAATGAGTAAATGCTCACATAAGATGAAGAGTTGAAAATGTACAAGGTTTATTAGTAAAAACTATGAGCAATATTAAAAATATGAGATATTTGTGTATAATGATTCCATTTTGACACATATGTAAGGAAGGGGAGTTCTTTAAAGGAGGTGCATATTTCACATGCTTGAATGAGTTTTAAACTCATAAAAATTGAGATATTTCATCTCTCCTCTCTCCTCATTCAAGTCTAGTTCCAAAAAGTTAGCTTAACTGACCTAAAAATGGTCAAAAATTGACCAAACTGATTTAGAAAATTCTAGAATCAGTTTGTTTGGTTAGGAGCTCAATTTTTCCTATAAATAGAAGCCTCCCCCTTGTTGAAACATATATAGTGTTTATGCATCGTTACTCTACTCCACCTAAGCCAAGAACTGTGAATTCATTAATAATTCACTAGTTTTTGGAGCTTCCCTCTTTCTTCAATCCCCATTGGTGGCTCCATCAACATACTTAACCAATTGATTGGTTGGGGGCCTCTACCATGAACAAAGAATCAAGCAATTTGTAAGATAATTAGTGAATATTGATCTTTTCTATAATTTCTCAATGTTTCTCTCTTCTCAACCCCTCTCAAGCTTGAGAAGCTTAATTGGTATGGTTTTTTAAATGCTATTGAAGTTAATTGGTGAATAGTAGTGAAGAGTTACATAATTTAATAAATGCTATTGAAGTTAATTTCCATTTATGTTTAAATTCTAATGGTTTTTATGTAATTTCTCTCTCTCACTCAAGAAATGGTCATACTCATGACCCATTCTCAATCCAAATCAAGCTTTTTATAAAGCTTTTCCTTAACCCAAGATTAAGCTATGCTTGAGGCCAAATTAATGGCTTTTTCTATGCTTTTAGTTTATGTATTTCATGAATATTGATGATTCAATCCATTATGGATTAATGATCCAATTAGGGATCATTCTAATTATTTTCTTAATGATAAGCTTTATCTCTTAGAAAAATTGAGATTTATCAGTCATAGCAGCAGAGCTATGGTAAAATTTTTATAAAAATTACGCATAAAATAATTTCATTCAAAGCATGAAAAGAGCACTTCCTACCATATTCTAGGAATTATCATCCTAGATTTATTAAAAGATATTCATTGTAATCATAGAGAAATTAATTTTTATATTATGCAAAATTGATTTTCATGCATAGAGGTATGCATAAAAGGTTATTATTTTAACATAAAAGTGTTACTTTTATCATAATTGAATTTCATGCATAGAGGTATGCATAAAAGAGGAATATTTTATTATAAAAGAGTTACTTTTAGCATAATTGAATTTCATGCATAGAGGTATGCATAAGAGATGAATATTTTATTATAAAAGAGTTACTTTTAGCATAATTGAATTTCATGCATAGAGGTATGCATAAGAGATGAATATTTTATTATAAAAGAGTTACTTTTAGCATAATTGAATTTCATGCATAGAGGTATGCATAAGAGATGAATATTTTATTATAAAAGAGTTACTTTTAGCATAATTGAATTTCATGCATAGAGGTATGCATAAGAGATGAATATTTTATTATAAAAGTGTTACTTTTAGCATAATTGAATTGCATGCATAGAGGTATGCATAAGAGATGAATATTTTATTATAAAAGTGTTACTTTTAGCATAATTGAAATTCATGCATAGAGGTATGCATAAAAGCTGATTATTTTATTATAAAAGTGTTACTTTTATCACAATTGAATTTCATGCATAGAAGTATGCATAAGAGTTGATTATTTTATTATAAAAGTGTTACTGTTATCATATTTGGATTTCATGCATAGAAGTATGCATAAAAGATATTCTTTTTATACTAAAAGTGTGATTTTCATCATAAATGGATTTTATGCATAACTTAGATGCATAAGAGAAATTCTTTTATTCTAAAAGTGTAATTCCTACCAAATTGAATTTATGCATAGGAAGATGCATAAAAGATTGATTCAAAAGTGTCATTCTCATCTAAATTGAATTTATGCATAAGAAGATGCATAAAAGATTGAATTTTAATTCAAAAGTGTCATTTTCATTTAAAATGAATTTATGCATAGGAAGATGCATAAAAGATTGATTTTTACTTCGAAAGTATTAATCTCCTTAAATGGAATTTATGCATAAATAAATGTGTAAAGAAATCTTACATCAAATATAAGAGTTCTCTTGTATTCTATAAATAGATATGAGATGTGATAGGATGTGATAAGAGGTGTATAAGATGTGATAAGAGGTGATAAGATGAATTAAGATGTGATAAGAGGTGATAAGATGAATTAAGATGTGATAAGATGTGTATGAGATGAGGTAAGAAGTGTATGTGATAGGATAAGATGTATATGGGTTGTGATAGGGCAAGAATGGATAGATGTGAAAGATTAGATGTGAAGGCATATGGGGTTATATGAACGGGAATGTGGAAATGGATGTATGTATGTGGATGTGTGAATGTGGAGATGGGAGTGTGGATGTATGAATGTGAAAATGGATGTATGCTTGAAGATGTATATGCGTAGATGGGAGTGTGGATGTATAAATGTGAAAATGGATGTATGCTTGAAGATGTATATGCGTAGATGTGAATGTGGATGTAGATGTGCATATATGTATGTGTGTGGATGTATAGATGTGAATGGGAATGTGGATGTGGATGTATGTATGTATGTGGATGTAGATGTGAATGGGAATGTGGATGTGAATGTATGTATGTATGTGGATGTGGATATATGAATGAGGACGTGATAATGGATGTATGCATGTA
This sequence comes from Cibotium barometz, assembly GCF_041138505.1. Classification (NCBI taxonomy): domain Eukaryota; kingdom Viridiplantae; phylum Streptophyta; class Polypodiopsida; order Cyatheales; family Cibotiaceae; genus Cibotium; species Cibotium barometz. The sequence goes on from NC_141061.1 coordinate 5,205,553, forward strand.
GATGTGGATATATGGATGTGAATGTGAATGTGGATGTGGATGTGGATGTGGATGTGGATGTGGATGTATGGATGTAGATATGGATGTGGATGTATGTATGTATGTGGATGTGGATATATGAATGAGGACGTGATAATGGATGTATGCATGTAGATGTGGATATATAGATGTGAATGTGAATGTGGATGTGGATGTGGATGTGGATGTGGATGTATGGATGTAGATACGGATGTGGATGTATGTATGTATGTGGATGTGGATATATGAATGAGGACGTGATAATGGATGTATGCATGTAGATGTGGATATATGGATGTGAATGTGAATGTGGATGTGGATGTGGATGTGGATGTATGGATGTAGATACGGATGTGGATGTATGTATGTATGTGGATGTAGATGTGGATGTATAGATGTGAATGAGAATGTGGATGTGGATGTGGATGTATGGATGTGGATATGGATGTGTATGTATGAATGTGGATATGGATGTATAAATGAGGATGTGAAAATGGATGTATGCATGTAGATGTGAATGTATGGATGTGAATGTGAATGTGTATGTGAATTAATGTGTATGTGAATGTGTATGTGAATTAATGTGTCGTCGATATGAGGAAATGGATGAGAATGAGTACACATTGAATGGAATGTGGAATAAGTAATGTGGACTAAGGAGGGATAATGTGGAAAGACGAGAGTTCGATTTAGAAACTGTATTTTGTGACTGTTTGTAAATGACTGTTTTATGTCAAGAATGCTGGGGAAGCATTTTGATCGTCTTGTGGATTAAGGTCATGAAGACCTAATTGTTAAAGTTGTAAATGCTGACAGAGAGTCAATGGAGGACGTCTCGCGTAGCAAGGTCGACCGAGGTCTTGACCAGCCTCATCGATTTAAATGGTGAGCTTCCGGTACGGTGGATGAGGGACCAAGGAAGCGGCCTATGAGTGAAGCACTAGGTCACCTGCGAAGGATCCTAGAGGGTGCTGACCATACGGTGCTCGGGCTCTGGGTCGCCGAAGATACCCACACGTGCGTCGTGGAAGATATTAGAACAAGGAGTAAGAGTTGTTTTCTGAAACCGGGCATGGATCTGGTTGACTGACCTTGCTGGTCCTCAACGGATGAGTCCATGGCTCTTTATATGGATCTGTTGGTTGATCTTGCTGATCTTCAACGAGAGTCCATCTTGATAAGTGATTATATTGCTGAGTATTATGGGCTAGGAACTATTGAAACGGCCCCTGAGTGGACAGGTGGTGAGCGTTCTAGTTGCCAATGATACCATAGATACTCTGATGAAGGAATGATGGGAAATTAAGAATCAACCAGATAAATTGGAAGTTGGTGATTAGTGATACTATGGTTTTATTAAAGGATTGTTTTAAAATTGGTTGAATCTATGAAAAGGCAATTTCATATTGGGTGTGTAAGTGGTGTGACTAGTTTTATTTTGCATGAACTTCCGGCTAGGGGGCCTTGGAACTCTTTTCCTTGGTACCCGGGACAAAACCTAACCAAATTCCTAATTGGATCCCATCACTACAGTGGTTGGGCGGTTGGCTAACCCATGGGACTGGGGATGGGGTTAGGCTGGACTGATGGATCCGTAAATCGAGATTTAATTTCTATTATTACGATAGATGAAGTAAATCCCGGATAGAAATTGTTCTATGGATAGGAATCAACGGCTGTGCCTCTTGATGGGGAAAAAAGCGTTGATCCCAATGATCCAAGTGCAAGTTTCTTCCTTGATTTGACCAAGTATCGTTAAAGGTGCAGTCAGATCAGTTGATCCGTAATGATCTTGACTACGTTAGAGTAAAGAGTTATCCTGGTGGAATCGCCCATGCTTTCCGGGTAAAGGAAGTTTTTTCGGTTTCGGTTTTGGACAAACCGACGGATTAGTCTCTTGTCCGGATATCCGTTGGGCGAGGCCCCAAGTGTGAGACCCCTACCCACGCATGATGTGCTACTTCCGCTGCTAGTACCCGAATCCGTTGTGCGGTGGAGACCGGGATCTCACAGGGATGGTGCCTGTACTTGGGCAAAAGATGAGGTACGCATGTACCTTCTAGGTTAGTGTGGCAGCATGGACGTAAATGTGTTGGCCAGTGTGGGTTGTACGTTGGGGTGATTGGCCTTTGGTCTTTACACGGCTGTTGTACGGGCACTCGGGTATGTTAACACCATATTTTTGGGGCAGGGACCCCAAATTTGGGCATTGTCCTTGATATACGTGCCAGAGCACCCACAGCGGGTGTAAAAAACATTTTTCGGCAAAAGTTTCCAGGGTGTCTCCTTGGTCATAAGGGTGCACTTTGTTCGTCAATCGGACACCCTGTCATGCATTTATTAAGGTTTGAAGTTTACCATATTTTAATTGAAAATAACTAAAAATTTGTGTAGAGGCTTGATTCGGTGTTTGTTTTTGAGTGGTGTAAAATCCTATATTAGGGTAAAATCATGTGCAAATTCCAAATTTGGACTCATAATTTTAAGATTCCAAGTGGAAATAACTAGATTATTAGAATTGATGATTTTTACATCATAAAAAGACCATGAAGTCATCTACAAATGGGCGTATATTCTTATTGAATATGGGCATGTTACATTGATTATGTGAAAATTTAATCTAAGAAGGTGTGATCTTTGCATTTCTAAACATGTAGAATGCATAGAGAAACTAGGCATTGTTGCGTGACGAGCTTATTTAGGGCTCTTGCAAAGAGTTCCAAGTTGTAGATGAGTGTGGAAGTGGGCTTGAGAATAATCCCACATGGGAAGTTTTGGGTGGCATGATTACAATGTAAAAACTAATAGCGGTGTCTCTTGGATATGATGATATGCTTATAAGCACCATAGTTCATATACACATCCAAATTTCAAAGCCATTTCTAAGGTTCATCAACGCATTTATAATTTCTACATAGATACATGATGACACCCATTTGATGTCTATGTTCTATATTATACAATAGCTAGGCAAGGCCTTGCCCGTCTTTTGCAAAGTGATACATCAAATAGTTCTAAAATTTTTGAAGGCTAGAAATTATAAAAGAAATATAATCTTTTTCATAGTTTGTAATTATTTGTGTCAATTAGTATAACATTTTCTAATAATCTTGACTTGCACAATCATAAATTGCCATAGCCACCAAGTTTTTTCATATGACTAGAACCCCAACTATATATCCAAATTGTGGTAATCCTTGCTTGGATATCACATCACCATTTTTCCCACCAAAGCGATAAGGAAGTTCATTTATAGCCTACATTCACAAAGGAAACCTATGATGATTTAATAATTTCTTTCAAAAGTTTATAAATTTGAGCATACTTAGCATCATTGACATAAGTAACAAATGGGTAGTCCTTATAAAGCTTGCATATACCCACAATAGAAGTATGTAGTTCTATAAATGCTTTGTTAGATGGATGCAGGTGAAGTGCCACCCCTAAGTGATAAAGCTCTAATATTATTGAAGCTTTTCAATCATGTATAAGCACTTGGCAAGGTATTTAATAATTTTTGAAAGGGAGAACCAAAGCACTTGTACATACATTTATCCATCTTAGAGTAATGTTTTGTGTCTTGATTAGGATTATAACATAGTTTGATTGAATTTATTATTTTTTACAAACATTGACTCAGAACATTATGGAATACTTTTTCTTAGCTTCAAACTTTGACTCAAAACATTGTGAAGTACTTTTGCTTAGCTACACAAGCGTGTGCACACACACACACACACACACACAACAACAACAACAACAACAACAACACACCTGGACATGTAAATTTGACGCATGCACGTTGTGAAATACTTTTGCCTAGCTTCACACACACACACACACACAAAACACACTTGTATATGTAAATTTAACACATGCACACATAGACTGAATCATTCTTTCACTCACTCACTAACTCACTTAAAATTAGCACCTCACTTATAGTTAACAAATCCTAAATCACAAGCACATACTCTCTTTATATGTACCATGTGATGTTAACATATACAGTTACACTATGATTGAAAATTCCATGATATACACTCTACGTGATTCTAAAACAAGTGCAATTCATAATGTCAAATGTTTAGCCTTTTTAAACTCATCAATACACTCTATGTGATACTAAAACGAGTGAAATTCATAATTGCTAATGTTTAGGCTTTTTAACTCATGAATACACTTCTCTTGTAGATGTACTCACCACGCATGATATAGCAGTTGTTAAGAAGGGGGGCATGTTAAGACTAAAGGATGGAGGCACCCATGTGAGGGAGGGGATCAAAAAAAGGAGAAAAAGAAATACATTTTATAAGATTCATGGATTCCACCCTTCTTTGTTTTGCCTTTGTAAGAGGTTTTTTAGATGGGCCCCTTTTAAGATTGTAAGAAAAATCACACTTGTCTTTAGTGGTTGTCTTCCCAAGGAAATGGTTGCCACCAATAAAGTTTACAACTCAATGTAGGGTGACGAGGGGTGGAGGATGAGCACAAAATTTTCTTATAAAAATCAAAAACCGTTTGAAAAAATACTATAGGTTTTTGAAATTTTATGTTTATTATGTTTATTTTTTAAACAAGTTATGGTATTTAAACCTATGTGTAGATATAGGAGGATTATTTACATGTGTCTATATTATAATAAGGTTATGTAAGGGAAAGTTAGAAGAGACAAAGATGGCAATAAAATCATGCTCCATGTACACAACGAGAAGTAGTCAAATGGAATAGACATCTTTCTATAAGAGAAGATATCATGTACGAGAACACTCACAAGAAGTAGGATCTTTCACATCACAAAACTTTAAAGGTCAAATTGCACAACAATAGAGATAGGGAAGAATACTATATTACTAAAGTGATACAATAGATGGAAAATCCCCACACCCATGTGCTCTTGTAAAGGAAGCTTGAATGGGTTGATCTGGAACTACGAAGACAAATGCTATATGCTAATAGATGAAATGGAGTAAACTCATAGTGATGACTGACATGAACTATGTGGAGAACGAGTAGATCGTTTATGTATATAGGCATGTATACATGGGGCAGCCCTGACATGACCATGTAGGTCCACGATCATAGTTAGTGGTACATCCATGGTGTAGATTTGGCCCAAAAAGATGTACTAGACATTGCATAGTAGTATCCCCACCTCCATGATAACTATCCATGCTCATCTTGGGCCCTGTTTAAGCCTCATAATGTCAAGACAGAGTCTCCAACCATTATGGGCTAATGGTCTAGTGTAGCATGTAGCCTTTTTGGCAATGTTCCAAATCTAATCTAAGCCATCTCTAAACCATCGAGCCTCATAGGCCACCTTCCCTTATGAATAGAGGGATGTCGGTGGGCAGGCATTCGGGTTGCTCCATGACTACTACTCATAATGGGGGCTGCACAAATAAGAGCTACTAGCCGGTGCCTCTCAACAATACAATATGAGGGTGGAGCAACATTGATATCCAACACATTATTCTTCATATATGATCCTTGGTAAGAGCCTTTGTGAAGATATCTATATAGGTCTCTATTTGTCTCGGAGGTAGTATACCATCTCGACCTCCGTGAACATGATAAGCTTGTGCAGAAAGTGATAATGAATCTTAATGCGTTTCATGTGAGCATGAAACACAAGATTCCGAGCAATGTACATATAACTCTGGTTGTCACATTGTAGCATTGTAGGCCACTTTTTCACCACTCCCATATCTTGTAGAATCCTCCTCAACCACAATGCCTCACATGATGCAAAACATGTATCCTTGTACATACTAGAATATTGACTACCTCTATCATAAGAGAAAAAATTACAAAATGCTCCCGAGCCATTTTTTTCTCCTCTAACCTTCTAGATCTACGCACATCTTGAGGAACATCCTCGATGGATGGAGGTACTACTCCATCCAAAAGTTGCATGTACCACTTAGGGAATGGCTTACCTTTTTGTTGCACATTGTGATCTTGTTCTTCATCTTCAAAATTAATGTCCATAATAAATGGGGGCTACCCTCTACCTTCAAAATTCAGATCCATAGGAAATGGGGTGGACTACCCTCTGTCTTCAAAATTCATTTCCATAGGGGCTACCCTTTATCTTCAAAATTCCTGTCCATAGGAAATGGGGTGGGCTACCCTCCATCAGAATGCAAGGAAGCCCGTGCTATATGTGGAGGTTATATTGCTTTGGTGATTTCCTTGTTATATGATGAAGAAGAAGGAAGATCCTCCTCCATCTAATGTGGTTATTCTTGGAATACCACATCACTATGATCTTCTTTGCCTGAGGATCATAGAGCTGATATCCCTTTGACTCCATGGTGTTAACCAAGTAGATGAATTTTTGGCTTTTGGCATCCAATTTGGTTCTCTGAGCATTGGAACAATTACATAACGTTCACACCCAAAAACTTTCAAGTGTGCAGCTGAAGGTATCTTACCCGTAGGCCTGTAATGGAATTATCCCTTTGGATGGCCTATAATGGAATTATCCCTTTGGATGGCCTTTTGTTGCACTCCTATTAAAAGAATTGAAACAAACATGTTAATTGCCTCAGCCAAAAATGATTTAGGTAGATTCATGCCATTAATCATACTCCTTGCCATCTCAACAATAGCATGATTCTTATGCTATCTAACACTATTTTGTTGTGGAGTGTGAGCAGAGTGAGCTACCATGTTTTCAAGCCTCTTTCTTTGCAGAACCCTAAGAACTCATCAGACATGAATTCTCCTCCCATTAAGCTTTCCATCAACCGCCCAAATGATGATGGGCGGGTCTTGCAGAAGATACCATTTCTCTAAGGGACTACTAGAAAACAATTAGAAAATAAGTTTTATCAAGCCAGTGCTCTAATACCATGTACGAGAATATAGAATGCGGTGTATACAAGAGAAGAGTTACAATAAGTAGGATCTTTCATAGCATAAAACTTTAAAACTCAAATTGCACAACAACATAGGGAAGAATACTATATTACTGAAGTGATACGATAGATGATAATTAAATCACCACACTCATGTGTCCCTATAAAATAGCAAACATATGAAAGAAGAACAAGAATTTTTGGGCACAATCAAGGGGAATAATAGTCCAACATGTTTATTTGTATCCGAGGATCTCAACATGGTAATATCTAGCTAGAAGCAAGAACTTGAAGCCAAAAATGAGTCATTAATAAACAACCTAGAGTCAGCACAGTCCCAAGAGGCAAATGCAAGGAAGAATGTGGTAGCGATAGAATTCACATCATTGTGGGTTTAAAAAAAACTCCACAAGCTCAATAGAATCAAAGCTCAATTAGTGCAGCACTATTGGAGGAGTTAAGAAAAGAACTATCTAGATTCAAAGCTCAATTATCAACTTCCCATGATTTGCTCCAATGATTTGCTACAAGAGGCTACTCTAAACTGGACCAACATTGAAGAGGAGCTGGCTAAGGCAACCAAGTTCATGTTTAATCTAAGCCAAGTTATTGAATCTGTCACACAACGAAGTGTACGAGCATTCCTCTACCAATGGAACATCCTACTCATGCCAAACATATAGTTGTGAACATAGATAGGTAAGAAATCTTACCAATTATGTATCTGTTGCACATAAGTACTTTGTAATATATGATTTCAACAATAGAATGAAGAAAGTTTAAAAATTTTGATGTATGAAAGGTGTGTGCTTTGTGGACTTGGGCTCACTAGGGAGACATTAGATGTAGTTATTACTCCATGTATCCACGCCTACCATATGATGTGTGTAGAAGTTCATTTCTCTAGTAGTCTTCAATGTCATTCACCATTCTGTGAAGAAGAAAATGTACCTCGAGAATGGGTGAGTAGCATGGGATTTAGTCAAGTGGAAGGTGAGCACTTATTTATTTAACATCTAGAAGTAGTACTATTTGTCATATTTTAGTAATACTATGCAACAACTAATTGAGAGAAGTACCAAGGTACTACTAAATAGCACATTACGAGTATTATCTACTACTACATGGCTACAACCTAGTGAATGGTGTTGCATGAGTACTATTTAGTACTCATAAGATTACATGTCACTATGTAGTACTGTATAGTCATGTAGTATTGAAAGATCCCTGCCTCCTCCGTGCAACAAATTCGGGGTTGCTAGCAGCGGAAATAGCACTTCTTGTGCACTCTCACTCGGGCCTCGCCCCCACAGATATCTGGACAAGAGACTAATCCCTCGATTCTTCTAAAACCGAACCCAAAATACTTTCCTCACCTAGAAAGCAGGGTCATTCCTCCATGATATTTTTATTTAACGTAGTCAAGGTCATCACTAACCAAACTGATCCGACCGAACCCGTAAGTCACATGGTCAGATCAAGGAAAAGACTTGCACTTGGATCATAGAGACCAACACTTTTTTCCTCATCATCGAGAGGCACATCCGTTGATTCTTTTCCATAGAATATCCGTTGATTCTTTTCCATGGAATAAGGACTATCTGGGATTTACTTTATCTATCATACCATAATCCCATCCAGTCCCATGGGTTACAACCACTGTAGTGATAGGATCCATTTAGGAATTTGGTTATGTTTTGTCCCGGGTACCAGGGAAAAGAGTTCCCAGGCCCCCTAGCCGGCTCTTCATGCAAACTTCAAGATAGTCACACCACTTACGTACCCAATATTCAACTGCCTTTTTCACAAATTCACATGTCTTTAAAACAATCTTTTAATGAAACCATAGTATCACTGATCATATTCCTCCAAAATATTCGGTTGAATTCTAATTTCCAATCATCGGTGTACCTATGGCATCATTGGCAACCAGAATGCTCACCACCTATCCAGTCAGGGGCCTTTTCAATAGTTCCTAGCTCATAGTACCTGGCAATATAATCACTTAAGAAGATCTAGATGGACTCTCTGTTGAAGATCAGCAAGATCAACCAATAGATCTATATAAAAGAACCATGGACTCATCCGTTTTGAGGACCAGCAAGGTCAATCAACCAGATCCATGCCCGAGTTCAGAAAACAACTCTAACACCTTGTTCCAATTTCTTCCTCAGCGCACGCATGGGTATCTTCAGCGCCGAGCACCGTATGGTCAGCACCCTCTAGGATCCTTAGTGCTTCACTCATAGGCCGCTTTCTTAGTCCCTCATCCACCGTAGGCTAGTCAAGACCTCGGTCGACCTTGCTATATGCAAGACATCCTCCATTGACTCTCTGTCAGCTGTTGCAACTTTATTACTTGGATCGCCACGACCTCATTCACAAGGCGGTCAAAATGCTTCCCCAGCATTCTTGACATAAAACAGTCATTTAAAAACAGATCATAAATAGAGTTTCTATAACGAACTATTGTCTTTCCACATTGTTTCACATCAATCTACATTTCCTAATCCACATCCAATCATATGTATTCCCATCGTCCTTCATCCATTTTCATCCAATCACATCATATTCCATCTCATCACATCTATCCACATTTAGCCTTCATCCATTTTCATCCAATCACATCATATTCCATCTCATCAACTCTATCCACATTTATCCTTATCACATCTCATCCATTCGCATCTACCCATGTCCACATCTCATCACATTACATTCATTCACATCTCATCCATTCATATCTACCCCGATCCACATCACATCACATTCATTTCACATCACATCTCATCCATTCACATCTATCCCGATTCACATTACATCACATCACATCCATTTCACATCACATCTCATTCATTCACATCTATCCCGATTCACATCACATCCATTTCACATCACATCTCATCCATTCACATCTATCCCGATTCACATCACATCCATTTCACATCACATCTCATTCATTCACATCATCTATCCCGATTCACATCAAATCCATTTCACATCACATCTCATCCATTCACATCTATCCCGATTCACATCACATCACATCAAGTCACATCCATCACATCCATTCACATTCATCACATCATCACATCCATCACATCACATCCATTCATATCCATCATATTCATTCTCATCACCATCCCATCACATACATTCTATCCACATTACATCACATCCACATCATATCTCATTCATACACATCCATCCAGTCATTCACATGCATGACTATTCACATCCATCCATTCATCCACATTCACACCTATCACTTCACATCTCATCACATTCACATCTACATCCATTTACATCACATCACACCCACACCCACATCTACATCCATTTACATCACATTCACATCTACATCCATTTACATCACATCACACCCACATCCCTTTACATCACATCACATCCATTCACATCCACATCACATCACATCACATCTCATTCCACATCCGCATTCACATCCATTTACATTACATCACATCTTATCGTATCCACATCCACATCCACATCCATTTACATCACATCACATCTTATCACATCCACATCCACATCCATTTACATCACATCACATCCTATCACATCCACATCCACATCCACATCCATTTACATCACATCACATCCTATCACATCCACATCCACATTCATTCACATCACATCACATCCTATCACATCCACATCTACATCCATTTACATCACATCACATCCTTTCACATAACCTCACATGTCATTCTCATCTCATCATTCGCATCCACATTCATTTACATCACATCACATCCTATCACATCCACATCCACATCCACATCCATTTACATCACATCACATCCTATCACATCCACATGCATTTACATCACATCACATCCTTTCACATAACCTCACATCTCATTCTCATCTCATCATTCACATCCACACTCATTTACATCACATTCTTTCACATACACATCCATATCCATTTACTTTACATCTCATCCTTTCACATAACCTCACATATCATTCTCATCTCATCATTCACATCCACATTCATTTACATCACATTATTTCACATACACATCCACATCCATTTACTTTACATCTCATCCACATTCATTTACATCACATCACATCCTATCACATTCCATTCACATCCATTCACATCCTATCACAATATTCTTCTTTTGAAAAAAAGAATTCATGGGATTTATAAAAATCAATTCTACCCATATTTCCCAATAATGCTAAAAATTTCTCTTTTGATAAATATTCATAAATTGAATTATACTAAAAATTTCTCTTTTTTCCATTTAATTTCTTGGATCTCAAATATCATGGAATTCCCCTTTTTACATTTAATTGATTGAATTCTAAATGTCATGGAAATTCCTCTTTTATCATCAAATAAATTTATCTAAAATTCTTGTTTTCTTTAATAAAAATATTCATTAATTCAATATGCAAAGAATTCCACTTTTACTATTTAAATGATTGAATTTCAAATGTCATGGGAATTCCTCTTTTATCATTTAAATATTTCTCATGCATAAAATAAATTTATCTAAAATTCCTCTTTGAATTTTAATAAAAATATCTATTAATTCAATATGCTAAGAATTCCACTTTTCCCATTTAAATGATTGAATTTCAAATGTCATGGGAATTCCTCTTTTATCATTTAAATAAAATTACCATAATTTTCTCTTTTCTTAAATATTTAATTATGCATAAACCTTAAAAATTAGTCTTCCATTGAATGTGATGAAAATCATTCTTTTAGCATAGGATGACCAATCCTAGAATATGGTAGGAAGTCCTCTTTTCATGTTATGCATAAGAATGAATTATGTATCAATTTCTTCAAAATTTTACCATAGCTCCGCTGCTATTACTGATAATTTTTAATATTTTTGAAAAGAATAAACTTAGTAACACAATTATGATAGTATAGATATCTTCTAAACTTAAATCCAATATATGGATTTAAATCATAAGATTATCATAATTTTAGAAGCATAAAAGTATAAAAAGCCACTTTCTTAACCTCTAGCTTCACAAGCCTAGAGTTTGATTTGTGAATTGAGAATTTATCAATGAGAAGCATCATTTGAATAGAGAATTGTCATAGGAATGACCATTCTTTTGGGGAGAGAGAGATAAACATAAAAAGCATCCTAATTAAGCATAAATATAAACTTTTCTTGATTATTCATTACAACTCTTAAGAAAAGCTTGATTTGCATCATAAACACTTAATTTAGAAACTTCTCAAGCTTAAGAGAGGGGTTGAGAAGTGAAAACATTGAGAATAGTAGAGAAAACCCATAAAATTGCACTTTACCTCTTGTTTTTGCTTGCTTCTCTATCTTAGAAGAAGCCCCCAACCAATCAATTAGTTAGTGTGTTGAGAGGAAAGCTCCAAGGAGAGAAGCTCCAATCTCTCCAAACTATAGAGGATTTTTAAGGATTTTTAAGGATAATAGAAAATATCATTATTTTAATGTAACACTGGCATGTTATGGTTCACAGATGAGAATACAAAAGAATGAGGGTTTATTTATAGGCGAGGGAGGCCTCTAATTGAGTCCGACTAAGTTCTAGAATTTTCCAGCTGAATAGTTTGGCTGAATTTGGACAAGATTTGGATCACGCTGGCTCCCTTTTTTATTTGGTTTGATCCAGGAGAGAGGAGAGATAAAAATATCACAATTTTATTGAATTAAAAACTGCACCACATGTGTGAAATAGGCACCTCCTTAAAGTGTCCCCCCTCCTTACCAAGGTGTCAAAAATGTATCATTATACCAAAATATCTCTTTTTTTAAGTAATATCTCATAGTTTTTAACTAATAAACCTTGTACTTAGTCAACTCATCATCTTATGTGAGCATTTACTTGTTTTTTGGTATTTTTTTTATTCTTTGGATTTATCTCATCCCCACACTTGGATTAATTTAATTGGTCCATAGGAACCTTAATTGGACCATAATCTAAAAATTTCTAAAAATCTTGACCCTTAGGCTAAGGTCCTTTATATACATTTTCAATTAATTCCAAATGCACATTGGAAAGTTCTGTTTGAAATTTTGTTTCAAGGAAAACCATTTTAGACACTAGGAGGATTTTTATATCCAAAAATATCTCAATTTTGGATTACCTCTCTCTAGACATTTTCTCTCTCCAAGTCAAAACAGGGTAAAACAAGATCTTTCTTTTATTCCATAGAGGGAAATAATTTCAAGAACAGAAGGGGAGGTTCTTACTCCTTTACACCTCAAAAGCTGGAGGGAGGAATCTTACATCTTACCCCACTTAAAAAACGCGAGATGTCCTTATCTCGCAGCTGGAGGACAACTCTTTCCCTTAAGATGCAACTCATTCTGGGGTTTCTTATAGTGTGGTCAACCCAACAGAATCCTGGGATAAAGATCCCTTCTACAAGAAGAATATATAGAACTCATTATCAGATAACAATTCATTCAGAATATATCATTCATATGCTTAACACAATAATGGTCCATTAGACCGAAAATTCCATCTGAACATTCCTGCATGGGCTTTTCAGTTATGCAAGTTTTTAATTTGTCATCCCTTAACTTGATCCACTGGGTCAAGTGTTAACAGCAGCAATGTATCAACACAATCCACTACTCTCATAGTCATTTGGCTGAAGTCCTTATCACCATTCCAGTTATTAACATCATTACTGGGATTTGTCCCATTCATCCTTATTGTGGTTTTGTTCAACTTATCTTCTTTCAACTAGAATTTAGGAATCATCATCTTTCAATCAGAATTTAGGAATCATCATCTTTCAATCAGAATCCAAATAAACTCATCAATTCTTAACCAAAATTTTAAAATCATATCAACCAGCATTCAAATTCATCATCTGGATAGCATTTTTGCTTATGATTTCAAGGTCTTAGATTTACTCGTATATACTGCCAGTAAAGAGCTGCAGTTATACCCTCAATATATATGTGTAGTCATGGTCCTTGGAATTATAAGGTAAATACCATCATGTCTAGGCCTCAAGCAAGTTAGGGATTCCATACCATTGCGGTACTTCCATCTGAAGACCCAATTACCTATTTATGAATCTTCATTCTAAATATCAATTTGTATGAATTTCATCACACAATTACAATCTTTTACTGGTACTTCATAAATTTTTGACATTTCTGGCTTCTCGGTTGTTCCACTTTAGCCAATTTGCTTTGATACTAGAGCTGAAAGATCCCTACCCCCTCCGCACAATGAATTCGGGGTTGCTAGTAGCGGAAGTAGCACTTCTTGCGCAGGGCAGAGCCTCTCACTCGGGCCTTACCCATGGATATCCGGACAAGAGACTAATTCCTCGGTTCTTCCAAAAGCCTAACCCCATCTAGTCCCATGGGTAAGCCAACTGCCCAACCACTGTAGTGATAGGATCCATTTAGGAATATTGTTATTTTTTTCTCGCGTACCAGGGAAAAGAGTTCCCAAGGCCCCTAGCCGACGCTTCATACAAACTTCAAGATAGTCACACCACTTACACACCCAATATGAAATTGCCTTTTTTACAGATTCACCTGTCTTTAAAACAATCTTTTAATGAAACCATAGTATCAGTGATCATAATCCTCCAAAATATCTGGTTGAATTCTAACTTCCAATCATTCCTTCGTTGATGTATCTATGGCATCATTGGCAACCAGAACGTTCACAACCTGTCCACTCATCAGAGGCCTTTTCAATAGTTCCTAGCTCATAGTACCCGGTAATATAATCACATAAGAATATCTAGATGGACTCTCTGTTGAAGATTGTTGAGAAAACATGGTGCTCATGCTAGATCAAGTGTATGGAGAGGAGAGACTCACAAAATACAAGAATAATATCTTGCTTATTAAGTTAATTATACATACAACTAGGCCTTACTCACATACAAAATGCCTCATGGCTTCACCTTTAAATAGGTGAGCAAGTGGACCTCAAGTTCATTCACACTTACACCCTTCTCTCACCCTTCTACATAACCTTAGTCCCTTAATACCCCCCCTCAATACCAACTATGAAAGAATTGGAATAGGTGGTATTGGACATAGGTTGCCTTTATAACATTAGGCATACAAGGATGTCATGGAGGTGTGGTTATCTAGGATTTACAAATGTGTTCCTAGAGCCTTAGAGGCTAATACAATGTTGCCTTCTAAGTCTTTATTTGTTGTCGATGAAGATGTACACCTCGATGGGCTCTTTTATATGGATCCCTACTCTTTGTGTTTGCTTGGCTTCTTGTAGATGACATGCTTAGGAGATACATGCCATTGCTTCCACCATATGCTTTCCACCTTGACCATTCTCACACAATGATCAAAAGCAGGCTGCCACCCTTGCTTAAATGGTCCTCCAACATGCTTTATGCTTCCTTGAATGACATATCTCCTCCATGGGTTATGAGGTAGATTTAAATGGGGAAGGGAAAGGGAGGGTCTTACCACTTGCCTTATGCATTAGTCAAGGGGGCAGTGTCTACTCCACAATTACAATAGCTTTTATGCATGTTGGTTAAATGATACCCTTTAGGGTTTGAAGTTACAAGCTTAATGAGTAATTGGTTGAGGTAAATACTCAAACAAATAAGGTTTATCATCTTTGGCTCAAGAAGGAGAGGGCATGGCTCATAATGTTGCCAATACCTCTTACAAAAGTAATGCCAAAAGATGCTTAAAATCATGACAACCAATAAGGTAGAGCACTTAGGGATGCTATGCTCAACCTTACAACTCATCTTAGACGATGAAAGTACAGAATATGCAGCGGAATGAAGTGCCTTGGGCTTGGGAAACAAGAGCATACGGTTTATTACATGCCTATGCCTCTTACAAACAAGAGCCTCAAGGGCAATACACAACAACATTGTAAATGAACACTTAGTGTATATGTGTTCAAGTTTAAACAACTCAAGTATTGAGTTTGTTGATGAAAAAACCAGAGATCTTCAACCTCTTTGACTCATGAGATGAAGACAATTGGTTCATGGTTGTACCATTTCTCTTTGGAAGAAGTGGTTTGTCGATGTGAAGACTTGAATGTGGCATTTATGGTGTGTGCCCGACCTCCATGTTGATGAAAAAGAGCCTTCTTAATGTAAATGACCTCCTCCTTTGATGGTTAAGACCACCTTAGTGTTAAGCAACACTTTGGTTGATGATTAATATCACCATTAGTGTGTATAAAACACAATTAGTGCTAAAAAGTACATTTTTAGTGTAAAATAACACTTATTTTGGTGATTAGTTCACCATTAGTGTTTAATAACACTATTAGTGTTTAAGAACACTTTATAATAACCTCCCTTTGTTGGATTAACAACTTAATTAGTGTTAAACAACACAATTAGTGCTTAAAAGCACACTTTGAAAGCTTTGAAGGCTTGAAAGTTGATGTTGATGTTGAAGCTTGACAGGAATGAGATTTATGAATATCTCATGTGGTTGGAATCTCTTCAAAATCAAGAGAAAAACCCAGCAACAACATTTACTTCATCACTTGATTGATTTAGAGCAAAGGAGGTGATGATATGAGCAAGAAAAAACACCAAAATGAAGCTTTAATGGAAGCTTGAAGGTGAAGAAGAGGGGCGCCTGGTTTTTTGATTGTAGCCGACACTTCAGTGGATGAAATAGGCTCAGATTTGAGCTGTAGAGTCCTTACTCAATGGACTACTAAAGCCCTCAAACACCATAGGCAATAATCACTCATAGGCGACGAATGCTTGTATGGCCAGCGCAGACGTAGGCGGCTCACTCAATCAACAATGCCGCGACGGAGAGTAATCTTTCTCAGAAATTGCCCGTACATTTTGATGCGCCTAGACCTCCTTAACATCTCCCATGTTGAAATCTCAGAGAGATTTTGCCCCTACCGGCTGCTGCTGGAAGGCCTCCAATGGAAGAGGGTTGAGATCCACACAAGAAAGATAAGAGAAAAATGAAGATTTTTGACCTAATATACACCACAAATGGTTCAAATCACTTAACCTCTAGATACCATGTTGAGAAAATGTGGTGCTCATGCTAGATCAAGTGTGTGGAGAGGAGAGACTCACAAAATACAAGAATAATATCTTGCTTATTAAGTTGCTTATACATACAACTAGGCCTTGCTCACATACAAAATGCCTCATGGCTTCACCTTTAAATAGGTGAGCAAGTGGACCTCAAGTCCATTCACACTCACACCCTTCTCTCACCCTTCTACATAACCTTAATCCCTTAATAAAGATCAGCAAGATCAAGCAATAGATCCATATAAAAGAGCCATGGACTCATCCGTTGAGGTCCAACAAGGTCAATCAACCAGATCCATGCCCGAGTTCAAAAAACAACTCTAACACCTTGTTCCATTTTCTTCCTCGACATACACGTGGGTATCGTTGGCGACCTACATTCCGAGCACCATATGGTCAGCACCCTCTAGGATCCTTCGCAGGTCACCTAGCGCTTCACTCATAGGCCGCTTCCTTGGTCCCTGATCCACCATACCAAAAGCTCACCATTTAAATCAAACTGAGGCTGGTCAAGACCTCGGCCAACCTTGCTATGCTAGACATCCTCCATTGACTCTCTCAGCTCTTACAAATTTATCACTTGGGTCGTCACCATGACCTCATTCATAAGATAGTCAAAATGCTTCCCCCCAGAGTTCACATCACATCTCATCCATTCATAGCTATCCCGATTCACATCTCATCCATTCACATCTATCCCGATTCACATCACATCACATCACATCCATTTCACATCACATCTCATTCATTCACATCACATCACATCCATTTCACATCATATCTCATTCATTCACATCTATCCTGATTCACATCACATCACATCATATCCATTCACATCTATCCGGATTCACATCACGTCACATCCATTCACATCCATCACATCACATCCATTCATATTATCCACCATATTCATTCTCATCACCATCCCATCACATACATTCTATCCACATTACATCACATCCACATCTATCCACATCATATCTCATTCATACACATCCATCCAGTCATTCACATGCACGACTATTCACATCCATCCATTCATTCAGATTCACACCTATCCCTTCACATCCACATCCACATCCCTTTACACTACATCACACCGACATTCCTTTACATCACATCACATTCATTCACATCCACATCCCCTTTACATCACATCACATCTCATTCCACATTCGCATTTACATCCATTTACATTACATCGCATCTTATCGCATCCACATCCACATCCATTTACATCACATCACATCCTATCACATCCACATCCACATCCATTCACATCACATCACATCCATTTACATCATATCACATCTTATCACATCTTATCACATCCACATCCACATCCATTTACATCAGATCACATCCTATCACATCCACATCATTATCCATTTACATCACATACATCCACATCCATTTACATCATATCACATCCTTTCACATAACTTCACATCTCATTCTCATCTTATCTTTCACATCCACATTCATTTACATCACATCACATCCTATCACATCCACATCCACATCCATTTACATCACATCACATCCTATCACATCCACATCCACATCCACATCCATTTATATCACATCACATCCTTTCACATAACCTCACATCTCATTCTCATCTCATCATTCACATCCACATTCATTTACATCACATTCTTTCACATACACATCCATATCCATTTACTTTACATCTCATCCTTTCACATAACCTCACATCTCATTCTCATCTCATCATTCACATCCACATTCATTTCCATCACATTATTTCAAATACACATCCACATCCATTTACATTACATCTCATCCACATTCATTTACATCACACCACATCCTATCACATTCCATTCACATCTTATCACATTCCATTCACATCTTATCACATCCATTCACATCCTATCACATCTCATTCCCATTTAGTAGCTTTTTCTACTTCGATACCGAGACGATGGGACTTTTTCTAAATTTCTGTCAATTGCTTGGCCTAGGTAAAGGTTCTTTTTTCTCGAGACGACTATTTTCATATTCTTTCTCAAATTCCTCAAGTGAAATATGTTCAATATTCTTCTTTTGAATAAAAGAAATCATAGGATTTACAAAAATCAATTTTACCCATATTTCCCAATAATGCTCAAAATTTCTCTTTTGATAAATATTCATAAATTGAATTATACTAAAAATTCCTCTTTTTCTCATTTAAATTCTTGGATCTCAAATATCATGGGAATTCCCCTTTTTACATTTATTTGATTGAATTCTAAATGTCATGAAAATTCCTCTTTTATCATCAAATAAATTTATCTAAAATTCCTCCTTTCTTTAATAAAAATATCCATTAATTCAATATGCCAAGAATTCCACTTTTACTATCTAAATGATTGAATTCCAAATGTCATGGTAATTCCTCTTTTATCATTTAAATATTTCTCATGCATAAAATAAATTTATCTAAAATTTCTCTTTGAATTTTAATACAAAATATCTATTAATTCAATATGGTAAGAATTCCACTTTTTCCATTTAAATGATTGAATTTCAAATGTCATGGGAATTCCTCTTTTATCATTTAAATAAAATTACCATAATTTTCTCTTTTCTTAAATGTTTAATTATAAACCTTAAAAATTAGTTTTCCATTGAATGTGATGAAAATCATTCTTTTAGCATAGGATGACCAATTCTAGAATATGGTAGAAAGTCCTCTTTTCACGTTATGCATAAGAATGAATTATGTATCAATTTCTTAAAAATTTTGCCATAGCTCCACTGCTATTACTAATAGTTTTTAATATTTTTGAAAAGAATAAACTTAGTAATACAATTATGATAGTATAACTATCTTCTAAACTTAAATCCATTTTATGGATTTAAATCATAAGATTATCATAATTTTAGAAGCATAAAAGTATAAAAAGCCACTTTCTTAACCTCTAGCTTCACAAGCCTAGAGTTTGATTTGTGAATTGAGAATTTATCAATGAGAAGCATCATTTGAATAGAGAATTGGTCATAGGAATGACCATTCTTTTGGGGAGAGAGATAAACATAAAAAGCATCCTAATTAAGCATAAATGTAAACTTTTCTTAATTATTCATTACAACTCTTAAGAAAATCTTGATTTACATTATAAAAACTTAATTTAGAAACTTCTCAAGCTTGAGAGAGGGGTTGAGAAGTGAAAACATTGAGAATAGTAGAGAAAAACCATAAAATTGCACTTTACCTCTTGTTTTTGCTTGCTTCTCTATCTTAGAAGAAGCCCCCAACCAATCAATTGGTTAGTGTGTTGAGAGGAAAGCTCCAAGGAAGGTTGAAGAGAGAGAGAAGCTCCAATCTCTCCAAAATGAAGAGGATGTTTAAAGGATAATAGAAAATATCATTATTTTAATGTAATACAGGCATGGTATAGTTTACATATGAGAATACAAAAGAATGAGGGTCTATTTAAAGGCGAGGGAGGCCTCTAACTGAGTCTAACTAAGTTCTAGAATTTTCCAGCTTCAGTTGGCTGAATTTGGACAAGATCTAGATCACTTTGGCTCCCTTTTTGATTTGGTTTGAATTAAAAATATCACAATTTTATTGAATTAAAAACTCCACCACATGTGTGAAATAGGCACCTCCTTAAAGTCTCCCCCCTCCTTACCAAGGTGTCAAAAATGTATCATTATACCAAAATATCTCATTTTTTTAGTAATATCTCATAGTTTTTAACTAATAAACCTTGTACTCAGTCAACTCTTCATCTTATGTGAGCATTTACTCGTTTTTGGATATTTTATTTTATTCTTTGGATTTATCTCATCCCTACACTTGGATTAATCCAATTGGTCCATAGGAACCTTAATTGGACCATAATCCAAAATTTTCTGAAAATCTTGACCCTTAGGCTAAGGTCCTTTATACACATTTTCAATTAGTTCCAAATGCACATTGGAAAGTTCTTTTTGAAATTATGTTTCAAGGGAAACCATTTTAGACACTAGGAGGATTTTTATATCCAAAAATATCTCAATTTTGGATTATCTCTCTCTAGACATTTTCTCTCTCTAAGTCAAAACAAGGTAAAACAAGGTCTTTCTTTTATTCCAGAGAGGGGAATAATTTCAAGAACAGAAGGAGAGGTTCTTACTCCTTTACACCTCAAAAACTGGAGGGAGGAATTTTACATCCTACCCCACTTAAAAATGCGAGATGCTCTTTCGGGCCTTAAGATCCAACTGATTCTGGGGTTCCTTATAGTGTGGTCAACCCAACAGAATCCTAAGATAAAGATCCCTTCTACAAGAAGAACATATAGAACTCATTATTAGATAACAATTCATTCAAGAGATATCATTCAAATCTTTAACACAATAATGGTCCATTAGACTGAAAATTCCATCTCAACATTCCTGCATAGGAATTTTAGTTATGCAGGTTTTTAATTTGTCATCCCTTAAGTTGATCCACTCGGTCAAGTGTTAACAGCAACAATCTGTCAGCACAATCCACTAATCTCATAGTGATTTGCTGAAGTCTTTATCACCATTCCAGTTATTAACATCATTACTGGGATTCGTCCCATTCATCCTCATTTTGGTTTTGTTCAACTTATCTTCTTTCAACTAGAATTCAAGAATCATCATCTTTCAATCAAAATCCAAATCAACTCATCAATTCTCAACCAAAATTTTAAAATCATATCAATCATCATTCGAATTCATCATCTGGATAGCATTTTTGCTTATAATTTGAAGGTCTTAGATTTACTCGTATATACTGCCAGTAAAGAGCTGCAGTTATACCCTCAGTATATACGGGTAGTCACGGTCCTTGGAATTATAAGGTAAATACCATCATGTCTAGGCCTCAAGCAAGTCAGGGATTCCATACAATTGCGGTACTTCCATTTGAAGACCCAATTTCCTATTTATGAATTTTCATTCTAAATATCAATTTGTATGAATTTTATCACACAATTACAATCTTCATTCTAAATATCAATTTGTATGAATTTTATCACACAATTACAATCTTTTACTGTTACTTCATAAATTTTTGACATTTCTGGCTTCTCAGTTGCTCCACTTTAGCCAATTCGCTCTGATACGAGCTGAAAGATCCCTGCCCCCTCCGCGCAACGAATTCGGGGTTGCTAGTGCCGAAGTAGCACTTCTTGCGCAGGGGCAGAGCCTCTCACTCGGGCCTTGTCCATGGATATCCGGACAAGAGATTAATCCCTCGATTTTTCCAAAACCGAACCCGGAAAAACTTCCCTCGCCCAGAAAGTACGAGCGATTCCTCTAGGATATTTTTATTCTAACGTAGTCAAGGTCATCACTAACCAAATGATCCGATCGAGCCCGTAAGTCACATGGTCAGATCAAGGAAAAGACTTGCACTTGGATCATAGAGACCAACTATTTTTTCCTCTTCGAGAGGCATAGCCATTGATTCTTTTCCATAGAACAAGGACTGTCCGGGATTTACTTCATCTATGGTACCA
This sequence comes from Cibotium barometz, assembly GCF_041138505.1. Taxonomy (NCBI): domain Eukaryota; kingdom Viridiplantae; phylum Streptophyta; class Polypodiopsida; order Cyatheales; family Cibotiaceae; genus Cibotium; species Cibotium barometz. The sequence continues at coordinate 5,227,953 of NC_141061.1, forward strand.
TAATAGAATTGAGTCTCATTTTAGGGATCCATCAGTCCAGCCTACAGCCCCACGGGTTAGCCAACCACCCACCAACCACTGTAGTGATAGGATCCATTTAAGAATTTGGTTATGTTTTGTCCCGATACCAGGGAAAAGAGTTCCCAGGCCTCCTAGCCCCGGTGCTTCATGCAAACTTCAAGATAGTCACACCACTTACACACCCAATATGAAATTGCCTTTTTCACAGATTCAGATGTCTTTAAAACAATCTTTTAATGAAACCATAGTATCACTGATCATAATCCTCCAAAATATCCGGTTGAATTCTAATTTCCAATCATTCCTTCATCGGTGTAATTATGGCATCATTGGCAATCAAAACGCTCACCACCTATCCACTCTGGGGCCTTTTCAATAGTTCCTAGCTTATAGTACCCGGCAATATAATAACATAAGCATATCCAGATGAACTCTCTGTTGAAGATCAGCAAGATCAACCAACAGATCCATATAAAAGAGCCATGGACTCGTTCGTTGAGGAGCAGCAAGGTCAATCAACCAGATCCATGCCCGAGTTCACAAAACAACTCTAACACCTTGTTCCATTTTCTTCCTCGACGCACGCGTGGGTATCTTCGTCGACCGAGAGCCTGAGCACTGTATGGTCAGCACCCTCTAGGATCCTTCGTAGGTCACCTAGCGCTTCACTCATAGGCCACTTCCTTGGTCCCTCATCCACCGTACCGGAAGCTCACCATTTAGATCGAACCGAGGCTGGTCAAGACCTCTGCCGACCTTGCTACGCGAGATGTCCTCCATTGACTCTCCCTCAGCTGTTGCAACTTTATCACTTGGGTCGCCACCACGACCTTCTTCACAAGACAGTCAAAATGCTTCCCTAGCATTCTTGACATAAAACAGTCATTTAAAAACAGATCATAAATACAATTTCTATAACGAACTCTTGTCTTTCCACATTGTTTCACATCAATCTACATTTCTTTATCCACGTCCAATCATATGTATTCCCATCGTCCTTCATCCATTCTCATCCAATCACATCATATTCCATCTCATCACATCTATCCACATTTATCCTTATCACATCTCATCCATTCGCATCTACCCATGTCCACATCTCATCATATCTACCCAGATCCACATCACATCACATCCATTTCACATCACATCTCATCCATTCACATCTATCCCGATTCACATTACATCACATCACATCCATTCGACATCACATCTCATTCATTCACATCTATCCCGATTCACATCACATCACATCACATCCATTTCACATCACATCTCATCCATTCACATCTATCTCGATTCACATCACATCACATCACATCCATTTCACATCACATCTCATTCATTCACATCCATCTTGATTCACATCACATACATTTTACATCACATCTCATTCATTCACATCTATCTTGATTCACATCACATCACATCCATTTCACATCACATCTCATCCATTCACATCTATCCCAATTCACATCACATCACATCCATTCACATTCATTACATTCACATCCATTCACATCCATCACATGATATCCATTCATATCCATCATATTCATTCTCATCACCATCCCATCACATACATTCCATCCACATTACATCACATCCACATCTATCCAAATCATATCTCATTTATACACATCCATCCAGTCATTCACATGCACGACTATTCACATCCGTCCATTCATTCACATTCACACCTATCACTTCACATCTCATCACATTCACATCCACATCCCTTTACATCACATCACACTGACATCCCTTTATATCACATCACATCCATTCACATCAACATCCCCTTTACATCACATCACATCTCATTCCACATTCACATTCACATCCATTTACATTACATCACATCTTATCGCATCCACATCCACATCCACATCCACATCCATTTACATCACATCACATCTTATCACATCCATATCCACGTCCATTTACATCACACCACATCCACATCCACATCCATTTACATCAAATCACATTCTATCACATCCACATCCACATCCACATCCATTTACATCACATCACATCCTATCACATCCACGTCCACATCCATTTACATCACATCACACCCTATCACATCCACATTCACATCCATTTACATCACATCACATCCTATCACATCCAGATCCACATCCATTTACATCACATCACATCTTTTCATATAACCTCGCATCTCATTCTCATCTCATCATTCACATCCACATTCATTTACATCACATCACATCCTATCACATCCACATCCACATCCATTTACATCACATCACATCCTATCACATCCACATCCACATCCATTTATATCACATCACATCTTTTCACATAACCTCACATCTCATTCTCATCTCATCATTCACATGCACATTCATTTACATCACATTCTTTCACATACACATCCATATCCATTTACTTTACATCTCATCCTTTCACATAACCTCACATCTCATTCTCATCTCATCATTCACATCCACATTTATTTACATCGCATTCTTTCACATACATATCCACATCCATTTACTTTACATCTCATCCATATTCATTTACATTACACCACATCCTATCACATTCCATTCACATCCTATCACATCTCATTCCCATTTAGTAGCTTTTTCTACTTCGATACCGACGATGGGACTTTTTCTAAATATCTGCCAATTGCTTGGCCTAGGTAAAGGTTCTTTTTTCTCGAGACGGTTATTTTCATATTCTTTCTCAAATTCCTCAAGTGAAATATGTTCAATATTCTTCTTTTGAAAAAAAGAATTCATGGGATTTACAAAAATCAATTCTACCCATATTTCCCAATAATGCTCAAAATTCCTCTTTTGATAAATATTCATAAATTGAATTATACTAAAAATTCCTCTTTTTCCCATTTAATTTCTTAGATCTTAAATATCATGGAAATTCCTCTTTTTACATTTATTTGATTGAATTCTAAATATCCTAGGAATTCCTCTTTTATCATCAAATAAATTTATCTAAAATTCCTCTTTTCTTTAATAAAAATATCCATTAATTAAATATGCCAAGAACTCCACTTTTACTATTTAAATGATTGAATTCCAAATGTCATGGTAATTCCTCTTTTATCATTTAAATATTTCTCATGCATAAAATAAATTTTTTAAAAATTTCTCTTTGAATTTTAATAAAAATATCCATTAATTCAATATGCTAAGAATTCATTTTTTCCAATTTAAATGATTGAATTTCAAATGTCATGGGAATTTCTCTTTTATCATTTAAATAAAATTACCATAATTTTTCCTGTTCTTAATTATTTAATTATGCAGAAACCTTAAAAATTAGTTATCCATTGAATGTGATGAAAATCATTCTTTTAGCATAGGATGACCGATCCTAGAATATGGTAGGAAGTCCTCTTTTCATGTGCATAAGAATGAATTAGGTATCAATTTCTTTAAAATTTTACCATAGCTCCGCTACTATTACTGATAATTTTTAATATTTTTGAAAAGAATAAACCTAGTAATACAATTATAATAGTATAACTATGTTCTAAACTTAAATCCAATTTATGTATTTAAATCATACGATTATCATAATTTTAGAAGCATAAAAGTATAAAAAGCCACTTTCTTAACCTTTAGCTTCGCCTAGAGTTTGATTTGTGAATTGAGAATTTATCAATGAGAAGCATCATTTGAATAGAGAATTGGTCATAGGAATGACCATTCTTTTGGGGAGAGAGAGATGAACATAAAAAGCATCCTAAATTAAGCATAAATGTAAACTTTTCTTAATTATTCATTACAACTCTTAAGAAAATCTTGATTTACATTATAAAAACTTAATTTAGAAACTTCTCAAGCTTGAGAGAGGGGTTGAGAAGTGAAAACATTGAGAATAGTAGAGAAAAACCATAAAATTACACTTTACCTCTTGTTTTTGCTTGCTTCTCTATCTTAGAAGAAGCCCCCAACCAATCAATTGGTTAGTGTGTTGAGAGGAAAGCCCAAGGAAGGTTGAAGAGAGAGAGAGAGAAGCTCCAATCTCTCCAAAATGTAGAGGATTTTTAAAGGATAAAAGAAAATATCAGTATTTTAATGTAATACTGGCATGGTATAGTTCACAGATGAGAATACAAAACAATGAGGGTCTATTTATAGGCGAGGGAGGCCTCTAAATGAGTCCAACTAAGTTCTAGAATTTTCCAGCTTCAGTTTGCCTGAATTTGCACAAGATTTGGATCAATTTGGATCCCTTTTTGATTTGGTTTGATCCAGATCCAGGAGAGATAAAAATATCACAATTTGGACAAGATTTGGATCAATTTGGATCCCTTTTTGATTTGGTTTCATCCAGGAGAGAGGAGAGATAAAAATATCACAATTTTATTGAATTAAAAACTCCACCACATGTGTGAAATAGGCACCTCCTTAAAGTCTCCCCCCTCCATACCAAGGTGTCAAAAATGTATCATTAGACCAAAATATCTCATTTTTTTTAGTAATATCTCATAGTTTTTAACTAATAAACCTTGTACTTAGTCAACTCTTCATCTTATGTGAGCATTTACTCATTTTTGGGTATTTTCTTTTATTCTTTGGATTTATCTCATCCCCACACTTGGATTAATCCAATTGGTCCATAGGAACCTTAATTGGACCATAATCCAAATTGTTTTGAAAATCTTGACCCTTAGGCGCTGAGGTCCTTTATACACATTTTCAATTAATTCCAAATGCACATTGGAAAGTTCTTTTTTAAACTCTATTTCAGGGGAAACCATTTTAGACACACTAGGAGGATTTTTATATCCAAAAATATCTCAATTTTAGATTATCTCTCTCTAGACATTTTCTCTCTCCATGTCAAAACAGGGTAAAACAAGATCTTTCTTTTATTCCAGAGAGGGGAATAATTTCAAGAACAGAAGGGGAGGTTCTTACTCCTTTACACCTCAAAAGCTAGAGGGAGGAATCTTACAACTATGTATTAGTACTCTTATAGCACTACTTAGTTCTATGAGGGTATTATATGTACTAATTAGTATTGTATGAGTACTCACTATATGACTATAGGGTACTACATATAGTCGTATAGTACTGAAAATATGATAGAAAATTAGGGTATTTTAATGTTGATAATTAAATTGGTGGAAAGAATATTCTTAGTCGTATAGTACTGAAAATATGATAGAAAATTAAGGTATTTTAATGTCGATAATTAAATTGGTGGAAAGAATATTCTTAGATTTTTATGTGGATAAATCACCAAATTAGTATATACCCAAAATTGGATTAGTGTGAAAGAAGAGTATTTTTATAAAAACTCGATATTCTCGTATAAAACTATTTCTTAATCTATTGAGGTTAGGAATGAATGAAATTCATAAAGTTAGAATTTTCCTTACGGTTAGAAGTTCAATAGATTTTTATTTGAAGAAAATCCTTAAGAATCAAAGTTAGAAGTAAACCTAATAATTTTGATTAGACCATGATTGTGAGAATGGCGACTAGTAAACTACTTGCCCATCTCTCGAATCTGAATCAAGCAACAAAAAAAAAGCTCGTGACCAATTCCAAATCTTGACACAAAGAATAGACTACTGTTGAATTGCCGTAGTTTTCCCTTAAAACCGAAATCACCAAGAATCTAGTTGGAAATTCAGTTAAATGATGGGTAGATTACCCTGATGAGGGATCAATGATTCTCATTAAGAAAATCTAGATTATAGAAAAATAGGTTTTGTGGAACCAATCTCAAACCGGGAATACTACTTGCATAGAACCGGGAATATTACTTGCATAGAACCTTTGTTTTCTTTTAAAGGACTATTTTACGCTAGAATTCTAGAGGAAGCATTTGGTATGTGATTAACTAAGGAGAGACTCATTGCAACAGCTGGTAGGGAGTCATCAAGGGACGTCGCTCGGCAAAGCATGCCGAGGTCTTGACCAGGCTCGGTATGGTTAAAATGGTGCGCTTCCAGTAATGATGGGCGAGGACCAACAAAGCGATCCCTGAGTGAAGTGCTAGGACACTTAAGTAGAATCCTAGAGGGTTCTAACTAGGTGATGCATGGGCTGGTGATTGCTAAGACACCCATGCGTACGTCGAGGGAGATACGGATGAACTGAAGGAAATTATTTTTATGAACTGAGTTTTGATATTGGATCTCGTTGGTTGACCAGCTGGTCTTCAACAGAGAGTTTTTTTTTTTGTAAAACAATGGACTCGATATTTTGGAGGATTATGATCAGTAATACTATGGTTTCATTGAAATATTGTTTTAAAGATAGCCGAATCTGTTAAAATGGCAATTTCATATTGGATGTGTAAGTGGTATGACTACCTTGAATTTTGCTTTAAGCACCAGCTAGGGGACCTGGGAACTCTATTCCTCGGTACCCGGGCAAAACATACCCAAATTTTTATAAAGGAATCCCACCAATACAATGATTGGGTGCGGTTGGCTAACCCATGGGCCGCCGGTTGGGGTTAGGCTGGATCGGGGGATTCCTGCGATACAAATAGTTACGATTAAATTACGTTAGTTAGATTAAGTCCTAGGAAGACCCTTGTTCTCTGTGGGATGGAATCAACGGCCTTGCTAAAGGGAAAAAAAGCGGTGATTCTATGGACCAAGTGTGTAAGATTAAGTCCTAGGAAGACCCTTGTTCTCTGTGTGATGGAATCAGCAGCAGTTGTGCCTCGCTAAAGGGGGAAAAAAGCGGTGGTTCTATGGACCAAATGTATAAGATTCCTCCCTCCAGCTTTTGAGGTGTAAAGGTGTAAGAACCTCCCCTTCTAATCTTATAATTATTCCCCTATCCAAAATAGAAGAAAGATCCTGTTTTACCCTGTCTTGGCCTGGAGAGAGAAAATGTCTAGAGGGAGGTAGTCCAGAATTAAGATATTTTTGGATATAAAAATCCTCCTAATGTCTAAAATGGTTTCCCCTAAAACAAAAATTCAAAAAGAACTTTCCAATGTGCAATTGGAATTAATTGAAAATAGGTATAAAGGACCTTAGCCTAAGGGTCTAGATTTTCAAAAAAAATTAGATTATGGTCCAATTAAGGTTCCTATGGGCCAATAGGATCAATACAAGTGTGGGGAGGAGATAAATCCAATTTATAAAATAAAAATACCCAAAAATGAGTAAATGCCCACATAAGATGAAGAGTTGACTGAGTACAAGGTTTCTTAGTAAAAAACTATGAATATTACTAAAAAATGAGATATTTTGGGTATAATGATACATTTTTGACATCTTGGTAAGGATAAGGGGGCTCTTGAAGGAGGAACCTATTTCACATGTGTGGAGGAGTCTTAAACTCAAAAATATTGTGATATTTTTATCTCTCCTCTCTCTTGGATCAAACCAAATCAAAAAGGGAGCCAAACTGGTCCAAATCTTGTCCAAATTCAGCCAAACTGAACCTGGAAAATTCTAGAAACTAGTTGGACTTAGTTAGAGGCCTCCCTCACCTATAAATAGATCCATAGCCCTTTGAAAAAAATTATGTGAACTATACCATGCTAGTATTATACTGAAATAATGATGTTTTCTATTATCCTCTAAAAATCCTCTACAATTTGGAGAGTTTGGAGCTTCTCTCTCTCTCTTTTCAACCTTCTTTGGAGTCTTCATCAACATACTAAACCAATTATTGGTTGGGAGCCTCTCCAATGTGACTAAAGAATCAAGCAAAACAAGAGGTAAAGTGTGATTTTATGGTCTTTTTCTTAATCTCTAAATGTTTCTCACTTCTCAACCCCTCTAAAGCTTGAGAAGTATTCAATTGAATGGCTCTTTAATGCAATTGAAGCTCTCTAATGAATTTTAGTGATAAATTTTATAAAGTTTACATTTATGCTTAAATTAAAATATTTTTTAAGCATATCTCTCTCTCCCCCAAAGGATGGTCATTCCTATGACCAATTCTATATTCAAATGATGCTTCTCATGAAGCAATTCTCAAATCCAAAAGTAATTTCTATACTTGTCAAATTAGAGGCCAAAGAAGTGACTTTTTAATGCTTTTATGCTATTTAAATTATGGAAAACTTAGGAATCAAGTCCATAATTGGATATTGATCCAAATGATAGTTATTCTAGAAAGAGAAAAATTTGGAATACTAAAATAATGAATATTTTATATGAATGGATGAGATGTGATGTGATGTGAATCGGGATGTAAATGAATGAGATGTGATGTGAAATGGATGTGATGAGATGTGATGTAAATCGAGATAGATGTCAATGAATGAGATGTGAGGTGAAATGTGATGTGATATGGATCAGGGTAGATATGAATGGATGAGATGAGAATGAATATGATGTGATGAGATGTGGATATGGGTAGCTGCTACGAGTGGATGAGATGTGATAGGGACAAATGAGAAAAGATGTGATGAGATGGAAAATAATATGATTAGATGAGAATGGGAATACATATGAAATGGAAAATAATATGATTAGATGAGAATGGGAATACATATGAAATGGATGTGGATTAAGTAATCTGGATTGATGTGGAACAATGTGAAAAGACGAGAGTTTGTTATAGAAACTGTATTTACGACCTGTTTTTAATGACTGTTTTATGTCAAGAATACTAGGGAAGCATTTTGACCGTCTTGTAAATGGAGACCTAACTGATAAAGCTGCAAACAGCTGACAGAGAGTCAGCGGAGGACGTCTCGCATAGCAAGGTCAGCCAAGGTCTTGACTAGCCTCGGTTCGATTTAAATGGTGAGCTTCTGGTATGGTGGATGAGGGACCAAGGAAGCAGCCTATGAGTGAAGCGCTAGGTGACCTGCAAAGGATCCTAGAGGGTGCTAACCATACGGTGCTCGGGCTCTGGGTTGCCGAAGATACCCACACGTGTGTCAAGGAAGATATTCAAACAAGGAGTAGAGTTATTTTCTGAAACCGGGCATGGATCTGGTTGATTGACCTTGTTGGTCCTCAACAACAACGAATGAGTCCATGGCTTTTTTATATGGATCTGTTCGTTGATCTTGCTGATCTTCAACGGAGATTCCATCTGGACTTTTGTCGATGAAGGAATGATTGGAAATGAGAATTCAATTGGATATTTTGGAGGATTATGATCAATGATACTATGGTTTCATTAAAAGATTGTTTTAAAGTCAGCTGAATCTGTGAAACATGTGATTTCATATTGGGTGTGTAACTGGTGTGACTATCTTGAAGTTTGTATGAAGTGCTAGCTAGGGGGCCTGGGAACTCTTTTTTCCTGGTACCCGGGAAAAAACCTAACCGAATTCCTAATTGGATCCCATCACTACAGTGGTTGGGCGGTTGGCTAACCCATGGGACTAGGCTGGACTGATGGATCCCTAAAATGAGACTCAATTCTGTTATGGTATGATAGACGAAGTAAATCCCAGATAGTAATTGTTCTATGGAAAAGAATCAACGGTTGTGCCTCTCGATGAGGAAAAAAGCGTTGGTCTCTATGATCCAAGTGCAAGTTTCTTCCTTGATCTGACCAAGTGACTTACGAGTTCGGTCGGATCAGTTTGGTCAGTGATAACCTTGACTACGTTAGAGTAAAAATATCCTAGAGGAATCACCCGTGCTTTCCGGGCAGGGGAAGTTTTTTCAGGTTCAGTTTTGGAAGAACCGAGGGATTAGTCTCTTGTCTGGATATCCGTGGGCAAGGCCCTGAGTGAGAGACCCTACCCCGCGCAAAACTCCACCACACAAGTGAAATAGGCGCCTCCTTGAAGAGCTCCCTTCTCGTTACCAAGGTGTCAAAATTGAATCATTATACCCAAAATATCTCATTTTTTTAGTAATACTCATAGTTTTTTACTAATAAACCTTGTCCTTAGTCAACTCTTCATCTTATGTGAGAATTTACTCATTTTTGGGAGTTTTTCTTTTATAAATTGGATTTATCTCCTCCCCAGACTTGGATTGATCCTATTGGTCCATAGGAACCTTAATTGGACCATAATCTAAAAATTTCTGAAAATCTAGACCCTTAGGCTAAGGTCCTTTATACTGCTTTTCAATTAATTCCAATTGCACATTGGAAAGTTCTTTTTGAATTTTTGTTTTAAGGGAAACCATTTGACACTAGGATGATTTTTATATCCAAAAATATCTCAATTTTGGATTACCTCTCTCTATATATTTTCTCTCTCTAGGTCAAAACAGGGTAAAACAAAATCTTTCTTTTATTTCAAAGAGGGGAATAATTACAAGATCAGAAGGGGAGGTTCTTACACCTGTACACCTCAAAAGTTGGAGGGAGGAATCTTACAAGGTCGCTTAGAAAGGGACACTAGACTAAGAACACCTGCTTTCTCCTGTTCATCTGCCTCTGCATCCTGGTCTTCTGAATGGGGTTCTTCATTACTATGATCTTTTACGAAGTAAGCGGGGTAACTTGATTCTCCCAGCTCCACAGTTGGAAACCCTTGATCTTGTGTCTGTCCTCTCACAAGCTGTGGCTCATCTATCCTTGCCATAACTTTTGCAAGGTCGTCAGTGGTGAAGTCAATAGATCTTTTCATTGTGCTCATCAACAGCTTTGCAGACTTCATTTGCATGTTGCTATACTACTCACAGTGACTCCTCGCTTAAGTTTTCTTTTTTTGGAGAAGTAAGACACTAGCATGAATTAGAAAAGGGGACTCACCACTTATTGTATTTGTGCAATTTGGCGCGATAAAGAAAATACATTAATCCTACAAGGGCTATATTGCGCCAAACTTTACAAATTTCTCTCTCTCTCTCTCTCTCTCTCTCTCTCTCTCTCTCTCTCTCTCTCTGAGTGTACTGTATGAATGTGTGTGTGTGTTGTTATTGTTGTGTGTGTGTGTGTGTGTGTGTGTGTGTGTGATATAAGTGTATATGTATGTGGATGTATGTGTGTGCAATTTGGCATGATTAAGCACCTCCATTACCATTATAGGAGCCATATCGCGCCAAAATGCATAAATTGCACACACTCTTTCACTAACTCTTGCTCTAGCTCTTTCTAAATTACTTTCTCTAACACTTTATCTCTCTGACTAACTCCCTAAATCTCTATCTATCTCTCTTTAACTATCTCTAAATCTCTCTCTATTACTCCTCTCTCTCTCTCTCTCTCTCTCTCTCTCTCTCTCTCTCTCTCTCTCTCTCTCTCTCTCTCTCTCGTTGTGGGTGTATTGTATGTGTGTGTATGTGTTGTATATGGTTGTGTGTGTGTGTGTGTGTGTGTGTGTGTGGATGTGATATAAGTGTATATGTATGTGTGTGTGAAAGATTGTGTCTATCTGTGCATGCATGTCTGTGTGTCTGCGTATCTGAGTGTGTGTGTGTGTGTGTGTGTGTGTGTGTGTGTGTGTGTGTGGATGTGATATAAGTGTATATGTATGTGTTTTTATGTGTGTGTGAAAGATTGTGTCTATCTGTGCATGCATGTCTGTGTGTCTGTGTATCTGAGTGTGTGTGTGTGTGTGTGTGTGTGTGAGAGAGAGAGAGAGAGAGAGAGAGAGAGGAGCAAGCAAACTTACGTGTAGCCATTTTCTTTCTGGTTACGTGGGCGTGGATGTTGGACTCTCTTTCTGTCTGTCGTCGCTGGAATCTCTCTCTGTCTGTGGGTTCCTAAAAAATCAGGATGCTCTCTCTCTCTCTCTCTCTCTCTCTCTCTCTCTCTCAAATACAAGAACCGTTAATACTGGCATGAGGATTAAATAACTTTAAACGAGCCCACATGTGTAGTAATAATGGACACGTGTGATGTTGACAATTCACACGTGTGGTTTGTGAATATTAAAAACGACTCTTTTTTTATTCTATTTGATGGTGTGCCTGAGAGAGAGAGAGACAAAGATAGAGACAGATCCATCAAGCACGACAGTAATCCATCAAGCCACAACTTTGGTATGTGTTTCTCTTGCACACACTCCTGTATACACAAACACACACACACTCATGTAGGAACACACAGAGACACACACACACTCATGCATGCACACAATGGGACACACACACACACACACACAAGGAGAAACACATACAACACAAACATACACATCCAGTAATGCTATAGAGAGAGAGAGAGAGAGAGAGAGAGAGTGACATTTTTGCAATTTGGCATGATAAGGTGCTTTGAAGCCAAACTGAAGATCTCTCTCGCGCCAAACCGCAAACACATACACACACACATATACACTTACATGACATCCACACACACACACACACACACACACACACACACACACACACACACACACATACACATAGGTATTTTGCAGTTTGGCATGATATGGCACTTGCATGTCTTGTTTGATATTGCACCAAATTGCACTAGACATACACACACACACACACACACACACACACACACACAGATAGAGGTTGATTTATGTCTCTTTCTACCAGCCAGGCTGATTGGTAGATTGAGAACAAAGGCCACTGGAAGGAGACAGGGTAAGGGGCTTGGATTGGCAACAAAGGCTACCTCTCAGAAGAAGCCAATGAAAGGTAAACCTATTCATATTTTGAAGCAAGCCAGAATGAGGAGATTCTCACAGAACTTCTACATTCTGAAGGAGATCAGGAAGGTGAAAAATTGTGTGGAGTTATGTGTTCCCAAGCTCCCGTTCTAGCGGGTGTGTAGGTCTACAGTGTGAGAGCTAGAGCCTATCTGCCATAAGGTGCGGAAGAGGACAGCCTTGCTCTGTCTATGGGAGGCTGCTGTGAAGACTTTCTCATAGAGTACTTCAATGACATGTGTGTTGTGTGTGCCCATGCACATAGGATGACTATAATGCCCAAGGATAGTGAGACATTGAAGAGGCTTAGGTGGAGGTATGAGACGCTTTTACACCCTGCAAAGATTACAGGCCCAAAAATAAAAAACATCCTCATGATTCCACCAGCAAGAGCTCCTCAGGATAAAATAAAAATTGTAGATATTACACATGATATTAACACAAGAGCTAGGGCAGAACAAGACACCAGACGGGAGGAAGAGTAGATGGCAAGAAAAAACAAGGATCAACAAGTAAAATCAAACCCAAAGAATCTCCACGAACAGTACATCAAAGAAATAGAAGAATTGGAGTCAGTCAACCTGGAGATACTAAGGAGCTTGCAGAGGGGCATTTTTTTCTTCGCCGTGAATATGGAAGATGGTGAGCAGCAGCTGTCCCTTGACATCGTGGATGTCAGAACTTTGATGGAGAGGACATCACAGATCATAGATACTATCCTATACTTCTGTTTAAAGTACGTATCCGAATTGCATTTTCTGATGATATGGTAGTTCCGTCTTTAGTTCTTCCCTTTTTCCTCAACAATGAGTTACCCTTGTTTTTGCAATTTAATAAAGTACCAGCTTCCACGTGTGAGAGCCACTCTGAGGTGTTTATTCTCAACTCTCAGTTGGCACGCACCACTGCTACGAAGAAGTACTTCCCAAAGATTCAAAAGTGGTTCACCTATTTGAACATGCTAGAGGTTACCGTATTAATTCTTCCATACGAATCAAGGTATGTTACTCCTCTATCTTGTTAATTATATACATCTAATAGATAGCCTGGACGCCTCAGTTTTAGATATTTTTGCTTTTGCAGGAAGCCTTGCCATTATAGAATTGGATAAGATAATTGTGTGGACTCTTAATTCAGTACACCAAGATCACATCTTGAGTTAGGCCTCTAAGTAAACATTCAAAGTACCTTTCTCTAGTATCTATGGCTCCTTGAAGTTGGCAATGTATCTTATTGTGAAAGCTTATTTATTATGCAGGTGTATAAAAAGGCTTCTTCATGTTCTTGGTTCCCTATATGGAGACAATGAACTGTACAAATTAGAGGTCAAGCCTGTTCAAGTGCCCAAGCAAGGAGACTCACAATCCTGTGGATGGAGATTGATGATACATGCAGAATATATTCTCCAGAGTCTCTTCTCCATGAATCCCTTCATGTCCAAGGTAAGTGGAAGAATCATTGGGTGGACATTGATTTAGCTAGATTTGTAGTCTGACATGTGTGAATTTTGTTTTTTCAAACCGCATTACAGAATTATGATAGTAATTATGTGGAGCGGTACAGAGTGACCATGATATACGATCAATACTAAAGAATAGCAAAGAGATGTCTGAGGAGAACTAGCCGAAATTCCCCAATCCTGCAGAGACTTGAGGTGCTCCTTCAGGCTGTAGGGGACAAGGCAAAGCCCTTTGTGCACATAGAGGCAGAGCCAAGGTCCAATATGGAGGTTAACATTGAACATCCCAAGGCAGATGAGGTAGAGCAAGCTGAAGAGAGGCAGATCAAGTTGAAGAGGCAGAGCCAAAGCCTGAAGAGAAAACATACAAGAAGCAGATTGCAGAGGCTGAGGCAGGACCTAGTAGGGAGGTAAACAGTGAAGAAACTAAGTCTGATGAGGATGCCAAGGCTAGTGAGGATCCTAAGCTTGATGAAGATCCCAAGCCTAATTTACCTGATGTAATGTAACCAACTCAGTTTTAAGAATTGTTTCTATTAGCTTTTTTGGTCCCTTAACAATGATTATAAGCTTTAATCATATTCAAACTGATTAGAATCATGTCAATAATGGTTTGAGACACTAAGGAGGCTTATTATCTTGGATGTTGATGGATTGCTACTCAAAAGACAGCCCAAGAGCTTTGGACCAAGTGCTACAGGGAATTACAGAGTCGGAGAAATGCATGTCATGCTAACGCCCAAATTGTATCAATTTATTAACTTTGTAACTAAGCACTTTAGATTGGCCATATGGTCCTCAATGATGACACATAATTCGAGGCCTCTTGTCATGCTAGTTTTGAGAGAATCTAAGATTGAGGAAACAGAATTATATTTCGTATATGACCAAAGGCACTGTTACATTGACCCATGTGTTTTTCATCCCAACAAACCTGGGGTGCCCTTACTTATGAAGCGCTATGTGGATATCCAACACCCATATAATACCACAAATACATTATTAATTGATGATACCCCTGAGAAGGCTATGTACAATCCCATGGGAACATGGATATCACCCTTTCCTTTTCGAAGGTAATGCAGATGATGTTTATTTGAAAGAACAATTGATTCCATATTTAGATGGATTGTACAAATCAAAAGACTCTGTAGAAGTTTATGTAATGAGAAATCCTTTTTTGTAATGTAATGTTTTCATCTATTCTCACTCAAGTAATGTGTCTTGGAAAATAGTATACATTGTATTGTTTTTTGAAAGTACTGCATCGAACAAAAGGCTCTTGATTAATTATGTTAAAAGAGTACATTCAAATTTGTAATGTCAAGTAGGAGTGTCATTAACAAGATAGACTTGAGTAATTATGTCAGAAGAGTACATTGGAGTGGGTATTGTCAAGTAGGAATCATCTTGACTGTGCTACCCAATTCTTTACATTGTATTAGTCGCTCCCTTCTAAGAAGGACCTTTCTTCCATTGTGAATGAAATTAAAGTGTGCCGGCGCGTGTCTTGCAAGGATTCTTCTACAATATCCTTAAGTAGCTATTGTAAATTACATTTTCCTCATATAGAAATAATTGTCACCAGTGTTAAAGCTTCATCAATCACTTCAATGTCCATGACTTTGTAATCCATTGCACTTGCGGCTTCCTGATCCATTGGTACCAACTCTCCATTGATGTAACGGGACTTGCTATACCAGAAGGACAAGATAAAAGTTTGAGTTGCAATCATGTACTTCGCAACTACTGTCTCCAGTGCAATGTTACAATGGATATCCTCAAAACTTTGCTCGACCATCCCTCATCAAGAAGTCTTGCTAAGAGGAATGTGTCCAAATCTTTGCAGACAAGCATGGTTCTCGCTATCTTCACCTAAAATAGGCTAAAAAGTTCTACAAACATAGTAATTGGTAGGTAAACAATAATTTTTACTACACGAGTTGGAATGCTCCCTTGTAGAGAGCGTTGCACATCCTTCAAGAGCTTGCTCTTTGCTAACTCCATTACTGAGGATTCTGGGATAGGCCAATCCATGTAGTTCCACTCAGCTTGCAAAGGTAGCTCTTCCAAGTGGCCAAGATTATGTTTTTTGTTTAGCAGATGGTAGAAATGATCATAGAAAAAGATTCCTGTATGTACAAGGCTTTTGTTGCTCCTTCCCTCATACTGTAGCTGACAAATGTGTGCGTGAATCACATTCATAATTCCAATCATGCACTGAAGTGGCTCCCACTCCTCATATGATAAGGGGTACACATTCGCAACCATAGACATAGATAGTTTACACAGTTCATTAGAAAATTATGAGAAAATGAAAGATTGACAACAAGCGACAGATTTACTTATAATTTTGTCTATGCAAGGGGAATTTTATGTCATCTAGATTCTCAAGCACAAGCTCATTATGCATATATATATGTTGCACTAGGACTTCCTTGATGATTGTCCTTCCAGTCTCTATCTTGAAGTCTTTTACTCTTCCTTTCCATGATGCCCTAAATGTATTCTTGTTGCTTGTCTTTCTTTTCTTCCTTGACTGCATAAGGACCCATGTGCCCTTGGTGATTAGCACTTCAATCCACTGCTTTTGCACATTGAGAGAGTTGGATACAAGTATAGCAAACACTGATGATCTTGGTCTCCTTGCCCCCTAGGAATTGAATCATCTATGATGGCTTTAGTGGGGCAAAATCGGGATGATATAAAATGAGATTTGCTACCCATCTTTTCAAGAAGGAATGGAGTACAAAAGCCTGAAGCTTCAGAAAATGGAGTGCAGAAGGTAGAGGAAATGAAAAGAGCGTGAGATATTGTTTAAGGCCAAAAGGAAGTTTGAGAGGGGGGGAATTCTCCCTCCTTTGCAAAAAGGTGTATTTAATACATGGATTCGAATAGAAGTTTCCCTCCCTACAAAAGTGTAGGTGTGTTTAATGCATTCGGGTGTGAAAAGTGACTATCAAGTGTAAGTAGAGTACATTTTGACGTGAGAAAGAATAGTTTTTGGATTTAACTATTTTTCAACGTAACGTTGCCTTCTTCCTGATTGGATGCGCTGGTTTTTCTCTCTCTACTAAAAGGCCCTGCAAATGACCTCCAAAATGTCCTAATGCTCCTTTTAGCAGTGAGAGAACATTTGTATCGGGGCATGTCTATAGCCCTATATCTCCGTCTTATGCATTTCCCAAGGAGGTTTTGACTTTTTGGAACCAAGATGCTCTATGTACATATTTTGCAACCTTTATATAAATAAAGAAATGTTTTGTGAAAAATTCCCTATTATATAAGTGATTGTTTATTATATTACAAATTGAAGAAGCAAGATCTGTTACTCGGACATATGTCATAGATCTGCAATAAGATCGTTTATCTTGTTTAAGCAATTATTTTCTAAACCTCTTAAGTCATAGAATCTCGTTGACAAAATCAAATAAAAATTTAATAATGTATCATTTTTGGCAGAAGCATGAGGCGAGGAATCGTGGCCGACAACCAGATCCTCTCACTGATGAGGAAGAGCTTGACCCCGACGTTCGCAAGGCCCTTCACACAAAACTCAGCCAAGTCCCTTCAAAGGTGAAGGGGAGAACTTGGGCGAGGCTGTGGAGAAGTGGGTCGATGCCATGGAGGAATATTTTGATGTCACCAGATACAATGAGAGGAGAAAAATGACTCTCACAAGGCTAAAGATTGTGGACACCACCAAGGTGGCATGGAGAAACCATTGCAATACCAACCATCTGGATAGGAATAGCCAGTCCTGGAAGAATGATCTCAAAGCTTATCTAAGGAAGAGATTTTATCCCCCCGGATTTTTAGAAACCAAGATGAATGAATTCTTAGAGCTAAACCAGGGGAGCAAAACTATTAAAGAATATCACCAAGCATTTGCTCTTCTCCTCAAGTACTCACCACTCCTAGATGAAGAGCAACTTATGGCCAGGTTCATTCGGGGAATGAACGAACCTTTAGACACCTTGGTCAATGCCAAGCCAGTTTCCATGGCTGAAGATGTAAGTATGGTGAAGGACTTTGCCAAAGACTTTATCGTTAAAGTCTCGCCAAAGCCAGCTCCCTCATCCTTCAAGAGATTCCAAACAGCGGGAAGTTCTTCCAACCTTCCGCCTCCAAAGAGACACCAAGGTCCTAATCAGAATCACGAGACAAGAAGTTTCAAGAATGAAGGAAGACCTTTTCCTTGAAGCTCTTTCTCAAGAACTCTGGCTCTTTCAAGAATGCAGACGGAAGAGCTTTGAAGCGAGAATAGGTGTTTTGGATGTCAAGGGATTGGGCACCAGCTCAAGGATTTTCCATCTCCTTTTGTGGGCCAAGGAGACCAGGGTCCGAGAGTTCAGAGACAGACTCCCTCGTATCAATCCAATCAGGGTCCCTTCGTGCCAACATCAGGGCAACCCCAGAAGAGTGCTAGCTTAGCCTACAGCCTCCATGCAAAGTAGTTTTTTAACTCCCTCCCATAATTGGGGAAACAAAGAGAGAGAGTTCCACCTTAGACTACACCAGCTAGAGCCGTTCACTATAGCTAAGGAAGTGGAGGAAGAAAAAGGACAGATCTATGCCGCCACGATTGAGCATCAGGCAGAATCGTCAATTCTCAGTCCTCTAGACTCCACCACAGTACCAGGGTAAGAAATTCAAGCTTTTGATTGATTTAGGTAGTACTCATTCTTTTATTTTCCTAGGATGTCTGCGTAAGTTATTCCTAAATCAAAAATCAAGAAAACCTATGCAAGTGGAATTGGCCAGTGGAAAGATTCTTTTCACACACCTTGAGATAGACCCTATTTAGTTTAGTCTAGATGGGAACGTAATAGATTGCCAATTCAGAGTCCTACTCTTGGGAATCTATGATGGAATCCTTGGAATGGATTGGCTCCATAAGAATCATGCTAACATTCATTGTCACGATGGAGCCATCCCTTTCCTTGACCTTCACGAGAATAAAGTTCAAGGAACTGGAATTCTCGGTTCCCCAGTGCTACAATTAGTCAAGGCTTCTAAATTGTTAAAAAAAGCTGTTTATGTCATTAAGATGAATCCTTTAGACATAAAATGCAAGGCTAAAGAACCAGAGTGGTTATGTGAGTATGCAGATGTGTTCCCAACTAGAAGAGCTGACTGAGATGCCTCCAACTAGAAGAGCTGACTGAGATGCCTCCAACTCGTGAGGTAGATCATGAGATTGAGTTAACCCCTGGAGCTCAGCTAGTAGCCCAGTGTGCATACAAAATGCCAGTCCCTGAAGCCATAGAACTTAAGGAGCAGTTAAGACAATTGTTAGAGTAGGGATTTGTCAGACCCAGTGTTTCACCTTGGGGTGGGCCCGTTCTCTTTCGGAGGAAGAAAGATGAAACTTTATGACTTTATATTGACTACAGATGATTGAATTAGTTAACAATTAAGAATAAGTATCCTATTCCTAGGATCGATGAACTTCTGGATCGGTTAAGGAATCAAATATGGTCCTCATTCGAGTATAACTAAAAAGAAGTTCCTTATCTTTACTGAAGTATAAGAAGCTCTCTCCCAGATACTATGGACTGTATGCTGTTATAAAGGAAGTAGGCGATTTAGCTTATAAACTTCTTCTGCCTTCCCATCTCAAGGTACATAATGTATTCCATTTACTTAAGAAATATGTACCCAGCTCGAGTCACGTGCTTGATGATGAACAATTGATTTCTCTGACTCAAGGCCAGATAGTACTCCAACCTAAAGAAATCCTTGACTTCTAGGAGAAGGTTCTCAGGACCAAAGTCCTCAAAGAGTTTTTAGTCAAGTGGAAGTTCTTCCCTTAGAAGACGCCACCTGGGAGAAAGAAGAAGAGTTGGTAAAATATTACCCCCACTTTGCCAGATGAGGACATCTTGTGTTTTTTAAGTGGGAGAGGATGTAAGGTTCCCCCTCAGCTTGAATTCAGAATGCAAGAAAATATTATTTTTCCTTGTTTTTGTCTAGAGAGAAGAAAAATTCTAGAGAGAGATAATTCAATATTGAGATATTTTTGGTTATAAAAAATCTCCTAATATCTAAAATATATTTCCCTGAAACTGAAGTTCAAAGTAAATTCTCCAATGTGCATTAAGAATCAATTAAAAATGGTATAAGGGACCTTAGCCTAAGGGTCTAGATTTTCAGAAATTCCTAGATTATGGTCCAATTAAGGTTCCAATTGGCCAATAGGATTAATCCAAGTGTTGGGATGAGATAAATCCAAAGAATAAAATAAAATACCCAAAAATGAGTAAATGATCACATAAGATGAAGAGTTGACTGAGTACAAGGTTTATTAGTTAAAAATTAAGAGATATTAGTTTTAAAAATGAGATATTTAAGAGAAATGATACATTTTTGACACCTCAGTAAGGAGAGAATGACACATCAAGGAGGTGCCTTTTTCTTCATGATTACTTGAGTTTTTTAATCCAAAAAGGGGATATTTTTCTCTCTCCTCTCTCCTGGACTAAACTGGATCAAAAAGGGAGCCAAACTGGTCCAAATCTTGTCCAAATTGAGTCAAACTGAAGCTGGAAAATTCTAGAACCCACTTGGACTTGGTTAGAGGCCTCCCTCACCTATAAATAGACCCTCATTCCTTTTCATTCTCATCTTAAGCTATGCCATGCCAGTATTATATTAAAATAATCATATTTTCTATTATCCCTTATTTTCCTCTTCTTTTGGGGAGCCTGAAGCTTCTCTCTCTCTTCAACAACTCTTGGAGTTCTCTTCTCCTCTTGTTAACCAATTGATTGGTTGGGAGCTTCTTTATACTAAAGAAAGAATCAAGCCAATTCTAGAGATAAGATAGATTTTTATGGTTTTTTTTCAATTTCCTCAAATGACTTCTTCTTCTTCTCAACCCCTTTCAATCTTGAGAAGCTTTCTAAATGATTGTTTTAATTCAAATAAAGCTTTCCCTAAGAGTCTTAATATTTAATCAAGAAAAAGTTAATCTTTATGCTTATTTGTAATGCTTTCTTTAAGCAAATCTCTCTCTCAAAAAGAATAGTCATCTCAATGGCTAATTCTTTAACAAAAGAATGTTTCTCAAAGATAATCTCTTATTCCAAAACAAAACTCTGGGCTTGATGAGCTAGAGATTAAGAAAATGATATTTTCATGATTTTGTGCTATTAAAATAATGGTTAATTCTTTAGATTATTTATGAGTAGTTAAAAAACTACTTTAATTCATTCTAAACAAAAAAAGAATTATCCTAGTAAATTGGGAAAAGAGGAATGTTGAATTTAACTTAATCTAGTGGGATAATAAAAATTATGTTTATAATTATGGTTAAAATTATGATTTAAATTCATAGTTTAATTTAAGCGTAAAAGTAGAACTTCTATCATATTTTAATTACAAGCTTTTATTCTTTGAGGAAATTTGAAAATTATCAGTAATAGTAGCAAAGCTATGGTAAATTTTTCTGAAAAAAATACATATCTTATTTTTATGCACAATACTAAAAGAGGAACTCCTACCATATTGTAGGTTTAGAAATTTAAAGCAAAAAAGAATGATTTTGACCATATTTAGGAAAGAATATTTTTTGTATTTATGCATAATTATTTAATTAAGAAAAAGAGAAAATTGTGATAAACTTTTGCATAAGAATTTTTAAATGTTAAAAGAGGAATTCCCATGACATTTGGAATTCAATCATTTAAATGCAAAAAAGAGGAATTTTTGGCATATTCAAAATAATGGATATTTTATTTAATTTAAAAAGAGAAAATTTTGATAAATTTATTTTATGCATAGGAATTTTTTAAATGATAAAAGAGGAATTCCCATGAGATTTGGAATTCAATCATTTAAATGCAAAAAGAGGAATTTTTGGCATATTAAAAAAATGGATATTTGTATGTAATCAAAAGAGGAATTTTTATGGTATTTTAAGTAGAAAAAGTTTTAAATTAATTTTTATGACAAAAGAGGAATTTTCACCATAAATCCACCTAAAAAATTAGGGTATTTTAATGTTGAAAATTAAATTGGTGGAAAGAATATTCTTAGATTTTTATGTGGATAAATCACCAAATTAGTATATACCCAAAATTGGATTAGTGTGGAATAAGAGCATTTTTATAAAAACCTGATATTCTCGTATAAAACTATTTCTTAATCTATTGTGGTTTAGGAAGGAAGGAAATTCATCAAGTTAGAATTTTCCTTACGGTTAGAAGTTCAGTAGATTTTTATCTGAAGAAAATCCTTAGGAATTAAAGTTAGAAGTAAACCGAATAACTTTGGTTGGACCATGATTGTGAGAATGGCAACCAGTAAACTACTTGCCCATCTCTCGAATCTGAATCAAGCAAAAAAAAACCTCGTGACCAATTCCAAATCTTGACACAAAGAATAGACTACCGTTGAATTAGCGTAGTTTTTCCTTAACGGAAATCACCAAGAATCTAGTTGGAAATTTAGTCAAATGATGGGTAGATTACCCTGATGAGGGATCAATGATTCTCTTTAAGAAAATCTGGATTATAGAAAAATAGGTTTTGTGGAACCAATCTCAAACCAAGAATACTACTTGCATAGAACCCCTGTTTTCTTTTAAAGGACTATTTTACGCCAAAATGCTAGAGGAAGCATTTGGTATGTGATTAACTAAGGAGAGACTTGTTGCAACAGCTGGCGGGGAGTCGTCAAGCGATGTCGCTCGTGGCAGCAAAGCCTGCCAAGGTCTTGACCAGCCTCGGTATGGTTAAAATGGTGTGCTTTCTGTACGATGGACGAGGACCGACGAAGCGGTCCCTGAGTGAAGTGCTAGGACACCTAAGTAGGATCCTAGAGGGTTCTAACCAGGTGATGCACGGTCTTGCGGTTGCTACGACACCCATGCGTACGTCAAGGAAGATACGGATGAACTGAAGGGAATTTTTTTTGTGAGCTGAATTTTGATATTGGATCTCGTTGGTTGACCAGCTGGTCTTCAACGGAGAGTCTGGATAATATATTTTTATAAAACAATGGACTCAATATTTTGGAGGAATATGATCATTAATACTATGGTTTCATTGAAAGATTGTTTTAAAGACATCGAAATCTGTTAAAATGGCAATTTCATATTGGGTGTGTAAGTGGTATGACTACCTTGAATTTTGTTTCAAGCGCCGGCTAGGGGACTTGGGAACTCTTTTCCTCGGTACCCGGGAAAAACATAACCAAATTTTTATAAAGGAATCCCACCAATACAGTGGTTGGGCAGTTGGCTTGGGCGGTTGGCTAACCCATGGTCCCCAGTTGGGGCTAGGCTGGATCGAGGGATTCTTGCGATACAAAGTTATGATTAAATTACATTAGTTAGATTAAGTCCTAGGAAGACCCTTGTTCTGTGGGAGAGAATCAGCGCGACAGCTGTGCCTCGCTAAAGGGGGGAAAAAGCAGCACAGCTGTGCCTCGGTAAAGGGGGGAAAAGCAGTGATTCTATGGACCAAGTGCAATTCTCTTCCTTGATCTTACCATGTGACTTTTAGGTTCGGTCGGATCAATTTGGTTAGTTAAGACTTTGACTCGTTAGATCAATTTGGTTAGTTAAGACTTTGACTCGTTAGATCAATTCTCCCATTAGATGATTTTCCTGGTGGAATCGCCCGTGCCTTCCGAGTGAGGGAAGTTTTTCCGAGTTTGGTTTTGGAGGAACCGCCGGGCTAGTCTCTTGTTCGGATATCCATGGGCGAGACCCCGAGTGTGGATCCCTGCCCTGCCACGAGAGACTAACACTACTTCCACCACCAGCGCCCTCAAAGGGGGCACCGCGAAGAGGCGGGGTCCTCACATAAAGAGAGAGGGGTAGAAAGAGAGAATTAGAGAGAGAGGGTGAGTGTTAGAGAGGAAGAGAGAGAATGAAAGAAATAAAGTTATATTAACATCTTCAAAAGGCCCAAAGGGTCTATGAGATGAAATGATGTGTACATAGTGTCCCCATGAAATCTCGTTCATGGATGAAATAAGAAAAAGCAACAGTAAACTAAAACTAAAAACTGAAAGCTAAGATCTCATACTCTAAGATCATACAAGATGAAAAATCTAGAGAGAGAGTCAGCCAGTTTGAGAGAAATAGAGACAGCTAGAGTTAGGGAGAGGAAGAGAGAGAGTTAGAGATAGTTAGAGTTAGAGTTAGAGAGAGAGAGAGAGAGAGAGAGAGAGAGTTGGCCAGCTCGAGAGAAATAGAGAGAGTAAGAGTTAAAGAGAGAGAGAGAGAGAGAGTTAAAGAGAGATATGGAGAGATATGGAGAGAGTAAGAGAGATTGAGAGAGAGAGAGAGTAAGAGAGAGAGTAAGAGTTAAAGAGAGAGAGTAAGAGAGAGAGAGAGGGTTAATGTAGTGAGCACATCTCAATCACTCCAACAATAAACTAGCTCATCAGAATGTTGGAGAATTTTCTTAAATAAATCCAAGTGTCTAATTTAGGAAGCTCTTAGGAGATAAGTTTAAAAATAGTAGTCTTTCCATGATAGAACATGAAAAAGCTTACAAGAGCTCATTTTTAATTTAAAAAAACTAATCAATTAACCAAGAGTTCAAGAAAAAAACCCAACAACTACTAGCATAGGGTAACCAAAAAGGCTATAAGTCCTAGAGGTCAGTAGCACTTAGAACAAAAAAATGTATCCTTTATTACTTTAATTTTAATGGCTCCACCAAATTTAAAAAAACTAGCTATAATTTTATCTAGCCTTTAATTTAATGATTCAAAATTCAGAAAATTTAGTCATAAACTGGTTAACCTATGCATTTTTTAAATTTAAACTGTTGAGCTTGAACTTCATCTTTCTTTTCCCAAACCATGGAGGATGCAAGCAACAAATTGTTGGGAATGTTGATCCATCTTGAGTGAAGGGGAGAACACATCAAAGGGGAGATTTTAGGAAACATAAGGCTTTTCTTATATCCCATAAACACAAGGCTCTTCAAAAACATAAGTCTTTCCTTTTCCACTCTCAGGTGACTCCCAAAAAATGGAATTCTCTCTCATGATCTAAACTCTCTTATGCTCTCTCACCCTCTTCCTCTCACTTTGAAGGTCCAAAAGTATTTACTCTCTTTTCCTAAAATAATGCATACTCTTGTCTTTCAAACAATATGCTCATGTAATTTCTCTTTTCTAGAGTAGAGGCTTTTGCTTACTAATCTCTTTAAGTTTGTTGTTAATAGAGTAGAGACTTTCGCCTGTGATCTCTTTAAGTTTGTTGTTAATAGAGCAAGAGAAATTTGAAATGCATATTGAGCATTATACAATGAATGCAAGGAGATGGTTGGAAAGTAGAGATGTTGGCTATTTCATTGGAAGTATAATCTTTAAGTCCTTACTCAAAAATATATTTACTTCTAAAGAGGGAGACTCATGCTACAATGTGTGTCCTCAAAGAAATTCTTTGTAGATGAATGCTTAAAGAAGTCCAAGCTGGATCATTAGAGAGCATGCCTCTGTTGTTTTATGTTTTCTCATGCATTGATACTTCTGATTCCATGTATAATGACACTTGCAATTTGGCAAGTTAAGTAGTTGTGGTTTTCCTTCCCCTTATATCATCTCAATTTCAAGGGTGATGGATGTTCATTTGCACTTGTTTTGTTATGTCATTGGAACAAGCACTATCAAGTGAGGATCATAACTGTAAGTGTACATGGTGGCTTGACCTTGAAAATTCTTCAAACTTGAGGACAAAGTCAAATTATTTCAAGAGCATAGGAACATTCAAGTCCTTCAAAGCTATAGTAGCAATGTGCCCAAAATTCCTTGTGATAGCTTCTTTAGCTTCCTACATGTGGCTATCTATTGTTCACTACTTTGTTAAACTATGGCTTATGTTTTTTCCTATACCAGCTTAGGCTTATGTTTTTTCCTATACCAGCTTAGGTTATGCAACACTGCTTGTGGGCTATAGATGGGCTTGTTGAACTTATTGTAGCTAGTAGCACAATGCTCCTTTAGCTCAACTATGTGTGATATTATTGACAAGAAGCTGAGATGGAGGAAATCTTTTAAGTTTTGGGTTTGAGTAGATCTAAAGGATGTTAATGATTGCTCAGTTTGGGATTATAGAGGCAAAAGTGGATGATGCACTTGAAATAATTCCAGAGAATATACAAACTATCAACAAGGACACTTAAGTAGATAGGTCGTATGAGGGGGTTGATGATGATGAAGTGAAAGATGAGAAGGGGGTGATGACGAGGGAGGTGATGAGGATGCTTATAATAAACAAGAGGGAGAGCCAATTATCAATCCTCTGGTGCCTAAAGAATATTGTGTTGCTTACAATAAATAGGAGGGAGAGCTAATTATCAATGCTTGGATGCCTAGGACAAATTTGTTAGAGTCCAGACATGCTAGCTAGCTTGCAAGAGAGGGTCATAAACACAAAATTACCCTATAAAATGCATGTGTTACAGATCTTATCAATGCCTACTTCCAATGTGCTTTTCAACTTGATGTCATGGAGGGGAACTATAGTGGCAATGGACCTAATCTTGAAATACTGATTGAGAGAACCTTGTCAAGGCAAACATCAACTCCCTCTTTGGCTGTAACATCAAAAGCAATAGATGATGCAGTTATGGGAACCCCAATGTTTTTAGATAGAATAAACTTCAAGGGTGTGAAGAAGAATATACAAGAAAAGCATCCATTACACCAAGTAGAGGAGGGTAATGTTGGTGGCAGCTCAAGTCATCAACTTGAATATGTGTATGTGATAGTAGACAAGTACTAGGATTTGAATTTCAAGGGTGCTGGAGACGATGTACAGGTGGAAGAATGGGAGAGACTAGATGAAATAAAGAAAGATGTTAAGCTAAAAAAGTGGGCTATATGCAGTATTCCAATTGGGAGAAAGGTTAAATGCAGTCATTGGGCATTGAGTTAAAAGTGTGATCTACCCATATGTAGTGGAGACTTCGCTCCATTTTTTTTGGGAGTGACTGCAAACTGTCTTTGTGGAAGAAGGAAATATATTTCTATTTTTGCAATATTGATGTGAGGCACACATGGAAAATAAGTAGTTTGGTGCTGCACCCTCCCACTAGTGTCCCCAATGTGTGGCCCTTTGCTAAAGGTACTAAACTCAAAATTGGAGAGGTTAAAAAACTTGTGCAATACTGATGTGAGACGACCCAAGTTTGGTGTTGCACCCTCCCACTAATGTCCCCAATGTGTGGCCCATTTCTAAAGGTACTAAACTCAAAATTACAGAGGTAAAAAAATTATGAAGGGTGGATTTTAGATTGGTGTTCCATTGGAGGAAATTGCAGACAAAACTAGTACAGATGCATGTAATGAGTGTCAGGAGTTGGAGAAACAAAAGTGTCCATATCGTATAGGCATCTCCAAAGCTGCATACAGCCAGATCACAGCAACATTGCAAATGACTGCATAGGTCATTGGTGGCCATGTGCATAAAGAAGGGCTCAAAGAAACGTTTAACAACAATGAGGAGTTGCTTTGATATGAGGAGGTGGTTATTCAAACACAACCATCTTGTTCATGTGCAAAATTCAACCAAAGAGTAGATCTGCCATGTAAACATACATACTTTGTATTCTTAATGGTTCTTGGTCAGGATGTGAATAATCATATGCACATCCACAAGGAAAAGATTCCTAACTATATCTTGAAGGAGATGCTAACAAAATCTGTGTTATCCACAACCCTTATAAGGCATCCTTGTGTATGCTTTTTCCCCTTAATCATTTTCAACAGCTACCTATCTTTGTTAAGTGAGTTGAGCTTCTTGAAAAACCCATCATGTATTTATTTATGAGAGACCATCTATAATTTTGACTCTGTTGTATATCGAATGTTCTTATCTTAACAAATATGTATCTTATCTCAACTCCCCTGAAAAGATCGCATGTATTTTTTGAGCAAGTCTATATTTTAGAGTCTAAAATATTTTTGAAAGTTTGGGCTTTGAGATTATAATACGTCAAACATGCTTGCATGCATGTACAATCTTCTTTACTATCTATAATTTGGATTATCAAAATTGCTCGCTCCCTTCTGCTCACCCCATAGCTATCTTAATTTGGATTATCAAAATTGCTTGCCTTGTGCTCGCTCCATAGATGCACCCCCACTAAGGGAATGGCTTACCTTTTTGTGGAACATTGTGCTCTTGTTCTTCATCTTCACAATCCAAGTCCATAGGAAATGGGGTGGGTAGCCCTCCATCAGAATGCAAGGAAGCTCGTGTTATATGTGGAGGTTATATTGCTTTGGTGGTTTTCTTGTTGCATGATAAAGAAGAAGGAAGATCCTCCTCCATCTGTCGTGGTTGTTCTTGGAATACCACATCAACTATGATCTTCTTTTCTTGAGGATCATGGAGGAGCTGATATTCCTTGAGCTCCATGTGGTGTAACCCAAGAAGATGAATTTTTGGCTTTTGGCATCCAATTTGGTTCTTTGAGCATTTGGAACATGTATATAACATTCACACTTAAAAACTTTAAAGTGTGCAACTCAAGGTATCTTACCCGTAGGCCTGTAATGGAATCATCCCTTTGGTTGCACTCCTCTTAAAAAAATATACACATTAGTGTTAATTTCCTTAACCCAATAAGGATTTAGGTAGATTCATGCCATTAAGCATACTTCTCAACAATAGCACGATTCTTGTGCTCTCTAACACTATTTTGTTGTAGAGTGTGAGCGGTAGTGAGCTACCACTTTTTCATGCCTTTTTCATTGAAGAACCCGAGCAGAACCCTAAGAATTCATCAAACATGAATTCTCCTCATATGTAAAAGTACTCTAAATATGACCTCCTATCACCTAAATTCGAATTTTTATTTTTTGAGATACTTATCTCTTAATATAACTATTCTTGTTTTCTTATTTCTTTTAGGACTTTTGGAGCTAATATTTTATTCTAACACTTTCCTAATGTTTCTAGCCTTATTATCTCACTCTCCTCTAAGTGCACTCTCTTTCCTTTTTGAAATCTATATTAAAAGAGACACATACATACATGGCTTGGGAGGGACCTTACAATCTCCCCCACTTAAAAGATTCGAGATGTCCTCATCTCGCGAGCTAGGTAATATCTAAGTAAATCCTCCTGTCTCTTTCAAAGTGGTGTCCCCACTAGGTAGAAATCTTCTTTTATCTAAACATTGTTCCGAGTCCCTTATTTCATGTGTTTGGCTTATTTTGTTGTGCTCCAAAAGGTCTATTATTTAAAGTTAATTGGCCTTATTATCCTAAGTTCATGCATCCATATACCTCTCATATGATATGAACCTTTGAATTCCTTATTCTATACCCCCATGTAATATGGTACTTAACAAATTGTCATGGAAAAACGTAAGGAAATCAATCTTTTACGCAATCTAACCTATGATAGAAATTTCATAATCTTAGTATAGTCTTGTAGAATACCTCTATTCATCATGCACATTAATTCACATGAATCTTACACCAATCCTCTTCTATTTACTCATAGAAATACTTGTTGAATTCGGTTATCTTTACACCAATCCTCTTCTATTTACTCATAGAAATACCCATAGAAATACTTTTTGAATTCGGTTATCTTTAACCCTGCTACTATACCTATTTCTTGACCTAATTTTTGCTCTAGCTCATGATTCCTTATAGCCAAGGGTTGGGCTTGCCGTTCCTCTTGAATTAGGGGACCTCTTCTTGATTAACATGGAAGGACTCATGTCCTTCTTGACACTTTCTATATAAAAAAACGTTATCATAGTCTCTGGCTATAATTATGGCTTCTAAAATAGAGGATAGTTTTACATTCTTGATGAGGTTATTCAAAGGTAGATTAAGCTTCCAAATGAATCGATGGAGAAGAGTTACCTCATCCATCTTTGGAGCAAATCAGAGAAGTTTAACAAAAGTTTGGTGGTATTCTTTTAGGGTCTTCCTTTCTTGGGTTAGCTCCAAAAATTCATTCATTTTATCCTCTCGAAGTCCTGGAGGACAAAACCTTTCACGAAAGTGTACTTTCATGGCATCTCATAACTGATTCTAGTTCCAGTGGTTAGATTGACAACAGTGCTTCCAACTAATTTGGCATTTCTTACAATTTTTAGATGCGAGCAAGGGTGAACTTGCTTCTTTCATTGTATCTAAAAGTTCAAAACTATCAAATACTTATCATAGCACCACATTTGAAGGCATTCAGGATTAATACATCTAAGATCACACATCTGGTGCCTTGGGATTGACACATCCAAAGATTATCAGGATTAACACGTCTAAGATGATTAGTTTTCTGAAAATTACACATCTAGTATCTTGGGATTAATACATCTAAGAGCATGATCCTCTAGGAATTACACATCCGAGACCCATGTTTGTCTGAGATGGGTTCAAGATCTTCGATGATCATCCTAGTGTAAAGCATCCAGTGGATGGCATTCACATGTCAACTATTCAAACCTTAAGGAGTGATAATCTTAATAATTTATAATATGCGAATTAATGAGATATATCCTGAAAATTTCTCACAAAGTTTTCGTCTATCCTTCTAGTCATTCAGTTCACTGATTTCTTAATTCGATCACCCTATGCTTTTCCTCAAAAGGTTTCCTCCCCAATCTTATTTCTCAAATTTTATTATACAAATATCTTGCGTGTGCACCCCCAAGATACAAGCACAATTTCATAGGATGATTGTCTCAACATGTGAGGATATTCAAACCACTTCTATAAGATTCCTCCCTCCAACTTTTGAGGTGTAAAGGTGTAAGAACCTCTCCTTTTGTTCTTGTAATTATTTCCCCTCTCTGAAATTAAAAAAAATCTTGTTTTACCCTGTTTTGGCCTGGAGAGAGAAAATGTCTAGAGAGAGGTAATCCAAAATTGAGATATTTTTGGATATAAAAATCCTCCTAGTGTCTATAATGGTTTCCCTTGAAACAAAAATTCAACAAGAACTTTCCAATGTACATTTGGAATTAATTGAAAAAATGTACAAAGGACCTTAGCCTAAGGGTCAAGATTTTCAAAATTTTCTAGATTATGGTCCAATTAAGGTTCCTATGGACCAATTGGATTAATCCAAGTGTTGGGATGAGATAAATCCAAAGAATAAAAGAAAATACCCAAAAATGAGTAAATGCTCACATAAGAGGGAGAGTTGACTAAGTAAAAGGTTTATTAGTTTAAAACTATGAGATATTACTAAAAAAATGAGATATTTTGGTATAATGATACATTTTTGACACCTTGGTAAGGAGGGGGGGAGACTTCAAGGAGGTGCCTATTTCACAGATGTGGTGGAGTTTTTAACTTAAAAAAATTGTGATACTTTTATCTCTCCTCTCTCCTGGATCAAACTAAATCAAAAGGGAGCCAAACTAGGTCCAAATCTTGTCCAGGAGAACCTAGTTGGACTTGGGTAGAGGCCTCCCTCACCTATAAATAGATCCTTAGTCTTTTGTAAAAAAATCTGTGGAATATAGCATGCCAGTATTACATTAAAATAATGATATTTTTTATTATCCCTTAAAAATCCTCTACTTTTGGAGAGAGTGCAGCCTCTCTCTCTCTTCAACCATCCTTGGAGCTTTCCTTTCAACACACTAACCAATTGATTGGTTGGGGGCTTCTTGTAAGATTGAGAAGCAAGCAAAAACAAGAGGTAAAGTGTAATTTTATAGTTTTTCTCTACTATTCTCAATGTTTTCACTTCTCAACCCCTCTCAAGCTTGAGAAGTTTCTAAATTAAGCATTAATAATGCAAATCAAACTTTTCTTAAGAGTTGTAATGAATAATTAAGAAAAGTTTACATTTATACTTAATTAGGATGCTTTTTATGTTTATCTCTCTCCCCCCCAAAAGAATGGTCATTCCTATGACCAATTCTCTATTCAAATGATGCTTCTCATTGATAAATTCTCAATTCACAAATCAAACTCTAAACTTGGACGGTAGAGGTTAAGAAAGTGGCTTTTTATACCTTTATGCTTCTAAAATTATGATAATCTTATAATTTAAATCCACAAATTTGGAATTCAATCATTTAAATGAAAAAAGTGAAATTCTTAGCATATTGGAATTAATGGATATTTTATTTTAGATAAATTTATTTTATGCATGAGAAATATTTAAATGATAAAAGAGGAATTCCCATGACATTTGGAATTCAATCATTTAAATAGTAAAAGTGGAATTCTTAGCATACTGAATTAATGGATATTTTTATTAAAGAAAAGAGGAATTTTAGATAAATTTATTTTATGATAAAAAAGGAATTCTCATGACATTTGAATGTAATCATTTAAAAACAAAAAGAGGAATTCCCATGATAATTGAGATCCAAGGAATTAAATGGGAAAAAGAAGAATTTTCAGCATAATTCAAATTATGAGTATTTATCAAAAGTAGAATTTTGAGCATTATTGGAAAATATGGGTAGAATTGATTTTTGTAAATCCCGTGAATTCTTTTATTCAAAAGAATAATATTGAATATAATTCATTTGAGAAATTAAGAAAGAATATGGAAATAGCCGTCGAGAAAAAGAACCTTTATCTAGGCCAAGCAATTGGTAGAAATTTAGAAAAAGTCCCATTATCGATATCGAAGTAGGAAAAACTACTAAATGGGAATAAGATGTGAATGGGATGGGGATAGGATGTGAATGGATGTGATAAGATGTAAATGGGATGGGATAGGATGTGAATGGATGTGATAAGATGTAAATGGGATGCGATAGGATGTAAATGGGATGGGATAGGATGTGAATGGATGTGATAAGATGTAAATGGGATGCGATAGGATGTGAATGGATGTGATAAGATGTGAATGGGATGTGATATGATAAGATGTGATGAAAATGAATGTGGATGAGATGTGAAGTAAATGGATGTGAGATGATAAGATGAGATGTGAAGTAAATGAATGTGGATGAGATGTGAAGTAAATGGGATGTGATATGATAAGATCTGATGAAAATGAATGTGGATGAGATGTGAAGTAAATGGATGTGGATGTAAATGATGAGATGAGAATGAGATGTGAGGTTATGTGAAAGGATGAGATATAAAGTAAATGTATGTGGATGAGATGTGAAGTAAATGGATATGGATGTGGATGATGAGATGAGAATGAGATGTGAGGTTATGTGAAAGGATGAGATGTAAAGTAAATGTATGTGGATGAGATGTAAAGTAAATGTATGTGGATGAGATGTGATGTAAATGGATGTGGATGTGGATGTGGATGAGATGTGATGTGGTGTAAAGGGATGAGGATGTGAATGTGATGAGATGTGGATGAAATGTGATGTGATGTGAATATATGTGGATGTGAATGTGAATGAATGGATGGATGTGAATAGACGTACATGTGAATGTCCGGATGTATGTGGATGAATGAGACGGAATGTGTATGGATGTGATGAGATATGGATGGATGTGGATGTGACGTAATGTGAATGGCATGGATGAGATATGATGTGGATGTGATGTAATGTGGATAGAATGTATGTGATGGGATGGGAATGCAATGAATGTGATGGATGTGAGTAGATGTGATGAGATGTGAGTGGATGTGAATGTGAGGTGATGTAAATAGATATGAATGGATGTGATGTGATGTGATGTGAATCGACATAGATGTGAATGGATGTGATGTGATGTGAAATAGATGTGATGTGAATCGGCATAGATGTGAATGGATGTGATGTGATGTGAAATAGATGTGGATATGATGTGAATCAGGATAGATGTGAATGGATAAGATGTGACGTGAGTAGATGTGATGTGATGTGAATCGGGATGGATGTGAATGAATGAGATGTGATGTGAATAGATGTGATGTGATGTGATGTGATGCGGATCGGGGTAGATGTGAATGGATGAGATAAGATGTGAATGGATGTAATGTGATGTGATGTGGATATGGGTAGATAAGAATGGATGGGATGTGATGAGGATAGATGTGATGAGACGTAATATGATGTGATTGGATGAGAATGGATGGACGATGGTAATACATATGATTGGATGTGGAATTAAGCAATGCGAACTGGTGTAGAAGAATGTGGAATAACGGGAATAGATGTGGAACAATGTGAAAAGATGAGAGTTCATTAGAAACTGTATTTATGACCTATTTTTAAATGATTGTGGAGCAAATTGGCTAAAGCGAATCAATCGAGAAGCCAAAAATGTCAAAAATTTATGAAGTAGCAGTAAAAGGTTGTAATTGTATGATGAAATTCATACAAATTGATATTCAAAATGAAGATTCATAAATAGGTAATTGGGTCTTCAGATGGAAGTACCGCAATTGTATGGGATCCCTGACTTGCTTGAGGCCTAGACATGATGGTATTTACCTTATAATTCTAAGGATCGTGAGACTACCCGTATATACCGAGGGTATAACTGTTGCTCTTTACTGGCAGTATATACGAGTAAATCTAAGACCTTGAAATTATAAGCAAAAATGCTATCCAGATGATGAATTCGAATGCTAGTTGATATGATTTTAGAATTCTGGTTGAGAATTGATGAGTTGATTTGGATTCTGATTGAAAGATGATGATTCTTGAATTTTGGTTGAAAGGAGATAAGTTGAACAAAACCACAATGGGGATGAATGGACGAATCCCAGTAATGATATTAATAACTGGAATGGCAATAATGACTTTAGCAAATC
Organism: Cibotium barometz; assembly: GCF_041138505.1. Taxonomy (NCBI): domain Eukaryota; kingdom Viridiplantae; phylum Streptophyta; class Polypodiopsida; order Cyatheales; family Cibotiaceae; genus Cibotium; species Cibotium barometz. Next base: position 5,262,602 of record NC_141061.1, read on the forward strand.
ACTTACGAGATTAGTGGATTGTGTTGACAGATTGCTACTGTTGACAGATTGCTATACGAGATTAGTGGATTGTGCTGACATATTGCTACTATTGACCCTTGACCCAGTGGATCTAATTAAGGGATGACAAATTGAAAACGTGCATAACTGAAATTCCCATGAAGGAATGTTCAGATGGAATTTTAGGTAAAATGGACCATTATTGTGTTAAGGATATGAATGATATGTTCTGAATGAATTGTTATCTAATAATGAGTTCTATATGTTCTTCTCGTAGAAGGGATCTTCATCCCAAGATTCTATTGGGTTGACCAGACTATAGAGAACCCCAGAATAAGTTGGATTTTAAGTTGAAAGAGATCATACTTCTCCTACAAGATAAGGACATCTCACGTTTTTTAAGTGGGGTAGGATGTAAGATTCCTCCCTTCAGCTTTTGAGGTGTAAAGGTGTAAGAACCTCTCCTTTTGTTCTTGTAATTATTTCCCCTCTCTGAAATAAAAGAAAGATCTTGTTTTACCTTGTTTTGGCCTAGAGAGAGGTAATCCAAAATTGAGATAGTTTTGGATATAAAATCTTCCTAGTGTCTGAAATGGTTTCCCTTGAAACAGAAATTCAAAAAGAACTTTCCAATGTACATTTGGAATTAATTAAAAAATATATAAAGGACCTTAGCCTAAGGGTTAAGATTTTCAGAAATTTTTGGATTATGGTCCAATTAAGATTCCTATGGACCAATTGGATTAATCCAAGTGTTGGGATGAGATAAATCTAAAGAATAAAAGAAAATACCCAAAAATGATTAAATGCTCACATAAGATGAAGAGTTGACTGAGTACAAGGTTTACTAGTTAAAAACTATGAGATATTACAAAAAAAATGAGATATTTTGGTATAATGATACATTTTTGACAGCTTGGTAAGAAAGGGGGGAGACTTCAAGAAGGCACCTATTTCACACTTGTGGTGGAGTTTTTAACTCAAAAAAATTGTGATATTTTTATCTCTTCTCTCTCCTGCATCAAACTAAATCAAAAGGGAGCCAAACTAGGTCCAAATCTTGTCCAAATTCAGCCAAACTGAACTTGGAAAATTCCAGAACCTAGTTGGAGTTGGGTAGAGGCCTCCCTCACCTATAAATAGATCCTATCTTTTGTAAAAAAATCTATGAACTATACCATGCCAATATTACATTAAACTAAAGATATTTTTTATTATCCCTTAAAAATCCTCTACTTTTGGAGAGAGTGGAGCCTCTCTCTCTCTTCAACCATCCTTGGAGCTTTCCTTTCAACACACTAACCAATTGATTGGTTGGTGGCTTCTTCTAAGATTGAGAAGCAAGCAAAAACAAGAGGTAAAGTGTAATTTTATGGTTTTTCTCTACTATTCTCAATGTTTTTCTCAACCCCTATAAAGCTTGAGAAGTTTCTAAATTCAGTGTTGATAATGCAAATCAAGCTTTTCTTAAGAGTTGTAATGAATAATTAAGAAAAGTTTATATTTATGCTTAATTAGGATACTTTTTATGTTTATCTCTCTCTCCCCAAAAGAATGGTCATTCCTATGACCAATTCTCTATTCAAATGATGCTTCTCATTGATAAATTCTCAATTCACAAATCAAACTCTAGGCTTGTGAAGCTAGAGGTTAAGAAAGTGGCTTTTTATACTTTTATGCTTCTAAAATTATGATAATCTTATGCTTTTTATACTTTTATGCTTCTAAAATTATGATAATCTTATGATTTAAATCCATAAATTGGATTTAAGTCTAGAAGATAGTTATACTATCATAATTGTATTACTAAGTTTATTCTTTTCAAAAATATTAAAAATTATAAGTAATAGCAGCGGAGCTATGGCAAATTTTTTAAGAAATTGATACATAATTCATTCTTATGCATAATGTGAAAAGACGAATCCCTACCATATTCTAGGATTGGTCATCCTATGTTAAAAGAATGATTTTCATCACATTCAATGAAAAACTAATTTTTAAGGTTTATGCATAATTAAATAATTAAAAAAGAGAAAATTGTGATAATTCTATTTAAATGATAAAAGAGAAATTCCCATGACATTTGGAATTCAATCATTTAAATGGAAAAAGTGGAATGCTTAGCATATTAGAATTAATGGAAATTTTATTTTAGATAAATTTATTTTATGCATGAGAAATATTTAAATGATAAAAGAGAAATTCCCATGACATTTGGAATTCAATCATTTAAATAGTAAAAGTGGAATTCTTAGCATATTGAATTCATGGATATTTTTATTAAAGAAAAGAGAAATTTTAGATAAATTCATTTTATGATAAAAAAGGAATTCTCATGACATTTGAATGTAATCATTTAAACACAAAAAGAGGAATTTCCATGATAATTGAGATCCAAGAAATTAAATGGAAAAAAGATGAATTTTTAGCATAATTCAAATTATGAGTATTTATCAAAAGTAGAATTTTGAGCATTATTGGAAAATATGGGTAGAATTGATTTTTGTAAATCCCATGAATTCTTTTATTCAGAAGAAGAATATTGAATATAATTCATTTGAGAAATTAAGAAAGAATATAGAAATAGCCATTGATAAAAAGAATCTTTATCTAGGCCAAGCCATTGGCAAAAATTTAAAAAAAGTCCCATTATCAGTATCGAAGTAGAAAAAGCTACTAAATGGGAATAAGATGTGAATGGGATGGGATAGGATGTGAATAGATGTGATAAGATGTAAATGGGATGGAATAGGATGTGAATGGATGTAAATGGGATGGGATAGGATGTGAATGGATGTGATAAGATATAAATGGGATTGCGATAGGATGTGAATGGATGTGATACGATGTGAATGGGATGTGATGTGATGAAAATTAATGTGGATGAGATGTGAAGTAAATGGATGTGGATGTGAATGATGGATGGATGTGAAGTAAATGGATGTGAATGATGAGATGAGAATGAGATGTGAGGTTATGTGAAAGGATGAGATGTGAAGTAAATGGATGTGGATGTGAATGATGGATGTGCAGTAAATGGATGTAGAGTAAATGGATGTGAAGTAAATGGATGTGGATGTGAATGATGAGATGAGAATGAGATGTGAGGTTATGTGAATGATGAGATGAGAATGAGATGTGAGGTTATGTGAAAGGATGAGATGTAAAGTAAATGTATGTGGATGAGATGTGAAGTAAATGGATGTGGATGTGAATGATGAGATGAGAATGAGATGTGAGGTTATGTGAAAGGATGAGATGTAAAAAAAATGTATGTGGATGAGATGTGATGTAAATAGATTTGGATGTGGATGTGGATGTGGATGTGATGTGATGTGGTGTAAAGGGATCAGGATATGAATGTGATGAGATGTGGATGAAATGTGATGTGATGTGAATATATGTGGATGTGAATGTGAGTGAATGGATGGATGTGAATAGACGTACATGTGAATGTTTGGATGTATGTGGATGAATGAGATGGAATGTGTATGGATGTGATGAGATATGGATGGATGTGGATGGCATGGATGAGATATGATGTGGATAGATGTGGATGTGATGTAATGTGGATAGAATGTATGTGATGGGATGGGAATGCAATGAATGTGATGGATGTGAATGGATGCGATGAGATGGGAGTGGATGTGAATGTGACATGATGTAAATAGATGTGAATAGATGTGATGTGATGTGATGTGAATCGGCATAGATGTGAATGGATGTGATGTGAAATAGAAGTGATGTGAATAGGCATAAATGTGAATGGATGTGATGTGATGTGATGTGAATCAGGATAGATGTGAATGGATGAGATGTGATGTGAGTGGATGTGATGTGATGTGAATGGATGGGATGTGAATGGATGAGATGTGAATCGGGATAGATGTGAATGGATGAGATGTGATGTGAATAGATGTGATGTGATGTGAATGGATGGGATGTGATGTGATGTGGATTGGGGTAGATGTGAATGGACGAGATGAGATATGAATGGATGTAATGTGATGTGATGTGGATATGGGTAGATGAGAATGGATGGGATGTGATAAGGATAGACGTGGATAGATGTGATGAGACGCAGTATGATGTGATTGGATGAGAATGGATGAAGGACAATGGTTATACATATGATTGGATGTGGAATTAAGCAATGTGAAATGATGTAGAAGAATGTGGAATAAAGGGAAATGATGTGGAACAATGTGAAATGATGAGAGTTCATTAGAAAATGTATTTATGACCTATTTTTAAATGACTGTTTTATGTCAAGAATGCTGGGGAAGCATTTTGACCATCTTGTGTGAGGTCGTGGAGACCTAAGTGATAAAGTTACAACAGCTTTTACAAAGAGTCAATGGTGGACGTCTCGCATAGCAAGGTCAGCCGAGGTCTTGACCAACCTCGGTTCGATTAAAATGGTGAGCTTCCGATGCGGTGGATGAGGGACGAAGAAAGTAGCCTGTGAGTGAAGCACTAGGTCACCTGCGAAGGATCCTAGTGGGTGTTGACCATACGGTGCTCGGGCTCTGGGTCGCCGAAGATACCCACGCGTGCATTGAGGAAGATAATGGAACAAGGAGTTAAAGTTGTTTTCTGAAACCTAGCATGGATCTGGTTGACTGACCCTGTTGGTCCTCAACGGATGAGTCCATGGCTCTTTTATATGGATCTGTTGGTTGATCTTGCTGATCTTCAACAGAGAGTCCATCTAGATTTTTATAAGTGAATATATTTCCGGGTACTATGAACTAGGAACTATTGAAAAGGCCCCTCGGGGACAGGTGGTGAGCGTTCTGGTTGCCATAGGTACACCGATGAATGGAAATTGAAATTCAATCAGATATTTTGGAGGATTATGATCAGTGATACTATGATTTCATTAAAAGATTGTTTTAAAGTTAGTTGAATCTGTGAAACAGGCAATTTCATATTGGGTGTGTAAGTGGTGTGACTATCTTGAAGTTTACATGAAGCGCGAGGTAGGGGGCTTGGGAACTCTTTCCCTGGTACCCAAGACAAAACATAACCAAATTCCTAAACGGATTCTATCACTACAATGGTAAGGCAGTTGCCTAACCCATGGGACTGGCTGGACTGATGGATCCCTAAAATGAGACTCAATTCTGTTATGGTACGATAGATGAAGTAAATCCCAGACAATCCTTGTTCTATGGAAAAGAATCAATGGCTATGCCTCTCGAGATGAGAAAAAAAGGGTTGGTCTCTATGATCCAAGTGCAAGTCTTTTCCTTGATTTAACCATGTGACTTACAGGTTCGGTCAGATCAGTTTGATTAGTGATGACCTTGACTACGTTAGAATAAAAATATCTAGGAGGAATCGTCTATGCTTTCTAGGCAAGGAAAGTTTTTTCGGGTTCGGTTTTGGAAGAACCGAGGGATTATTCTCTTGTCCGGATATCCGTGGGCGAGGCCCCGAGTGAGAGGCTTTGTCCTACGCAAGAAGTGCTACTTCCGCTGCTAGCACCCCCGAACTCATTTTGCACGGAGGGGGAAGAGATCTTTTAGCTGGTATCAGAGCAAATTGGCTAAAGTGGATTAAGCGAGAAGCCAAAAATGTCAAAAAATTATGAAGTAGCAATAAAAGGTTGTAATTGTGTGAGGAAATTCATACAAATTGATATTCAGAATAAAGATTCATAAATAGATAATTGGGTCTTCAAATGGAAGTACCGTAATTGTATGGGATCCCTGACTTGCTTGAGGCCTAGACATGATGGTATTTACCTTATAATTCCAAGGATCGTGACTACCCGTATATACCGAGGATACCCGTATATACCGAGGATATAATTGCTGCTCTTTGTTGGCAGTATATACGAGTAAATCTAAGACCTTGAAATTATAAGCAAAAATGTTATCTAGATAATGAATTCGAATGTTGGTTGATATGATTTTAGAATTTTGGTTAAATTGATGAGTTGATTTGGATTTTAATTGAAAGATCATGATTCCTGAATTTTGGTTGAAAGGAGATAAGTTGAACAAAACCACAATGGGGATGAATGGGACGAATCCCAATAATGATGTTAATAACTAGAATGGCGATAATGACTTCAGCAAATCACTACGAGATTAGTGGATTGTGCTGACAAATTGCTGCTATTGACCCTTGGCCCAGTGGATCTAATTAAGGGATGACAAATTAAAAACCTACATAACTGAAATGAAGGAATGTTCAGATGGAATTTTAGGTAAAATGGACCATTATTGTGTTAAGGATATGAATGATATGTTATGAATGAATTGTTATCTGATAATGAGTTCTATATAGAAGGGATCTTTATCCCAGGAGTAAAAGCTAAAGAATAAACTCATAGTGATGAGACTGAGCTGTGGGGAGAGGGTGAAAGCCTGAAAGAGTGTGCATACTATTTCCCAAGGGTGTACTATACTATTTATATAGTTTTTTTTAAAATGGGTGGCACTAATTGTATAGTTTTTAAAAAAAAGACTATGTGTATAGTTTTTTGGCTAGAATCATATGTGAATCTAATTTTTGAAAAATTCAAAGCTTTCTACTAATACTTCATTCATGTGTACATGTGGAGTGGCACTTTAATGTGTGAGACCATCCACGCTTTGTTTTTTGCTCCCTTCACCCCAACCGTAGGTCATACACAATCTCTTGTAGCATTTGCAGGTCAACGGGCTCCAAGGTTTCAAGGTTCCAGCTTTGGTTCTCTCTCTCTCTCTCTCTCTCTCTCTCTCTATATATATATATATATATATATATATTGCTTAGATAACTATTTCTCTCTCTCTCTCTCTCTCTCTCTCTCTCTCTCTCTCTCTCTCTCTCTCTCTCTCTCTATTTTTCTCACAGAATTGTTTCTCTCACACCCATCCTCTCACACATAGGAAAAAGTTTAAATTTTTCAATAATGTAATCTCTCTCTCATGCCTGGTCACTCTCTCAGCTCTCTTTCTCACTCTCATATGCACATACCTACCAAGGACATGTTGTATAGCAAAAACTAGTATGCATGATTCATTCAAAGGGTTTGAATTTGATTTTCTTAAAATAAATTCATGCATGAAGGTGTGTAGTATGGCTAGTCCCCCAGCAAACTAAAGGGTAAGGGGAAGGTTGCGCCTTATTCCCTCACAATCCCCAAAGGCAAGAAGCTGAGTTGGAACTTATTACTCCATGCGACACCAAATTAATACCCCCAGATGAAGCAATGGATGGCTACAACATGGGGTAGCATCGATAAGGTTGGCCGTTGTGGATACCATATCAATGGTTTGAAGCCATGTTAGAAAGAGGAATTTATGCATCAATATGTCAGAATCTACTATTTATCGTCAATCATGAACAATGAAGTTAGAAAGTGCTTGCTCGTGCCTTTGCTGCCATGAAGCATGGCATCAATGTTAACTAAAATGATTTTTTCCATCATAGAGATGTCAATGTCAAAGTTTCTAGTCAGGACAACTCAAACATATGAGAGAAGAGCATGAATGTTTGGGCATAATAAGTGGAGAAATAGTTTAGCATGTCCATTTGCATCCGAGGAACTCAACAGAACATGGTAGCAATAGAATTCATCTGATTCTGGGGTTCTTTAGATAGGTCGGCTCCCCACAAAATCGTGGGATAAAGATTTCCACATTATCAGATAACAATTCATTCAGAACATATCATTCATATCTTTAACACAATAATGGTCTATTAGACCAAAATTTCCATCTGGGGGATTTCAATTTTATAGATTTTTAATTTGTCATCCCTTAACTTGATCCACTGGGTCAAGAGCTAACAATAGCAATCTATCAGCACAATCCACTAATCTCATAGTGATTTACTGAAGTCATTATCATCATTCCAGTTACAAATATCAACACAGGGACTCATCCCATTCATCCTCATTGTGGTTTTGCTCAGTTTATCACTTTTCAACGAAAAATTCAAGAATCATCATTTTTCAATTAGAATCCAATTCAACTCATCAGTTCTTGACCAGAATTTTAAAATCATATCAACCACATTCGAATTCATCATCTGGATAGCATTTTAGCTTATAATTTCAAGATCTTAGATTTACTCGTATATAGTGCTAGTAAAGAGCTGCAGTTATATCCTCGGTATATACGGGTAGTCACGGTCCTTGGAATTATAAGGTAAATACCATCATGTTTAGGCCTCAAACAAGTCAGGGATTCCATACAATTTCAGTACTTCCATCTGAAGACCCAATTATCAAATTATCAAATTTCAGTACTTCCATCTGAAGACCCAATTATCAAATTAGGAATTTCATTCTGAATATCAATTTGTATGAGTTTCATCACACAATTCAAACCTTTTACTGCTACTTCATAAATTTATGACATTCTTAGCTTCTTGGTTGATCCTCATTAGCCAAATTGCTCTGATACCAGCTCTGTAAGATCCCTCACCCCACTACGCAATGAATTCTGCGGTGCTAGCAGCGGAAGTAGCACTTCTTGCACGGGGTAGGGTCCCACATTGGAGGCCTCGCCCACAGATATCTAGACAAGAGACTAATCCATCGGTTCTTCCAAAACCGAACTCGGAAAAACTTCCCTTGCTCGGAAAGCACGGGCGATTCCCCTGAGGCTCCATCGCTCGATCCTCCCGCTCCTCAAAGGGATGTCTACGCACTAGGGTGGGCTAATTCACTGCACTAGCCTGGGCCCTCAGAACTAGGCAGCATTATAATCACTCGCCTCAATCGGCGAACCTCATTCTCCCAATGGTATGAGGGATACCATGGGCCAACTCCGGACCTTACTAACGTCTCCACTGTCCGGCTACACAAGCACAAGAACGAGGCAGCGTCAAGGCAGGGAGAAGTTGTACCTGTATCTTAATTTAACCAAGATAACAATCCATTCACTCAACTAAACCATAGGACTAAAATCCATGTTACCTTCTTAAGAAAACAATCCTTTTCACAAAGATTTAAGCATTTCAACTTGAGATTGAAATAGGACATTCTTTATTAAGGCATATGCTGTTGTTTAAAAGAATACAAACTTTAACTAGTAAATCAATCAAATAGATCACTATTAACAATTAATAGAGAAGCTAGGGCCGTACCTCAACCCCTAAGAATGATATATAATTATTGAAAAACAAAATATATATATACCTTATAGAAATTTATCGTTTATCGTTGTCTTTGCTCGTTAATAAGAGTTTGAGAACTTGATATATGAGAATAGAGAGCCTTCTAATACCTTCTCTTACGATTGAAATCATCTGATCATCCCAAAGCTTTATCTCCTCTTACTTGTACTGTGACTTTTCTCTCTTTTGAAGGTCTATGGCAAAATAGCCTTTTCTTGTAGGGCTACGGCATACCATGCTTTCTTTAAAAGAAAAGCTATGGAGTTTTGGTCTCTTCCTCCGAAAGACCATAGCAATCTAACCTTCTCTTCTAAGATATTAGATAAGAATGAAGGGATATATACATCTCAAGCTTTAGGATTACCTTGAGGCTACTTCCTGCCTTCTTACAGCTTTCCCTGTGTCAGAATCATCAAATTGTTTTGGCCATAATTCTCTGATAAAAACTCATTATATAGTTGTATAACCAGTCAAAAGAACCAGATGGTGTCTAGTGTACAAGCCAATGCAGGTAGAATAGGCAAAAACGTTTGTATATAGCCGCAAACATGCCATCTTTAGAAATGCATTACTTTTTCACATTTTTAGTATGCATGGACTCTAAATATGTAAAATCACTCTAAATACGACCTCCTATCACCTAAATTTGAATTTTTATTTTTGGAGATACTTATCTCTTAATATAACTATTCATCTTCTTATTTCTTTCAGGACTTTTGGAGCTAATATTTTTATTCTAACACTTTCCTAATGTTTCTAGCCTTATTATCTCACTCTCCTCTAAGTGCACTCTCTTTCCTTCTTGAAATCTATATTAAAAGAGACACATACATACATGGCTTGGGAGGGACCTTACAAGCCTGAATGCCTTTTTCTTTATAGAACCCTAAGAATTCATCAGACATGAGTTCTCCTCCCATGAAGCTTTCCATCAGCCCAAATGATGGTAGGCGGGTGTTGCAACAGATACCATTTCTTTAAGGTAATGCTAGATGACAATTAGAAAAGAAGTTTTGTATCAAGACGGAGCTCTAATATGATGTAAGGGAATATAGAATGCGGTGTATACAAGACAACACTCACAATAAGTAGGATCTTTCATAGCATAAAACTTTAAAACTCAAATTGCACAACAACATAGGGAAGAATAATATATTACTGAAGTGATATGATAGATGGTAATTAAATTCCCACACTCGTGTGCTCTTGTGAAGGGAGGTTCAATGATTGATTTGTAATTGCTAAGATGGAGGCGGTATGTTAGTAACAGCTAAAGAATAAACTCATAGTGATGAGACTGAGCTGTGGGGAGAGGGTGAAAGCTTGAAAGAGTGTGCATACTATTTCCCAAGGGTGTACTATACTATTTATATAGTTTTTTTTAAAATGGGTGGCACTAATTGTATAGTTTTTAAAAAAAGACTATGTGTAGTTTTTTGGCTAGAATCATATGTGAATCTAATTTTTGAAAACTTCAAAGCTTTCTACTAATACGTCATTCATGTGTACATGCGGAGTGGCACTTTAATGTGTGAGACCATCCACGTTTTGTTTTTTGCTCCCTTCACCCCAACCGTAGGTCATACACAATCTCTTGCAGCATTTGCAGGTCAACAGGCTCCAAGGTTTCAAGGTTCCAGCTTTGGTTCTCTCTCTCTCTCTCTCTCTCTCTCTCTCTCTCTCTCTATATATATATATATATATATATATATATTACTTAGATAACTATTTCTCTCTCTCTCTCTCTCTCTCTCTCTCTCTCTCTCTCTCTCTCTCTCTCTCTCTCTCTCTCTCTCTCTCTCTCAGCTCTCTTTCTTTCCCTCTCATATATGCATACTAGTTTCATGCAGTAGCAATAGTATGCATGACTCATTCAAAGGGTTCTCTCTCTCTCTCTCTCTCTCTCTCTCTCTCTCTCTCTCTCTCTCTCTCTCTCTCTATTTTTCTCAAAGAACTGTTTCTCTCACACCCATCCTCTCACACATAGGAAAAAGTTTAAATTTTTCAATAATGTAATCTCTCTCATACCTGGTCTCTCTCTCAGCTCTCTTTCTCACTCTCATATGCACATACCTACCAAGGACATGTTGTATAGCAAAAACTAGTATGCATGATTCATTCAAAGGGTTTGAATTTGATTTTCTTAAAATAAATTCATGCATGAAGGTTTGTAGTATGGCTAGTTCCCCAGCAAACTAAAGGGTAAGGGGAAGGTTGCGCCTTATACCCTCACAATCCCCAAAGGCAAGAAGCTGAGTTGGAACTTATTACTCCATGCGACACCAAATTAATATCCCCAGATGAAGCAATGGTGGATGGCTACAACATGGGGTAGCATCGATAAGGTTGGCCGCTGTGGATACCATATCAATGGTTTGAAGCCATGTTAGAAAGAGGAGTTTATGCATCAATATGTCAGAATCTACTATTTATCGTCAATCATGAACAATGAAGTTAGAAAGTGCTTGCTCGTGCCTTTGCTGCAATGAAGCATCATAGCACAAAGGGGGATTGTGTTCTTTCATTATTGCCTTTTATACATTTGGCCCTTATTCACACTTGGGTGCCCAAAACTTACTAACTAAGATCTTGGGTGGCCAGTATCTCAAAATGTATAACTTTTATAGTGCCTTCACATAACACTTATTAATGTCCTCAATTGGAGGATAATCTTTCCAAAATGGGATTAACATCCCCCTACCTAATGTAGGTTTTGCCCTCATAGCCTTCTACCTAGGTCGAAAGACCTGGTCGGCAAACTCGTGTTTGTAGAAGTTCCGACAAGATTGAAGCTTTTTTAGGGTTCTTTTGAATGCTGAGTGTGATATCCAAAACCCGGTGTCTACCATGTCTTCAAACGCGGCATGCATGTAACTCAAAAGACACCTGAGGCAATGATAATAAAGCATCATGCCTCATTCAGTTGGGCCTCTATTCATGTCGAAGCAAAGCTACTCTACCTTAAATCCATCGTACCTTTCTTTTGGTTTATCAATAAGAACTATGATCAACTTCATGAATCTTACAACGGCTACTATGTCTGGATATTGAATTTTATGCCATGCTCGTATCATGTGAGCAATTGCTATCATTTATGTGTGATATCCTAGAATGTTGATGGTGAGAATTAAGGGAAGTTGTAACAGACATGAGAGTCTATTTTCTTTGCTTTGTGGAACTGGAGTGGAGTGAGCCATCTTTTGATTGGCATGTATAGTGGATCCACTCGTTGTTAGTAGTGGGGAGCACTGAGAACTGTATTCTAGCACTGTCGGGAACTCCTTGAGCCAATCAGACTGTATGCCAGAATCCTCAAGTCAAGGTTTAGTATCATCTGTTCTGATTGTTGTTTAGCCTCCCCTTGTATGTACTAGGTGTTGTTTGCACCATCTGCAAAAACAATAGCTAATCATGAATGTTACAATTCGGATCTCAAGCAAATCGACCAAGTGCAGATTGGCCAACGTGGTGTGACGAGCCACATTCTCCCACAAGTTCCTCTCTCCTCCCACTAGTAGTAGCTCTTCTAATTATGGCATAGGGGCTCAGAGAGGGTATGGTACATAGGTTTGCCTTTGTGACTCCATGTTAGAGTATGCATCCGGTAGTCTCAAATGGTGTGATTTACATTAGCACTTTGAACATGATTTTAGGCTTCAAAAGGAGATTGCCTGCTTGGATGAAGCCCTCATAGACTCAAGGACATTTATATCAATAAAAGCTTGTATGTTTTCCTGACGATGAAGATCACGTACCTCATCGAGCGGCCTTGATGGAGATAGAGTTGGTGCCGGTATCTCCTCGGGGGTGAGAGGGTTAGTGGGAAAATCAATGAGGATAGAAGAGAAGCGAGAGAAAGTATAATTGGCCTCAATTTTGTTTGTAGGAGATACACTAAGAAAGAGATTTAGTAATTTACTAGCGATGGAAGTAAACACTGGATAAGTAAAAGAAGTGGAGGATCTTGGTAATTCTTCTTGACAGTCTCCTGAACTTGGGGGCAGTTGGGTGGGCTTGTTAGTTTTCATAAATTCCTGGAGGTCAAGTATATCTATTGTGGTTATATTAGGATATTCAATATGCTCCTTTTCAAAATTATAAGCCACGTTAGTGAGCATAGTCTCCAAATGCTTATGGATGTTTGTATAGAGTTTTATAATACCAAATATATGATATAATGTGGATTCAGGGATATTTAGATGTTGATGGGTATTATAAACTTCAATCCAGCTCTGCTAATTACCCATTGGTAGCTATGTGTGCAACAACTTCGTAGTTGGTCGGTGTTATGGTATGTCATCTGGTGTGTTTCTTCTTGACCCTCTCCTAAACTTGGGGGCAGTTGGGTGGGCTTGTTAGTTTTCATAAATTCTTGGAGGTCAAGTATATTTGTTGTGGTTATATTAGGATATTTAATATGCTCCTTTTCAAAACTATAAACCATGTTAGTGAGCATAGACTCCAAATGCTTATGGATGTTTCTATAGAGTTTTATAATACCAAACGGATGATATAATTTGGATTCATAGATATTTAAATGTTGATGGGTATTATAAACTTCAATCTAGCCATGTGGCTAATTACCCATTGGTAGCTACATTCAATAACTTCATAGTTGGCCGGTGTTATTGGTATGTCATCTGGTAGAAACAAGTCGAGTTTATCGACACTGTCATCCAGAATGTCTGATTGTTGCAGCACTCGACACCAACTACGAAGTTTAAGCACTATGGGATGTAAAGGGAATAAGAAAATATCAACTGGGTCAGTAAGGACTATATCCCCTTGAAGGATTCCCATTACTAAGGTTGGCTTTGCATCCTTTTCCGTGTTAAATGAATTAGTGCAAGGCCTCCTAAACTGAGGTCTTTGGTGAGGTTAATTTTGTATTGAAGTAGAGAGAGAGTTAGTGTAGATAAAAACAATATTAGAGTCTGCGGAGGGGCCCAAGGATTTATTGGCAAATGAACCTATCTCTGAAGCACGTTCAATGAGTTGTAGTTCATCATGTTGATCAATTCTTTAGATTATTGCTAGAGGGTGAGATGTTGTTCCAATTCTTGAATCCTGGAATCTTTGTTTGTAAATAAGGAGTCCGAAGATGCAGGTATGACCTTTTGGTACACTACCTTGACTCCTTGATGTAAGATAATGGTAGTATCTATTGTTAACCCTAGGAATGGGTTAACATTTCCCCTTCCTAATGTCGATCGCGTTCTCGTGATCGCCATTTAAGACCTGTGTGGGGAGAATTGGCAGGCTTTGTTGAGGTCTTTTGATGTTGAGTGATTGTTCAATGGTCTTTGTTTCTCCCGAAGGAAAAAGAAAGGCTACTTAGTAAATGAAAAGCTTAGAGATTAGCAAGAACTCCTAGCGGGGGGTTCTAAGATTCCTCCCCAGCCCCTCAAGATGTCCAGTTTCTTCCCGTGTAATAATCAATCCCCTTTTTTAGAATAATAAAAGATCTTATTTCTACCTGTTTTCACCTAGAGAGAGAAAATGTTATAGAGAGAGGTAATTCAATTTTTAGATATCTTTGGATGGAAAAATATCCCTTCTTATTAAAATAAATTCTCCCAAAACAGAAGTTTAAAAAGAAATTCCTAAGGTGCATTAGAAATAAATTATAATGTGCACAAAAGACCTTAGCCTAAGGGTCCAGATTTTTTGAAAATTTTGGATTAAGGTTCTTATGGACCAATAAGATTAATCCAAATGTAGGGAGAGGAGATAAATTGAAGAATAAAAGAAAAAACCCCACAAAAATGAGTAAATGCTCACATAAGATGAAGAGTGTACTAACGACCAAAGAAAACAATTAAAAAACTGAATTTTGACACCTTAGAGTGGGGATCTCCCCTCATGAAGTAGGTGCCTTTTTTCTCATCATTACCCCTAATTTTTAATACAATAAAATGAGATATTTCTTCTCTCCTCTCTCCTATTTCAAAACTAGATCTAAAAAGTAAGCTGAACTGACCCAAAAATGGTCAAAATTTGACCAAACTGATCTGGAAAATTCTAGAATCAATTTGCTTGGTTAGAAGCTCACTTTTTCTATAAATATAAGCCTTCCCCTTTGTAAAATCTTAACGGTGTTTATGCACTGTTACTCTACTCCTATCCTGAGCCATCTACATTGAATTTCTTAATAATTCAATTATTTTTGACCTAATCCTCTCCAAAGTGAATTGGTGGCCACTCTTTCTTCAAACAAGAGTAGAACCCTCAATCCCTCAAGCCAAAGGAGAGCTTACAAGCTCCATGTAAGCTAATTTTCTTACTTATTTACAAATTTTAAATCTATGGTTTTCTTGATTTTTATGTTTTACAATTGATTGAATTAAATTCAAATGCTATGCCTTTGAGGAAAAGGCCACCCCCTTCTCTTCTTTACATTCGAGCCTTTCTTAATCCTAGAAAGATTAACTAAGGGACTATTTAAACTCTTCTTATTGTTTACTCTCTTGAATTTAGAAAATTGTGTAGATTAGAGTTCTATGAATCTAATTTGGGTTAATTTAAGTTAAATAAAGAATGATAAAAATGAGAAATGGTCAACCATACAAAGGAGGTTATGGCAAAATTTTCTAGAATTTTATGGAAAAGAAAGTTATTTTTATGTTATTCCAAAAGAGTAATTCCCACCATTTTTGCATCTAAAAGAAATATTCTAATTACTCCATGTACATATTCACCTATGAATATACATGGATGTCACTAATATTAATTATTAAATTGATTTTATGCATAGAAAGATGCATAAAGGAATTTTTTTAATTATAAAAGCGTTATTCTCATTAAAATTGATATTTATGCATACAAAGATGCATAATGTAATTTTTTTATTATAAAAGTGTTACTCTTATTAAATTGATTTCTATGCATAGAAAGATGCATAATGGAAATTTTTTTATTATAAAAATGTCATTGTCATTAAATTTAATTTCTATGCATAGAAAGATGCATAATGGAAATTTTTTTATTATAAAAGTGTTATTCTCATTAAATTTGATTTCTATGCATAGAAAGATACATAATGAAAATTTTTTTATTATAAAAGTGTGATTCTCATTAAATTTGATCTGTATGCATAAAAAGATGCATAAAGAAATTTTTTTATTATAAAAGTATTATTCTTATTAAATTTGATTTTTATGCATAGAAAGATGCATAAAAAGAAATTTTTTTATTATAAAAGTGTTATTCTTATTAAAATTGATTTTTATGCATAGAAAGATGCATAAAGAAATTTTTTTTATTTTAAAAGTGTTATTCCTATTAAATTTGATTTTATGCATAAATAGATGCATAAAAAGGATTTTTTTATAAAAGTGTTATTCCCATTGAAGTTGATTTTTATGCATAAGTAGATGCATAAAGAATTTTTATATCAAAATTAGAATTCTCTTAAATTCTATGTTTAAATCCTATGAGTATTTGATAAATGAATAATTAAATACTCTAAGAGAGAAATTTTTATCCTTTTATATTCACATGGATTGTAAAAAGAAAATTTAAGAAATCTATCGAGATCGAAATATTCAGATAAATGATTATTTTATTCCTCATTGGAATTCGTAACTAATTTAGAAATCAGTTAAGTGAATATTCAAAGAAAGAAATTTAGTAAAATAGTAACTGAATTATCAAACTTTTTCGAGAAAGATAGTTCAGGAAAAATTTTATCTGGCTCGAACCCTGAATTAGACTATGACCAAGACCAAACTCTTTTGTCAGTTTTCGAGGAAAGAAGGTGTGACTAGTTTAGAAAAATACACTCAAAACTCCTGCCAAATCTAAAACTAAGTTTGAGACCCTTCGAATTGATGATATGGATCAAGGTTACAGAATTCGAGGAATTCCGTTCAAAAAGTTTTGGGGATACTGATTCAAGAATTACTCATTGTATTCAAAAGAAAATCAAACTGAAAACTTGCATAGAAACCCTATTTTCTTAAAGGACTATCTTATGCCAGAATGTTGGAGGGAGCATTTGGTATATGTTTTTCTAAGGGAAGTTCAGTTGCACAGCTGGGTGGCAGGGAGTGTTCTAAGGACGGCTCACGTTGCAAAGCCTACCCAGGTCTTGACCAGCCTCGATATGGTTGAAAAATGGTGTGCTTTCGGTACGATGGGCGAGGGCCGACAAAGTGGTCCCTGAGTGAAGTACTAGGACACCTAAGGAGGATCCTAGAGGGTTCTAACCAGGCGATGCACGGGCTCGCGGTGCCTAGGACACCCATGCGTATGTTGTGAAGATATGTATGATGGATGAAATGATTATTGTAATCTGTTGATCTTGTTTGCTAACCAGCTGGTCTCAATGGAGAGTCCAGAGATACTGTTTTTTGCAAAACAAGAGACTAGATGGAATTTTTGAGTTATGACATCTGTAACCAATAACTGTTTGTCAATGGATTATTTTATTTGTTAAAGTCTTAAAAAGGAGTGTGTGCATATCTTTATTCAAAAGCAAAAGTTAAGAAAGGCATTCAATTATGGGTGGGTGAGTAATTGTCTGGTTCTCCCGATTCCAGTGGTTGGGTGGTGGCTAGAATCAGTGGAGTTTTAAAAATTAAATTGAAATAATAGGAATACGCTTAGAATTCGAGTAGTTAAATAAACTTGAAGAATTTCTCAAATGAGTACATCAACAGCTGTGCCTGATTTCGGTTAGGAAAAAAGCATTGATTTCCTCAAATGATTAGATCAACGGCTATGCCTGATTTTGGTTAGGAAAAGCATTGATTTCTTCAAACTAAGTCAGTGATAGTTTTCCTTCTATCTGGTTTAATCAGGTGAAGGATAGTTTAGTCTCTTGACCCCGTTAGAAAATTTGTTATAAGAAAATCAAAAGGTAGAATCGTCCCCATTTTTTTGGGCAAGGAAAATTTTCCCGGTTTTGGTTTCGGAATGACCACCAGATTAGTCTCGTGTCTGGACATTCGAGGGCGAGGCCTCGAGTGGGAAACCCTGCCCCGTGCAAGAAGAAGCTACTTCCGCTGCTAGCAACTGGGAATCCGCCGGTGTGCAGAGAGGGGTGTGCAGAGAGGGGGCAGAGGGGTCTCACAGGTATCAGAGCACTGTTGTAAACTTACGAAAGAGCAGCAGAAATTGCCTAAAATTTTAAAGTAAATCTGGAAAATAATGTTTTCACTTGCTAAGATTATATTTAAAATGAACTTCATAAATAGAAAACTCATAAATTAGACTAGATTTTTAGATGGATACCCCAAATCTATCTAGCATTCCTCGACTCTCCCAGAGTCAGGATATGATCGCCTTTGCCTTCGAAAATCTCATCAACTACGCTATAATCCGAGAAAGCAGAGTGAGACTCACTCGTCACTTTGAGGATCTATACTTTCCTAATCCAGTAGAGCGACATCAGCATATGTGGTTCTCTGGAGGGCAAAGTATTAACGTCAATACCAATCAACGAGAGAGACTCAGACATGAATATCTCACTAGCCATGATCTTGATAAGTCTAGGAGTTATTCATTATGTCCAACTCTATAATCATTCACCTCGAAATTTTAGAATTTCTTGTCGTATTTTTAGACTTCTTAGCTACTTTATTCCTAGGAGTAGAATTACAACACCATTATCAGTGCTGAATCGTGTATATCATAGCATGTCTCCATTGTAGTATCGCCTTTTTATGCGTACACCATTGAGGTGGTAACTTTTGGAGCCGAGACGCTCTATGTATATATCACAAACTTTTGATAATAAATGATGTTTTGCAAAAGATTCCAAATTGATTTTGTGGTTGTGAATATTGGTTAACAAAATTATCAGAGTGAATCTTGTTTTCAATAATTATGATGGAATATTTATTTGTTTAAGAAATAAATCTCAAAAATTAAATAGTCATAAATCTGATGACAAAGTTAAGTTAACAAAAATCTTGTTTTGTTAGAATCATGAGGTGCGTGGGCCATGGTAGGCAACCGGATCCTCTTACCGATGATGAAGAGTTAGATCCGGATGTTCGTAAAGCCCTGCACCAATCCCAACCTCGTCCCTTCAAGGGTGAAGGGGAACATTTAGGAGGAGTAGTGGAAAAATGGATCGAGGCAATGGAAGAGTATTTTGATATAACCGGGTTATAACGAGAGAAGCAAGATGGCTCTCACCAAATTGAAAATTGTGGAAACGACCAGGGTCGCATGGAGGAACCATCATGAGACAAACCGTCTCAACCGAAATACCCAGACTTGGTCAGATCTTAAAGCTTACCTCAAGAAGAGGTTCTGTCCTTCGGGATTCCTGAAAACCAAAATAAATGAGTTCTTGGAACTGAAGCAGGATAGCCGGACGATTGAAGAATACCATCAGGTATTTGCCCTTCTCCTCAAATATTCTCCACTTTTGGATGAAGAGTAGCTGATGGCCAGATTCATTCGAGGGATGAATGAGTCATTGGACACTTTAGTGAAAAATGCCAAACCAGTCTCAATGGGGCAGAAGCTGTCAGAATGGCAAAGGACTTTGCCAAAGCATTTGTTGTTAAGGTCCCGCCGAAGCCTGCACCCTCAAACTTTAAAAGGTTCCAAACCCCGGGAATCGCTTCAAACTTTCCACCCCCAAAGAGAGGTAGCAATGCCCTAATCAGAATCAAGATGCTGGGAGATCCAAAAGTGAAAGAAGACCCTTCCCTCACTGAACACTTTCTCAAGCGCCCCACCTTTTTCACGGATTCAGAGGGATGAACTTAGAAGTGAGAACAGGTGTTTTGGGTGTCAGGGTTTTAGTCACCAACTTAAAGACTACCTGACTCTTGCCATGTCAAGAGGACAGGGAAGTCAAGGACCCAGAGCGTAGAGACCAGCCCCTTCGTATCAGTCAAAATTAGGGTCCGTCGTCTCGCCAAAATCAAACAAACCTAGGAGGACTCTAGCTCAACCATCTGCCTCTATTCAGAGTAGTCTCAGAACTCCCTCCCAGAACTGGGGTAACCAAAGAGAAAGAGTTCCGCCCCAATCTGCAGGCAGCCCAAGCAGTTACGATAGCAGAAGTAGTGGAAGAGGAAAGAGGTCAGATTTATGCCGCGATTGAAAACCAAGGGCAAAATCTTCAATTCTCTGTCATCCATGCTCCAGCTGAGTATAAGGGTAAGCCATTTAAGCTTTTTATTGATTCAGGCAGTACTCATTCGTTTATTTCCCCAGGATGCTTGCGTACGCTAGTCTTAGAACACAAATCAGGGAAACCTATGCAAGTTGAATTGGCTAGTGAAAAGATTCTTTTCACTCACCATGAGACAGATCGTATTCAGTTTAATCTAGATGGGAATGTAACTGACTGCAAGTTTAGAGTCTTACCTTTGGGATTTTTTGATGGAATCCTTGGAATGGATTGGCTCCACAAAAATCAAGCTGACATTCACTGTCAGCTTCACAATGGAACCATTTCCTTCTATGACCTTCACGGGAACAAAGTTCAAGGAACTTGAATTTTTGGATCCCCAGATAGTAAAAGCTTCTAGGTTACTAAAAGGACTTAGAAAGAAGCAGCTCATTTATGTTGTCAAAATGAATTCGGTAGACATAAAGTTAAAGGCTAAAGAACCAGAATGGTTAAGTGAGTATGATGACTTATTCCTAGTAGAGCTAAGTGAGATGCCTCCGATTCAGGAAGTAGATCATGAGATAGAATTGACCCCCAGAGCTCAGCGAGTAGCCCAGCGCACGTACAAAATGCCAGTTCCTGAAGCCATTGAACTCAAGGAATAGCTTAGGCAGCTGTTAGAACAAGGGTTTGTAAGACCCAATGTTTCACCTTGGGGAGCGCCAGTTCTCTTTCAAAAAAAGAAGGATGGAATGTTAAGACTCTGTGTGGATTACAGAGGTCTCAATCACCTGATAGTTAAGAATAAGTATCCTATCCCTAGAATTGTTGAGCTTCTAGACATGCTAAATGGAGCCCAAATCTTCACAAAGATAGATCTCAAATCAGGGTATTACCAGATCAGGATTAATGATTGAGATATCCCGAAGACAGCCATCAATACTCGCTATGGGCACTATGAATTTACTGTCATGCTATTTGGATTGGACAAATGCCCCAGCTACATTCAATCGCCTAATGCAGGACATTCTCAAAGAATACTTGGATGATTTTGTTCTTGTTTTCTTTGATGATATTTTGATTTATTCAAAGAATGCAGTTGACCATGAAGCTCACGTCCGTAAAGTTCTTGAGATTCTAAGGAAGCACCAACTCTTTGCAAAAAAGAGCAAATGCACTTTCTGTGTCGACCATGTTGAATACTTGGGCTTTCTGGTATCCAAAGACAGAATTTCTCTAGATTTCGCAAAAGTCCAAGCAGTCAATCATAGATTGACCTGAACCAAAGTCAGTGAAAGAAGTCCGAGGATTCTTGGGATTCAGTGGTTGGTATAGAATTTTTATACCTAAGTATGCTCTCATAGCTTCCCCCCTGACTAATCTTCTCAAGAAGAATACCCCGTTTCAATGGTCTGCCAAGTGTCAAAGCGCCTTTGATAAGCTAAAGCCCACCTTGGTAACCACTCCCGTTGCTGAAGTTGCCAAATTTCTCTCTACCTTTTGAGGTAGTAACTGATGCCAATGGTTTTTGCCCTGGGAGCTGAACTCATGCAAGAAGGTCATGCATTGACCTATGAATCCTAAAAACTTAGAACGCATGAGAGAAAGTATGCTGTCCATGACCTGGAGCTACTTCAGTGGTCTATGCCCTGAAGTTGTGGAGACATTACCTACTGGGCCAAAGATTCACTTTGATGATAGATCATCAAAGCTTAAAGTGGATCTTCACTCATAAGAAGGATCACAACATGCGCCAAAGAAGGTGGATGCAGACCTTGCAAGAATTTGATTTTAAAATCAAGTACCGCCCAAGCAAAGAAAATGTGATAGCAGCTCATTGGAATTCTTAACTAATTTAGAAATCAGTTAAGTGAATATTCAAAGAAAGAAATTCAGTAAAATAGTAACTGAATTATCAAACCTTTTTGAGAAAGATAGTTCAGGAAAAATCTTATCCAACTCGAACCCTGAATTAGACTATGACCAAGACCAAACTCTTTCGTCAGTTTTTGAGGAAAGAAGGTGTGACCAGTTTAGAAAAGTACACTCAAATCTCCTGCCAAATTTGAAACTAAGTTTGAGACCCTTCGAATTGATGATGTGGATCAAGGTTACAAAATTCGAGGAATTCTGGTATGAAATTCAAAATTCCATTCAAAAAGTTTTGGGGATACTGATTCAAGAAATGCTCATTGTATTTAAAAGAAAATCAAATTGAAAACTTGCATAGAAACCCTATTTTCTTAAAGGATTGTCTTATGCCAGAATGCTGGAGAGAGCATTTGGTATATGTTTTTCTAAGGAAAGTTCGGTTGCAACAGCTCGCGGCGGGGAGTGTTCAAAGGACGGCTCATGCGGCAAAGCCTGGTGTGCTTCCAGTACAATGGGCGAGGGACGACGAAGCGGTCCCTAAGTGAAGTACCAGGACACCTAAGGAGGATCCTGGAGGGTTCTGACCAGGTGATGCACGGGCTCGCGGTGCCTAGGATACCCATGCATGTGTCATGGAAGATATGTATGATGGACAAAATGATTATTGTAATCTAATACTGGATCTCGTTTTGCTGACCAGCTGATCTCAATGGAGAGTTCAAAGTGATACTGTTTTTTGAGAAACAAGGGACTAGATGGAATTTTTGAGTTATGATATCTATAACCAATAACTGTTTGTCAATGGATTATTTTATATGTTAAAGTTTTAAAGAGGAGTGTGTGTATATCTGTATTCGAAAGCAAAAGTTAAGAAAGGCATTCAATTATGGGTGGGTGAGTAATTGTCTGGTTTTACCGATTGGCTAACCCATGGGCCGGATGAAGTGGAATCAATGGAGTTTTAAAAATTAAATTGAAATAATAGGAATACACTTAAATAAACCTGAAGAATTTCTCAAATGAGTAGATCAACGGATGTGCCTGATTTCGGTTAGGAAAAAAGCGTTGATTTCCTCAAATGATTAGATCAACGGCTATGCCTGATTTGGGTTAGGAAAAGCGTTGATTTCTTCAAACTAAGTCAGTGATAGTTTTCCTTCTATCTGGTTTAATGAGGTGAAGGATTGTTTAGTCTCTTGACCCCGTTAGAAAATTCATTAAGAAAATCAAAAGGTGGAATCGTCCCCGTTTTTTTGGGCAAGGAAAATTTTCTCGGTTTCGGTTTCAGAATGACCACTAGATTAGTCTCGTGTCTGGACATTCGGAGGGCGAGGCCCCGAGTGGGAAACCCTACCCCGTGCAAGAGGAAGCTACTTCCACTGCTAGCAACCGGGAATCCGGTGCGCAGAGGGGGGCAGAGGGGTCTCACAGGGGTGGTGGGGGTTTTTGCAAATAATTACATTTTTTATATTTTTGTGTGTGTTTTTTTATTTATATTTTTGCTCATTTTGTTTTTGGAAATCATAAGTAGAGTTACATGTGATTTGTGTTAGTTGGGAAACTAAGAGATGTTAATAATGGGGGAGAAGAGAAGGAAGGATCCAGAAGAACATAGACAAAATCATCAGAACGAGATTGTGATTCTCAGTTCCTCATCTGATTCATTGATGGAACATTCATCACTTGAAGAATTTGGCCTTGGTTGATGTCTTATTGTTGCAGGATTCTTGTCAAATGTTGTTGAGTAGGACTTATTCCTAAATGCTTCTTCCCATGTGCTTTTTATGCTTTTATGTATATTTAAGTACTCTATGAAGCAGATATACATGAAGTACATTAAATGAGTCAAATGGACTCGTATTGAGCTGCTCTTATTGAATAGCCACTTCTTGGCGAGGCTTGAAAGAATTATGTCGACTTACAAGGTTAATATAAAAATCTTCATGAAGGATTAAATATCAATGTGTTGTGAAGACTTAGCTCCATTTGGAGAGGTTTGCAATTTGAAGGAAAATTCCCGGCTCGGTTGTACCATTGATGAGGCTTTGGTGCAAATGTTCTCCATTACATGAGTATGGATATGTACTCATGGACTAGCCACCTACTACATTACTTAGCCAAAAGAATAGTAAGCTATAAGCTTAACAAAAATTTATTGGTTATTGAAGATTGTTGGGAGGTTCTTGTGATATTCTACCATTTTTAGGTAGGCCATTTTTGTAACTCCCTTGTGTTATTGTTGTTTTTTTTAATCTTTTTGGTAATGGGAAGAGTGTTAGTAAAGTGAGCAATAACAACACTTTTGTGATGTGGGGAATTAGTAGAGTAATTAGTTTGTGCCATGAAGCAACAAACTGTAGGTCACAACATGAAAGCTTAACACGTGAAAGGTTAAAGCGTGAAGTCTTAAGGCGTGAAGGGTTAAGGCGTGAAGTCTTAAAGCATGAAATGTTAATTCATGAAGTGTTAAGGCATGAAGGGCTTAAGCCATGAAAGGCTTAACCCGTGTGAAAGGCTTTAAGCCATGAAATGTTAATTCGTGAAGTGTGTTTTTTTGCATTACATTAAATTTTGTTACTACCTTGCAAACAATAGGTTCTTGTGGCTACTCTCCCTTTGAGAGAATAGGCTCTTATGTATACCACATAGCTTCTGTACTCATGCTTCTCATCCAGAGGGGTGAAAAAGAGTATTGTGAGTTTGTCTTTGATGTGCTCATAAGTCTCCATTACAGATGTGGAAATTGATTCTTGAATTTGCGGCTTAAGTGTTGTCGAGGTGGTAGGTACAGATTTTGGTTAGTTACCATTAGGAGGATTGACTCAACTCACAAGCTCTTGTGTATATGTTGTATGCACGAGAGGGGTTGAGTGGCATGCTTGGTTTCTTTTGTTCCTCCATTCTTGTTGTGAAGCTATTGGGGTTGAAGGTGTTGGTAAATCATTCCTTCCTTTTTCCATCTTAGAAACCATATGATGGGATTACCATCATAATACCCTTGTTCCTGAAGCACGTGCTGAGGCACCCATTTTTGACGAACATTATGCTTTTGGTGTGCTGAGGTTTCTTTCTTTGTGCATGCTTAGGGGACTTTTTGATGCACTTGGGAATCCAAGCTTTGGTATTGCCTTAGTAGTACCTTGTGCTTGCAATAATCTTTTTGGTACCCACACTTGTTGAGTTTCGAGAGTGCTTTGAGGAACTCGTATAGGCTTTTGTTGTGGAGTACTTTTATTCATCTTTGGCCTTTGAGTTTTGCGTTGAGAGGAAGAGGCTTTGATGAGCGGGGCACCCAAATTGGATTGGTACCTTCGTAGTAGCCTTGAGCTACAAGGAGTTGCTTTTCCACCCACATTCTAATACCATTAAGATACCTTGATCTTGGCCATCTTGGTGGAGTTTTCTTTGTGGATCAAGTGGAAGGTTTTGGGTCCTCCTTCACATTGGTTGGCATTGAGGTTGCGTTTTTGAGACTCATGGGTGTTTTTGTCAATGAGGCTTGAGTCTTTTGTGGAGTGGTGTTGGCTGATGATGTTGAGGCTTTTGAGCATGCAGTCGTCTCCCTTGGTGAGGTTGGTCGATGTGAAGAGGTGTTGGCTCCAAGGCTTTCCCTTGAGTTCCTTTTTAGAGATAGATGGTTGATCTTGGGGGACTTTTTAAGGAATAGCTGTTGATTGTAAGGTTTTGGCATTGAACTTTGTTGGTGAGGATGGAGTCGAAGGGTTAGATGCTTTGTGTCGGAGTCGGTCATGGATACAAATGGTAGGTCATGTAGAGTTTGTGGTTTCACGGTTAGCCTTTGAAGTGTATGCTTCCACATCATGTGTAGCTTTTGGCTCTTTTGGGATTAGGATTTCCATAGGCTCCTTTTCCTTGTCCCTTATTTCAACTTTGGTGTCGACAGTTTGTTGTCCCTTGTTTTTCTTGGGTTTAGAAGGTTTTGTTTTACTTTTTGGTCTCTGTTTTTAAACATGCTCTTCTACCCATTTTGGAGTGTTTTCTTTTGAATTCTTTTTTACTATTTCTTGTGCCTTGGCTTGCAAGCGTGTAAACACATTCAAGGGTACTGTGGATAATTGCGTGTTTTACACACTCAATGTGAGATCCCTCTACCCCCTCTGCGCACCGGTCTCCGGTAGCTGATAGCGGAAGCTGCCCCCTCGTGCGTGGGGCAGGGTTTCTCACACGGGGCCTCGCCCTGAATTTTTCTTAACGAGTTTTCTAACGAGATCACTTCTAAACTATCCTTCACCTGAATAAACCAGATAGAAGGAAACTATCACTGATATAATTTGATCATCAGAGTAAATTTCAATGCTTTTTTCTTGATCAAGATCAGGCACAGCCGTTGATCCACTCAATTGAGAAATTTATTAGGAAAATTAACTAGCTAATTAAATCCTAACGTAATCCTAAGATTTTTCAATTTGATTATTAAAACTCCACTGATTCCAGCCTAACCTCATCCGGCCCATGGGTCATTAGGAAGTGAATGGGGTCTTCTTGGGCCCTTTAATTTGCCCAAGCCTAATCAAGGTGATTAAGGAATAGCCAAATGGGGGGTTGCCATGTGGACTGAAATGTTGGGTTTGTAAGAGAGGTGTAAGAGTGGTCAAAGGGTACACTTTTCCTCCCAAAAAGGGAGGGAGGCAATTTTACAATTTTCGGACCTCCATAACTTCTACATACAAGCTCCGATTTGAGCGGAGATTATAGATCCGTGATCTACGCATCAAGAGCTTTCCATAGATATGTTACATGATATGGTTTTGTCCGCTAGATTTTTTTTCCATTTTTCCCCCAAAATTCAAATTCGAATAAAGTAGCCGTTTTGAAGCTTCTAATTAGAAAACGTTTCTTCTTAAGAGAAAAGGTTTGACTCCTTAAACTGCCAAATAAAAGGGCCCAAGAAGCCTTCCATTGAGGTCCTAATGTAGCCACCACCCTACCACTGGAATCGATGGAACCAAACAAGTACTCACCCACCCATAATTGAAATGCCTTTCTTAACTTTAGCTTTAGAAAATAGATACGCACACACTCCTCTTTAAAACTTTAATAAAAACAATCCATTGACAAACAATTTACTGGTTACACATGTCATACTTCAAAATTTCCATTGAGTCTTTGTTTCTCACAAAATAGTATCACTCTGGACTCTCCGTTGAGACCAGCGAGTCAACAACGAGATCCAGTGATAGATTATAATAACATTGGTCTGTCATACAATATCTTCCTCGACATACGAATAGGTGTTCTTAGCACCGCGAGCCCGTGCATCGCCTGGTCAGAACCCTCCAGGATCCTCCTTAGGTGTCCTGGCACTTCACTCAGGGACTGCTTCGTCGGCCCTCGTCCATCGTACCGGAAGCGCACCATTTTAACCATACCGAGGCTGGTCAAGACCTCGGCAGGCTTTGCCGCGTGAGCTATCCCTCGAACACCCCCTGCCAACTGTTGCAACCGAACTTCCCTTAGATAAACATATATGCCAAATGCTCTCTCCACCAGCATTTTGGCATAAGACAGTCTTTTTAGAAAACAGGGTTTCTATGCAAGTTTATAGTTTTGATTTTGTTTGAAAACCATGAATAATCTTAAATCCGTATCTCAATACTTCTAGATCCACGTGTGAATTCCAAACAGAATTCCTCGAATTCTGTTAACTTGATCCTCAGATCAAAATCAAAAGTCTTAACTTAGTTTCAGATTCAATGGGGGATTTGAGTACATTTTTCCTGAACTGGGTACATCGTCATTGGTTGAATTTAACGAAGGAATTAGGTCTTGGTCAATAGTCTGAATCTGAGTTTGGGTCTAGAAAGGTTCTTCTTAAACTATCTCTCTCGAAGGTACTATTTCAATTTCTCTTTTTCTAAATTTCGTTCGACGAATATTTGCTTACAGGTCTCTAAAACATGAATTTCTTATGAGGAATAAGATAGTCATTTATCTCGATCTCTGACTTCGATAGTTTTATTGAATTTTCTCATTACCATCTTAAAGAATATGAAACGGTAGCATTTCTTCTCATAGATTATCTACTTATTCATTTTTTCAATTTTTATGAAAAATAAATAGAGGATTAAGGAGAACCCTTATTTAATTATAAAGATTCTATATGCATCTAATTATGCATAAAATCTGATTCTGATGAAAGTCACACTTTTATCATCATAAAAAAATCATTTATGATGAAAATCACTCTTTTAATTAAAAAAATATCTTTTATGCACCCATTTATGCATAAAAATAATTTATGATAAAAATCACACTTTTAATATAAAAAATATCTTTTATGCACCCATTTATGCCTAAAAACCATTTATGATGAAAGTGACACTTTTATAATAATAAAAAACTCTTTTATGCATACTTCTATGCATGAAATTCAAATATGATAAAAGTAACACTTTTATAATAAAAAAATAATCTTTTATGCATACTTCTATGCATAAATATCAAATATGATAAAAGTAACACTTTTATAATAAAAAAATAATCTTTTATGCATACTTCTATGCATGAAAATCAAATATGATAAAAGTAACACTTTTATAATAAAAAAATAATCTTTTATGCATACTTCTATGCATAAAAATCAAATATGATAAAAGTAACACTTTTATAATAAAAAATAATCTTTTATGCATACTTCTATGCATGAAAATCAAATATGATAAAAGTAACACTTTTATAATAAAAAATAATCTTTTATGCATACTTCTATGCATGAAAATCAAATATGATAAAAGTAACACTTTTATAATAATAAAAATAATCTTTTATGCATAAAAATCAAATATGATAAAAGTAACACTTTTATAATAAAAACATAATCTTTTATGCCTAAAAATTCATTTTGATAAAAGTAACACTTTCATAATAAAAGAAAATTATTCCTTTGTGCATAAAAATCTATTTTGATGAAAGTAACACTTTCATAATAAAAGAAAATTATTCCTTTGTGCATAAAAATCTATTTTGATGAAAGTAACACTTTCATAATAAAAGAAAATTATTCCTTTGTGCATAAAAATCTATTTTGATGAAAGTAACACTTTCATAATAAAATAAAATTATTTCTTTATGCATAAAAATCTATTTTGATGAAAGTAACACTTTCATAATAAAATAAAATTATTCCTTTATGCATAAAAATAATAATAATCAATATGCATCTTCTATGCATGAAAATGACACTTTTAGAGTATAGAATTGATAAGAATTACTCTTTTAGCATAATAAAAGATAATTCTTATTTCCAAAAATTTTGCCATAACCTCCTTTGTATGGCTGACCATTTTTTAATTTTTTCTACTTGATTTTGTCATAAAAATTAACTCTAATTGATTTAAACTAATCTATACTAATCAAAATTCACCTATACAAGAGAAAACATTATAAAAAGTTTAATTCCATCAATTATCACTTAGCTAGGATAAAGAAGGGTTGATTCTAAGAAGAGAGAGGGGAAAAGCCTTTCGATCAAGGCAAAACATCCATTTATCACTTCAAACAATCATAAACATTAGAAAAACATAAAACCAATAAAGAAAAATACAAGAATCTCTACTTACATAATTTCTTGGAGCTTTCCTTTGGCTTGATGGTTTGAGGGTTCAACTCTTGTTTGTAACAAGAGTGGCCACCAATCTTTGGAAGAGGGGAATGTCAAAAACTAGTGAACTATTAATAAATTCACAGTTCTTGGCTTGGGAGGAGCAGAGTAACAGTGCACAAAACACTATTGAGTTTCAACAAAGGGAAGGGCTTCTATTTATAGGAAAAAGTGAACTTCTAACCAAGCCAACTGATTCTAGAATTTTCCGGATCAGTTTGGTCAATTTTTGACCATTTTTGGGTCAGTTTTGGTCACTTTTTGGATCTAACTGAAACAGGAGAGAGGAGAGATAAAAATATCCCATTATTTGGGAGTTTAAAACTCATTCAAGCATGTGAAATAGGTGCCTCCTTCATGAGGGGAATTCCCCCATGCAGAGGTGTCAAAAATGCATCATTTCACCTAAATATCTCTCTTTTTTAACTATTATCCTTGTCCTTAGTCAACTCTTCATCTTATGTGAGTATTTACTCATTTTTGGGGGATTTTTCTTTTATTCTTCTATTTATCTCCTCCCTACATTTGGATGAATCTTATTGGTCCATAGGAACCTTAATTTAAAATTTCAAAAAAAATCTTGACCCCCAGGATAATGCCTCTTGAACAGATTATACTTAATTTCTAATACACCCTCTGAAAATCTTTTTGAACTTCTGTTTCAAGGGAACTTATTTTAATAAGATGAGATATTTTTCTATCCAAAAATATTTAAAAACTGAGTTACCACTCTCTAGAAGATTTTCTCTCTCTAGGGCAAAACTGGTAGAAACAAGATCTTTTATATTTCTGAAGAGGGATTTAATTACAGGGAAAGATGCTGGACATCTTGAGAGGCTGGGGAGGAATCTTACATTCTCTCCCACTTGAAAACGTGAGATGCCCTCATCTCGCAAACTGGGGGTAATCTCGCAACACATCGGCTTTATTCTCCCAGATGGCATCTGCAAAAGGATAGAACTTCCATTTTACCAATAATTCTCTGAGAATTCTGTTCCTGAGAATCTTTTCTCGAACATCGAGAATTTCTTTAGGTTGGAGTTCCATCTGCTCTTGGGTTGAAGAGGTTAGGATTTCATCATCAAGCATATGATTTGGGCTTGGCACATATTTCTTTAGAAGGCTTACATGAAATACATTATGAACTTTGAGATGAGGAGGCAAAAGAAGCTGGTAGGCTAAGTCACCTACTTTCTTTGTAATCAGATATGGCCCACAATATCTGGGGGATAACTTCTTGTACTTCCCAAGAGATAAAGAACTTCGTTTGGGCCGTACTCGAATGAAGACCATATCTGCTTCTTTGAATTCTCTATCTGTCCTCTTCTTATCTGCATATTGCTTCTTTGAATTCTCTATCTGTCCTCTTCTTATCTGCATATTGCTTCTGTCTATCCTGGGCAACTTTTATATCTTTACGAATTGCCTACATCTTTACGAATTGCCTACATCTTCTTTGAATTCTCTATCTGTCCTCTTCTTATCTGCATATTGCTTCTGTCTATCCTGGGCAGCTTTTATATCTTTACGAATTGCCTACATCTGCTGCTCCATGTTGTCAAGCATCTGTCTGGACATCTCGACCCTAATCAATGGGTCAGACCAAGTTAATGGAGTTAAGCAATCTTGTCCATACAGAGCTTTAAAAGGGCTCATCCTGATACTTCGGTGATAAGAAGCATTGTAGGCGAATTTGACTAGGTGTAGATAGCTTAGCCATTTCTTGGGTTCCCTGCCAACAGCATGACCGAAGTATATCTTCGATTACTTGGTTTACCCTTTCAGTTTGACCATCGGTCTCAGGGTGATAAGCTATGCTGAGATCCAAGAAAGTTCCCACTGCTTTGAAAAATGCAATCCAGAACCTTGAAGTAAACTTGGGATCTCGATCACTTACTATTCTCCTGGGTAGGCCATGCAATCTGAAGATTTCTTTGAGGAACACTCTGGCCACATCCACTGTGCAGTGTAGGTTTCTTTTACTGGGATCAGATGGGCAACTTTGGTTAGTCTGTCACCTACCACAAAAATGGAGTTGTAACCTGATTGCACTGAAGGTAATCTAGTAATAAAATCCATACTGATACATTCCCACTTCATCTGGGGGATGTCCAATGGATGTAACTTCCCAGGCATTTTTACTCTCTCAGCTTTGACTTTCTGGCATGTCAGACATTGACGTACATGATTCAGTACATCTTTTTTCAGACCAGGCCAAAAGAAGCTTTTCTTTACAGACATGTAGGTTTTGATGAAACCTGGATGTCCTGCTATAAGGCTGTCATGGGCTTCATTCAGAATTTCGTCCTTGGTTCCCTCATCATTGGGAATGCATAGCCTGCGATTATAATACATAATGCCATCATCCAGGCTGTACCCTTGTACTTTGTTCAACTCCTGTGGAGTTTTGCTTTCCTGCATAAGTAGGGTAGCAATAGGGCCAAAGAATCTATCCTGCATCACTTGCTTGAATAATCAAAGGATTTGATATTACAGTAATTGTAAGCAAGGAGGCTTTTCTGCTGAGGGCATCTGCTACCACATTCTCTTTGCCTGGGCGGTACTTGATTTTAAAATCAAATTCCTGCAAGGTCTGCATCCACCTTCTTTGGCGCATGTTGAGATCCTTCTGAGTGAAGATCCACTTTAAGCTCTCATGATCTATCATCAAAGTGAATCTTTGTCCCAGTAGGTAATGTCTTCACAACTTGAGGGCATATACTACTGAAAGTAGTTCCAAGTCGTGGACAGCATAATTCCTCTCATGCGTTCTGAATTTTCGGGATTCATAGGCCACTGCATGACCTTCCTGCATAAGTGCACCTCCCAGGGCAAAACCACTTGCATCAGTTACTACCTCAAAGGGGAGAGAGAAATCTGGCAGCTTTAGAACGGGACTGGTTACCAAGGCGGTCTTCAGCTTATCAAAAGCACTCTGACACCTGGCAGACCACTGAAATGGGGTATTCTTTTTGAGCAGGTTAGTCAGGGGGGAAGCTATGAGAGCATACTTTGGTATAAAAATCCTATACCAACCGGTCAATCCCAAGAATCCTCTGACTTCTTTCACTGTCTTTGGTTCAGGACAATCTGTGACTACTTGGACTTTTGTAGAATTTGGATAAATTCTATCTTTGGATACTAGAAAGCCCAAGTATTCAACATGGTCCGGTAGAGAAAGTGCATTTGCTCTTTTTTGCAAAGAGTTGGTGCTTCCTTAGAATCTCAAGAACTCTTCTGACATGAGTCTCATGGTCAGCAGTATTCTTTGAGTAAATCAGAATGTCATCAAAGAAAACTAGAACAAAATCATCCAAGTATTCTCTGAGGATGTCCTGCATTAGGCGATTGAATGTAGCGGGGGCATTAGTTAATCCAAATGGCATGACAGTAAATTCATAATACCCATAGCGAGTATTGATGGCTGTTTTTGGTATATCTTGATCATTGATCCTGATCTGGTAATACCCGAATTTGAGATCTATCTTTGTGAAGATCTGGGCTCCATTTAGCCTATCCAAAAGCTCATCAATTCTTGGGATAGGATACTTATTCTTAACTGTCAGCTGAATTAGACCTCTATAGTCCACACAGAGTCTAAGTGTTCCATCTTTCTTTTTCTGAAAGAGAATTGGCATACCCCAAGGTGAAACACTAGGTCTTACAAACCCTTGTTCTAAGAGCAGCCTAAGCTGTTCCTTGAGTTTGATGGCTTCAGGAATTGGCATTTTGTACGTGCGTAGGGCTATTGGCTGAGCTCCGGGGGTCAATTCAATCACATGATCTACTTCCCAAATTGGAGGCATTTCAATTAGTTCTGTTGGGAATAGATCATCAAACTTAACCATTCTGGTTCTTTAGCCTTAAGCTTTGAGTCTATTGGGTTCATTTTGACAACATAAATTTGCTGCTTCTGCCTAAGTCCTTTCAGCAACCTGGAAGCTTTTACTAACTGAAGGTTTGGGGATCTGGAAACTCCAGTTCCTTGAACTTTGTTCCCGTGAAGGTCATGGAAGGAAATGGTTCCATTGTGACAGTGTATGTCAGCTTGATTTTTGTGGAGCCAATCCATCCTGTCAAAAACTCCCAGAGGTAAGACTTTAAACTGACAGTCGGTTACATTACCATCTAGTTTGAACTAGATAAGGTCTGTCTCATGGTGAGTGAAAAGAGTCTTCCCACTGGCCAATTCAACTTGCATAGGTTTCCCTAATTTCTGTTCTAAGACTAGCTTACGCAAGCATCCAGGGAAAATGAATGAATGAGAATTGCCTAAATCAATCAAAAGCTTAAAAGGCTTACCCTGATACTCTGCTAGAGTATGGATGACTCCGGAGAACTGCTGGTTAGGCCCTTGATTTTCAATTGCACCATAGATCTTCCCTCTTTCCTCTTCTACTACTTCTGAAATTGTGACCGCTCTGGCTCTGCTATACAGTTTGAGGTGGAAACTCTTTCTCTTTGGTTGCCCCAGTTCTGGGAAGGAATTCTGAGATTACTCTGGACAGAGGTAGATGGCTGAGCTGGAGTTCTTCTGGGGTTACCTTGGCTTGGACGAGACGGACCTTGATTAGATTGGTATGAAGGGGTTGGTGTCTAAATTCGGGGTCCTTGACTTCCCTATCCCCTTGACATGGCAAGAGTCGGGCAGTCTTTTAACTGGTGACCAAAACCCTGGCATCCAAAACATCGATTTTTAGTTCTGAGCTCATTCCTCTGATTTCTTGAAAGAGGCAGGGCTCCTGAGAAAGTATTCTGGGGGAAGGTTCTTCCTTCACTTCTGAATCTTCCTGCATCCTGATTCTGATTCGGGCCTTGCTGCCTCTTTGGGGGTGGAAAGTTTGAAGTACTTCCCTGGGCTTGGAATCTTTT
Organism: Cibotium barometz; assembly: GCF_041138505.1. Taxonomy (NCBI): domain Eukaryota; kingdom Viridiplantae; phylum Streptophyta; class Polypodiopsida; order Cyatheales; family Cibotiaceae; genus Cibotium; species Cibotium barometz. The sequence continues at coordinate 5,297,164 of NC_141061.1, forward strand.
AAAGTTAGAGGGTGCAGGCTTTGGCGGGACCTTTACTACAAACGCTTTGGCAAAATCTTTTGCCATTCTTACTGCTTCAGCCATGGACACTGGCTTGGCATTTTTGACCAGTGTCTCCAAGGGTTCGTTCATTCCCCGAATGAACCTAGCCATGAGTTGCTCTTCATCTAGAGGCGGTGAATATTTGAGTAGAAGCGCAAAGGCCTGGTGATATTCCTCGATGGTTTTGCTCTCCTGCTTTAGCTCTAAGAATTCGTTCATTTTGGTTTCCAAAAATCCAAGAGGACAAAATCTCTTTCTTAGATAGGTTTTTAGATCATTCCAGGACTGAGTATTTCTGTCCAAACGGTTGGTGTCACAGTGGTTCCTCCATGCTACCCTGGCTGTTTCCACTATTTTTAGCCGGGCAAGAGCCATTTTGCTCCACTCATTGTAGCCTGTGACATCAAAATACTCTTCCATGGCTTCCACCCATTTCTCCACGGCCTCACCCAGGTTCTTCCCTTCTCCTTTGAAGGGTCCTGGCTGAGTCCTATATGAAGAGCCTTGCGAACATCAGGGTCAAGCTCGTCATCTTCAGAGATAGGGTCTGGCTGATGGCCACGGTTTCCTCGTCTCATGATTCTGCCAAAAATTTATATATTATTAAATTTTTATTTTGATATTATCCACGCGATCCTAAGACTTAAGAGGTTCGAAAAACAATTTCTTTAAACAAGACAATGATCTTATTGGAGATCTATGACATATGTCCGATAACAGATTTTTCTTTATCAGATCGTCGGTAAACAATCACTTATACAACAGGAAATTTTTCTCCGAAAAACATTTTCTTATTTATATAAAAGTTGCAATATGTACATAGAGCAGCTCGGCTCCAGAATTCAAAATCTCCTCGGTAGACGCATATGACGACGGTACTGGGCCATAGCCATGCCCTGATACAAACATCCACTTTACTGACAAGGGAGCTATTATCTTCCACTTAGGAATAAAGCAACTAAGGAGTCTGTAGACTTGGCATGAAAGTCTGAAATTCCAAGGCGTTGAATGATATAGAATGATGTCGCGCACCATTTTTAGCTTTAACAGGATCATAGCCAATGAGAGGTTCTGCCACAGTATTGCACGGCGGTCGCAGGAGGCGTGAACATACTGCCTTGCAAACCACTTATGATGTCGTCTCTCCGCTGGGTCAGGAAAATATAATTCCTCGAAATGGCTTGCGAGTCTTGCTCGGCTTGTTCGAGTTGAAGCGGACGAGATGAGATGCTCGAAGGCGAATGCAGTCATATCTTGAGACTGGGTGAGGTCGGGGGAAGTATGGAACTTCCATCTATAATTTTCAATTCAATTTATAAGTTTTCAATTTTTTTGAAGTTTATTCAACATAATATTAGCAAGTGAAAAACATTATTTCCCAAATTTTCATTAAAATTTAGGTAATTTCTGCTCTGATACCAACTGTGAGATCCCTCTGCCCCCTCCGCGCACCGGTCTCCGGTAGCTGACAGTGGAAGTAGCCCCCTTGTGCGTGGGGCAGGGTTTCTCACACGGGGCCTCGCCCTCGAATGTCTGAGCATGAGACTAGGCTAGTGGTCACTCCGAAAACCAAAACCGGGAAAAATTTCCCATGCCCGGAAAGCGGGGACGATTCCACCTTTTTGAATTTTTCTTAACGAGTTTTCTAACGAGATCACTTCTAAACTATCCTTCACCTGAATAAACCAGATAGAAGGAAACTATCATTGATATAATTTGATCATCTAAGTAAATTTCAACGCTTTTTCCTGATCAAGATCAAGCACAGCCGTTGATCCACTCAATTGAGAAATTTATCAGGGAAACTAACTAGCTAATCGAATCCTAGCGTAATCCTAAGATTTTTCAATTTGATTATTAAAACTCCACTGATTCCAGCCTAACCCCATCCGGCCCATGGGTTAGCCACCACCCTGCCACTGGAATTGGTGGAACCAAACAAGTACTCACCCACCCATAATTGAAATGCCTTTCTTAACTTTAGCTTTAGAAAATAGATACGCACACACTCCTCTTTAAAACTTTAATAAAAACAATCCATTGACAAACAATTTATTGGTTACACATGTCATACTTCAAAATTTCCATTGAGTCTTTGTTTCTCACAAAACAGTATCACTCTAGACTCTCCGTTGTTGAGACCAGCGAGTCAACAATGAGATCTAGTGATAGATTACAATAACATTGGTCTGTCATACAATATCTTCCTCGACATATGAATGGGTGTCCTCGGCATCGCGAGCCCGTGCATCGCTTGGTCAGAACCCTCTAGGATCCTCCTTAGGTGTCCTGGCACTTCACTCAGGGACCGCTTCGTCGGCCCTCGTCCATCGTACCAGAAGCGCATCATTTTAACCATACCGAGGCCGACATGCTTTGCCGCATGAGCTGTCCCTTGAACACTCCCCGCCAGCTGTTGCAACCGAACTTCCCTTAGATAAACATATATGCCAAATGCTCCCTCCACATTCTGGCGTAAGACAGTCTTTTAAGAAAACAGGGTTTCTATGCAAGTTTATAGTTTTGAATTTGTTTGAAAACCATGAATAATCTTAAATCCGTATCTCAATACTTCTAGATCCACGTGTGAATTCCAAACAAAATTCCTTGAATTCTGTTAACTTGATCCTCAGATCAAAATCAAAAGTCTTAAATTAGTTTCAAATTCGGTGGGGGATTTGAGTACATTTGGGCACAATGTCATTGGTTGAATTTGACGAAGGAATTAGGTCTTGGTCAATAGTCTGAATCTGAGTTTGGGTCTGGAAAGATTCTTCTTAAACTATCTCTCTCGAAGGTACTATTTCAATTTCTCTTTTTCTAAATTTTGCTTGACGAATATTTGCTTACAGGTCTCTAAAACATGAATTTCTTATGAGGAATAAGATAGTCATTTATCTCGATCTCTGACTTCGATAGTTTTATTGAATTTTCTCATTACCATCTTAGTGAATATGAAACGGTAGCATTTCTTCTCACAGATTATCTACTTATTCATTTTTTTAATTTTTATGAAAATTAAATAGAGGATTAAGGAGAACCCTTATTTAATTATAAAGATTCTATATGCATCTAATTATCCATAAAATCCGATTCTGATGAAAGTCACACTTTTATCATCATAAAAAAATCATTTATGATGAAAATCACTCTTTTAATAATAAAACTATCTTTTATGCACCCATTTAAAAATAATTTATGATGAAAATCACACTTTTAATATAAAAAAATATCTTTTATGCACCCATTTATGCATAAAAACCATTTATGATGAAAGTAACACTTTTATAATTTTAAAAAAAAACTCTTTTATGCATACTTCTATGCATGAAATTCAAATATGATAAAAAGTAACACTTTTATAATAAAAAAATAATCTTTTATGCATACTTCTATGCATAAATATCAAATATGATAAAAGAACACTTTTATAATAAAAAAATAAGCTTTTATGCATACTTCTATGCATAAATATCAAATATGATAAAAGTAACACTTTTATAATAAAATATAATCTTTTATGCATACTTCTATGCATGAAAATCAAATATGATAAAAGTAATACTTTTATAATAAAAAATAATCTTTTATGCATACTTCTATGCATGAAAATCAAATATGATAAAAGTAATACTTTTATAATAAAAAATAATCTTTTATGCATACTTCTATGCATGAAAATTAAATATGATAAAAGTAACACTTTTATAATAAAAATAATCTTTTATGCATACTTCTATGCATGAAAATCAAATATGATAAAAGTAACACTTTTATAATAATAATAATAATCTTTTATGCATACTTTTATGCATAAAAATCAAATATGATAAAAGTAACACTTTTACAATAAAAACATATTCTTTTATGCCTAAAAATCCATTTTGATGAAAGTAACACTCTCATAATAAAAGAAAATTATTCCTTTGTGCATAAAAATCTATTTTGATGAAAGGAACACTTTCGTAATAAAAGAAAATTATTTCTTTATGCAGAAAAATCTATTTTGATGAAAGTAATACTTTCATAATAAAATAAAATTATTTCTTTATGCATAAAAATAATAATAATCAATATGCATCTTCTATGCATGAAAATGACACTTTTAGAGTATAGAATTGATAAGAATTACTCTTTTAGCATAATAAAAGATAATTCTTATTTCCAAAAATTTTACCATAACCTCCTTTGTATGGCTGACCATTTTTTAATTTTTCCTACTTAATTTTGTCATAAAAATTAACTCTAATTGATTTAAACTAATCTATACTAATCAAAATTCACTTATACAAGAGAAACTATTATAAAAAGTTTAATTCCATCAATTATCACTTAGCTAGGATAAAGAAGGGTTGATTCTAAGAAGAGAGAGAGGAAAAGCCTTTCGATCAAGGCAAAACATCCATTTATCACTTCAAACAATCATAAACATTAGAAAAACATAAAACCAATAAAGAAAAATACAAGAATCTCTACTAACATAATTTCTTGGAGCTTTCCTTTGGCTTGATGGTTTGAGGGTTCAACTCTTGTTTGTAACAAGAGTGGCCACCAATCTTTGGAAGAGGGGAATGTCAAAAACTAGTGAATTATTAATAAATTCACAGTTCTTGGCTTAGGAGGAGCAGAGTAACAGTGCACAAAACACTATTGAGTTTCAACAAAGGGGAGGGCTTCTATTTATAGGAAAAAGTGAACTTCTAACCAAGCCAACTGATTCTAGAATTTTTCAAATCAGTTTGGTCAATTTTTGACCATTTTTGGGTCAGTTTTGGTCACTTTTTGGATCTAACTAAAACAGGAGAGAGGAGAGATAAAAATATCCCATTATTTGGGAGTTTAAAACTCATTCAAGCATGTGAAATAGGTGCCTCCTTCATGAGGGAAATTCCCCCATGCAGAGGTGTCAAAAATGCATCATTTCGCCTAAATATCTCTCTTTTTTAACTATTATCCTTGTCCTTAGTCAACTCTTCATCTTATGTGAGTATTTACTCATTTTTGAGGGATTTTTCTTTTATTCTTCTATTTATCTCCTCCCTACATTTGGATGAATCTTATTGGTCCATAGGAACCTTAATTTAAAATTTCAAAAAAATCTTCACCTCCAGGATAATGCTTCTTAAACAGATTATACTTAATTTCTAATGCACCTTCTGAAAATCTTTTTGAACTTCTGTTTCAGGGGAACTTATTTTAATAAGATGAGATAATTTTTCTATCCAAAAATATTTAAAAACCTAGTTATCACTCTCTAGAAGATTTTCTCTCTCTAGGTCAAAACTGGTAGAAACAAGATCTTTTATATTTCTGAGGAGGGATTTGATTATAGGGGAAGATGCTGGACATCTTGACAGGCTGGGGAGGAATCTTACATTCAAGATGTTAAGAGTTATATTCTGTGAGATAGGTTGCAGTGAAGCAACTCGCCTTGGGAAATCTTGGAACTTGTGATAAATGCCACATCATTCACATATGGGGTGCAAGGTGTCAGTGAATGTGGGCATGGAAGTATTTCAAACTGTGCATTCTGCCACTTTGTGTGGTCCACGATAATAGAAACACTAAAGTGTTTATTTAACTGCTTCTTGAGAAGTTTCTACCCTTTGGAGTGTGTTTGTTTAGGGCACGGCAGATGGAGATTTTAAGTTAATTATAGGTGAATTAGGACATTGCGGTGTGTCATGACCAAAGGTTTTGCAATATATGCAGTAAAAAAAAATTAGGTGCATTATACACACAATGGGGCTTGGGATGGACGTGATGACAATGAACATAAGGCATTTCGTCCATCACTTTAAGAGGCATTAAGGATGTTTGGTTTTGAGACGAGGCTCATCCTCTCTTGGAGATTTTGGTTCAAAGCTTTTAAGCAAGGCTGTGTAGAATTCATGGAATTTCTTTAGCCTTTGCTTCACTTGGTTTAGATGAGGAACATCTTGTATCATGATCATCCTTCATCATGTTTTCATTTAATCATATTGCTTCTTTACAACATTGATCGAATTTTTTTGGATTGGATACAATGATCAAGTTATGTCAGCTATTATTCTTAAGCCCATCATGATCAACTCAGCATTGTAAGGGGCACCGCGCAACGAATTCAGGGGTGCTAGCAGCGGAAGTAGCACATCTTGCACAAGGCAAGGTCCCACACTCAGGGCCTCGCCCACCACGGATATCTGGACAAGAGACTAATCCATCCGTTCTTCCAAATTTGAACCCGAAAAAACTTCCCTTACCCGGAAAGCACGCGCGATTCCTCCAGGATAACTTTTCTCTAACGTAGTCAAAAGCCTTAACTAACTGAACTGATCTGACCAAACCTATAAGTCCCATAGTCAGATCAGGGAAAAGATTGTACTTGGATCATAGAGACCAATGCTTTTTTCCTCATTGAGAGGCACAGCCATTGATTCTTTTCCATAGAACAATTTTTGTTCGGGATTTACTTCATCTATCGAACCAGAACAGAATTGAGTCTCAATTTAGGGATCCATCAGTCCAGCCTAACCCCGTCCAGTCCCATAGGTTAGCCAACCGCCCAACCACTGTAGTGTTGGGATCCATTTAAGAATTTGGTTAGGTTGTCCCAGGTACCAGGGAAAAGAGTTCCTAGGCCCCCTAGCCGGATATTCATGCAAACGTAAAACTAGTCACACCACTTACACACCCAATATGAAATTGCCTTTTTCACGGATTCAATAGTCTTTAAAACAATCATTTAATGAAACCATAGTGTCACTGATCATAATCCTCTAATTATCCAATTGAATCCTTATTTCCAAACATTCCTTCATCGGTGTATCTATGGCATCATTAGAAACCAAAACGCTCACCCCCTGTACACTTAGGGGCCTTTTTGATACTTCCTAGCTCATAGTAGTAACCGGTGAAAAGATGCAGGGGAGAAGAGAGCTTGAGCTCTCGCAAGCACACACACACACTCACAAAACCCTAAAAGAGAACACATAAGGTGAGAGGCTAAAAGTCTTCTTCTTCTTCACTCAACACTCAACACACCATATACAAAGATAAGAGTACACACATATGAAAAGGTACTCAACCAAATACATATTAGGGTTCTCTATAGTGTGAACCCAACTAAATGAGCTGGCGCTATAACTATGCCAGTCTAGAATGGCTGTCACATAGCCTCTCATCCCACTGGCCGCATATCACCCATGATCTCACCAACCATGCCAGTGGTGTAAGTGTGGGGCCTATCCCCCAAGCAATTCATCAGTGTCCACCACCGCCTCACTAGATGAGCTCGACATCTCAACACTCCCCCTCGAGCTCAACTCCATCTCATGTACACCAAGCGAAGCCCTGAATCTGCGGAGCTTCTCTGTACACCCAATCCTTTGGTGAAGATGTCAGCTACCTGATCCTATGTGCTGACATAAACAAGGTCAACGTCTCCTGCCAAGACCTTCTCTCTGACAAAATAGTAGTGGACCTCTATATGCTTTGTGCGAGCATGAAAAACTAGGTTCCTGGTGGCCAACTATTATTGCTACTGTTGTCACAAAAAATGACAACTTGTCTATCCAGTGATAGACCCAAATCTGCAAGTAGCTTTCTCAACCAAGCTACCTTACATGCTGCCATAGCAACACCTCTGTACTGGATAGAGCAACCGTAGGCTGCTTCTTGCTACTACAAGTCGCAACAGCACTCCCCAAAGAAAACATGAAGCCACTAGTAGATCTTCTATCTGATATACTACTAACCCAATCAGCATCTGCGTACCCATGTACACATATCTCTGTCCCTTTTTCATAAAATAGTCCACAATGTAAAGTAGACCTCACATACCTCACTATGCATCTCAATGCATCCAAATGCGGCTTCCAAAGGAACTTGCATAAATTGACTCACCAACCCAACAGCATAGCTCAAATCTAGCCTGGTGATCGTCATGTAGATCAAGCTTCCTACTATGCACCTATACATAGTAGGATCCTTCAAAATCTCTCCTGAATCTGCACTCAACTTGCCATTTTGATCCGATGGAACTGAGATAGGCTTACAGCTTGTCATACCATACTTGGACAACATGTCCAAGCCATACTGTCTCTGCAGTAATCCAATACCATGTGGTGATCTAATGACCTCAATACCCAAGAAATATCTGAGCTCTCCCAAGTCCATCTCAAACTTCTATCTAAGCAAGATCTTTACATTAAAGATCTTTGCATCATGGTCCCCCGTAATGATTAGGTCATCTACATAGATGACAACAAGCAAAACCCCTCTATCACTGTGTCTCACATATAGTGAGAAATCTGCATTGGCTACATGAAAGCCAATAGTGACAAGATATTCAAAAATCTTGTCAGACTATGCTCTTGGTGCTTATTTTAAGCATACAAGGATTTCTTCAACCTGCAAACATGCGCGGGGTGACTCACATCCTGTAAGGTTCCCTTTTTAATTAGGAGACCTCTTCTTGATTAACATGGAAGGACTCATGTCCTTCTTGACACTTTCTATATAAAAAAACCTTTATCACAGACTCTGGCTATAATTATGGCTATAATTAACATGGAAGGACTCATGTCCTTCTTGACACTTTCTATATAAAAAAACCTTTATCACAGACTCTGGCTATAATTATGGCTTCTGAAAGAGAGGATGGTTTTGAATTCTCTTGACGAGGTTCTTCAATGGTAGATTAAGCTTCCAAATGAATCTATGGAGAAGAGTTACCTCATCCATCTCTGGAGCAAATCGGAGAAGTTTAACAAAAGTTTGGTGGTATTCTTTTAGGGTCTTCCCTTCTTGGGTTAGCTCTAAAAATTTGTTCATTTTATCCTCTTGAAATCCTAGAGGACAAAACCTTTCACGAAGGTGTACTTTCATGGCATCTCATAACTAATTCTAGCTCCAGTTGTGGTTAGATTGACAATAGTGCTTCCAACTAATTTGGCATTTCTTACAATTTTTAGATGAGCAAGGTTGAACTTGCTTCTTTCATTGTATCAATGAAAAGCTCAAAACTATCAAATACTTATCATAGCACCACATCTAAAGGCACTCTGGATTAATATATGTGAGATCTTTATTTTTTTGAGAATTACTGGTGCCTTGGGATTGACACATCCAAAGATTATCAGGATTAACATATCTGAGATGATTAGTTTTTCTGAAAATTACACATTTAGTATCTTGGGATTAACACATCTAAGAGCATGATCCTCTAGGAATTACACATCCGAGACCCATGTTTGTCTGAGATGGGTTTAAAATCTTGGATGATTGTCCTAGTGTAAAGCATCCAATGGATGGCATTCACATGTCAACTATTCAAACCTTAATGGAGTCATAATCTTAATAATTTATAATATACGAACTAATGAGATATATCCTGAAACTTTCTCTAAACAAAGTTTCAGTCTATCCTTCTATTTAGTCTCTCACTAGTTTCTTAATTTGATCACCCTATGTTTTTCCTCACAAAAGGTTCTCTCCCCAATCTTATTTCTCAAATTTATTGTACAAATATCTTGCGTGTGCACCCCCAAGATATAAGCACAATTTCATAGGATGATTGTCTCAACATGTGAGGATATTCAAATCACTTCTATGGCTAGTAGAGATGATTGATTCGTCCTCATATGATAAACAATCACTTGTTTTAATCCTTTTGATAGTTAACCTTTGAAAAACAAATCCTAGGAACTAAGATCGGCTCTGATACCACTTGTAAGGTTCCCCCCTTCCACAAATAGGGAAAACGCTTAAGATAGTCCACTAAGTCTTATCTTGAAGAAAATTTCCTACTCATCGACACCTTGACCATGCAGAGATTCAAGGATACAATTCATAGATAAGACCTAGTTCTATCTCGCAATGGGAGCATGGTCTTCTAAAAATCAAACCACCCATAGGGTAATTGATCATAATTTGGGCAACTACTAGTCTTGATTCCTTAGAGACCGCTTTTTTCCTCATCCATGCAAGGCATAGCCACCGCTGGCCTACTCTTCTAGAATAGAATTGCTGGAGAACCTATTTATCTAACAACGTATGGCTTTCACTTAATATGTTGGAAAGCTACCCGACTAATTGGGTCCACCCGTCTGTAGGATGGTGCCGTCGGGGCATTCCATCCTCCCACTTTCCACCCTACTCACGCATCAATTTGTTTTCTAATTGATCCTACCACAGTGTTCGACATAAATAAACATGTTCCTTAAGTAAGGCCCTTTTCACAAGGTTTGTTAAAACAGCCTTTTTCCACAATACAATAATGGCAAGACAAGATTTATAAAAACAAAGTCTAAACATGGATCAATTTCATACAAGCCAAACCAGCTCTCTTATTCTTTTCTTTTATACTGCCGATGATCTAGAATTCGGCCTTCCCGCCTCTACATACTGGGCAAAACCCTACGGGACCATACACCTCATCGTCGGCCGGCTGGCGAGGACTCAAGCCGGCCTGTCGCCCTCTCAAGCTCCATCGCTCGATCCTCCCGCCCCTCAGAGGGATGTTTGCGCACTAGGGTGGGCTAATTCACCGCACTAGCCTGGGCCCTCAGAACTAGGCAGCATCACAATCACTCGCCTCAATCGGCAAACCTCATTCTTCCAATGGTATGAGGGATACCATGGGCCAACTCTGGGCCTTGCTAACGTCTCCGCCATCCGGCTATACAAGCACAAGAACGGGGCAGCGTCAAGGCAGGGAGAGTTGTACCTGTACCTTAATTTAACCAAGATAACAATCCATTTACTCACTAAACCATAGGACTAGAATCCATGTTACCTTCTTAAGAAAACAATCCTTTTCACAAAGATTTTAATATTTCAACTTGATATTGCGACGATAAGACATTCTTTATTAAGGCATATGCTGTTGTTTAAAAGAATACAAACTTTAAATAGTAAATCAATCAAATAGATCACTATAATCAATAGAGAAGCCGGGGCCATACCTCAACCCCTAAGAATGATATATAATTGAAAAACAAAATATGTATATTATATACCTTATAGAAATTTATCGTTTATCGTTGCCTTTGCTCATTAACAAGAGCTTTAGAACTTGACATATGAGAATAGAGTCTTCTAATGCCTTCTCTTATGATTGAAATCATCCGATCATCCCCAAGCTTCATCTCCTCTTACTCGTACTGTGACTCTTCTCTCTTTCTAAGATCTATGGCAAAATAGCCTCCTCTTACAGAACTACAACATACTATTCTTTCTCTAAAAGAAAAGCTATGGAGTTTTTATCTCCTCCTCCGAAAAGACCATAGCAATCTAAGCTTCTTTTCTAAGATATTAGATAAGAATGAAGGGATATATACATCTCAAACTCTAGGATTACCTTGAGGCTACTTGCTGCCTTCTCACAGTTTTCTCTGTGTAGAGACCCTGACAGAAACAATAAATTGTTTCGGCCATAACTCTCCGACAAAAACTCAGATTATAGACGTATAACCAGTCAAAAGAACGGGAAAACATCTGGTCTATAAGCGAGCGTGGGCAAAATAGGCAAAAACGTCTGTATATAGCCACAAACGCACCATCTTTACAAATGCGTTGTTTTTCCATATTTTTAGTATGCATGGACTCTAAATGTGTAAAAGTACTCTAAATATGACCTCTTATCACCTAAATTCAAAATTCTATTTTTGGAGATACTTATCTCTTAAGAGAACTATTCTTATGTTCTTTATTTCTTTTAGGATTTTTGGATCTAATATTTTTATTCTAACACTTTCCTAATGTTTCTAGCCTTGTTTTCTCACTCTTCTCTAATTACACTCTCTTTCCTTATTGAAATCTATATTAAAAGAGACACATACATACATGGCTTAGGAGATCCTCATAACCAGGTGGCTGTAACTTATACACTTCTTCCTACAAATCCCCATGCAAGAATGCATTCTTTACATCCATCTGATGTAAAGACCATTGCTTTGACGCAGCCACTGCTATCACAACCCTCACTGTTGCCATCTTGGCAACTGGGCTGAAAGTTTCGTCATAATCAATGCCATATGTCTGCGCATATCCTTTGGCTACCAATCTAGCCTTGTACTTGCTTATGCTTCCATCACTGTTATGTTTTACTTTGTACACCCACTTGTATCCAATGGATGAGCAAGGTTGAACTTGCTTCTTTCATTGTATCAATGAAAAGCTCAAAACTATCAAATACTTATCATAGCACCACATCTAAAGGCACTCTGGATTAATATATGTGAGATCTTTATTTTTTTGAGAATTACTGGTGCCTTGGGATTGACACATCCAAAGATTATCAGGATTAACATATCTGAGATGATTAGTTTTTCTGAAAATTACACATTTAGTATCTTGGGATTAACACATCTAAGAGCATGATCCTCTAGGAATTACACATCCGAGACCCATGTTTGTCTGAGATGGGTTTAAAATCTTGGATGATTGTCCTAGTGTAAAGCATCCAATGGATGGCATTCACATGTCAACTATTCAAACCTTAATGGAGTCATAATCTTAATAATTTATAATATACGAACTAATGAGATATATCCTGAAACTTTCTCTAAACAAAGTTTCAGTCTATCCTTCTATTTAGTCTCTCACTAGTTTCTTAATTTGATCACCCTATGTTTTTCCTCACAAAAGGTTCTCTCCCCAATCTTATTTCTCAAATTTATTGTACAAATATCTTGCGTGTGCACCCCCAAGATATAAGCACAATTTCATAGGATGATTGTCTCAACATGTGAGGATATTCAAATCACTTCTATGGCTAGTAGAGATGATTGATTCGTCCTCATATGATAAACAATCACTTGTTTTAATCCTTTTGATAGTTAACCTTTGAAAAACAAATCCTAGGAACTAAGATCGGCTCTGATACCACTTGTAAGGTTCCCCCCTTCCACAAATAGGGAAAACGCTTAAGATAGTCCACTAAGTCTTATCTTGAAGAAAATTTCCTACTCATCGACACCTTGACCATGCAGAGATTCAAGGATACAATTCATAGATAAGACCTAGTTCTATCTCGCAATGGGAGCATGGTCTTCTAAAAATCAAACCACCCATAGGGTAATTGATCATAATTTGGGCAACTACTAGTCTTGATTCCTTAGAGACCGCTTTTTTCCTCATCCATGCAAGGCATAGCCACCGCTGGCCTACTCTTCTAGAATAGAATTGCTGGAGAACCTATTTATCTAACAACGTATGGCTTTCACTTAATATGTTGGAAAGCTACCCGACTAATTGGGTCCACCCGTCTGTAGGATGGTGCCGTCGGGGCATTCCATCCTCCCACTTTCCACCCTACTCACGCATCAATTTGTTTTCTAATTGATCCTACCACAGTGTTCGACATAAATAAACATGTTCCTTAAGTAAGGCCCTTTTCACAAGGTTTGTTAAAACAGCCTTTTTCCACAATACAATAATGGCAAGACAAGATTTATAAAAACAAAGTCTAAACATGGATCAATTTCATACAAGCCAAACCAGCTCTCTTATTCTTTTCTTTTATACTGCCGATGATCTAGAATTCGGCCTTCCCGCCTCTACATACTGGGCAAAACCCTACGGGACCATACACCTCATCGTCGGCCGGCTGGCGAGGACTCAAGCCGGCCTGTCGCCCTCTCAAGCTCCATCGCTCGATCCTCCCGCCCCTCAGAGGGATGTTTGCGCACTAGGGTGGGCTAATTCACCGCACTAGCCTGGGCCCTCAGAACTAGGCAGCATCACAATCACTCGCCTCAATCGGCAAACCTCATTCTTCCAATGGTATGAGGGATACCATGGGCCAACTCTGGGCCTTGCTAACGTCTCCGCCATCCGGCTATACAAGCACAAGAACGGGGCAGCGTCAAGGCAGGGAGAGTTGTACCTGTACCTTAATTTAACCAAGATAACAATCCATTTACTCACTAAACCATAGGACTAGAATCCATGTTACCTTCTTAAGAAAACAATCCTTTTCACAAAGATTTTAACATTTCAACTTGATATTGCGACGATAAGACATTCTTTATTAAGGCATATGCTGTTGTTTAAAAGAATACAAACTTTAAATAGTAAATCAATCAAATAGATCACTATAATCAATAGAGAAGCCGGGGCCATACCTCAACCCCTAAGAATGATATATAATTGAAAAACAAAATATGTATATTATATACCTTATAGAAATTTGTCGTTTATCGTTGCCTTTGCTCATTAACAAGAGCTTTAGAACTTGACATATGAGAATAGAGTCTTCTAATGCCTTCTCTAATGATTGAAATCATCCGATCATCCCCAAGCTTCATCTCCTCTTACTCGTACTGTGACTCTTCTCTCTTTCTAAGATCTATGGCAAAATAGCCTCCTCTTACAGAACTACAGCATACTATTCTTTCTCTAAAAGAAAAGCTATGGAGTTTTTATCTCCTCCTCTGAAAAGACCATAGCAATCTAAGCTTCTTTTCTAAGATATTAGATAAGAATGAAGGGATATATACATCTCAAACTCTAGGATTACCTTGAGGCTACTTGCTGCCTTCTCACAGTTTTCTCTGTGTAGAGACCCTGACAGAAACAATAAATTGTTTCGGCCATAACTCTCCGACAAAAACTCAGATTATAGTCGTATAACCAGTCAAAAGAACGGGAAAACATCTGGTCTATAAGCAAGCGTGGGCAAAATAGGCAAAAACGTCTGTATATAGCCACAAACGCACCATCTTTACAAACGCGTTGTTTTTCCATATTTTTAGTATGCATGGACTCTAAATGTGTAAAAGTACTCTAAATATGACCTCTTATCACCTAAATTCAAAATTCTATTTTTGGAGATACTTATCTCTTAAGAGAACTATTCTTATGTTCTTTATTTCTTTTAGGATTTTTGGATCTAATATTTTTATTCTAACACTTTCCTAATGTTTCTAGCCTTGTTTTCTCACTCTTCTCTAATTACACTCTCTTTCCTTATTGAAATCTATATTAAAAGAGACACATACATACATGGCTTAGGAGATCCTCATAACCAAGTGGCTGTAACTTATACACTTCTTCCTACAAATCCCCATGCAAGAATGCATTCTTTACATCCATCTGATGTAAAGACCATTGCTTTGACGCAGCCACTGCTATCACAACCCTCACTGTTGCCATCTTGGCAACTGGGCTGAAAGTTTCCTCATAATCAATGCCATATGTCTGCGCATATCCTTTGGCTACCAATCTAGCCTTGTACTTGCTTATGCTTCCATCACTGTTATGTTTTACTTTGTACACCCACTTGTATCCAATGGCTTTCTTGTTTTCAGGCAATCGCACTAAATCCCAAGTGTCATTTCCATATAGCACATCCATCTCCTCATCCATAGCTTTCTCCCAACACACATTTCCAAACAACAGCCTCATCTCAATGCATGTGGGCTCTACAACCTGCACAACTTTTGCCATGTATGCATAGTGATGTGCCACATAACCATCATAGGTAAACCTCTACACAGGATTCTTCACTCTCCTAGATCTTCGTAGCTTTGCATTCATTGTTCCATAGCCTTCTTTACACCAGGTGTTCTCATAGCTGGTATCCCACGATCCTCATCAAGGCTCATCTCTGAGCCACTAGACTCTCCATCAACATGAGAATGCCCTGCAGAAATGTCAGGCATACTAAGGGGCTCAACCACTTTCTCTTTGCCTTTATGTGATGTACTAACCACATTTGCAGGACTGGTATTATGATGCAGCCTATACCACTCCATGGTCTATCAACTGAACCACTAGATGAGGACTCTCCTAGTCCACTCAAAGACTTTGATTGCTGACTTGCATTCTGTGCAACCACATTTCCACTCACATCAGCCCCAATAGCTTCTTTTTCAGCAGCATACTAGCTACTCATCTCATCAAAAACAACATCCTTGCTTACCCTCAACTCACGTGTAGCAAGTTATAACACCTGTATCCCTTTTTCTCAAGGGAATACCCAATAAACACACATTTTTCAGTTTTTGGATCCAGCTTCGATCTCATCTCATCTGGCACATGCGCATATGCAATGCATCCAAAGACTTTTAGATGAGACAAATTAGGCTTTCTTCTAGTAAACCTCTCCTCTGGAGTTACATCATGTATGGCTGTTATTGGAGTCCTGTTCATGATGTAAACTGTTGTAGAAATAGCCTCAGTCCAATAGCTATGCGGCATATTCTTCTCTCCCATCAATGCTTGTGCAATCTCAGCAATGTGCCTCTTTTTTTGCTCAGCAACTCCATTTTGCTGTGGAGTGTATCTGCATGTAAACTATCTCCGAATACCATTCTTCTTCAAAAATGCAGAGAACTCATTGGAGAAGTACTCTCCCCCTCCATCTGACCTTAGACACTTGACATATTTCCCTGTTTGCTTTTCAACCATAACTCTGAAATTCTGAAAATGAGTGAACACCTCACTCTTCTCCTTCATGAATTATACCCACACTTTCCTTGTGTGGTCATCAATAAATGTCACATAATACCTGTAGCCTCCCATAGACATGGTCTTCGTAGGATCCCATAATACCCACACTTTCCTTGTGTGGTCATCAATAAATGTCACATAATACCTGTAGCCTCCCATAGACATGGTCTTCGTAGGATCCCATACATCAGAATGCACAACATCTAGTGCATTTTTGCTCACATTTCTATTACGTGGAAATACATGCTTTGTTTGCTTTCCAAATTGGCATGCTTCACATATTTTCTGCATACCTTCAACTTTAAACTTTGGCAGCCTTATCACAATTCCTTTAGTCTGTATAGACTTCATTCTCTGCACATTCACATGTCCAATTCTTTTATGCCAAATGTCTGTGTCTGCAACGATTCCTGAACCATTTGGAAACATCGCAGCACTCACTTTAGGCATGTTTTCTGTCTAAGCAAGATCTTTACATCAAAGATCTCTACATCATGGTCCCCTGTAATGATAAGGTCATCTACATAGATGACAACAAGCATAACCCCTCTTTCACTGTGTCTCACATATAGTGAGAAATCTACATTGGCTACATGAAAGCCAATAGTGACAAGATATTCAAAAATCTTGTCAGACCATGCTTTTGGTGCTTGTTTTAAGCCATACAAGGCCTTCTTCAACCTGAAAACATGCTCAGAGTGACTCACATCCTCATAACCAGGTGGCTGCAACATATACACCTCTTCATGCAAATCCCCATGCAAGAATGCATTCTTTACATCCATCTGATGTAAAGACCATTACTTTGACGCAACCACCACTGCCATCACAACTCGCACTGTTGCCATCTTGGCAACTAGGCTGAAAGTTTCCTCATAATCAATGCCATATGTCTGAGCATATCCTTTGGCTACCAATCTAGCCTTGTACTTTCTTATGCTTCCATCACTGTTATGTTTTACTTTGTATACCCACTTGCATCCAATGGCTTTCTTGCCTTCAGGCAATTGCACTCAATCCCAAGTCTCATTTCCATATAGTGCATCCATCTCCTCATCCATAGCTTTCTCCCAACACACATTTCCAACAGCCTCATCAATGCATGTGGGCTATACAACCTGTACAACTTTTGCCATGTATGCATAGTGATGTGCCACATAACCATCATAGGTAAACCTCTGCACAGGATTCTTCACTCTCCCAGATCTTTGCAGCTTTGCATTCATGGCTTCCATAGCCTTCTTTACACTAGGTGTTCTCATAGCTGGTATCCCAAGATCCTCATCAAGGCTCATCTCTAAGCCACTAGATTATCCATCAACATGAGAATGCCCTGCAGAAATGTCAAGCGTACTAAGGGGTTCAACCACTTTCTCTTTGCCTTTATGTGATGTACTAATCACATTTGCAGGACTGGTATTATGATGCAGCATGCCACTCCATGGTCTATCAACTGAACCACTAGATGAGGACTCTCCTGGTCCACTCAAAGACTGTGATTGCTAACTTGCATTCTGTGCAGCCACATTTCCACTCACATCAGCCCCAACAGCTTCTTTTTCAGCAACATACCAGCTGCTCATCTCATCAAAAACAACATCCCTGCTTACCCTCAACTCATGTGTATCCGGGTTGTAACACCTGTATCCCTTTTGCTCAAGGGAATACCCAATAAACACATATTTTTCCGCTTTTGGATCCAGCTTAGTTCTCAGCTCATCTAGCACATGCACACATGCACATATGCAATGCATCCAAAGACTTTCACATGAGACAAATCAGGTTTTCTGCCCCAATAAACCTCTCCTCTGGAGTTACATCATGTATGGCGCTATTGGAGTCCTGTTCATGATGTAAACTACTATAAAAACAGCCTCAGTCCAATAGCTATGCGGCATATTCTTCTCTCCCATCAATGCTCGTGTAATCTCCGCAATGTGCCTCTTTTTTCGCTCAGCAACTCCATTTTGCTGCAGAGTGTATCCACATGTAAACTATCTCCGAATACCATTCTTTTTCAAAAATTCAGAGAACTTATTGGAGAAGTACTCTCCCCCTCCATCTGGCCTTAGGCACTTTACATATTTCCCTGTTTGCTTTTCAACCATAACTCTGAAATTTTGAAAAATGATTGAACACCTCACACTTCTCCTTCATGCAGTATACCCACACTTTCCTTGTGTGGTCATCAATAAATGTCACATATAATACCTGCAGCCTCCCATAGACATGATCTTCGTACGACCCCATACATCTGAATGCACAACATCTAGTGCATTTCTGCTCACATTTCTGTCACGTGAAAATACATGCTGTGTTTGCTTTCCAAATTGGCATGCTTCACATATTTTTTGCATACCTTCAACTTTAAACTTTGGCAACCCTGTCACAATTCCTTTAGTCTGCATAGACTTCATTCTCTACACATTCACATGTCCAATTCTTTTATGCCAAATGTCTATGTCTGCAACAATTCCTGAACCATTTGCAAACATCGCAGCACTCACTTCAGGCATGTTTACATTTAATGTAAACATTCTGCCCACTCTATTGCCTTTTGTAACCAACGTGCACTTGTCTTTGAAGTCTTCATTATAACAACCATCAGGGTTAAACCAAACCTGCAAACCATGCTCAATCATCTGGCCAACTGAAACCAGATTCTTTGTTATGTTCAGAACATGAAGTACATCTACAAGGTACTTCACTTTGCCATCCTGCATAGATAATGGCACATCTCTAACATGGAAAATTGGATGAGCAGTGTCATCCCCTACTTCCACAAAACCTGGTCTTTCAAGGTTTTTCATCCCCTTGAACCACTCCCCATGACTTGTCATGTGGTTTGAAGCACCTGAGTCAACGTACCATACATCATCTTTATGTGCTGCTTCAACATTTTCAGACATGGCATTAACAACATGCTGCATAACAAACAACCTTTCATTATCCTCATTGTTTTTGCTCGAGGATGCATAGTTGTTTTACTACAATTTTCCATTTTGCATGTCAGCCTGCTTCTTATAACAATCTGCCTACACATGTCCAGGATTACCACCACAATAAAAGCATCCACGTGTATCATTATACTACCTTTGCCAATTTCCACGACCTCTTTGACTCCCCCTGCCTCTGAATTGGCCTCTTCCACCTTGTTGTTGTGAATTCTGGGACTATTGTTATTGCTGTTGCTGGCCATAATTCTGATTACCTGTTTGGACACCTCCTTGGCTGCGTCCATGGCCTCCTCTACCTTGTCCTCTTTGTGAACTTGTGTAGAAGGCATGTTACTCTGAACTATTTTTGTTTTGTGAAGGCTATTGGTCTTCACCCAAGCTCTTCTCTTCTATAATCAACATAGACACCAAAACTGTGAAATTGGGAATGTTTTCTCGAGTCTGAATAGACATCTTGAACGCCTTGTATTGTGGCCCGAGACCACGTAGACAGACTTCCACCTTATCATCATCATCTACTGAAATGCCAATAGATGCAAGGGATTCCACAATACCCTTGATCTTCAATGCATAGTCATTCACAGACATACTCTTTTTCTCCATAGTATGAAGTTCATTCTTCAACTGTATCTTATGTGCCTTGGTATTCGTTTCATAGAGTTTTACCAAGGTGTCCCATGCCTCCTTGGGAGACTTGGCATCCTGTATATGCCCAATCATGGTGTCCTATGTATACTGATAAAAAGCCAATACATAACTTTTCTGGCTCCTTGTTCCAATCCTTGAACTCTTTCACATCTGCAACAGTCGGATTGATCTCCGGTATCTTTGGTGCCTCTTCATGCTCACCTTCTATGTAGTCCCAATAACCCTTTCCCATCAAGAAATTTGTCAACATGAACCTCCAAGCATGGAAGTTGTTCTTATCAAGCTTCTCAACAACAATCTGGTTTATGCCATCATTTGACATCTTGCCAGACACACAAATTCACAACCAATGACCTCAATGTGCATACATACACCCAATGGCAACTGTTGACCTCCTTGCAGCACACACAATGTCTGCACAACCAATCTATCTTCCTGCAGTTCTTAAAACATAGTTCTACATAGAATCGATGACTTACCCAGAGTGCTCGAAATCGCTTGCTTTCTGAAAAACGGAGGTCCTAATGCGCTCGAAACACGTTTTCAGCCCGAAAGATTTGGTCTGATAGGACAGTATAGTTGCCCTATAGCTTTACTCCCGCGAAGAAAGCTCCTCAATCAGAGATCGTTTGCCGGTGCATAACGTAGAGCTCTCAAAAGGGTGTAGTTTGCCAACACAAATAGAAAAGAGTAGATGAAGCTCTTACCCTTGTACCGCTTCCTGTGCTTCTCTTGCTTGCAGCTCAGCCGTTAGCATGAACCAGGCTCTGATACCATGAAAAGATGCAGGGGGGAAGAGAGCTTGAGCTCTTGCAAAGCACACACACACTCAAAAAACCCTAAAAGAGAACACACAAGGTGAGAGGCTAAAAATCTTCTTCTTCTTCTTCTTCTTCTTCTTCTTCTTCTCTCCACTCAACACACCATATACAAGGATAAGAGTACACACAATATGAAAAGGTACTCAACCAAATACATACTAGGGTTCTTTATAGTGTGAACCCAACTAAATGAGCTGGTGCTATAACTATGTCAGTCTCTAGAATGGCTGTCACACAGCCTATCATCCCACTCGCCGCATATCACCCATGATCTCACCAACCATGCCAGTGGTGTAAGTGTGGGACCTATCCCCTCCTAGGCGGGTCATCAGTGTCCACCGCCTCACTAGATGAGCTTGATATCTCAACATCTCTCTCTCTACTCTCTCTTCATGTCTGCATTTTGCATGAGATTGTTTCCAGGAGTGTTTAGGGCTGAAAGAAGACCCCTAGAGCTTCCGCCTGTTACATTGGTATCAGAGCATCAGGCTCAGCAAAGCTAAAGACTGAATCAGTCCCATATGATAGTGTACAGGTGCAAGGTACATGAAAGTAATGGTTCTCAGGCAATGGTCCCAAGGGAGGATTGTGATATGAGAGTGCCAAACTCATTTCTCAGGAATGAAGACCAAGACAGTGTTCAGAGTCAAGGCGGCAGGAATGGATTGTGGACTAGATGGACCAAATGCATAGATCTTATTCTGTGATGGAGTGGTTTTGGAGACTCGGCCGGGATTTCAAAGAAAAGGATTACCATGGATGGATTGAAAAGATGCAGGGGAGAAGAGAGCTTGAGCTCTTGCAAGCACACACACACTCACAAAACCCTAAAAGAGAACACACAAGGTGAGAGGCTGAAAATCTTCTTCTTCTTCACACAACACTCAACACACCATATACAAAGATAAGAGTACACACAATATGAAAGATACTCAACCAAATACATACTAGGGTTCTCTATAGTGTGAACCCAACTAAATGAGCTGGCGATATAACTATGCCAGTCTCTAGAATGGCTGTCACATAGCCTCTCAGGGCCACTGGCTGCATATCACCCATGATCTCACCAACCATGCCAGTGGTGTAAGTATAGGGCCTATCCCCTAGTCAGTGTCCACCGCCTCACTAGATGAGCTCGATATCTCAACACTCCCCCTCGAGCTCAACTCCATCTCATGTACACCAAGCAAAGCCCTGAATCTTCGGAGCTTCTCTGTACCCAATGCTTTGGTGAAGATGTCAGCAACCTTGATCCTGTGTGCTGACATAAACAAGGTCAATGTCTCCTGCTGAAACCTTCTCTCAGACAAAATGGTAGTGGACCTCTATATGCTTTGTGCAAGCATGAAAAACTAGATTCCTGGCCAACTGTATACTGCTAATGTTGTCACAGAAAATGACAACTTTTCTATCCACTGATAGACCCAAATTTGCAAGTAGCTTTCTCAACCAAGCTACCTCACATGCTGCCATAGCAGCACCTCTGTACTTGGCCTTTGTACTCGATAGAGCAACCGTAGGCTGCTTCTTGCTACTCCAAGTCACAACAGCACTCCCCAAAGAAAACATAAGGCCACTAGTGGATCTTCTATCTGAGATACTACTAGCCCAATCAGCATCTGTGTACCCATGTAAACATATCTCTGTCCCAGTTTCATAAAATAGTCCACAATGCAAAGTAGACCTCACATATCTCAGTATGCATCTCAACGCATCCAAATGCGGCTTCCGTGGAACCTGCATAAACTGACTCACCAACCCAACAACATAGTTCAATTCTGGCATGGTGATCGTCATGTAGATCAAGCTTCCTACTATGCGCCTATACATAGTAGGATCCTCCAAAATCTCTCCTGAATCTGCACTCAACTTGCCATTCTGATCCGATGGAACTGAGATAGGCTTACAGCCTATCATACCATACTTGGACAACATGTCCAATCCATATTATCTCTGCAGTAATCCAATACCATGTGGTGACCTAACACCTCAATGCCCAAGAAATATCTGAGCTCCCCCAGATCCTTCATCTCAAACTTTTGTCTAAGCAACATCTTTACATCAAAGATCTCTACATCATGGTCCCCCATAATGATCAAGTCATCTACATAGATGACAACAAGCATAACCCCTCTATCACTGTGTCTCACATACATCGAGATATTTGCATTGGCTACATGAAAGCTAATAGTGATAAGATATTCAGAAATCTTGTCAGACCATGCTCTTGGTGCTTGTTTTAAGACATACAAGGCCTTGTTCAACCTGCAAACATGCTCAGGGTGACTCACATCCTCATAAAAACCAAGTGGCTGCAACATATACACCTCTTCCTGCAAATCCCCATGCTAGAATGCATTCTTTACATCCATCTGATGTAAAGACCATTTCTTTAACGCAGCCACTACTATCACATCTCTCACTGCTGCCATCTTGGCAACTAGGCTGAAAGTTTCCACTTAATCAATGCCATATGTCTGTGCATATCCTTTGGCTATCAATCTAGCCTTAAACCTACTTATGCTTCCATCACTATTATGTTTTACTTTGTACACCCACTTGCATCCAATGGCTTTCTTGCCTTCATGCAATTGCACTGAATCCCAAGTCTCATTTCCATATAGTGCATCCATCTCCTCATCCATAGCTTTCTCCCAACACACATTTCCAACAACCTCATCAATGCATATGGGCTCTACAACCTACACAACTTCTGCCATGTATGCATAGTGATGTGCCATATAACCATCATAGGTAAACCTCTACACAGGATTCTTCACTCTCCCAAATCTTCACAGCTTTGCATTCATGGCTTCCATAGCCTTCTTTACACCAGGTGTTCTCATAGATGGTATCCCAAGATCCTCATCAAGGCTCATCTCTGAGCCACTAGACTCTCCATCAATATGAGAATGCCCTGCAAAAATCTCAAGCATACTAAGGGGCTCAACCACTTTCTCTTTGCCTTTATGTGATGTACTAATCGCATTTGCAGGACTGGTATTATGATGCAGCCTGCCACTCCATGGTCTATCAACTGAACCACTAGATGAGGACTCTCATGGTCCACTCAAAGATTGTGATTGCTGACTTGCGTTTTGTGCAACCACATTTCCACTCACATCAGTCCCAAACAACAGCTTCTTTTTCATCATACCAGCTGCTCATCTCATCAAAAACAACATCCTTGCTTACCCTCAACTCACGTGTAGCAGGGTTATAACACCTGTATCCCTTTTGCCCAAGGGAATACCCAATAAACACACATTTTTCAGCTTTTGGATCCAGCTTAGTTCTCAGCTCATTTGGCACATGCACATATGCAATGCATCTAAAGACTTTCAAATGAGACAAATCACGTTTTCTGCCAGTAAACCTCTCCTCTGGAGTTACATCATGTATGGCTGCAGTTGGAGTTCTGTTTATGATGTAAACTGCTGTAGAAACAGCCTCAACCCAATAGCTATGCGGCATATTCTTCTCTCCCATCAATGCTTGTGCTATCTCAGCAATGTGCCTGTTTTTCCACTCAGCAACTCCATTTTGCTGCGGAGTGTATCTGCATGTAAACTGTCTCCGAATACCATTCTTTTTCAAAAATTCAGAGAACTCATTGGAGTACTCTCCCCGACGGCCTTAGGCACTTTACATATTTCCTTGTTTGCTTTTCAACCATAACTCAAATTCTGAAAATGGGTGAACACCTCACTCTTCTCCTTCATGAAGTATACCCACACTTTCCTTGTGTGGTCATCAATAAATGTCACATAATACCTTCAGCCTCCCATAGACATGATCTTCGTAGGACCCTATACATCTGAATGCACAACATCTAGTGCATTTCTGCTCACATTTTTGTCATGTGGAAATACATGCTTTGTTTGCTTTCCAAATTGGCATGCTTCACATATTTTTTGCATACCTTCAACTTTAAACTTTGGCAGCCCTGTCACAATTCCTTTAGTCTGCATAGACTTCATTCTCTCAACATTCACATGTCCAATTCTTTTATGCCAAATGTCTGTGTTTGCAACAATTCCCAAACTATTTGCAAACATCGCAGCATGGTTTTCAGGCATGTTTACATTCAATGTAAACATTCTTCCCACTCTGTGGCCTTTTGCAACCAACCTGCACTTGTCTTTAAAGTCTTCAACATAACAACCCATCAGGGTTAAACCGAACCT
This sequence comes from Cibotium barometz, assembly GCF_041138505.1. NCBI lineage: Eukaryota > Viridiplantae > Streptophyta > Polypodiopsida > Cyatheales > Cibotiaceae > Cibotium > Cibotium barometz. Next base: position 5,322,256 of record NC_141061.1, read on the forward strand.
GCAAACCCTGCTCAATCATCTGGCCAACTGAAGCTAGATTCTTTGTTATATTTGGACCATGAAGTACATCTGCAAGGTACTTCACTTTGCCATCCTGTATAGACAATGGCACATCTCCAACATGGGCAATTGGATGAGTAGTATCATCCCCCTTGTTTTCATAAAACGTGGTCTTTCAAGGTTTTTCATCTCCTTGAACCACTCCCCATGACTTGTCATGTGGTTCCAAGCACCTAAATCAACATACCATACATCATCTTTATGTGCTGCCTCAACATTTTCAGACATGGCATTAACAACATGCTGCATAACAAACAACCTTTCATTATCCTCATTGTTTCTGCTCGAGGATGCATAGTTGTTTTGCTACATTTTTCCTTTTTGCATGTCAACCTGCTTCTGATAACAATCTGTCTGCACATGTCCAAGCTTACCACAATAAAAGCATCCATGTGTATCATTATACTGCCGTTGCCAATTTCCACGACCTCTTTGACTCCCCCTGCCTTTGAATTGGCCTCTTCCACCTACGTAATGTTGTTGTTGTTGTGAATTCTGGGACTATTGTTGTTGCTGCTGATGGCCATAATTTTGATTACCTGTTCGGCCACCTCCTTGGTCGCATCCATGGCCTCCTCTACCTCGTCCTCTTCCTGAACTTGTGTAGAAGGCCTGTTGCTCTGAACTGTTTTTGTTTTGTGAAGACTGTTGGTCTTCACCTAAGCTCTTCTCTTCTATAATCAACATAGACACCAAATCTGTGAAATTGGGAATGTTTTCCCGAGTCTGAATAGACATCCTTGAACGCCTTGTAGTGTGGCCTGAGACCATATAGATAGACTTCCACCTTATTATCATCATCTACTGAAACGCCAATAGATGCAAGGGATTCCACAATAACCTTGATCTTCAATGCATAATCATTCATAGACATACTCTTTTTCTCCACAATATGAAGTTCATTCTTCAACCATGCCTTGGTATTCATTTCATAGAGTTTTACCAAGGTGTCCCATGCCTCCTTGGGAAACTTGGCATCCTGTATGTGCCCAATCATGGTGTCTTGTATACTGATAAAGAGCCAGTGTATCACTTTTTTGGCTCCTTGGTTCCAATCCTTGAACTCTTTCACATCTACAGCAGTCGAATTGATCTATGGTATCTCTGGTGCCTCTTCATGCTCACCTTCTATATAGTCCCAATAACCCTTTCCCATCAGGAAATTTGTCAACATAAACCTCCAAGCATGGAAGTTGTTCTTATCAAGCTTCTCAACAACAATCTAGTTTATGCCATCATTTGACATCTTGCCAGACACACAAATTTACCAGAAACAGCACTCTGGTTTGTCCTGCATCATAAACTGTTGTATTTTCTGCAGCGGTACTATACTACACTCAAATGTCACAACCAGTGATCTCAATGTGCATACATACACCTAATGGCAACTGTTGACCTCCTTGCAGCACACACAATGTCTACACAACCAATCTGTCTTCTTGCAGTTCTTAAAACAGAGTTCTGCAGAGAATTGATGACTTACCCGCAGTGCTCGTCGAAATCGCCTGCTTTCTAAAAATGGAGGTCATCGTAATGTGCCCAAAACGCGTTTTCGGCCCAAAAATCGAAGTCCAATAGGACAGTATAGTTGCCCTATAGCTTTATTCTGGCGAAGAAAGCTCCTCAATCAGATATCGTTTGCCCCATAGAGCTCCCAACAAGGGTGTAGTCACCAACACAAATAGGGAAGAGTAGATGAAGCTCGTATCCTCGTACTGCTTCCTGTGCTTCTCTTGCTTATAGCTCAGCCCTTAGCATGAACCAAGCTCTGATACCATGAAAAGATGTAGGGGAGAAGAGAGCTTGAGCTCTTGCAAGCACACATACACTCAAAAAACCCTAAAAGAGAACACACAAGGTGAGAGGCTGAAAATCTTCTTCTTCTTCTTCTTCTTCTTCTCTCCACTCAACATACCATATACAAAGATAAGAGTACACACAATATGAAAGGTACTCAACCAAATACATACTAGGGTTCTCTATAGTGCGAACCCAACTAAATGAGTTGGCGCTATAACTATGTCAGTCTCTAGAATGGCTGTCACACAGCCTGTCACATCCCACTGGCCGCATATCACCCATGATCTCACCAACCATACCAGTGGTGTAAGTGTGGGGCCTATCCCCCAGGCGGGTCATCAGTGTCCACTGCCTCACTAGATATCTCAACATGAATGAGCTCGATATCTCAACATAGATGACAGAGGGACTTCGAGAAAAAGATTGGGATGATGACAGTCATCCAAGAACAGGTTGGATTCCTGTCATCAAGTTTAGTAGAGGGGGATGTCATGTGCATGATATGCTCATGTATATTCCTAGGGCTAATCTAGAAGGGGAAGCTAAGAAAAATAGGTTAAAGCTAGAATTTAAAGCTGTGAAGGGGAAGTGTGTGAACTATTAAGCTATGAGGGGTTAAAGTGTGAGATGTTAACCCATGAATTGTTAAAACGTGAACTAGCTAGTTTTTAAAATGTTAAATCATGAAGTAGCAGTTTATGAATCAGTTAGTTCATGAAGTGTTACAGTGTGAGCTGCTGGGCCATGAAGTGGCTAAGCCGTGAACTAGCAGTGTGTTAATTCGTGAAGTTGCAAAGCGTGAAGTAACTTTGCTAAAGTAGCGTGTGAACTGCTAGTTCGTGAAGCGTTACAGCATAAGCTGCTATGCTGTGAACTATTAGGCAACACTTATGGCCATGTATATAAGTAAATTTCTCTCATAATACAACATAATCTCCCATTGTGCAATTGAGTCTTGCTCTTGCTAATCCTCTTGCTAATCTATCTCCCTATTGCATGCTAGTGAGTGTGTGTGAGTGAAGTGAGGTGAGAGGAGGGACGAGGACCCGTAGTACAATGCGGCGGTGTGACAACGCTCATCACAGAGACACGGTGGAATTACTTCTCAAGGAGTTGTGGAGCTTGGAGACCTTGAGGGTTATGAGCTCGGCCATTGGAAAGATCCTCTCACGATAGTGCGGTTTACCAAATAATCTCTTTTTGGATGTGTTTCAAGGAGGGTTAGGGTGAGCCTTAACATTTTTTGCGCCGTTGCTAGGGAGCCATCCCTTGGCTTTTTCCATCATTTTGTCTCTAATCTATGCATAAACCATTGCCCATTGTCTTGATTAGTGGTTTTCCATGAAAAAGATGTGGATTTGATGGTGATTTGTGTGAGATTTGGGGTAAAATAGCTCCCTTTTTGTTTTTGAAAAGAATGCTTTTTACTTAATTTTTAGATTAATTTGTTATTTTTGTTGTTGTTTTTGTGGTTTTTCATGTTCTTAGGGCTTACACATAGTTTGTAATAGGCTTAGTGTGCATCCATCGCATCAAACAATGCAAGAAAATGCATTTCTTAGTGAATGTTAGCTCTCTGTAGTTTAAACATAGATCTAAAATCATTCATTTTAGTTTAATTGTGTGTTTTTTGTTGAAATTATCTGGATTAGAGTGTTAGCAAAATTAGGAGTAGCTTAATCTTTTAAAAAGTTTCTTAAAACCATCAAAAAATCCTTGAATTTGACCAATTTCTCTTAATGGACTGGTTTTTTGTCATTAAGGGAGATTAATCTTGTTCATCAAGAGGCTAAAATTTTAGAAAATGTGTTAATTGGGATCTAAATTGATTATATGAGTAGTCAAAATCCTATTTTTGACTGTTTTGAGAGCATCTAGATGCATCAAAACACCTAATCACATCAATTTTTTGATCAGTTGGAGAAATTTGACTCTCTTTGCTTAATTTTACCTTAAAGAGGAGACTATAATTAAGAGTCTAATCAATTTTCTAATTTAGATTAATTTATACAATTGTTGATGCACAAAGATTAGTTTTTTCTAGCTCTATCCAATAGTGTGCTCAATTGCATGAATTAATTAGGGATTAATTGTTAATTAGAGTCTTTGATTGTAAAAGAGAAAAAGATTAGTGAAAGAATTAATCTTAGATTAATACTTAATTACTTTTTTACATAACTCATTAAGGCTAATGAGCATTCAATAAGAAGATGCTCATGAGTTGTCAATTTGTCCATTTTGGGAGTCATTTATGAAGGGTGTAAGGAGTGTCATTAAAAGGTTGACTTTTTTTATTCCACTTACCTTTTTTGGGAAAATGCCCATATCCCTTTCATTTTAAATTCAAAAAATATCCCCCCCAAAAGGAAAATTCGTACTTCCCACTAGATTCCAAAAACAAAATCGAAATTTAATATCCACGTGAAGTCCGGTTCACGCATAAAAGGTGTTTCACGGTGTGAAAAACTAGTTCACGCAGAAAAAAAAATGAAATTTAATATCCATGTGAAGTCTGGTTCATGTGTGAAAAGTGTTTCATGGCGTGAAAAACTAGTTCGCTAGTGGAAGAAAAAAAATGAAATTTAATATCCACGTGAAGTCTGGTTCACGCGTAAAAAGTGTTTCACGACGTGAAAAACCAGTTAACACGATGCGAAAAAAAAACAAAATTTAATATCCACGTGAAGTCCGGTTCACGCATGAAAAGTGTTTCATGGTGTGAATAATCGGTTCACGTAGAAAAAAAAATGAAATTTAATATCCACGTGAAAAGTATTTCACACGTGAAGTCCGGTCCACACGTGAAAAGTATTTCACGGCGTGAAAAACCAATTCGCAGCAAAAGAAAAAAAATGAAATTTAATATCCATATGAAGTCCGGTTCACACGTGAAAAGTATTTCACAACGTGAAAAACCAGTTCATGCGAGAAAAAAAATGAAATTTAATATCCACGTGAAGTCCGATTCACGTGTGAAAAAATAGTTCACGCAGAAAAAAAATGAAATTTAATATCTATATGAAGTCTGGTTTACGCGTGAAAAGTGTTTCACGACATGAAAAACCAGTTCGCGTGGAAAAAAATGAAATTTAATATCCACGTGAAGTGCGGTTCACGCATGAAAAGTGTTTTACTATGTGAAAAACCAGTTCACGTGAAAAAAAAAGACTCTAGAAACCACCCATGTTTGGAGGCTCGTATTGCCTAAACAGTATATCTGATGAAGGCGCTCTAGGGATCATCGGAAAGCTGACATCAAGCTCTTCGACTTTGGATGTCGCGTTCGAAGTCAAAATTGATCATTTTGGCTTCCAACCAGCAGCCTCAAAATTTGACCCAAAAATCGAGGCTAAAAACAGCCCAAAAACCACGAAAAATCATAAAAACTACGCGAGAATGACGGCGAGCCATATTCGGGCTACTTTTTGAGGGTCTAAACGATAAAATCATGGATGACTCAGGGAAACAAAGTTGTAGTACTCCAAAATACTACAACTCCCTTATACAAAGTTTTTTCAAATTTCTTTTTGGTTTACCCTAAAAAACGTGCTACGAAACAGGGAAAAATTTCTCTTTTTTTTTGTTTTGAGACAGAGATAGAAAATTGGTTTTAGGACCTCCTCTTTCATCTGGAAAGTTCCTAGCATACACTTTTTCTGGAAAGTTCCTAGCATACACTTTTTCTGGAAAAATATCTCTAAGAGGTCGTTCACGTGCATATAGCACCTAAGCTAATTAGGGCAAACAGACGTCCATTTGATCCAACAAAGAGTACGCCAAGCCTTTTGATGCTGTAACGGACTGTGGGAAAGTATTTTAAAAAAACTATAATTGCTCATTAAGGAGCATTTAGGCACTCAAATATGGCCACAATAGAAGGACTACCAGGGATCACACAAGGACTGAACCCAATGGCTGACATCTTCAAGCCATTGAGATCTATGCTGTTGAAATTTGAGCATAATGATGAGCTATGGTGGATCAAACACTAGAATCAACTTTATTAACAAAGTGATTAGTAAATGATTAAGATGTAATTAGTGATAATTAGCAAATAGATTAATGTAGGCATGGATACTCAAAAACCAGCAAATTCTCATTAGGGCTATGCCTCAATTTATAGAGTTTACATCAAGCATCAAATCCCATTGATTTCTCCATGATTCACTCCCAGAATATCTCCACCTTTTGCCTGATTCTCTCCACCTCTTCTCTTTTCCTTGAATATCTCCCAGAATATCTCCACACTCCTAAACTCCCTCATGCTACCCATTATTCTCTCCCAGTAGATTCTTCTCACCTTTTCACAGGTTCTTTCACAATTACATCTCCTCTTTTACAGCCTCTATCCAAGAGCTTGTTCCCACACACACCCTATTCACTTGTATATTTCAACATATGCCACCAATTCACCTCCCAATGCTATTGGCCATGCCTATAACAAGCGTGTCATCGGGTTTTACACCCCTTGTCACTTCGATTCAATCGGGCTTTAATCCCTTGCCTAACATTCCCACAAATCCTACAAGTACTAACTCTTTCCTAATGCCCACACCTTGGACATCCTGACTAGTCTAGGAAGGGGGGTGGCCCAAGGACTCACTGAGTCTCTTCCAACAAGAGCACTCACATACGGCCTGAGTGACTCATACAAAAATACGACCGTACAAATTTCCAAAATTATGGGCAAATATGACGGAATAACCGACCCTGTTTAATTCATTCAAATGTTTGAACAGAGATGTGAAGCCTTTGGAAATCCCAACTGTCCCACTAAGGTACATGCGTTGAACTTATGCTTAGAGGGAAAAGCTAGTCGATGGTTCATTGCATTAATGCCGGCGATCAAGACCAACTTCAAAACCTTGAAATCAGCCTTTATACATGGCTTTTCGAGACAAGGTGATCGATGGAGTGTAGTAACAGAACTCTATTCAATTGAGCTTCAACCAAATGAATCCATTAGAGATTTTATCCTTCGGATAAAACTCTTGGACTCTGAGTCATGGGAAAAATTAAACGATGTTCTATTCAATTGAGGAGATGTTTCATGATGGGCTTGACGAATAACAGCTTACACAACTTGATCATTATAACCAATTCGGAAACATTCGATCAATGTTGTAAAGAAGCAATACGTTTAGATGACAACATGCTAGAAGATGATCATGCTACGAGGTGTTCCTCATCTAAACCAAGTGAAGTAATGGCAAAAGAAAGATCAATCTTGGAATCGACATTCCCATAATTTTATGCAGCCTTGCTTAAAACACTATAGCAGACATCTATAAGACATGATGAAAACCTTCAAAATCAGACATCCTTAATGTATCTAATAGTGAGGATCGAAATGCCTTGTGTTGAATGCAATCAATACGACCATCCCAATCCTCATTGTGCATACAAGGCACCTGTTCTTCTATACTGCACATATTGTAAAACCTTTGACCATGATAGTAAAAAGTGTCCCGCTTCATCTCCACAATGGACTCAAAACCTCCATCTCTACAATGGACTCAAAACCTCCATCTCCACAATGGACTCAAAACCTCCATCTCTACAATGGACTCAAATCAGGGACTCAAATCCTCCATCTCCCATGCACCAAATAGAAACAGTCCAAAGGGTAGAAGCAGTTAATCGAACACTTCAGTGTTTCTATTGTCGTGGACCTCACAAGGTGGCAGACTGCATAGTTTGGAGTACTAACCCCACGAGCCCGTGCATCACCTGGTCAGAACTCTCTAGGATCCTACTTAGGCGTCCTAGCACTTCACTCAAGGACCACTTTGTCGGTCCTCGCCAATCGTACCCCGGAAGCGTACCATTTTAACCATATCGAGGCTGGTCAAGACCTCGGTAAGCTTTGCCAGCCGTGAGAGCGACGTCCCTCAATGACTCCCCGTGCCAGCTATTGCAAAACGAGTCTCTTCTTAGTTAAACACATACCAAATGCTTCCTCCAGCATTCTGGCGTAAAACATTCCTTTAAAAGAAAACAGAGGTCCTATGTAAGTAGAATTCTCGGTTCGAGATTGGTTCCCATAAGCTAGATTTTCTTAATGAGAATCAATGATCTCTCATAAGGGTAATCTACCCATCATTTGACTGAATTTCCAACTAGATTCTTGGTGATTTCGGTTAAGGAAAAACTATGCTAATTCAACGGTAATCTATTCTTTATGTCAAGAATGGGAATTGGTCACGAGGTTTTTGCTTTATTCAGATTCGAGAGATGGGCAAGTAGTTTACTGGCCGCCCCTCTCACAGTCCTGGTCTAACCAAAATTATTCGGTTTACTTCTAACTTTGATTCCTAAGGATTTTCTTCAGATAAAAATCTACTGAACTTCTAACTGTAAGGAAAATTCCAACTTTATGAATTTCATTCCTTCCTAACCATAATAGATTAAGAAATGGTTCTATATGAGAATATCGGGTTTTTATAAAAATACTCTCCTTCCATTAATCTAAATTTGGGTAAATATCAATTTGGTGATTTATCCATCTAAAATATCTAAGAATATTCTTTCTACTAATTTAATTATCAACCCTAATTTTCTAGGTGGAATTATGGTGAAAATTCCTCTTTTGTTACCAAAATTTAATTTAAACCTTTCTCTAATTAAAATACCATAAAAATTCTTCTTTTAAATAAAATACAAATATCTATTTTTTAATATGCTTAAAATCCCTCTTTTTGCATTTAAATGATTGAATTCCAAATCTCATGAAAATTCCTTTTTTATCATTTAAATTTCTTATGCATAAAAGAATTTCTTATGCATAAAATAAATTTATCTAAAATTTCTCTTTTTTAAATTAAATAAAAATATCCATTATTTTAAATATGCCAAAAATTCCTCTTTTACTATTTGATTACTTGGATCTCAATTATCATGGGAATTCCTCTTTTTGCATAAAAATAAATTTACCAAAAATTTAACTTTTCTTTTAATTAAATACTTATGCATAAATACTAAAAACTTATTTCACATGAATATGATAAAAATAATTCTTTTTCCATAGGATGTCCAATCGAGAATATGGTAGGAAGTCCTCTTTTAGCACTATGCATAAAAATAAGATATGTATTATTTTCTAAAAATTTGGCCATAGCTTCACTGCTATTACTGATAATTTTTAACTTTCTTAAAAGAATAAGACATTGTAATGCAATTATGATAGAAAATCTATTCTTAAGCTTAAATCTAAACTATGAATTTAAATCATAATTTTAACCATAATCATAAACTTAATTATGATTATTCCACTAGATTAAGCTATTTCCAATTTTTCTCTTTTTCCAAATTGATAGGATTATCTCTTTCTCATTTAGAATCAATTAAAGTAGTTTTTAACTACTAATAATTAATCTAAAATAATTAACCATTATTTTGTTAACATAAAAGCATAAAAATAACATTTTCTTATTCTCTAGCTTAACAAGCTTAGATTTTGGTTTTGAATTAAGAATTTATCAATGAGAAGCATTCTTTTGCTAAAGAATTAGCCATAGGAATGACTATTCTTTTTTAGAGAGAGATATACATAAGAAAGCATTCTAAATAAGCATAAAGATTAACTTTTTCATGATTACGCATTAAAATTATTAGGGAGAGCTTGATTTGAATTTAAACTAATCAATTAGAAAACTTCTCAAGCTTGAGAGGGGTTGAGAAGAGAAGTCATTTGAGAAAATTTAACAAAAAACCATAAAATTCATTCTTACCTCAAGGATTAGCTTGCTTCTTTTACTAGAAGTGAAGCCCCCAACCAATCAATTGGTTTAGCAAGTGGAGAAGAGAGCTCCAAGAGTTGTTGAAGAGAGAGAGAAGCTCCAAGCTCCCCAAAAGTAGAGGAAATTTAAGGGATAATAGAAAATATGATTATTTTAATGTAATATTGACATGGTATAGCTCACGGATGAGAATACAAAAGAATGAGGGTCTATTTATAGGTGAGAGAGGCCAGTAATTGAGTCCAATTGGGTTCTAGAATTTTTCAGCTTCAGTTTGATTGAATTTGGACAAGATTTAAACCAGTTTGGCTCCCTTTTTTTATCCGATCCAGGAGAGAGGAGAGATTAATATCATAATTTTTTTGAATTAAAAACCCTCTCACACAGGTGAAGGAGGCGCCTACCTCAAAGGTCCCCCTTGCCTTACCAAGGTGTCAAAAATTCATCATTTCTCTAAAATATCTCATTTTTTAGTAATATCTCTTAATTTTTAACCTTGTACTCAGTCAACTCTTCATCTTATGTGCGCATTTACTCAATTTTAGGTATTTTCTTTTATTCATTGGATTTATCTCATGCCAACACTTGGATTAATCCTATTGGCCTATAGGAACATTAATTGGACCATAATCCAGAAATTTTTAAAAATCTAGACCCTTAGGCTAAGGTCCCTTATATCATTTTTAATTGATTCCTAATGCACATTGGAGAATTTATTTTGAACTTCTGTTTCAGGAAAATATATTTTAGATATTAGTAGAATTTTTATATCTAAAAATATCTCAATATTGAATTACCTCTCTCTAGAATTTTTCTTCTCTCTAGGTAAAAGTAAGGAAAAAATAATATTTTCTTGCATTCTGAAATAGGTAATGATTACAGGGGATTGTAGTAAAAGCTTTTTCATTATTCAGGCTGAGGAGGAATCTTACATCCTCTCCCACTTGAAAAACATGAGATGTCCTCATCTCGTCACAAAGTGGGGGTAATCTTTTTTAATCTCTTCTTCTTTCTCCCCAAGTGGCGTCTTCTAGAGGGAAGAACTTCCACTTGACTAAAAATTCTCTGAGGACTCTCCTCCTGAGAACCTTCTCCCGAACCTTCTCCTGAGAACCTTCTCCCGAACGTCAAGGATTTCTTTTGGCTAGAGTACCATCTGGCCTTGAGTTGGAGAAATCAATTTTTCATCATCATCATCAAGCACGTGACTTGGGCTGGGTACATATTTCTTAAGCAAAATGACATGGAATACATTATGTACCTTGAGTTGGGCTTCACAAGAAGTTTATAAGCTAGATCGCCTACTTTCTTTATAATAGCATACAGTACAGTATCTAAGAGAGAGCTTCTTGTACTTCCCTACAGATAAGAAACTTCTTTTTGGTCGTACTCGAATGAAGACCATATCTGATTCTTCAAACTCTCTCTCTGATCTCTTTTTATCTGCATACTACTTTTGCATGTCTTGGGCTGCCTTAATATCTTTACGGATTGATTACATTTGTTGGTCCATGTCATGAAGCATTTGTCTGGACTTAGCTCTTCGGGCATCTCTCAACGGAGAATTAAAGGCGGGGTTGCCACAATTTGCAAATATGGATAGACCCAACATGCTTCAAGATGAGGAGGAACATCTAGATCTACAACCCAACCTAGATGAAGACTCGGTCGTTGAAATACCTATTATTTAACAAGTTGGGACAGTACTTTGAAGGTGACGAATCTAATGCAACCCTCCCCATTACTACCAAGGGATTAACTCTAAAGGGAATCCTTGATGGTGGTGCTGGAGTGAGTATTGTGACTAAAAACTGTTGGGAATCTATGGGAAGACCTCACCTAGAAGTCACAAACATAGTGGTTAATATGGCAAACGGAACTATATCTAAACCTATTGGAATGCTAAGGGACCTTAAGATCAAGGTTCTAGGATACAAGGTAAGACATACCTTCATTGTAATGGATTTCTCTAAGCATCCTATGTCATATCAAATGATCTTAGGATGCCCCTTCATGAGGGAAGCACAAATGGTGCATGACTGGTCAAAAAACCATGTCTACCTACAATTCTAGGACTCTGTCATTCGAGTTGATCTTGAGAATGGTCGTGCGCATCCTTTAGGAAGCAAGGTTATCATCGATAATCGATCAGATACCACTATTCACTTAGTCCCATTAAAGTATTGCTATACATGCAAAGAAGAGACTGATGATGGGAAAGATTCTCTTTATATGGATGTCCTACCGGGCATGACTGAGTCAAATAACGTGGATTGGGTACACCTAGCGGCAACCATAGACACATGGGGAAATAGAGGCACAAGTTGGGTAACACCTGAGGGGCAAGATATGCCACCATTAGTGCCAGTGAACATGATAGGTGTTATGCACTTGACTCCTGATGGCAAAAAAGTGGCAAACTCCCGTGACACTGAAAGTAGTGAAGACTCTGCCCAATGCAACTCCGAGTCTGAATCTTAAGAAGAAACTGACTCTGAGCCTGATAGGGGGCATGAATCGAATATTCACCCAAGTGTGAAAGCTACGTGCTCAAGGCCTAGGACAGTAACCTCTTGCAGTTCATCCAAGAGTGAGGGGGACACAAGTGAAGATCGATCAAGAGAGTGTGAATCTGAGACAAACAAAAATCAAAAACTAGGTAAGAAGAAGATGAGACATAAGCGACAACGCTATCGAGCTAATGTACGAACTACAATAAACAAAGAGAGATCCACTGTAGAATGGCTTAGTTATGTAGGAGTATCTGACGCTCATCGGAAGTTAGCGGATAATTGGGGATAATACCTCCAAAGTGTCATGTGGTGTATTTCGCAACCTCATGACATCGCCCAATTAGAAATCGAAGAGAAGACAAAACTAAGTCGTACTGCGAGAAGGCGTCAAAATCAAGAGTTAGCTCAGCAACAAAAGGATGCGGAATTAAAAGAAAAAAACCTGGCGGCACAACAAGAACTGGTAGACTTACACCCCGCACCCGAGCATTTCAAATCATTTACCATGGGGGAACGTACAGTCGTCTACCCAAAAGCCCAACGAACGCCTACCAATGGGAGTAGCGGTGTCTACGATGGCCCAGCGGTAGTTAAGGAGAAAGAACTAGCAGATCTAGGTGAGGAGTCTAATCCAGTTTTTATTGCTCAAGACCTCACCAAGACGGAAGAAGCTACACTTAAGAGGATTCTTAAAGAATTCAAGGACATATTTGCTTGGACATACCATGATATGAAGGGTGTTCCACCCTTTGTGGTGCAACACACAATTTCAATGATTAGCACTGCTAAATCAGTCTAGCAACGTCCCTACCCAATGAATCCTAAGTATGCAAAGTCTGTACAAGAGGAAATTGAAAAGCTTATAAAATGTGGATTCATATACCCTATTGAGCACTCAGAATGGGTTTCTCGAAGGATCCTAGAGGGTGATGACCATACGGTGCTCGGGCTCTGAGTCACCGAAGATACCCACATGTACATCGTGGAAGATATTGGAACAAGGAGTAAGAGTTGTTTTCTGAATTCGGACATGGATCTAGTTGATTAACCTTGTTGGTCCTCAACGGATGAGTCCATGGCTCTTTTATATGGATCAGTTGGTTGATCTTGCTGATCTTCAACAGAGATTCCATTTTGATTAACCTTCAACGGATGAGTCCATGGCTCTTTTATATGGATCTGTTGGTTGATCTTGCTGATCTTCAACAGAGATTCCATTTTTATTTTTATAGGTGAATATATTGCGGAATACTATGAGCTAGTAGTAGTTGCCCTATAGCTTTACTCCCGCGAAGAAAGCTCCTCAATCACAGACCGTTTGCCGGTGCCTCCCGTAGAGCTCCCGACAAGGGTGTAGTCACCAACACAATAGGGAAGATTAGTCGAAGCTCTTACCCTCGTACCGCTTCCTATGGTTCTCTTACTTGCAGCTCAGCCCTTAGCATGAACGAGGCTCTGATACCATGAAAAGATGCAGGGGGGAAGAGAGCTTGAGCTCTTGCAAGCACACACACACACTCACAAAACCCTAATAGAGAACACACAAGGTGAGAGGCTGAAATCTTCTTCTTCTCTACTCAACACTCAACACACCATATACAAGAATAAGAGTACACAATAATATGGAAGGTACTCAACCAATACATACACGGGTTCTCTATAGTGTGAACCCGACTAAATGAGCTGGCGCTATAACTATGCCAGTCTCTAGAATGGCTGTTACACAGCCTGTCATCCCACTGGCCGCATATCTCCCATGATCTCACCAACCATGCCAGTGGTGTAAGTGTGGGGCCTATCCCCCAGGCGGGTCATCAGTGGCCACCGCCTCACTAGTAGACGAGCTCGATATCTCAACAATCATCACAACTAGTACTCCAATAGAGAGCAAGGGCATTTGCAAGCCCTTTAATCTTTTATGAGTTATCATTGATACATAACTTGCATAACTTATTCCTTTGCACATTATGTAGCTCTCTTACTCTAACAACATCTTGGTTCTTGGTGCTATACAGCTTAACCAAGGTGTCCCACACGCATCTTTAGATGTTGTTGTGTCTTGTATGTGAACGACCATAGAATCAGACACACAAATAAAGAGCCAATACATAACCTTGCTGACTCTCCCATGCCATGCCTTAAAGGCAAGCACTTCTTGTGGAGTGGGATTCTCGTAAGAGCTTTGGCTTTTCCTCATCATTGTAAAATGATCTTCTAATATCCTTTTCCCAAGCTTGAACTTTCATGTTTGGAAGGTATTCTTGTCGAGCTTCTCGCTCACAATCTAGAATAGAGTATCATACATTGTTACCTGCAATAACGTTTACCTACACCAGATATGATATTTTGTAGGTCAAACAAAACTTGCAATAACTTCTGCACTCATAGAAGAAATCCTACAATCTCCAATCATTTGTTTGAGAGATAAATACACGATTACTACAACGATACTGTAAACTTGTTATGCAGTAACTTTATGTGAACCAATCACATCAACATACATCTACCATACATGTGCAGATCCCAAAATCTTTATAGGCACAAATAGCCTATGTGAAACATCCACAAGAACACTGCACATTTAAAAAGTATGATTGTTGACATTTCTGAGTGTCCACAAAAACCTTGTAGGGCCAAAATGGGGTCTAAAATGACTTAGATGACCAAAAAATGATATAAAGGTTTTTAGGGTCTTAAACATAGCATACATTATGATTTTACTTCACAAAAGGGCTTCCAAAAATATGATAGTTCCCCCTCTTGCTATGCCTCTTCTTGCTTGTATCCTTGACTAGCAGCACAACAACTGCCAATAGAGATTTAGTTCTGAATCAAAGGGAAGAGATGAAGTTATCCTTACCCATGTATCACTTCCTTTGCTTTCCTCTTGAGCTCTTACACAAATTGGCACTCTGATACCTTAAGAGGAATGTGGGGGAAGAGCATGAGCTTCATCTCCTTGCAAGCAAACTTCATCACACATACAAACAAGAGTAGATAAACACACATGAGAGAGGTGGATGGTTGAATTTTCTTCTATCTTCTTCACTTCTCTGCTACCATGACATAAAGATAAGAGTGCGTACTATAAGGGAAAGTGCTCAACTACTCAAATATACAAGGTGTATATTGTTCAAGAATGGAGAATCAATCCATCCATTCTATTGTATCATCTGACCAAAAAAATTAGGCATATAGTGACCATTGCCTACTCCTTTCTTGTATTGCAAGTTGTAGTCATAATGCACACACTAGGTTATTTGTATAGAGATCTATCATTGTATGGAGGAGCACTCTCTTCGGAGAATCTTCACTCTTCCACATTATCTTTGCACTAGTTGATCAAGGCTTATTTTGTTGAAGATGCTACAAATGTACCATGAAACTGCTCTTGAAGGATTGCAAGGGATTGCAATTATTTGAAGTCAAGAGCATAGGAGTTTGAGATCTTGATATCAAAATCAGCATTGCATGGATTAGAGGATCTAATCTTGTAGTAATAGAACCAAATTTCTTTCTCTCTCTAGTCCAATGTGGATAGGAGTTTTACTCTTGACACCAACGTCAATAGTGTATGGATTAGAGGACCTAATCTTGTAGTTATAAAACCAAATCTCTCTCTATATATATATGTGTGTGTGTGTGTGTGTGTGTGTGTGTGTGTGTGTGTGTGTGTGTGTGTGTGTGTGTGTGTGTGTGGGTCTATGTCTATCTCTCTCTCTCACTCTCATAAAGGAAGTTAAGCAAGATATTAGACAATTTAAGATTTATTCTAAGATCTATACTAAGATCAAAGTACATTATTACAAAAATTGATAATTGTTCCAAATAATAAAGGTTGAGGATTGCCTTGTAACTAGTCCTAAATAGTGCTGCATAATATTAGACAATATTGATGCTTTGAGATAGTAGTACATAATACTATTATGTTTTGAATTGCATTATAGTAATATGGACAGTACATATAGTACTAATAGCATTGAAAGTACTAATAGTATTCACAATACTATTAGTATTAACCAGGTCAGTATAGCACTATTAGTACTAAAGAGTTTAGTTGAAGTAGAATGCACAAGTTAAGATCTTTCACAACCATGGAATTCTTCAACAAAGAAACATATAAATTTGTATATCACCCCTTATTCTTGTGCTGACTGTGTAGGCTGAATTCTACGTAAATTTCAAAGAAGAACATCCCGCAATAGTCATGGGATTCTGGGCGTTTCTATAAGAATATGGCACAACGGAAAGAGATAGCAAGACAAAGCACAATAGACAATGCAATAGATACACAATGGAGAGAATTTAAAATTCTGATTATACGAAAGAGGTACAAGTGATGGTGCTATCCACCCGTGCGCTCTCAAAGATGGTGATCTAGACAGACTCTGGATGGAGTATGTATGAAGTGTAGAAGGGGGTGGATACTCACAAGCATTGGATACCTTAGCTCATGGAAACAATGTTCATATATAATATTGTAAGCAGTGTGGTAGACGCGTATACAACAAGGGCGGTTACACTACATAGACACGGTCACCACCCGCGTATCAAGAACGCGGCCCACCGACCACTAATGATCGACTTGGTATCCAAGGGAATATTATATGGAATATTCCTCATACCGCCGCCTCAAGGGCCCCCGAACCCCCAACTGGGGGCGGCTAGCTCCCTTGGGACCCCCAGCTGGTAAACCCCAGACCCCAGCTAATGCTCATATCCCTGACCATCTCCTAACCATCATCAATGGTCACAATAATGACCCCATCGGTGTCTAAGCCGGGGTTCGCGCTAAAGACATATGCACCATGGCTACTCCTCATAATGGGGGCCTAGCAAATGTGCATTATACATCAAAGTGAGATACATGCTGAGAGGCGGGCATTGAGTGTATACTAACAGTTTCAATATCGTAAGCCTTAATCAAAAAATTAAAGAAGACGAATACATGTCGCTTGTGTGTCCAAAGCTAACCAATGTTGAATGTCATAACCTGGATTACTTGCTGGGCAAATGTTCTCAATGTCCAAGGGCATTTTTTTGTCCAAAGGAACTGAATGATGCAAATGGTGTATCAATCAAGTGGCAGTCATATGAGTATGTCAATGAGGAAACCAATAGGGTTGTCATAAAGAAGAGGATAAAACTCTTATATAAGGAGACAACTCCATCTGTCACATCATTCCACAATTCTTAGAGCACCTCAAGACTTTCATATCCCACAATTTTTGCACTTTTTGGCAGCACTCTCAATTCAAAGAGTGTATCAATAAATTTCCTTATAACGTGGTGGTATTAGTTATGGACTTTGCTAAAAATTATAAATTTAAAGTACAAAATGGAATCCAACTAATGCATTAGCATAATGACCAATGCAACATTTTGGTTCATATATGCTACTAGAAGCAGACGGGAGAAAGACAGAAGCAAGCCATATTTTACATAGGACACATGACACCTTGTTCGTGCAACATAGTTTTTTACTCCACCACTAATGTTTGCAGTCTCAAGGCCTGAAGTTTAAATGCCATTGGGTTTGGTGTGATGGAGTAGCATCTCAGTTTAAGGCAGCATACCCATTTAGGTATGGCTTTTTACTAATTTAAGTTGTTGTATTTCATCCATTCACGCACGTTTATTTTGTGACATTTTGTATTTTAGTAATACTTATATTGGTTAACACCATTTTTTGGGCAATGCTAGAAACCACTCCCTTACTAGCCTTATGATGTGATCTTCTTTGGTTCCGGCCTTGGCAAAGGAGAACATAATGGTGGAGGCCACCGTCATAAAGCGTGCTTTGACTGCTAAGCAATTGGATGTAAATGGTGCAAAGCTACAAAATGATCATGATGTTGTAGAGTGGCTGAATTGGAAAATAGGGGA
Organism: Cibotium barometz; assembly: GCF_041138505.1. Taxonomy (NCBI): domain Eukaryota; kingdom Viridiplantae; phylum Streptophyta; class Polypodiopsida; order Cyatheales; family Cibotiaceae; genus Cibotium; species Cibotium barometz. Next base: position 5,340,254 of record NC_141061.1, read on the forward strand.
AGATTAATGAAGCCAAGGCACTTTGTGGAGGTAAAGATGGACGATTGTTGACTGTTCAAAGGCTTGGGGCTTCCAAACTATCAAGGGTACTCGTTCCTTGCACTAAGTTTTAGGTCTGTAAGAAAGATTCTACACATGTATTGTTGAGAAGCTTGCCATGTTTCTGTTCATTTTGCATGGATGAAGCATGGGAAAAGTGTAGGCTTCTCTCTGATTTGGGTTCGTGGTCCTTAACCAAGCTAGAATCCATCAGTGGGCCAAGATGGCACAACCACATTGAGCAAGATGATGTAATGTATTGGGAGGATAAGGAGCAACTCGCTGACATGGTTGAGATGGGGGACTACTTTGCTATTATCACTACACCCACAAATGCAGATAATGAAGAATATTATGTGGTACTCTGCAAGAAACCAAAAACAGTCCTATCAAAGGAGGTGAAAGATGGTTGGGGTAATGTGTTCAGCATATCGGTAATGAAGTGCTATATGGTGTATATTATGAAAAACTCCTTTCACAGCCACAAGTAGTTATGTCCTTTTAAAGGGTGCGCCACTACTATAGTGCAGTTGTGGCGATAAAATTTCCAATGCTACATCTAAAACACAAGGTGAAGGGGTACAAAACTTTGTACCATGTCCCCCTCCCTCCCCCCCGAGGTGCACAATAGGATTTTGCAAATCATTTCCTTGTAAAGCATTGTGTTGGTTGAGGATCTTAGAGGGCATTTCATTTCCCCATTCAATCCCATGCTTAAGAGCACGATTTCTTACTTAGAGTTGAATAAAGGAGAGAGAGTAAGGTTTTGAATATTGCTGCCAATATGATCAAGAAAGATAACTTTATGTTGATTTTGACTTACTAATCGTAATTCTTTCACTTTTATTTATATAACTTCTCTTCTTCAAGTTTTAAAAACTTTAGAGCAATGTTCCTTTTGAATAATAGATTACAAGCTTCCAAGCTTCATGGGGTTATTCAACTGAAGATGCACACAAAGAAAATCTACTACTACTGTTTCTAAGTAGATAAACATGGTATAGATAAACATAGTAATAAAGGCCTTTAAATGACTGTATGTTCCAATGTAAAATGTGCCAAATATATATTTACCAACATAGCATACATATTTTTTGTTGATGTCCCTTAGTACAATGTGCCAGTACCACTCGGGGGGTTCACCTCAAAAAATGTTAGTGTACCACATGAGTTTAGCAGGAGGGGTTTTTTAATTAGATACATTGAGCAAAATTAACAGGATTACATTAACAGGAAGGGATTTTTAATTCAACTTTAGAAAAAAATCCGTTAGTTCATAAGTAAAGAGGGGTTGTTTTATTGGGGGGAAAACTTTTAGTTAAGGGATTTTTTTAATACCTCTTGAATGCACGTGATACCTAGGGTTTTCTAGTAGTGCACCCCCTGAGCAGTACCAAAAATTTCACATCTTCACATTTACAAAAAATGCAAAATTCCAATGGTAACACTCATAAACATGGTACATATAAACATAATAATAAACATCTTTCATTGACTAACTAACATTTAAATAAAGAAGGTTGGAATACAAAGATACATAGTAAATGCTGAGCAGGAAGGTTGGAATACAAAGATACATAGTAAATGTTGAGCAAGGATATATCCTTCATTACAAATGGAACATGTACAATGTTTGATTTTTATAGAACATCTCATCAGAGATTATATATGGGACACTTGAGATACCTATTATGAAAATCCTTCAAGGCCTATGCCACTAGGGATTAAACTAGGGATAGTTCTTGGCCTCAAGATTAACTTTCATGAAGTGCTCCTTAATATCTGATGGCAGTGCATGAAGTCTTACAGAGACCTCTCCCCAACTCGTTAGCTTTTGACCTGCAAAAACACAATTCAAAGCATCTTGTAAATCTTGATGCTGGTACTCTGGGCTGCCCATCAAAGTTTGGTCAAACAAATAAAATGGATATGTACTAGAATTTGTAGCAACAACAAATTCAACTACATGCCACTCGTAGGGGAACATCTCAACAAAATTGGGCACAGTGCCTTTAAAGTCTCTTAATGCCATCAAGTATGGCAACAAAAAATCAATCAGCTCTTTCTCATCTATGTCTCCTTCATAAGAGGAAGGAGATATACAAGTGTTTGTTAGGTTTAAGACCACCTTTAAAGGAGCATCATTGATCTTAGTAATCTATACATAGGATTGAAGTCAATCCCATTCCTAGCTAGTGCGTCATATGGCTTTAGAGATAGACTCTCATTTGGTTGCTTCTTTGGATGGCAGTTGTTAAGCTCACCCTAATGTGTCATGGGGAAGTTGCCGATTTGCCAAGCTTGAGCTATGCTCAAGAGCTCCACTCTCGCACTAACACAGTGAGGATTAGTGGGATGATCCCCAAGGTTAGGAGGGATAAGGAAAATGCTCCCAAAATAGGTCAAATCTTCTTCCCCATATATGAGGAAGTGGAAGTAGACTCGAAGGTGGCCGAAGCAGAGCAACAATTGCGGCTACTTAGATTAAAAAGGCAAGAACTCGACACGCAAAGAACAATGGCGGAACAGAGGGAAATTGATAATTTGAATCTCTTTTGACCATGTGGCAAGGATATAGAAACATCTAGAAATGCCACTGATAATGTGGATGGGGGTGGAGGGATACATAACCTAGAACCCATCAATGAGGAACCAAAGGTTGATGAAAGCCTTGAAACACAAGAAGAGGTGGACAATCTACCTAGGGCATCTTCAGGAGGAGAGGACTGACTCTACACAAGAGAGGATATCTAAGAAATGATCAATGATCCCACCTTCTTGTAGAGCATGGAAGCTTTAATCCAACAAAGATGGGCTGAGACCACTAATAATGAGCCAGGTGATGAGGATTTACCCAGAACGAGCCATAGACCCGAGTTGTATAAAAGAACCAATGCGGGAAGAGGATGAGGTCTTGGTAGGGGGTAGCTCCTTGAAGGCCAATTGTGGATCCTAAGACAGATCTTAATGCGGTCACAAGGGCGGATCTGTTGAATATGGTTAGAAATGGGAAGAGGTATGGTTAGGGACCTAGGCATTGCCCTTGAATCCATACCATCTCAAATGAAGCCACACATCATTTCAAAGCTGGTGCAAAAGATTTCAGGAGATGGGGACCCTATTTAACACATAGAGGTCTTTGAGTTAGCCTACAAAAGATGTGGGGCAGTGAGCGATGTAACCATGATACATGCTTTTTCTCTGACCCTAGAAGGGAGAGCCCACCAATGGCATCGAACCCTAAAGCATGAGGATAAAGTCAATTTCACTCGGGGCTTAAGAATGTGTTCATACCGAGCTTTGCTCGAAGTGGTCATAGGTGGAGTCCTGTGGCACAACTCCACAACATCAAGCAAAAAAGACAATGAGTCCATGAGAGATTATGTTTCTCAGCTCAAACACTTGAACTCAAGATGTAAAGTGAGGGAGAGACTAACTAATTATCAGTTATTACCCTGCTTTCGAGATCATAAGATGCATGATTATCTGGTGGTGTTATCTTGACCGACCACTTTAGATACATTCTGTAAGGTGCAACGATTGACTATGAGGATAACATGCTCGAGTTGCCGCAACTAGAAGACGCCAAGGTAGCTTCGGTAGTAGTGGCAACATCATGAGTGTCTAGTCATTAGGATGTGGGATCCAAGAATAAGCAAGTTGGCAACATGATAGTTGAGGAACTTAGTAATGTCATCTTGGAGAAGTTAAAGGTCAGGGATGGAAGAGAAACATCAGGGAATACCTATCTCTACCCTCGAAGAGAGTTGATTTGGTGCTCTATCTGTAGACAAAATCACACGAGCACTAAATGCCCTCACCTAAGACCAAGATAATTACTTTATTGTGCTCACTATCAGATACTAGGGAACCATGACACTGCCATCTGCAAATATCCGAGGATCCAAACTCTAGCACAACTACTAGCACCTAGAGTGGCTCTAGCCTTACCAGCCCCTCCACAATGCAAACTAATGTAGCTATAGCGAAGCTTAATACCTCCTACTTACCAAGGGGGATGTTCAGAATGCAGTACATGTCGCCATTGCCGCCACCTGTCCTACCACAGCCTCCACAAGCCAAGATCAATCGGGTTTTGATCGAGGAACCCTTGGCAGAGGGAGAAATCATGCATGAGGTAGAATTCAATAATGATTACTACGAGGAACCCACAAAGATCACACCAGAGTACCATTTCTTGCAAAATAGCATGCCAGTACTATTGTTTCAAACCACGGTACAATGGAAAAGAAAAGACATAAACTTAACTATGAGAAGAGGACCCATATAGCGTTTTCATTGTAATGGACCTCATTGAGTAGTAGAGTGTCCTCTAAAGAATGTGGCTAATGCTAGCCAAACCTAGCCAATCGCAGCATAGACCAACGTCATGCCTACACTTTCATGTGTTAAGTGTGGTGTTCATCATTTAATCAAGGAGTTCCCATACCGTGCCAATGACCCTGCTTCTACTTCTAACCATGCCACCATTAGGACTATAAGTGTGCAGCCTGGAAACATCACACCACTGAATGTCTTGACACGCACCCAAGAGAAACTAGTGGACAAAGGGAAAAACCCAGGAGGTGTTACAACCTCTAAGACTGGAAGAAGGAGAAGAGTGAAAAAGGTGGGTAAGGGTGATACCATGTTCATAATTCAAGATGGACCCGAGGAAGATACCATTGACACCAAATCCGCCCAATCAAAGGAAGAGGATGACCAAGTGCCGAAACCAGATGAGCGCCAAAAGAGGGACCAACAACCCCCAAAGGTGTTAGACAATACCCTAATGTTGAAGAAGATATAAGGAAGCTTGAGGAAGCTAAGGCACTTGTTCAGGAATGTCAACACAGCCATGAAGACAAATTTAGGGCTAACAAGGCTAAGAATATAGTGTATCCATAAAATGAGATGTTTAGAGAAAGGAAATTGGATGTGCCTACTCCAATTCCAGAAGAGTCCAAAGAAGGGACTAATAGTGAGCTCATGGCAAGAATATTTGAGGAGGAAGATCAAGATTTGTCGATCCATTCATTCCCTAGGGTTGAAATCTAAACTTCCTCTTTAAATTAAATAACATTATTCAATATTCCAATTATACCAAGAATTCTCTTTTTCCATTTAAATGATTGAATTCCAAATATGTTGGGAATTCCTCTTTTATCATTTAAAATTTTCCTATGCATAAAAATAAATTAACTAAAATTTCTCTTAAAATTGAATAAAAGTGTCCATTAATCCAAATATGTCAAAAATTTTACTTTTTCCATTTAAATGATTGAATTCCAATTATGATGGGAATTCCTCTTTTATCATTTAAATTTTTCATGCAAAAAGAATAAAAATTAACTAAATTTTCTCTTAAAAATTAAATAAAATATCCATTAATTCCATTATACTAGAAATTTCACTTTTCTCATTTAAATGATTGAATTCCAAATATGGTGGGAATTTCTCTTTTATTTATGCATAAAAATAAATTTAACTAATATTCTTCTTTAAAATTAAGTAAAATATCCATTATTTTAGTATTCTAAATTTTTATCTTTCTCCATTGGAATATGTGGATTTCCATTGTCATGGGAATTTTTCTTTAATCATAAAAATGAAATTACTAGAAATTCCTCTTTTTCTCTAATTAACTATTTATGCATAAACATTAAAAATCAAATTTTCCATGGATATGATGAGAATTATTCATTTAACCTAGGATGACTAATCCTAGAATATGGTAAGAAGTCCTCTTTTCATATTATGCATGAAAATAATTTATGTGTTAATTTTCTAGAAATTTTATCATAGCTTCGCTACTATTACTGATAATTTTCAATAAATTTGAAAAGCATAAGGTTTAGTTAATACAATATGATAGAATAATTATCATTTGGATCAATATCCAATTTATGGATTTAATCCCTAAGTTTATCATAAATTAAGTAACATAAAAACATTAAAAAGCCACTTCTTTGGTCTCTAATTTGACTAGCATAGAGTTTACTTTTAGAATTAAGAATTGTTTCATGAGAAGCATCATTTGAATATAGAATTGGTCATAGGATTGACCATTCTTTGGGGGAGAGAGAGATATGCTTAAAAAACATTTTAATTTAAGCATAAATGTAAACTTTATGTGATTAATCATTAAAATTCATTAGAGAGCCTCATTTACATTGAAGAATCATTCAATTGAATACTTCTCAAGCTTGAGAGGGATTGAGAAGTGAAAAACATTCAGAAGAAGCAAACAAATGATGATAAAGTCACACTTTACCTCTTGTTTTGCTTGATTCTCTAGTCTTAGTAGAGGCCCCCAACCAATCAATTGGTTAGTATGTTGAGGAAAGCTCCAAAGAAGGTTGAAGAGAGAGAGAAGCTCCAATCTCTCCAAATTGTGGAGAATATTTAGAGGATAATAGAAAATATACTTATTTTAGAGTAATACTGGCATGGTCTAGTTCACATATGAGAATACAAAAGAATGAGGGTCTATTTATAGGTGAGGGAGGCCACTTATTGAGTCCGACTAAGTTCTAGAATTTTCCAACTTCAGGTTGGCTGAATTTGGACAAGATTTGGACCAATTTGGCTCCCTTTTTGATTTGGTTTGATCTAGGAGAGAGGAGAGATAAAAATATCTTAATATTTTTGAGTTTAAAACTCCTTCACATGTGTGAAATAGATGCCTCCTTGAAGTCTCCCACCCTCCGTATCAAGGTGTCAAAAATGAATGATTACTCCAAAATATCTCATTTTTTAAGTAATATTTCATAATTTTAAGCTAATAAATCTTGTACTCAGTCAACTCTTCATCTTATGTGGGCATTTACTCATTTTTGGGTATTTTCTTTTATTCATTGGATTTATCTCATCCCAACACTTGGATTAATCTTACTGGTCCATAGGTACCTTAATTGGTCCATAGGTACCTTAATTGGTCCATAATCCAAATTTTTTTAAAAATCTTGACCCTTAGGCTAAGGTCTTTTAAATCATTTTTAATTAATTCTAATTACACCTTGGAAAATTTATTTTGATTTTTTGTTTCACGAAAACATATTTTTGATATTTTTAGAATTTATATATCCAAAAATATCTCAATATTGAATTACCACTCTCTAGAAATTTTCATCTCACTAGGCAAAAACAAGGAAAAATAATATTTTCTTGTATTGAGAAATAGGGAATGATAACAGGGGATTGAAGTAAAGGCTTATTCATTATTCAAGCTAAGGAGGAATCTTTTATCCTCTCCCACTTGAAAAATGCAAGATGTTCTCATCTCGCAAAGTGGGGGTAGTCTTTCGCCAACTCTTCTTCTTTCTCCCAGGTGGCGTCTTCTAGAGGGAAGAACTTCCACTTTACTAAAAATTCTCTGAGGACTCTTCTCCCGAGAATCTTCTCCCGAACGTCAAGGATTTCCTCAGGTTGGAGTACCTTCTGGCCTTGAGTCGGAGAGTTCAATTGTTCATCATCAAGCACGTGACTCGGGCTGGGTACATATTTCTTAAGCAAACTGACATGGAATACATTATGTACCTTGAGATGGGGAGGCAGAAGAAGTTAGTAGGCTAGATCGCCCACTTTCTTTACGATAGCATATGGCCCACAGTATCTGGGAGAGAGCTTCTTGTACTTTCTTAAAGATAAGGAACTTCTCTTTGGTCATACTCGAATGAAGACCATGGCTGATTCTTCTTGTACTCTGATCAATGGGTCAGACCAAGTCAACGGTGCAAGGCAATCTTGTCCATACAAAGCTTTGAAAGGACTCATCCCAATGCTTTGATAAGGATATCTTCTATTACCTCGTTCACTCTTTCAGTCTCTGGCCATCTGTTTCGGGGTGATAGGGTGTGCTGAGATCCAAGAAAGTTCCTACTGCTTCGAAGAATGCAGCCCAAAATTTTGATGTGAATTTGGGATCTCTGTCACTTACTATCCTCCTGGGTAAGCTATGCAATCTGAAGATTTCTTTAAGGAAAACTCTAGCAACATCCACTGCAGTGTATGTTTCTTTCATTGGAATCAGATGGGCAACTTTGGTTAGCTTGTCAACTACCACAAAAATGGAGTTGTAACCTGATTGCACTGAAGGTAATCCAGTGACAAAGTCCATACTGATACATTCCCACTTTATCTGAGGAATGTCTAGAGGCTGTAGTTTCCCTGGCATCTTGACTCTCTGACACATTAAGCATTTGCGCACATGATTAAGTACATCCTTTTTGAGTCCTGGCTAGAAGAAGCTTTTCTTCATAGACATATAGGTTTTTATAAACCCTGGATGTCCAGCTATCAGGCTATCATGGGCTTCTCTCAGAATTCTTCCCTTTATTCCCTCATCATTGGGGATACATAGCCAATTATTATAATACATGCATCCTTCATCCAATTTGTACTAAGAACTCAACTCATTTCCTGAGGAGTCTTGCTTTCCTACATCAGAAGGGTAGCAATAGGGGTAAAGAATTTGTCTTGCATGATTTTGTCCTTTGTTTCACTGATCAATGGATTTGACACCACTGTAGTTGTAAGCAAGGAGGCTTTTCTGCTGAGCGCATCTGCCACCACATTTTCTTTCCTTGGTCGATATTGAATGCTGTCTTTGGGATGTCCTGCTCCTCGATTCTGATCTGGTAGTACCCGGATTTGAGATATATCTTTGTGAACATTTGGGTCCCACTTAACCGATCCAGAAGTTCATCAATCCTAGGAATAGGATACTTATTTTTAATTGTTAATTGATTCAATCCTCTCTGTAGTCAATACACAGAGTCTTAACGTTCCATCTTTCCTCTTTTGAAAGAGAACGGGTGCACCCCAAGCTGAGACACTGGGTCTGATGAGTCCCTGCTCTAGCAGTTATCTTTACTGCTCCTTAAGTTCTATGGCTTTAGGGACTGGCATTTTGTATGCACGCTAGGCTACTGGTGGCTGAGCTCTAGGGGTTAACTCGATCTCATGATCTACTTAGCGAGACGGAGGCATCTCAGTCAGCTCTTCGGGAAACAAATCTGCATACTCACTTAACCACTCTGGTTCTTTATCCTTGCATTTTATATCTACTGGATTCATCTTAACGACATAAACAGCTTGCCTCTTTCTGAGCCCTTTTAATAATTTGGAAGCCTTGAATAATTGTAGCACTCGGGATCCGCAAATTCCAGTTCCTTGAACTTTATTCTTGTGAAGGTCAAGGAAATAGATAGTTCCTTTGGGACAATGAATGTATGTCTCAAAGTGTGTGAAAAGAATCTTTCCACTGGCCAATTCCACTTGCATAGGTTTCCTTGATTTTTGATTTAGGACTAATTTACGTAGACATCCTAGGGAGATAAAAGAATGAGTGCTGCCTGAATCAATCAAAATCTTGAATTGCTTACCTTGGTACTCTGCTGGAGTCTAGAGGACGAAAAATTGATGGTTATTCCCTTGATGCTCTATTGCTGCATAGATCTGTCCTTTTTCTTCCTCCACTTCATCAACTATAGTGACTGCTCTAGCTGTTGTAGTCTGAGGTGGAACTCTCTCTCTTTGGTTATTCCAATTCTGGGAGGGAGTTTGGAGACTGCTTTGCATGGAGGCTACAGGCTAAGTTGGCACTCTTCTGGGGTTGCCTTGATTCTGGCACGGGGGACCCTGGCTTCCTTGGCCCACAGAAGGAGATGGGCAATCCTTGAGTTAGTGCCCAAATTCCTGACATCCGAAGCACCTGTTCTCACTTCGAAGCTCTTCCCTTTGCATTCTTGAGAGAGCCGGAGTTCTTGAGAAAGTACTTCGAGGGAAAGATCTTCCTTCATTCCTGAAGCTTCCTGTCTCTAGATTCTAGTTGGGATCTTGGTGTCTTTTTGGAGACGGAAGGTTGGAAGAACTTCTTGATGTCTGAAATCTTTTGAAGGATGAGGGAGCTGGCTTTGGTGGGAATTTTACGATGAGGGAGCTAGCTTTGGTAGGACTTTTACGATGAGGGAGCTGGTGTTGGTGGGACTTTTACAATGAAAGCTTTGGCAAAGTCCTTCGCCATTCTGACAGCTTCTGCCATGGATACTGGCTTGGCATTTTTGACTAGTGTGTCTAAGGGTTCCTTCATTCCCCAAATGAACCTGGCCATGAGTTGCTCTTCATCTAGAGGTGGTGAATACTTGAGTAGAAGAGTGAATGGCTCTGGTGATATTCTTTGATGGTTTTGCTCCCCTGATTTAGCATTAAGAATTCATTCATTTTGGTTTCTAAAAACCCGAGGGGACAAAATCTCTTCCTCAAATAGTTTTAAGGTCGTTCCAGGACTGAGTATTCCTATCCAAATGGTTGGTGTCACAATGGTTCCTCCATGCCACCCTGGCTTTTTCCACAATTTTCAGCCTAGCAAGAGCCATTTTGCTCCGCTCATTATAGCCTATGACATCAAAATACTCTTCCATAGCTTCCACCCATTTCTCTACAGCCTCGCCCAAGTTCTCCACTTCTCCTTTGAAGGGTCCTGGTTAGTTGAGTTCTATGAAGAGCCTTGCGAACGTCGCGATCAAGCTCTTCCTCTTTAGAGAGAGGTTCCGGCTCTGACGACCACGGTTTCCTCACCTTATGATTCTGCCAAAAATGATATATTATTAACTTTTTATTTTGATATCGTCCACGAGATCGTAAGATTTAAGAGGTTCAAAAAATAAATTTCTTAAAAAAGATAAATGATCTTATTCAAGATCTATGACATATGTCCAATAACAGAGTTTGCTTTATCAGATCATCCATAAACAATCACTTATACAACAGGGAATTTTTCCACAAAACATTTCTTTATTTATAGAAAGGTTGCAATTTGTACATAGAGCAGCTCGACTCAAGAAATCCAAATCTCCTCAGGAGACGCATAAGGCGACGGTACTGGGCTATAAACATGCCCGAATACAATTGTTCCCTTACTACCACGAGAGCTACTATCTTCTCCTTAGGAATAAAACGACTAAGGAGTCTATAGATTTGGCATAAAAGTTTAAAATTCCAAAGCGTTGAGTGATATAAAATAACACCATGTATCACTTTCAGCTTCATCAGAATCACGGCCAATGAGAGATTCTGCCTCAGCATCGCACACTGGTCGCAAGAGGCATGGACATACTGCCCTACAAACCACTTGTGCTGCCGTCTCTCCGCTCGGTCAGGAAAATATAGATCTTTAAAATGGCCTACGAGTCTGGCTCGGCTCATTCGAGTTGTAGTAGAAGAGATGAGATGCTCGAAGGCGAACACAGTCATGTGTTGTGACTGGGTAAGGTCGGGAACACCAGATAAGTGTGGAACTTCCATTTATAAAACCAAATTCTTTGATTAAAATTCTTCGTTTATGAAGATTATAGAATGAAAATACAACATGTAAATGTTTTTTCTAAGTTTTTATTATCAGTTTCTGATAAGAATTTGTTTTTCCTTATTAGCTTTCAACAAAGCTCTGATACCAGCTGCTGTGAGATCCCCCTCTGGGGTGCCGCGATGACGACGGAAGCAACGTCGGCCTCCCCCGTGCGGGGCGCGGGGACCCATGGATGTCTGGACGAGAGGCTAGCCCGATGGTTCCTCCGAAACCCAACTCAAAAAAACTCCCCTTGCTCGGAAGGCACGAGCGATTTCTCCATGGAAAAATCTTCTAACGGGAGAATTACTTTAAGGAGTCAAAGTCTTAACTAGTTAAATTAATCTTACCGAACCTAAAGTCACATGGTCAGATCAAGAAGAGACTTGCACTTGGTCCATGGAATCAGTGCTTTTTTACTCCTTTAATGAGGCACAGGCAACTGATCCCCTCCCATAAAACAAGGTCTTCTCAGGACTTAATCTAACTAACGTACCTAATTGCATCTTAATTGTTTCGCAGGAGTCCTCCAATCCTCCAACCGGCCCATGGGTTAGCCAACCACCCGGCCGACCGCTGTATTGGTGGGATTCCTTTATAAAGATTTGGTTGTGCTTTTGCCGAGTACCTAGGAAAAGAGTTCCCAGGCCCCCTAGCCGGCGATTCATGCAAAAATTAAGGTAGGCATTGTGCATTTTTGCCGCACGTGTCGGAGCTGGGGACTTGCTAGGCACTGTATGCAAGCCACGAATGGCTGCAAGCACACAACTAGAAACTAGCAAGCTCAAATAGGGAGCAAAGGTGTGTCACTCACCGCTCAAACCGCCGTCGTGAAGGATTCTCGCGCCACAGTGAAGAAGGAGCCACCGCCGTCGCTCTACCGCCTCGCTGCCGTCGTGCCGCCATGCAGTGCTCAATCGCTATCTCTCTCTCTCTCTCGCTCTCTCGCTTTCTCACACATGCAGGAGAAGGGTATGGAGAAGATAAGGCAAGAGCACTCCTGGTATTCAACACATTGAGAATCAGCGATCTTAGGGTTACATTTGACTCTTATATGCAACCTAGCCGTTCACACATGGGTACCCACACATGGCCGGCCGATCCTAACCTTTATACTGATGACATTCGAGGTGCGCCTCTCATCAAGGATCACCCAATCACTTTATCCTTTACATGTGGTACCGACAAGCCCGGCCCATGACTCAGAATACTTAAATTAATTACATGATGTAAAAAGTAATATGTCTCAATGTCCGCCATAGGTTAACATGCCTCCTTTCTTGATGTAGATTCTGTCCTCGGAAGTTATGGTATGGTAAGCTGGACAGGGTTTGTTGTGGTAGAGTGTCTGCAAAACAGGGAAGTAGAGTGAAAGTATGCTGGAATTCAAAAGATATAGAGTGTAATAAAATCAAGCATGTTAGACCACAATGGAAGTTTGCCATGAGAACTTAGTTTAGGGGGTCACATGAATGAGCTAGCGTAGCAAATTAACAGGAGCTTAAAATTATTGAAAGTAATTCAAGAGTTAGCGAGGTGTCGAAGGTTAATTAAGGTCTATAACTGGCCTAAGTCAAGGAAAATTACCAAGCTTAATATTAAATAAACAGATGACCACAATGTGTCTACTCTAAGAACAAGCTAATCCCAAGAGCCTAGGGACACAAGAAACATCAGAGTTATAGGAGCCTTTTGCCTTTATTTCTTTATACACGTGATAATTTTTACACACAATGGCGACCTCCCTAAGGCAAAACTAGCATCGATCCTGGTGCCATGTTTAACACAAGGCATTCTCCAAGAATCTATTAGCTCAAGGCTACCCCCTACCAACCAGGGCATCGGTCTGGAGTAAAATACTCCTCGCCTACCCGACATTAAAGCACATAATAGACTTACATTGCCATTTTTTGTAGGCTTTAAAAAAGAAATTTGCTTTGGATTTTCGCTCCTGAATTATAATGTGTTCTTACATCCTTTCGACAAAGGGGTAAAAGCTATGTCTCAGAGGAGGTCAACACACATGGCTAGGTTATTCAAACATTAAGATGGTTTTAACCCTAGACCTAAGATAACCATATTCCAAGGTTAACTAAAGACTTCATGCATTCCCAAGAATTTCTCAAATAAGGTTAAACTCATTAATGATTTACACTAACACGTTAAGCAACTTCAAAAACTAAGTAGTGCGTTGACAAATTCCATGTGGTCATGCATTATAGCTCATGCAATTAATTGAATAGTAAAAATTAAAGAGAGTGGGCATGGAAGAATTACACCTGTATTTTGGAGATCTCCTTGATTTGATGAGAAATGCCCGCAATTTGATGTAGATATTTATGTATGAACATTGCGGCAGTCTCAGGACTTGAAAGCGTACCCACCTCAAATTTTTCAACCTGTACAATTAACTAACAAACACTATACCTCGAGAGGCACATCAGTGGGAAAAAATAAGGACTTGTTTACGCACACAAAACTAGAAACAACTTGAAAACATTAACCTACCTACTAGTCACCACACTAATACTGAGGATTAAGGTAAGAGGATGTTGTAGAGTTTTGGCTCTAGCCCTAAGGCTAAGCCTCTATCTGCATCATCCAAATAAATAAAGTCTGCCTCGGTAGTGCCATGAGTTTCATCTATCCATTCATCATCAGATATATCTTCTTCGTTTTCCCATCCACATAAGCTCATCAAGAATGTAACCATGTGAGGATAGTCATCTTGTGGAAAAGGAGTCTTGGGCTGTCAGGGATACGTCCTCTATGGAGTAGGGGTCAGTCGTGGGGTCAATAGGCAAACTAGCCATTCTAATTCCTCAACATTTTCCTCTCTGGCTAGTACCTCTATATGATCCAATTCGGTTTTAAAGGATAGCACATGTGAAATATCTGAGAAAGGTACAGATGATACCTCTCACCAAAAGTGGGAGTGGAAGAAGTGTGATGCTCGTGCATTTGCCATATCTGCAAACACAGATATAGCATCAGTAGGTTTATGAAGACAGGTTAATCTAGTTCCTAATTGTATGCGGATATTTCTCCTCTTATTTGCTCTTGCTCTTTTTACTATTTTTTATTTTTCTTTTCTTTTCTTTTTTATGTATGAAGCTATATATATACATCCCCTCAAATTTGGGAATTACATGGTCAGGGGAGAAGGTTAGGGAGGAAGCAATAGAATGTCGTCGAACGTGAGTACATGCTCCCCCCTTCCTTGGGTAGATCATATTTTTTGCAATGATGTTGTAGCCCCTTGTTGTAGCCCCTTGGAACCAATTTGTCCAACGGGTTTTAGGTGGTGATGTGGTCAGATAGCTTTTTATGACCCTTGTGGCTACATCAAATTACAAAGATGGTAGTGTACGCTCCCATGAATGAACAGAGGAAATGGTTTCCGACGATACTTTTACAAGGGGGAACTTTTACAATACTTTTACGATACTTTTACAAGGGAGAATGTAGACTCATTGGTTACTTGGTGGGTATTGACAAGGGTAGGTGTGGAGTGTATAGAAACTTCCATATTAACGTGTGCCTGGCATGAGGAGATAGAAGCTTCATGTGTCTCCCCCCTTCCTGAGCTAGGTGGTATTGATCGATATCGTTTGGGAATCCAAACTAGCTCTAGAAGAAGTGGTGTGGAGCACTCCGTTACCTTTCCCTTACCACAGTCTTGAATTGTTGTTGGGGTGGCAACATTTGGTTTGCAAGGTTTTATAGGCGATGTAGAGGGATTCAGCTTATGTTTAGGGACCCAAATCTGGTCATTCCCTTCGTAGTACCATTGGGCTCTGCTAATAATTGTTTAGGAATCCAACGTGATGTTACGTTGCCTTTTCTCGGGTAGTAGCTGCTTTCCTACTACGAGGCTTCTTGTCTGAACGAGATTTAGCAGTGGAGGTAGCCGTTAACAAAGCTTTTGGAACCCATTTGTATGTGCTCTTTGGCAAAGTAAGTGAAGCCTTGGAGACCACACTGCTTATTTCCACTCTTGGCATTGACGCGTTAGAGGGGTAGCAAGCAATCAAAGATGGTGTGGCCACTTGATTTTGTGATTTTTCGTTATCTAGAATTTTGTCCAGAGTTGATGGCTTAGGTGCGGGATTTGGAGCGATCAAACTGCTGCTGGTTCTTGCGTTGTAACTTGCCTGGTTGCCCAATCAATATTGCACTTGGTGGCTAATATCCATTTGCACCCTAAGTTTACAGTCCCCTCCATGGCACCAGCAGGCATAACCAAAAAGCTTTGAATTACAGTCTCCTTGTCATAGGCAACAAGAGTGTGCAAAATTCTTGAGACAGTGGTTTTCTTCTTATTGATACCCTTAACTTGGATAGCACTCTTGGATAAAGGTGGTTTTCCAAGTTGACACCACACTCCATATGATAGCAAATTGTGTTGAGCTCCTGTATCCAATAATGTATTATATAGCACCTCCCCGTGAGGACTCTATAGCTCAATTGGGTATCTTAGAGGTGGGTCAGATTCCAGTGAATCTGTCTCTGCCTCTTCAAAAAATGCTTGCGTAATCCCCAAGTTGGCTTCTCGTTGGCGCCCAACACGCTGTTGACGTTCTTTGGCTTCAACTCTTGCTTGTATCTTCTTAAGCTCAGCTTGTTCTTTAGCTGCCTTCTTTTGATGGATTGGATGTAACTCCTCTTGGCTTAGGGGATCATAGTATCTTTTGAATTTACTTCCATTGAGGAATCCAATGGTTTCAACTCCGTCGAGAGTCTCCACTCAGATGGTACCTTGCGGGGTAATTTCACATACTCTATACGGTCCCTTACCGGCATATTTGAGCTTCTTCTTTTCGTTTTAAGCACTCCATACGTCAGGACTTTATCCCCAACTTTGATGTCCTTGTCTTTTAGGTGGTGATCAAACCATTTTTTCCTTCTATCCTTCTCCACAAGGGCATTGTACACCGCCAATTGTCTTTCTTCGTTTAGCTGCTCAAGGATATACAAATGCTCTACTAAGAAGGGATTACCATCCCAACCCTCTTGAGTGGCAACACGAAGACTAGGAATGACAAATTCCCATGGCATGATTGCTCCTTGGCCATATACCATCTTGAATGGTAGCCACTTTGTACGCAGTACGATAGGCCCCATAAAGCTAATGTAAGCTTTAGATCCCAATCCCAGAATGACCTTGATTTTACTTTCTCAGTGGAAATCCCATTTTTGGATACTATATGCCCTAGAATAACTCCGTGTTTAACCTAGAATTGGCATTTGAAAGGATTCAATGAGATGCGATATAATCTACACCTTTCAAATATTTTTTGTAAACACATCAAGTGCTCGTCCCAAGAGGAATGAACAAAAAGATCATCTAAGAAAGCTTCACAAAAGTCCCTTAGATATTCCTTAAAGGCTGTGTTTATCAATCGTTGGAATGTTGTAGGTGCATTGGAATGTTGTAGGTGCATTGGTCAAGCCAAAGGCCATGACGCGAAAGGCAAACACTCCAAACTCCGTTATAAAAGCTGTTTTAGCTTGGTCCTCTACTGCAATTGTGATCTAATTATAACCAGAGTACCCATCTAAAAAGCTATAAGCCTCCTTGCCTGCAACTCTTTCAAGCACATGTTCAAAATACGGCAAGGGAGAATGATCTCTTCTGGTGTCTGCATTAACTTTTTTGAGATCAACGCACACTCTGAGTTTCCCATTCTTCTTTGGTACAATGACTATCGGACTGAAATTTCCGGGCCGAAAACGTGTTTCGGGCGCGTCTGGACCTCCGCTTTTCAGAAAGCAGGCGATTTCGAGCACTGCAGGTAAGTCATCGATTCTCTGCAGAACTCTGTTTTAAGAACTACAGGAAGAGAGATTGACTGTGCAGACACTGCGGGTGCTGCAAAGAGGTCTACAATTGCCATTGGGTGTATGTATGCACATTGAGGTCACTGGTTGTGACATTTGAGTGGACTGCAGTACCGCTGTGTAGAAAATACAGCATTTGTGCAGGAAAAACCAGAGTGCAGTTTCTGGTAAAACTGTGTGTTTGGCAAGATATCTAATGATGGCATAACACAGATTGTGGCTGAGAAGCTGGATAAGAATAACTTCCATGCTTGGAGGTTCAGGTTGACTAATTTCCTGATGGGAAAAGGCTATTGGGACTACATAGAAGGTGAACATGAAGAGGCACCGGAGATACCGGACATAAATCCTACTGCTACAGATGTGAAAGAGTTTAAAGACTGGAACCAAGGAGCCATGAAGGTTATGTATTGGCTATCCATTAGTATACAGGACACCATGATTGGGCACATTCAGGATGCCAAGTCCCCCAAGGAGGCGTGGGACACCTTGGTAAAGCTTTATGAAACAAATACCAAGGCACGTAAGATACAGTTGAAGAATGAACTTCATACTGTGGAGAAAAAGAGCATGTCTGTGAATGACTATGCGTTGAAGATAAAGGGTATTGTGGAATCCCTTGCATCTATTGGTGTGTCAGTAGATGATGACGACAAGGTGGAAGTCTGTCTACGTGGTCTCGGGCCACAATACAAGGCGTTTAAGACGTCTATTCAGACTCGGGAAAACATTCCCAACTTTACAGATTTGGTGTCTATGCTGATTATCGAAGAGAAGAGCTTGGGTGAAGACCAACAGTCTTCACAAAGCAAAAACAGTTTAGAGCAACAGGCCTTCTACACGAGTTCAGGAAGAGGACGAGGTAGAGGAGGTCGTGGACGCGGTCAAGGAGGTGGCCGAACAGGTAATCAGAATTATGGTCATCAGCAGCAGCAACAACAACAGTCCCAGAATCAACAACAACAACAACAACACGCAGGTGGAAGAGGCAAATTCAGAGGCAGGGGGAGTCAAAGAGGCCGTGGAAATTGGCAAAGGCAATATAATGATGCACGTGAATGCTATTATTGTGGTAAGCCTGGACATGTGCAGTCAGAATGTTATAAGAAGCAGGCTGACATGCAAAATGGGAAAGTGCAGCAAAACAACTATGCATCCTCAAGCAGAAATAATGAGGATAATGAAAGGTTGTTTGTTATGCAGCATGTTGTGAATGCCATGTCTGAAAATGTTGATGCAGCACAAAAAGATAATGTATGGTATGTGGACTCAGGCGCTTCGAACCACATGACGAGTCATGGGGAGTGGTTCAAGGAGATGAAAAACCCAGAAAGACCAGTTTTTGTGGAAACAGGGGATGACACTACTCATCCAATTGCCCACGTTGGATATGTGCCATTGTCTATGCAGGATGGCAAAGTGAAGTACCTTGCAGATGTACTTCATGTACCGAACATAACAAAGAATCTGGTTTCAGTTGGCCAGATGATTGAGCAGGGTTTGCAGGTTCGGTTTAACCCTGATGGGTGTTATGTTGAAGATTTTAAAGACAAGTGCAGGTTGGTTGCAAAAGGCAACAGAGTGGGCAGAATGTTTACGTTGAATGTAGACATGCCTGAAATGAGTGCTGCAATGTTTGCAAATGGTTCAGGAGTTGTTGCAGACACAGACATATGGCATAAAAGAATTGGACATGTAAATGTGCAGAGATTGAAGTCTATGCAGACAAAAGGAATTGTGACAAGGCTGCCAAAATTTAAAGTGGAAGGTATGCAGAAAATATGTAAAGCATGCCAATTTGGGAAGCAAACAAAGCATGTGTTTCCACGTAACAGATATGTGAGCAGAAATGCACTAGATGTTGTGCATTCAGATGTATGGGGTCCTACGAAGACCATATCTATGGGAGGCTGTAGGTATTATGTGACTTTCATTGATGACCACACAAGGAAAGTGTGGGTATATTTCATGAAAGAGAAGAGTGAGGTGTTCACTCACTTTCAGAATTTCAGAGTTTTGGTTGAAAAGCAAACAGGGAAATATGTCAAGTGCCTAAGGTCAGATGGAGGGGGAGAGTACTTCTCCAATGAGTTCTCTGAATATTTGAAGAAGAATGGTATTCGGAGACAGTATACATGCAGATACACTCCGCAGCAAAATGGAGTTGCTGAGCGGAAAAACAGGCACATTGCTGAGATTGCGCGAGCATTGATGGAAGAGAAGAATATGCCGCATTGCTATTGGGCTGAGGCTGTTTCTACAGCAGTATACATCATGAACAGGACTCCAACTGCAGCCATACATGATGTAACTCCAGAGGAGAGGTTTACTGGCAGAAAACCAGATTTATCTCATCTGAAAGTCTTTGGATGCATTGCATATATGCATGTGCCAGATGAGCTGAGAACTAAGCTGGATCCAAAAGCTGAAAAATGTGTGTTTATTGGATACTCCCTTGAGCAAAAGGGATACAGGTGTTATAACCCTGCTACACGTGAGTTGAGGGTAAGCAGGGATGTTGTCTTTGATGAGATGAGCAGCTGGTATGCTGCTGAAAAAGAAGCTGTCGGGGCTGATGTGAGTGGAAGTGTGGTTGCACAGAATGCAGGTCAGCAATCACAGTCTTTGAGTGGACCAGGAGAGTCCTCATCTAGTGGGTCTGTTGATAGACCATGGAGTGGCAGGCTGCGTCATAATACCAGCCCTGCAAATGTGATTAGTACATCACGTAAAGGAAAAGAGAAAGTGGTTGAGCCCCTTGGTATGCTTGACATTTCTGCAGGGCATTCTCATGTTGATGGAGAGTCTAGTGGCTCAGATATGAGCCTTGATGAGGAGCTTGGGATCCCAGTTATGAGAACACCTGGTGTAAAGAAGGCTATGGAAGCCATGAATGAAAAGCTGCGAAGATCTGGGAGAGTGAGAAATCCTGTGCAGAGATTTACCTATGATGGTTATGTGGCACATCACTATGCATATATGGCAAAGGTTGTGCAGGTTGTTGAGCCCACATGCATTGATGAGGCTGTTGGAAATATGTGTTGGGAGAAAGCTATGGACGAGGAGATGGATGCACTATATGGAAATGAGACTTGGGATTTAGTGCAATTGCCTGAAGGCAAGAAAGCCATTGGATGCAAGTGGGTGTACAAAGTTAAACATAACAGTGATGGAAGCATAAACAGGTACAAGGCTAGATTGGTAGCCAAAGGATATGCGCAGACATATGGGATTGATTATGAGGAAACTTTCAGCCCAGTTACCAAGATGGCAACGGTGAGAGTTGTGATAGCAGTGGCTGCGTCAAACCAATGGTCTTTACATCAGATGGATGTAAAGAATGCATTCTTGCATGTGGATTTGCAAGAAGAGGTGTATATGTTGCAGCCACCTGGTTATGAGGATGTGGGTCACCCCGAGCATGTTTGCAGGTTGAAGAAAGCCTTGTATGGCTTAAAGCAAGCACCAAGAGCATGGTCTGACAAGATTTCTGAATATCTTGTCACTATTGGCTTTCATGTAGCCAATGCAGATTTCTCGCTGTATGTGAGACATGGTGATAGAGGGGTTGTGCTTGTTGTCATCTATGTAGATGACTTGATCATTACGGGGGACCATGATGCAGAGATCTTTGATGTAAAGATCTTGCTTAGACAAAAGTTTGAGATGAAGGATCTGGGGGAGCTCAGATATTTCTTGGGCATTGAGGTGATTAGGTCACCACATGGTATTGGATTACTGCAGAGACAGTATGGCTTGGACATGTTGTCCAAGTATGGTATGACAGGCTGTAAGCCTATTTCTGTGCCATTGGATTAGAATGGCAAGTTGAGTGCAGATTCAGGAGAGATCTTGGAGGATCCTACTATGTACAGACGCATAGTAGGGAGTTTGATCTACATGACGATCACCAGACCAGATTTGAGCTATGCTGTTGGGTTGGTGAGTCAGTTTATGCAGGTTCCACGGAAACCGCATTTGGATGCAGTGAGACGCATACTGAGGTATGTGAAGTCTACTTTGCATTGTGGACTATTCTATGAGACTGGGACAGAGATATGTGTACATGGGTACACAGATGCTGATTGGGCTGGTAGGATCTCAGATAGAAGATCTACCAGTGGATTCATGTTTTCTTTGGAGAGTGCTGCTGTGACTTGGAGCAGCAAGAAGCAGCCTACGGTTGCTCTATCGAGTACAGAGGCCGAGTACAGAGGAGCTGCTATGGCAGCATGTGAGGTAGCTTGGTTGAGAAAGCTACTTGCAGATTTGGGTCTATCAGTGGATAGACAAGTTGTCATTTTCTGTGACAACATTAGCAGTATACAGTTGGCCAGGAACCCAGTCTTTCATGCTCGTACGAAGCACATAGAGGTCCACTACCACTTCGTCAGAGAGAAGGTCTTGGCAGGAGATCTTGACCTTGTTTATGTCAGCACAGAGGATCAGGTAGCTGACATTTTCACCAAAGCATTGGGTACAGAGAAGCTCCGCAAATTCAGGGCTTTGCTTGGTGTACATGAGATGGAGTTGAGCTCGAGGGGAAGTGTTGAGATATTGAGCTCGTCTAGTGAGGCGGTGGCCACTGATGACCCGCCTGGGGGATAGGCCCCACACTTACACCACTGGCATGGTTGGTGAGATCATGGGAGATATGCGGCCAGTGGGATGACAGGCTGTGTGACAGCCATTCTAGAGACTGGCATAGTTATAGCGCCAGCTCATTTAGTCGGGTTCACACTATAGAGAACCCGTGTATGTATTGGTTGAGTACCTTCCATATTATTGTGTACTCTTATTCTTGTATATGGTGTGTTGAGTGTTGAGTAGAGAAGAAGAAGATTTCAGCCTCTCACCTTGTGTGTTCTCTATTAGGGTTTTGTGAGTGTGTGTGTGTGCTTGCAAGAGCTCAAGCTCTCTTCCCCCCTGCATCTTTCCATGGTATCAGTCTTGGTGTGTCGGTCACACAGTTTGACTTGAGTACCATTTGATGATGATACCTTGGTGTTGATGATTGCAGCTTTATTGGAGCAAGAGCACCAATTGATGACAACCTGGTGTCGATCACAATTTGAATAGACTTAGAAAATAATGTGATCACAGTTTTGGGAATCTATCCGAACTCATGAAAATTTACCAAACTTTCAGAACCTTATAGCCCTTTTAATTAGTGAGGAGATGAATGTCAAGAGTAGATCATCCTCCAATAATATGTAGAAGTAGGCCTTCTACTTAGACACAAGTAGAGGTAGAGATAACTCTTCATCTAAGGGTCGAGGTGGTGTATGCCAATATGAAAACAAGAATCCTAGATAACAATAATAGGATTTGAATTTATAAAAAGGTGCAAGAGGCCACACTGGAAGTAGAGGGAGCCAAAGAGATGGCAAAGAAATCAGAGTAAAAATAGCATAGATTGCTATTCTCGTGGCAAATCAGGACATATAGAAAAGAACTATTGTAAAAAGAAAAATGATATAAAAAGTGAAAAGTTACAGCAAGGAAACTATGCATCATCAAGTAAACATACACTGAAGATAGAAGTGAGTAGTTATTTATGATGCTATGCTTCGTTCCCAAGACTTTACATGCATCATTTGTATATCATATTTATTCACATGTATCTAACCACATGGCCAGCCATGGTGAGTGGTTCAGAGAATTAAGGGATTTGGAAAAAGTAAGCTATGTAGGACCATGTGATGACACAACACACCCTATTGCATATGTTAGTAAAGTCCCTTCATTTATGCAAGATGGCAAAATCAAGTACCTTGCTGATGTGCTTCATGTGTTAAACATAACAAAGAACCTAGTTTCTATTAGGGGATAAATGATTGAGCAAGGTTTGCAAGTTCTATAGGAACATGTGATGACACAGCACACCCTATTGCATATGTTGGGAAAGCCTCTTTATTTATGCAGGATGGAAAAATTAAGTGCCTTGTTGATGTGTTTCATGTGCTGAACATAACAAAGTAACTAGTGTCTCTTGGTTGTAACGGGAAAAAGAGTTGACATAATGTTTAAATTGGATATAAGCATCCCTAAAGTGAGGATTGCAATGTTTACACATGGTACAGGTGTGGTTGCAGACATTGAATTTGTCATAACCACATTGGATATGTAGGCCCAATGTATTATTGTAGTTTTGCCAAAGTTCAAAGTGGATGGAATACATAGAGTATATGAAGCATACCAATTGGGAAATCAATCTAAGTATACATTTTCGCACGATAAGCGTGTAAGTCAAAGAAATTAAATGTGGTGTATTTTGATGTTTAGAGACCAAAAAGGATAGACGGTAAGGGAGAATACTTCTCCAATAAATTTAATGACTATTTACGAGAGCATGGGATAAAGAGGGACTTTACATGCAAACAAAATGGGGTTGCAGAAAGGAAAAACATGCATATTGGAGAAGTTCCTCATACACCGATAAATGAGAAGGAGGTGCCTCATTATTTTTAGGCTAAAGCAGTAGCAATTGCAGTTTACATCATGAATAGAATGCCCACTCTAATAGTCTATGGTATAGAGCCTGAAAAAAAAAAAGCTTACAAGCAAAAAACAAGATTTGTTACACTTGAAAGTGCATTGCTTGTGACATGCACCATATAAGATGAGAAGTAAGTTGGATCCCAAGAAGGTAGAAAAATATATATTCATTGGTTATTTCTTTGAGCAGAGAATTTTTAGATGATATAATCCCACTATGCATGACATGTGAGTGAGCAAGGATGTTGTGTTTGATGAGATAATGAGTACCTAGTATACACGCCAATGAAGGATTCTAAGCACCTAGTGTATGGTCAGATAAGATAGGGGAGTATCATGTCACTATTGGATTTCAAGTATCTAATGCTAGATTCTCACTTTATGTGATAGGAGGAAATTGTGCTAGTGGTAATCTATGTTGATGACTTAGGTGATAGAGATTTGACATTCATGAGATGAAGATACTTCTTAAGAAGAAGTTTGAAATGGAAGATTCAAGTGAGCTGCAATATTTCTTAGGTATAAAAGTGATTAATTAGATCACGTGATAGATTTTCCTTTTTATAAAGGCAGTATGACTAAGACATTCTATCTAAGTATGGGATAACAAGGTGTAATCCAATCTTAGTGCCATTGGAGTAGAACACGATGTTGTCTGCAGATATAGGTGATCTCTTGGAGGATCCTACTATGTAGAGGTGCATAGTAGGTAGTTTGATGTTGTCTACAAATATAAGTGATCTCTTGGAGGATCCTACTATGTAGAGACACATAGTAGGTAGTTCGATGTTGTCCACACATATAGGTGATCTCTTAGAGGAGCCTACTATGTAGAGGTGCATAGTAGGTAGTTTGATATACATGACTATCACTAGGCTAAATTTGAGCTTTCGGTTGGATTGGTGAGTCAGTTATGCAAGCCCTGTGGAAGCCACATTTAAATATGGCTAGGAGAATACTATGGTACATAAAGTCCACAATACATTATGGACTTTTCTATGAGCTTGGAGTACAGGTACATGTACATGAGCATAGGATCTCTTGCCCTATGGGGTTGGGCTGCAAGGTTTCAAATGGCACTTGTCCTTCGCCAACTGACCTTGAGACTATAGGCTCACTGCAGAATGAGAACACGTTCTATGAATACTCACATAGATCTCTTTAGTTTGAGGTAGTTCCAATGCAAACATTGGCTCTTTACCCTTCCCCATGTTCCTTGTTCCTCGTCCAAATTGCATCCAAACAGAGAAGAAATAGAACTTGGTCCCATGGTAATTGTGCTTCTATAATGGGCTCTTGTAGAGAGCGGGACTCCTGCTTGCATTGTGTGCACTTACTGTTGTGTGTACTATGGAACACTTGTCCCTAGTGATATAGCAAAAGAGTTATGTCTTGTTTGTCGTAATTGTGCTTACTGTTGTGTATACTATGGAACACTTATCCCTAGTGGTATAACAAAAAAGACATGTCGCGTTTGCCATAAAACTACGGTTGTTGGATTATTTGCTAGTCATGGTCTACTTGGGATAAAACCAACTAGATTCGACACCAAATATTTGTAAAACATTGTCGTATATCTAGTTCAACTGCTTCCTATAGGAGCGAACCTTAAGGTTCCAGGTCTTGCTCTCTTACTTCTTCTCACTGGAGCTATGCCCAAAGACAAGGCAGTTAAATGCCTTCTTCATAAAATTTAAGGCATTGTTTACAGAGCCAATTAGTGAATCCATAGTTCAAAGGACTGGGCTGTTCTTGTTTCCAAATGTTCGACTATTTCTCCACTCACATCTATGTTTTGTTGGCTCATTTCTTCCCAAAGCTCTCACTTGAGGTGGATGCAAAGAAGTCTAGCCTTCTTAACAAGGGAGCACTCTATCGAGTGCTAGTTATTTGATGGGAGTGAAGGCTTGGTGGGCAAGATAAATTAAAATTTATATAAAATTTTAGAGAGAAACTCCTAGAGTTGCTCATGGAGGCCTGAATTGATGCGCTGCAATTGACTGTATTGTTGTTTCCAACCAATTGGTCCAAATCGAGTTTGCAAAGGTTATGTGTGTGCTTCTGGATCACATCTAAGAATGGTTTCAAACAAGTTGCTTTTTTTCTTTTTCTTTTTTCGAGGCTCACGCCTCTAGACTCGTGTCTCCAAGCTCATATTTGCAGGTTCACGTGTCTAGACTCACACGTGTAGAAGGTTCACGGCTCTAAGCTCACGTGTGTCCAAATTCGTGCCTCTAGACTCATACGTGGAGATTCACGTATAAAAGGTTCACGTCTGCTCACGTGTGTCCAGATCATACCTCTAGACTCATATGTGAAGACTCACATCTATAGGCTCGCGTCTATAAGTTCACATATCTAGGCTCATGTATACAAGTTCACATCTCGTGTACCGGTTCTTTACGTGTCTAGACTCATGTCTACAAGCTCGATCGTAGATTCACGTCTCTAGGCTCATGTCTCTAGGCTCACGTATATAGATTCACAGATCCTCATTCACGTATGCAAGATCATGCCTCTTTCGTTTTGTATAAACTCGACTCACATACTTTCCCTATGTGAAATAAGTATATCTGGGGTAAGAAAACCTAGGACCTAAGCTTATGATATAGATGGTGTATACTTAAGTGTACTTAATTCTCCAATAATTATTTAATTCTCTATTAATTACTTAATTCTCCAATAATTATTTAATTCTCTATTAATTACAGAGAGGACAAGAATTTTCCGTCGTGCACTCCAATAATTGCTTAATTATCTAAGAACTACAAAGGACAAGAATTTTCCTGGGTGCAGGCTGCCGCCCTCCAATTGATCTCCAGTCGGAATCTTTCTCCAACCTAGAACCCTTTGCGCCTGGCCGTCACTCCAAGGGCCTCTCTGTGTGTTTTTCCCGTCCATATAGCAGTAAACCTCCGTCTCTCTCACCGCATAGCACTTCTCACTTTGTCCATTTGCAATGATAGCAAAGTGCCTACTTTGTCCATCTGGGCACGCAAATGAGAAGAGTTGGTCTTCTTCTCTCTTTCTCTGATGCAGAGAGGTGATTGGCTCCCTATTAAACCCTTTTGGCAATAAAAGGGTTTTTTTTTAACTTACAGGGAATTGAAGAGGCCGTGAACTGCACAAAAGGCCCTGCGCTAGTAAAGACCATGCAACACGATGGCCTTGAGTTGTTAAGGCAAGCCAAAGGATAATATAACTACTAAGACAAAACTAGCCACGCATAAGTAGTCACAAATCATCCTGGCAAAAGCTGGTGTATTCAACAGGCGTTAAGTACATGAAAAGAGACAAGACAGTAATAATTATTATATGCTTGGGTGCTGTATAGTAAGGGCAAACATCCCTTCTGCAGCTCAAGTAGCAATAGTACTAGCACCCCCTGGATGTTTATGTTTATGTTTGTTGTTTACAAGCCAACATGATGTTACATTACAAAACTCCAACCCTCTGAAACAATCCACATGCCAAGCAAAGATCCTTCAAAATTTTAGTATATGTAAGAAGTCAGGAAATCCAAAGCAAAACCTACTTTCACTGTCTTCGTGCACGTTGGTGAATGCTAAGCAACCACCTACTTCCCATGTCTGCGCAAATCCCCATTCGAGCGAGGCGAGAATTCCGTGCTCATATCCCTCAGTGACGTCAACTGCCCCTTGCTGCCAGCACGAACATGCAATATAGGCCTTTGTGTCCCAGGAGAGCTCTTGCCTTCCAATGCAGAAAGAGAATGCCTTCTTTTTGTTGCAGAATCAGGTTTCTGCTTAGGAGAGTCTGACTTCTGCTTGGGAGACTCTGATTTCTGCTTGGGTGAATCTGATTTCTGCTTAGGGCTACTGAGGGTGCGTACCTTGGCCTTTGAAGACTTGGTTGTGGCCATGTAGTTAGGAATAGATGGAGATGCACATTCAGCCTGCTGTTCATGCTTTGAACCCGGGCTGCCCATATGTTTGTTTGAAGCCTCAGTGGAGTTTGCACCAACAGACACTACAGATACATCACACCTGCCATTTGTTTCAGATAAAGCATCAGCTTGTATGGCCTCATCATTCTTAGGATAAATGGACTGAGGCTTCTCCCCATCCTTGGCATCTTCACCTTCATTCATTGCACTCACTGCTTCACCTTCATTCATTGCACCCACTGCTTCACTCACTAATCTCGCACTGTCCACAATTATGCTAGGGGCATTCTCCTCTGGCGTAAATGCCCCACTTGACAAGTCTTCATATGTAAGATCCGGAATACATAATGGGGGAGTGATATACTGCCGAGGAGGTGAGCTCTGCTCTTTGGAGGAAAGAGTCGGTGGTGAGGCAAGTTGTACTGGAGAGCACAATTCTAGCAGGGGAAAGGATGAGCCTGGAGTTGAGTTTGAAACGGACAGCCTGGACACACAGCCGAACTGAGTCTGCAAATTCCCGAGAACATCTGGTGTGATTGACGAGGTGGCCAAAGCTGTAGGCTGAATACTGAATGCTGGCAGTTTGGGGTGGCTGTTTGGTGTGCTCAGCACTGTGGAGGTTTCAATTGGCTGAGTAGCAGATGTCGAAGATCTTGAGTCCGTATCTGGTGTGCTTGGCAAGGTGGCCACAGCCGGCTGAGTAGCACATGTTGATGATTTTGATGAGTGAGTATCTGGTGTGCTTGATAAGGTGGCCACGGTCAGTTCAGTAGCACATGCTGATGATTTGAGGTGGGTAACATCAGATGCCGCTGAACATGTCGCTGCTACGGTGGCGGTTGACTGAGTTGTATGTAAGATAGTTTTCTGCGTCACAAGAGGAGGACTGACTCTCTTTAAGGATGGAAGAGGTGGTGGAGGAGGGGGTGGAGGAGGGGGTGATGGAAGAACCCTTTGAAGCGCTGACATGTTTGCCGACACACTAGCCGCCGCTACTACAGAGTCAACATCTGTTGGGGCCATTTTCTCATCTTTCTTCGCTACCACAGTTACTGTTCGTTCTTGCTCTCTTGCTAGAGGGCTTTCTTGTGGACGAGGCACGGTGCCATCTGCAGACTCGCTCAAATGTAGACCTACTTTCTTGGAACTCCCTACATGTCTCTCTGCTTCTGTTTTGGTCTTCACCTTCTCATTTTTATTGAATGGCATGTCTTGATGCTCTGTCACTGCACCAGGAGGGTTTCCCCACGGGCGAGCTGCCATCCATCGTTCTAACCAAATCCAACCCCAGTGGCTTTTGTCTGGCTGGCTATCAATTACTAAAGAAGAACCCTGCTTTGGTGTGCATCTGTTGAGCTGCAAGAAGATCAGCCCATATTAGTACAAAAGGCACATAGCCCAGCTCAGAAAAAAGTAAATTCCTTTGACCGCCCAGGACACACTGCTAGAGCCAAAGAGGGATGGAATTCAAGCTGAATAGAAGCATACCTGTTCAGAGAACGCATACACCAGTGCGCGCTGTCGCTTCATGACTGCATCTTGCTTGCTTTGCGCCTTCGCCTGCAACTGCTGTACAGTAGCCATGCTACTCACCCAACCTTCCTGTGATGTACCATGCAAGGCTTTAAAGAGCTTTTCAAGTGAGAGCTTGTACGCAAAACGACAACCATGTGATGGAAAGATCCCTCTTACCGCTGGTTTTTTTCTCTGCTGTCTTGTCTGTTGCAGGTGTCTTTGAACCAACTGACCAAGCTCAGATGCTCGAACACGGCGTCCCCGCGCAAGGGCCTGAACTCTTACCAAGGCCTGCATGCATCGCAGTGTTGTGGATGCCTGCTTCCTCACCATTCTTCCTCGAGCCAATGCTTGAAGCCTTACTAAAGCTTTCAATGCTCGAAAGGCTCGTTGTGCCTGCAAGACACCAAACTTTATAGCCTCCAATGATTTCAACAGAAGCAGTAATACGACTGGATGATAGAGAAAGCAGATCAAAATTAACACTGGACTCGCTGTTGTTACCCACTGGAACATTCGTAGTGATGACAGACATGAATGGGTTGAAGGACTGCAGATTAGTCTACAAAACTAGAAGGACTCAGACCTCTACGCGTGCCCATGTCTGTATGCATCAGTGGGAGTGTGTGCAGGCACCAAGCCCGATTCGATAAACGCATGCATGTGCAAACACATGTATGTCCATTAGTCTGTGCACCAGCCAGGTAACAAACAGCCCATAGCTTCAATATATTTTTTGCTCTTCAATACCCTCCTAAACGTCTGTGTATGTCCGTTTCTGTGAGTACATAAGGGAGTTTGCGCATACCAAGTTCAGGGCTCGACACACGCATGCAAGCACATGCAATCAGGTAAGAGTTTTTTCCCCATGCATGTGTTTGAGTGTGTGCATGTGCAAGGCATCCCTACCAGGTAACACCGAAAGGCAGCCTGTATCTTCGCCGCAGCCCATTCTTCTCGGTTGGACTCCTCAATGCGCTCCATTGGACCCGTCTGCAACAGCTCCATGAGACCACGGCCAGTGATAGCTGCATCTTCAGTCTTAACTTGACCCTTTGCTTCAAGACCAGGTTCTGTGGTGAATGATGCAGCAGTTAACAGCACATCCTTGACATGCTCGTTTTCAACCTGTACAGCTTTGATCTCAACGGCACCCAGAGAAGGGTTAGCAGCTACAGCATCATGGTTTCGAGAAGATGATTTGCCTAAGCTCCACAGGCATTTTTCCTTACTTCCCTTTCTCTGACAACAAAAAACGGAACTCAGCATAGGCTAATAGCAATTCTCGAATCAAAAGCATGCTGCCATGAAAGCTTCATGATGATAAGAAGATGATAAGGCTTACCAGTTGATCTCTGTCTTCCCTCTTGCTTGTCTCCTTTGCAGGCTTCTCTTTGGAGGGAGATCTGAAAGCTTTAACACCAGCAACTAAGGTTTTGAACAGTTTTCCAGACTTCCCCATTTTCACATGTTAGGGTTTGTAGGCTCAATCACCCTGCAGATACAGTTAGGGCAAATAGTGTTAAGGGTTTTAGTTGCTCTTTAATAGAGAGAACTACTTTTTTTTAACAGCTATCCTTCTGTTTTGCAGAACCATCACTAGCAAGGGCTTTTCAGTGTTACATAGACTTTTTCCTCTCAGAAAACACCAAACCTGGTGGATATGGAAAAAGATCTGCTAAGAAAAGCCTACTCTGAGCTTGCTAGATCTAGCAGTGAACAGTTCAGCATAAGGCTAGCTAAGTGTAGACAGTAGCTCTAGCCACAGCTACCCCTAACAAAAGCCTCTGCCATAGCTGTCCCAACCAAAAGCTAGGCGAGATGTACACGCTTCCATGCGTATCAAAATGCAGAGCAGCAACCACCACCCACGCACCCCCCCCCCCACCCCAAAAAAAAAAACATTGTGAGCAATTTAGCTGAAAAGTACCTGGAAAAGTTGGGAAACAGCGGGACTTCTGCAGAAGGGATTCTCACAGAATTGCATTGTGTTGATTGAACTCTCAAGTCGCCATAGACAGGCTAAGCAAGCAGAAAGGGAGGAAGAAGACGAAGATCAGGAGAGGCTAGACATAGCTACAGTAAGTAGGCTCACACACACCGAGTTGGTAGCGTACTACTGTACCCTAATGTGAGCCATTGAAAGCAACGAACGAACAATGATGGTAGGAAGAGAGTGACAGAGCCACCACTTGCAAGTTCCCACAAACTTGGCAATTTTGAAGGGATTGCCTGTGATTGATAGGAACGCTGCAACCATTACAATGAGGGTTTTTGCACCAGATTGGCATCAACTTTTACGCTACCCCTAAAGTAAATCGGGACCAAATTTGGCAGCAATT
Source organism: Cibotium barometz (assembly GCF_041138505.1). Taxonomy (NCBI): domain Eukaryota; kingdom Viridiplantae; phylum Streptophyta; class Polypodiopsida; order Cyatheales; family Cibotiaceae; genus Cibotium; species Cibotium barometz. Next base: position 5,371,746 of record NC_141061.1, read on the forward strand.
TTTGGCTGACCGTTCTCTGGAAAGAGAGAAGAAGAGGAAGAAGAAGAAAGGGACTTCAACAGCAAGCCCATCAATCAATCACTCCATGAAGGAAAGAGGGGAGAGAGAGAGAGAGAGAGAGGAATCCAATGTTGTGGGCACTGGGGACTCCCAATGCTGTGTACACAAGGAGGTAAATTCGTTAAAGAGGGCTTCACGAAATTCCAGGTTTTAAAATTTTTTGGAAAGGATGGTGAAAGTGTGTTGAGGATGAGTTATGAAGTACTTTGGTGTATTGTACTATTGTTTCTACGTAGAGAGCTAGACCCCTTGTCTCTTCTACAAGTTAAAGGGGTTTTTTACGTGACTCGCTCCTTAGTGTGAAACGCCCCAATCCAGGTGGTAGCCGTAGTGCTCTCACCTAGCACTAGTATTCCCATTTACTTGGCCAATGGAGAAGAAAATGACACCATTATATTTTCCCTCCCAAAACTTGGCCATTTTTTCATCATTGTGTTAGCACTCCATATTTCATTGAACGAGTGGCCCACACCCACCTTCAGCAGCAGCAACTAGTTGCTTGCCCTTCTCTTTCTCCTATTTTTTATTTTTTTCCTTTAAAACAAAACAAAAAACATTTTTTTTTAAACTAATTCTACTCTGTCTCTCTCCCCTTCTCTATTTCTTCTCCTCTCTTTCTCCCCTTCCAAAAAGGCTCATTTTTATCTTTCGTGGTTAAAACAAAATAAAATACATTTTTAAAATTAATTATCTCTCTCTCTTCGGCCATCTCTCTCTTTCTCTCTAAAACTCTCTAACTCTCTCTAACTTTGTAACCCTCACTCTCTAACTGTCTCTTTCTCTCTCTAACTCTCTCTATTTCTTTCAAACTAGCCAACTCTTTCTCTCTAACTCTCTCTAAATCTCTCTCTCTAACTCACTCTCTTTCTAACTCTCTCTTACTCTCTCTATTTCTCTCAAGCTGGCCAACTCTCTCTCTCTCTCTCTCTCTCTCTCTCTCTCTCTCTCTCTCTCTCTCTCAATCTCCCTAACTCTCTCTTATCTCTCTGACTCTATCTATTTCTCTCAAACTGGTGTTGTCCTTAAGGGTACCCTCAATGAACTCACAAAGGCCCACATAATCATAGTCCATGCAATGACCAAAAGGTTGAGTGAGAGGTAACCTCTTTTATCCCTTTTGATATCCAAATCTTTCAACATAAGTTGAAGCATTCCATCCCCTCTCAAGCATGAAGTGTAGCTAAGAATGGGTACTACCAACTCATTTATTTCTATTTTGCTTAGCTCGACAAACTTGCCCTTATGATTGACCCTTTTGGTATGCATTTAAACAAGTCCCACACACTCTCTCTCTCTCTCTAACTCTCTCTATTTCTCTCGAAGTGGCCAACTCCCTCTCTCTCTCTCTCTCTCTGTCTCTCTCTTTCTCCCTCTCTCTCTCTCTCTACCAATCTATCTATGTTTACACTCATATTCTTTACCTTTCTCTAACTACCTCCCACTCTCTCTCTAACACACACACTCTCTCTCTAATTCTCTCTTTTTAACTCTCAACTCTCTCTCTCTCTCTCTCTCTCTCTCTCTCTCTCTCTCTCTCTAACTCTAACTCTAACTCTCTGTTACGCTACGATAGCAGCAACGCGTTGAAGATGGAGGATGAGAGCTCCTCAACTCTGGATCACCACCCAACCATAGAGGGAATTGGGATAAAGTTTCCCACTGTTGGGTATATATGGACACCCTCTCCCCTGAACCCCGGCTCGCTCACCGCCCACGTTCTAGTGGGTGGTCTCGGAGTCCGGTCTAGCTCCCCGTAGCCACTACGGGCTATGTAACATTACTCCTCCCTTAAGAAGAGTTTTCATCCACAAGAAAACAAACTCTGAAAAGTTGGTTAATGTACTCAAGTGCTCCCACGTGGACACCTCATCCTCACAATCCTTCCACTTAACAAGGGCCTCTCGGTACATAGTATGCCTTGTGTTCCAATCTCTAAGTCTGAGAATCCTCTTACGCCTTTGCACGATCTTGTGCACTACGTATGCTATCTTTTGCTACTTGCAGTATATCTTGTATGTCTTCAAGGAACTCCTTGACAAACTGCAACTTCTCCTTCTCTAGCCCTATGGCTATAGGAGATCTCGGCTAGAATCCATACATTAACATGAATGGGCTAAATCCAGTCTCCCTGGATGTTTCGAACTATTATAAGTAAACTTCAAATGTGGCATGTACTCCTCTCGATTGGATTGCTTTTTACTAACATATGCTCAAAGCATGTCTTCTAACACTTGGTTGACTTTCTTGGTATGACCATTAGACTGCGGATGATTAGCCGTACTTATACTCAAAGTAATGTCCAACTTTTTGAAGACTTCCCTCCAAAAGTGACTATCGAATTTTCTATCCCTATCCGAAACTATATCTATGGACAAGCCATATAGCTTGTAGAGATATTCGATGGACAACCTAGCTAACTTAGGAGTTTTCACGTTTTTTTAGTAGGTATACCATCTTGGTCAATCGGTCAACCACTACCCAAACCGAATCATTCTCTTTATTCATAGGTAAACCAGTGATGAAATCCATGGAAATACTTTCCCATTTCCCTTTGGGAATATCTAATGGATGTAGCAAACCTCCAACCTTGAGGCACTCATGTTTATTGACCTGACACTTCTTACATTTCAACATGAACTCTTGGACGTCCTTAAACAAACTAGCCCAATAAAATTATCTTTTGACTAGTGCATAGGTCTTTTGTATCCCAGGATGACCATCACTTGGACTATCATGACTTTGTATAAGAACTTGGCCTCGAAAATCACCAATAGTTGGTATGCAAACTCTACCCTTGTAGAGTAGGTACTCATCATCTATGGAATAGTGTCTTTACTTTTCCCCTTGACGAACTTTATCACCCCAAGTGAACTAGTGTCAAATGGTTGTGAAGGGTCCACCCCCAAGCCCTCCATCTCGGTACATAATCTAAGAGACTCGCTCTGGACTAGCACTCGCTCCTCTTCCCCCAGAAACCTCAACTAATCTCTTTGGACTAGTACTCCTTTTTGATGAGGGAGGTGGCTACTCTGTCTATAAAGTGTGGCCGCATACGACGCGCCATACCTTTGAAAATGATGAATCATGCTCACATAAACCACGTAGAGATTCCAAGAGATCACTCTTAAGGTGGTGAAACTTAACTCGTCCACCATTGGCATGTGACTCAGCGTATTTGCTACTACGTTATATTTACCTCTCTGGTAATGGAGTTTAAGGTCATACTCTCATAGGAGCTCCACCCACCAAGCTTTTCTACCTTTCAACTCACCCTGACTAGAAAGCCATTTTAGACTTTCATGATTTGTCCTGGACCTCAAAAGTAGTGTCATACAAGTAATGTTGCCACTTTTTAAGAGCATGAAAAATTGCAAGTAACTCTCACTCGTAAGGCGAGTAGTTATGCTTGGCACGGTTAAGCTTTTTGCTTTCAAATGCAACAAGGCATCCCCTTTGCAATAAAACTGCCCCAACGGCCTCCCCACTAGCATCTGTCTCCAAAACAAACGGTTCATTGAGGTCCACAATGATCAATATTGGTGCCATTGTGATGGCCACCTTGAGCTTCTCAAAACTTCTTCATTGAGGATCCCCCCAATGAATAGTTTTTTTCTTTGTCCTTAACTCGTCAGCTAAGGGGACTACGATCTTCGTGTAGTCCTTTACATACTATTGGTAGAACCCTGACATGCCTAGAAACATCTACAATTCCTCGAGATTTCTAGGTTTAGGCCATCTGACAATGACATCCACCTTGTCAGGATCCATCCGCATACTATCCGTGGAGACAATATGGCCCAAATAGTGTATCTCCTTACCAAAAAAATGCGCACTTGGATTCCTTCTCAAATAGCGTATTTTCCTTAAGGAGTTTGAACACTGAGCAGCATAAATGTTGTAAGTGTTCTTCTTTTGACTTGCTATATAAGTATGTCGTCAAGGAAAACTACTATGAATTTTTCCAAATATGGACATAAAATCTTGTCCATCAGCATTATAAATGTTGGTGGAGCATTCTTCAAGGCAGAACAGCATGACTAGAAACTCATAATGTCCAAAAAAACGAGTCCTAAATGCAGTCTTGAGGAATATTATGTTCCCTTATCTTAACTTGGTGATACCCAGATCTAAGATCAATCTTAGAAAAGTATTTCACACCATTAAGTTGGTCAAACAACTCGTCAATGCATGGCATTGGGTATTTGTTCTTAGTAGTCTATGCACATGTGGATAGACCCATCTTTCTTTTTTACCAAAAGAATGGGTGATGCCCATGGTGAAGAACTTAGGCATATAAACCCTTTCTTCATATACTCGGCTATCTGGGAGTGGCTTAACCTGTAAGCAAGTTTGCTTATAGGTTTTGACCCTGGTAGCACATCAATGCATGGTCAATCTCCCTAGACGGTGGAACACAATCTAGGATCTTAGTAGGAAACACATCCCTAAACTCTCGCAAATAAACCACTCAAAGCAACTGCGTGCTTTTGTTTTATTATCTTGGTTTTAGCCTTGGTATTTATGTTTTGTTCACAAGAAGACAAAACAGGTTTTGGAAAATAGCAATCTCAACAAAGGCCATTTAAGTTATCACAACTTAAATTAGTTTCAACTATGAAAACTTTATTAATCACATTTATTTGATCTATGAAAATAAATTAATGTAAGAGAGTACAAATATACCTATTGTATATCATTGACATTGATGGCATGGGGCACAACTCTAGGGACAAAATCATGGGTGTAGCTAGAACCTCCTGCTTACCTTGCAGCTCACCACTCTCCACAGACTACCGTTGAATTAGCATAGTTTTCCCTTAACCGAAATCACCAAGAATCTAGTTGGAAATTCAGTTAAATGATGGGTAGATTACTCTGATGAGAGATCATTGATTCTCATTAAGAAAATCTGGATTACGGGAACCAATCTCAAACCGAGAATTCTACTTGCATAGAACCTTTGTTTTCTTGCAAAGGACTATTTTACACTAGAATGCTAGAGGAAGCATTTGGTATGTGTTTAACTAAGAAGAGACTCGTTTTACAACAGTTGGCGGGGAGTCTTTGAGGGACGTTGCTCGCGGCAAAGCCTACCAAGGACTTGACCAGCCTTGGTATGGTTAAAATGGTGCGCTTTCGATACGATGGGCGCGAGGACGGACGAAGCGATCCCTGAGTGAAGTGCTAGGACACCTAAGTAGGATCCTAGAGGGTTCTGACCAGGTGATGCATGGGCTCGTGGTTGCTAGGACACCCATGCGTACGTTGAGGAAGATACGTATGAACCCAAAGAATGACTTTTGTGAATGGAATTTTGATATTGGATCTTGTTGGTTGACCAGCTGGTCAACGGAGAGTCCTAGAGGGTTCTGACCAGGTGATGCACGGGCTCGTGGTTGCTAGGACACCCATGCGTACGTCGAGGAAGATACGTATGAACCCAAAGAATGACTTTTGTGAATGGAATTTTGATATTGGATCTTGTTGGTTGACCAGCGGAGAGTCCGGATTATATATTTTGTAAAAAAATGGACTCAATATTTTGGAGGATTATGATCAGTAATACTATGATTTCATTGAAAGATTGTTTTAAAGACAGCCGAATCTGTTAAAATGGCGAATCTGTTAAAATGGCGAATCTGTTAAAATGGCAATTTCATATTGGGTGTGTAAGTAGTATGACTACCTTGAATTTTGCTTGAAACATCGTCTAGGGGGCCTGGGAACTCTTTTCCTCAGTACTACCCGGGCAAAACAGAACCAAATTTTTATAAAGGAATCCCACCAATATAGTTGGTTAGGGCTGTTGGCTAACCCATGGGCCAGTTGGGGTTAGAGGTTGGATTGGGGGATTTCTACGATACAAGTAGTTACAGTTAAGTTATGTTAGTTAGAATAAGTCCTAGGAAGACCCTTGTTCTGTGGGAGGGAATCAGCGGCTATGCCTCGCTATAAAGGAGGAAAAAAGAAGTGATTCTATGGATCAAGTGCAAGTCTCTTCCTTGATCTGACCATGTGACTTTTGGGTTCGGTCGGATCAGTTTGGTTAGTTAAGACTTTGAATCGTTAGATCAATTCTCTCGTTAGATGATTTTCCTGGTGAAATCGGCTATGCCTTCTGGGCAAGGGAAGTTTTTCGGGTTCGGTTTCGGAGGAACCATCGGGCTAGTCTCTTGTCTGCATATCCGTGGGCGAGGCCCCGAGTGTGGATCCTTGCCTCGTGCGAGAGACTGACGCTGCTTCCATCGCCAGCGCCTTCAGAGGGGGATCGTGGAGGGGGCATTGCGGAGGGGCGGGGTCTCACAGCTGGTATGAGAGCTTTGTTGCTAATAAGGAAAAATGAATGCTTATCAAAAATTTATAATAAAAACTCAGAAAGGGAATTTACGTATTTTATTTTCATTCCTTAAGCTTCATTAATGAAGATTTTTAATCAAGGAATTTGGTTTTATAGATGGAAGTTCCACACTTATCCGTTATTCCCGATCTCACCTAATCACCTGATATGACTACCTTCACCTTCGAGCATATCGTCTCTTCTGCTACGACTCAAACGAGCCGCCGAGCCAAATTCGCAAGCCATTTAGAGGATTTATATTTCCGAGATCCAGCGGAGAGACGGCAGCACAAGTGGCACGCAGGGCAATATGTCCATGCCTCTTGCAATCAGCGCATGATGCTAAGGGAGAATATCTCGTTGAGCATGGTCCTGTTGAGGTTAAAAGTGATTCATGGTGTCATTTTGTATCACCCCACGCCTCGAGATTTCAGACTTTCTTGCCATATCTATAGACTCTTAGATGTTTTATCCCAAGTAGTAAGATAGTAGCTCCTTTGGTAGTAAGGGAAAATTTGTATCGGGGCATGTCTATGTCTATATCCCAGTATTGCCATCTTATGCATTTTCCTGTTTTGTGGAAAATTCCCTGTTATTTAAGTGACTGTTTATTATTTGACGAATTAAAGAAACAAGATCTGTTACTTGGACATATGTCATAGATCTCCAATAAGATTGTTTACCTTGTTTAAGCAATTATTTTTCGAACCTTTTAAGTCTTAGGATCTCGGATGAAATCAAAATAAAAATTTAATAATGTATCATTTTTGGCAGAATCACAAGGCGAGTGAATCGTTGGCTCACAGCCAGATCCTCTCACTGATGAGGAAGAGCTTGACCCTGATGTTCACAAGGCTTTTTAGAGAACTCAGCCAAGACCCTTCAAAGGTGAAGGGGAGAACTTGGCCGAGTCTGTGTGGAGAAGTGGGTTGAAGCCATGGAGGAATATTTTGATGTCAACGGATACAATGAGAGGAGAAAAATGGCTCTCGCTGGCTGAAGATTGTGGAAACAGCCAGGGTGGCATAGAGAAACCATTGTGACACCAACCATCTGGATAGGAATACCCAATCCTGGAATGATCTCAAAGTTTATCTAAGGAAGAGATTTTGTCCCCCCGGATTTTTAGAAACCAAGATGAATGAATTCTTAGAGCTAAACCAGGGGAGAAAAACTATTGAAGAATATCATCAGGCATTTGCTCTTCTCCTCAAGTACTCACCACCGCTAGACGAAGAGCAAATTATGGCCAGGTTCATTCGGGGAATGAACGAACCTTTAGACACCCTGGTCAAGAATGCCAAGCCAATTTCCATGGCTAAAGCTGTAAGAATGGCAAAGGACTTCGCCAAAGCTTTCATTGTTAAAGTCCCTCCAAAGCCAGCCCTCCAAAGCCAGCTCCCTCATCATTCAAGAGATTCCAGACACCGAGAAGTTCTTCCAACCTTCCGCCTTCAAAGAGACATCAAGGTCCCAACCAGAATTTGGAGACTGGAAGTTTCAGGAATGAAGGAAGACCTTTTCCTCGAAGCTCTTTCTCAGGAACTCTGGCTCTTTCAAGAATGCAGAGGGAAGAACATTGAAGTGAGAATAGGTGCTTCGGATGTTAGGGATTTGGTCACCAGCTCAAGGATTGCCCATCTCCTTCTGTGGGCCAAGGAAGCCAAGGTCCTAGAGTTCAGAGACAGACTCCTTTGTATCAGTCCAATCAGGGTCCCCCGCGCCAAAATCAGGGCAACCATAGAAGAGTGCCAGCTCAGCCCCTGCAGCCTCCATGCAAAGCAGTCTCTAAACTCCCTCCCAAAATTGGGGAAACCAAAGAGAGAGAGTTCCACCTCAGACTGCAGAAAGCAGCTAGAGCCGTCACTATAGTTGAGGAAGTGGAGGAAGAAAAAGGACAGATCTATGCCGCAATTGAGCATCAAGAGAATAATTGTTGATTTTTAGTCCTCCAGACTACTCCAATGGGGTAAGTAATTCAAGCTTTTGATTGATTCCGACAGTACTCATTCTTTTATTTCCCTAGGATGTTTGCGTAAGTTAGTGCTAAATAAAAAATCAAGGAAACCTATGCAAGTGGAATTGGCCAGTGGAAAGATTCTTTTAACACACCTTGAGACAGACCTTATTCAGTTTAATCTAGATCAGAATGTAACAAAGTGCCAGTTCAAAGTCCTACCCTTGGAAATCTATGATGAAATCTTTGGAATGAATTGGCTCGATAAGAATCAGGCTAACATTCATTGTCACAATGGAACCATCTCTTTCCTTAACCTTCACGGGAATAAAGTTCAAGGAATTGGAGTTTCCAGATCCCCAGTGCTGCAATTAGTCAAGGCTTCTAAATTGTTAAAAGGGCTCAGAAAGAGGCAAGCTATTTATGTCGTTAAGATGAATCCGGTAGATATAAAATGCAAGGCTAAAGAATCGGAGTGGTTAAGTGAGTATGCAGATGTGTTCCCAAAGGAGCTGACTGAGATGCCTCCGTCTCGCGAAGTAGATCATGAGATTGAGATAGCCCCCAGAGCTCAGCCACCAAGAGCCCAACGTGCATACAAAATGCTAGTCCCTGAAGCCATAGAACTTAAGGAGCAGTTAAGATAACTGTTAGAACAAGGATTCGTCAGACCCAGTGTCTCACCTTGGGATGCACCGGTTCTCTTTCAAAAGAAGAAAGATGGAACGTTAAGACTCTGTATTGACTACAGAGGATTGAATCAATTAACAATTAAAAATAAGTATCCTATCCCGAGGATTGATGAACTTCTGGATGATCGGTTAAGTGGGATCCAAATGTTCACAAAGATAGATCTCAAATCCGGGTACTACCAAATCAGAATCAAGAAACAAGACATCCCGAAGACAGCATTCAATACTCGCTATGGACATTATGAGTTCACAATCATGCCGTTTGGATTGACTAATGCCCCGGTGAAGTTTAATTATCTTATGCAAGATATTCTCAGAGAATACTTGGATGATTTTGTTCTTGTCTTCTTTGATGATATCTTCGTTTACTCAAAGAATGCTGTAGATCATGAAGATTATGTGCGCAAGGTCCTGGAAATCCTAAGGAAGCACCAACTCTTTGCAAAAGAGAGCAAGTTTTCTTTCTCTATTGACCAGGTGGAATACTTGGGATTCATAGTGTCTAAAGATGGGATTTCTCCCCTGACCTCGCAAGGATCCAAGCAGTTGTAGATTGGCCGGAACCCAAGATGATAAAGGAAGTCAGAGGATTCCTAGGATTAACCGGATCTTATAGGATCTTTATACCCAAGTATGCTCAGATAGCATCCCCTTTAACTAACCTTCTCAAGAAGAGTATCCTATTCCAGTGTTCTGCTATGTGTCAGAGTGCCTTTGATAAGTTAAAGACAGCCTTAGTAACCAACCTTGTCCTTAAATTGCCAGATTTTACCAAACCTTTTGAGGTAGTTACTGATGCCAGTGGGTTTGCCTTAGGCGGTGCTCTTATGCAGGAAGGTCATGTAGTGGCCTATGAATCCAGAAAACTCAAAACACATGAGAGAAATTATGTCATCCATGACTTGGAGTTACTCTCAGTAGTTTATGCTCTGAAGTTGTGTTATCTTTTGGGACAGAGGTTCACCTTGATGACAGATCATCAAAGTCTGAAGTGGATCTTTATCCAAAGGGATCTCAACATGCCTCATAGGAGATGGATGCTAACCCTGCAGGAATTCGATTTTAAAATCAAGTATCGGCCAGGGAAAGAAAATGTGGTGGCAGATGTGCAAAACAGAAAAGCCTCCTTGCTTGCAATTACAGTGGTGTCAAATCCATTGATCAGTGAAGCAAGGAAGAGAATCATGCAGGACAAATTCTTTGCCCCTATTGCTACCCTTCTGATGCACGAAAGCAAAACTCCTCAGGAAATGAGCCGAGTTCTTGGGTACAAATTAAATGAAAGATGCATGTATTATAATAATCGGCTATGCAATTCCAATGATGAGGGAATAAAGGGAAGGATTCTAAGAGAAGCCCATGATATCCTGATAGCTAGATATCTAGGGTTTATAAAAACCCTATATGTCTGTGATATTCTGAGAGAAGCCCATGATATCCTGACAGCTGGACATCTAGGGTTTATAAAAACCTATATGTCTGTGAAGAAAAGCTTCTTTTGGCCGACTCAAAAAGGATGTACTTGATCATGTGCGGCAATGCTTAATGTGTCAGAGAGTCAAGATGCCAGGGAAATTGCAGCCTCTAGACATTCCATAGATGAAGTGGGAATGTATCAGTATGGACTTTGTCACTGGATTATCTTCAGTGCAATCAGGTTGCAACTCCATTTTTGTGGTGTGGTTGACAGACTAACCAAAGTTGCCCATTTGATTCCAGTGAAAGAAACATACACTACAGTAGTGGATGTTGCCAGAGTTTTCCTTAAAGAGATCTTTAGATTGCATGGCTTACCCAAAAGGATAGTAAGTGACAGAGATCCCAAGTTCACATCAAAATTTTGGACTGCATTCTTTGAAGCAGTAAGAATTTTCTTGGATCTCAGTAAAGCCTATCACCCCAAAACAAATGGCCAGACTAAAAGAGTGAGTCATGTAATAGAAGATATCCTTCGGTCATGATGCGGTAGGAAACCCAAGAAGTGGTTAAGCCATTTGCATTTGGTTGAATTTGCTTACAATGCTTCTTATCACCGAAACATTGGGATGAGCCCTTTCAAAGATATGTATGGACAAGATTCCCTTACGCCATTGACTTGGTCCGACCCATTGATCAGAGTCGAGATGTCCAGACAAATGCTTCATGACATGGACCAACAAATGTAATCAATCCGTAAAAAGATATTAAGGTAGCCCAAGATAGGCAAAAGCAGTATGCAGATAAAAAGAGATCAGAGAGAGAGTTTGAAGAATCAGATATGGTCTTCATTCGAGTAGTACGACCAAAAAGAAGTTCCTTATCTTTAGGGAAGTACAAGAAGCTCTCTCTTAGATACTGTGGATTGTATGCTATTATAAAGAAAGTAGGCAATCTAGCTTATAAACTTCTTCTGCCTCCCCATCTCAAGGTACATAATGTATTCCCTGTCATTTTGCTTAAGAAATATGTACCCAGCCCAAGTCACGTGCTTGATGATGATGATGAAAAATTGATTTCTCCAACTCAAGGCCAGATGGTACTCTAGCCTAAAGAAATCCTTGACGTTCGGGAGAAGGTTCTCAGGAGGAGAGTCCTCAGAGAATTTTTAGTCAAGTGGAAGTTCTTCCCTCTAGAAGACGCCACCTGGGGAGAAAGAAGAAGAGATGGAAAAAGATTACCCCCACTTTGCGAGATGAGGACATCTCATGTTTTTCAAGTGGGAGAGGATGTAAGATTCCTCCTCAGCATGAATAATGAAAAAGCTTTTACCTCAATCCCCTGTAATCATTACCTATTTTAGAATGCAAGAAAATATTATTTTTTCCTTATTTTTACCTAGAGAGAAAAAATTCTAGAGAGAGGTAATTCAATATTGAGATATTTTTAGATATAAAAATTCTCCTAATATCTAAAATATATTTTCTTGAAACAGAAGTTCAAAATAAATTCTCCAATGTGCATTAGGAATCAATTAAAAATGATATAAGAGACCTTAGCCTAAGGGTCTAGATTTTCAAAAATTTCTAGATTATGGTCCAATTAATGTTCCTATGGGCCAATAGGATTAATCCAAGTGTTGGGATGAGATAAATCCAATGAATAAAAGAAAATACCCAAAATTGAGTAAATACGCACATAAGATGATGAGTTGACTGAGTACAGGTTAAAAATTAAGAGATATTACTAAAAATGAGATATTTTGGAGAAATGATGAATTTTTGACACCTTGGTAAGGCGAGGGGGACCTTTGAGGTAGGCGCCTCCTTCACATGTGTGGGAGGGTTTTTAATTCAAAAAAATTATGATATTAATCTCTCCTCTCTCTCCTGGATCAAACTGGATCAAAAAAGGGAGCCAAACTGGTCCAAATCTTGTCCAAATTCAATCAAACTGAAGCTGAAAAATTATAGAACCTAGTTGGACTCAATTACTGGCCTCTCTCACCTATAAATAGACCCTCATTCTTTTGTATTCTTATCTGTGAGCTATACCATGTCAGTATTACATTAAAATAATCATATTTTCTATTATCCCTTAAATTTCCTCTACTTTTGGGGAGCTTGGAGCTTCTCTCTCTCTTCAACAACTCTTGGAGCTCTCTTCTCCACTTGCTAAACCAATTGATTGGTTGGGGGCTTCACTTCTAGTAAAAGAAGCAAGCTAATCCTTGAGGTAAGAATGAATTTTATGGTTTTTTGTTAAATTTTCTCAAATGACATCTCTTCTCAACCCCTCTCAAGCTTGAGAAGTTTTCTAATTGATTGGTTTAAATTCAAATCAAGCTCTCCCTAAGAATTTTAATGTGTAATCAAGAAAAAGTTAATCTTTATGCTTATTTAGAATGCTTTCTTATGTATATCTCTCTCTAAAAAAGAATATTCATTCCTATGGCTAATTCTTTAGCAAAAGAATGCTTCTCATTGATAAATTCTTAATTCAAAACCAAACTCTAGGCTTGTTAAGCTAGAGAATAAGAAAATGGTATTTTTATGCTTTTATGTTAACAAAATAATGGTTAATTATTTTAGATTAATTATTAGTAGTTAAAAACTACTTTAATTGATTCTAAATGAGAAAGAGATAATCCTATCAATTTGGAAAAAGAGAAAAAATGGAAATAGCTTAATCTAGTGGAATAATCATAATTAAGTTTATGATTATGGTTAAAATTATGATTTAAATTCATAGTTTAGATTTAAGCTTAAGAATAGATTTTCTATCATAATTGCATTACGATGTCTTATTCCTTTAAGAAAGTTAAAAATTATCAGTAATAGCAGTGAAGCTATGGCCAACATCCTATGTAAAAAGAATTATTTTCATCATATTCATGTGAAATAAGTTTTTAGTATTTATGCATAAGTATTTAATTAAAAGAAAAGATAAATTTTTGGTAAATTTATTTTTATGCGAAAAGAGGAATTCCCATGATAATTGAGATCCAAGTAACCAAATAGTAAAAGAGGAATTTTTGGCATATTTAAAATAATGAATATTTTTATTTAATTTAAAAAAGAGAAAATTTAGATAAATTTATTTTATGCATAAGAAATTCGTAAATGATAAAAGAGGAATTTCCATGAAATTTGGAATTCAATCATTTAAATGCAAAAAGAGGGATTTTAAGCATATTAAAAAAATGATATTTGTATTTTATTTAAAAGAAGAATTTTTATGGTATTTTAATTAGAGAAAGGTTCAAATTAAATTTTGGTGACAAAAGAGGAATTTTCAACATAATTCCACCTAGAAAATTAGGGTTGATAATTAAATTGGTAGAAAGAATATTCTTAGATATTTTAGATAGATAAATCACCAAATTGATATTTACCCAAATTTAGATTAATGGAAGGAGAGTATTTTTATAAAAACCCGATATTCTCATATAGAACCATTTCTTAATCTATTATGGTTAGGAAGGAATGAAATTCATAAAGTTGAAATTTTCCTTACAGTTAGAAGTTCAGTAGATTTTTATCTGAAGAAAATCCTTAGGAATCAAAATTAGAAGTAAATCGAATAATTTTGGTTAGATCAGGACTGTGAGAGGGACGGCCAGTAAACTACTGCCCACCATCTCTCGAATCTGAATAAAACAAAAATCTCGTGACCAATTCCCATTCCTGACATAAAGATTAGACTACCGTTGAATTAGCATAGTTTTTCCTTAACCGAAATCACCAAGAATCTAGTTGAAAATTCAGTCAATAGATTACCCTAATGAGAGATCATTGATTCTCATTAAGAAAATCTAGATTATGGGAACCAATCTCGAACCGAGAATTCTACTTGCATAGAACCTCTGTTTTCTTTTAAAGGAATGTTTTACGCCAGAATGCTGGAGGAAGCATTTGGGATGTGTTTAACTAAGAAGAGACTCGTTTTGCAACAGCTGGCGGGGAGTCATTGAGGGACATCGCTCATGGTTGGCAAAGGTTGCCGAGGTCTTGACCAGCCTCAATATGGTTAAAATGGTGCGCTTCTGGGGTACAATGGGCGAGGAACGACAAAGTGGTCCTTGAGTGAAGTGCTAGGACACCTAAGTAGGATCCTAGAGGGTTCTGACCAGGTGATGCACGGGCTCGTGGGGTTAGTACTCCAAACTGTGCAGTCTGCCACCTTGTGAGATCCATGACAATAGAAACACTGAAGTGTCCGCAGTTTTCACCCTTTGGACTCTTTTTGTTTGGTGCATGGGAGATGGAGGATTTGAGTCCATTGTGGAGATGGAGGTTTTGAGTCCATTGTGGAGATGAAGCGGGACACTTTTTACTATCATGGTCAAAGGTTTTACAATATGTGCAGTATAGAAGAATAGGTGCCTTGTATGCACAATGAGGATTGGGATGGTCGTATTGATTGCATTCAACACAAGGCATTTCGCTCCTCACTATTAGATACATTAAGGATGTCTGGTTTTGAAGGTTTTCATCCTGTCTTATAGATGTCTGCTATAGTATTTTAAGCAAGGTTGCATAAAATTATGGTAATGTCAATTCCAGGATCGATCTTTCTTTTGCCATTGCTTCACTTGGTTTAGATGAGGAACACCTCGTAGCATGATCATCTTCTAGCATGTTGTCATCTAAACGTATTGCTTCTTTACAACATTGATCGAATGTTTCCGGATTGGTTATAATGATCAAGTTGTGTAAGCTGTTATTCTTCAAGCCCATCATGAAACATCTCCTCAATTGAACAGAACATCGTTTAATTTTTCCCATGACTCACAACGTGAGTCCAAGAGTTTTATCCGAAGGATAAAATCTCTAATGGATTCATTTGGTTGACGCTCAATTGAATAGAGTTCTGTTACTACACTCCATCAATCACCTTGTCTCGAAAAGTCATTTATAAAGGCTGATTTCAAGGTTTTGAAGTTGGTCTTGATTGCCGGCATTAATGCAATGAACCATCGACTAGCTTTTTCCTCTAAGCATAAGTTCAACACATGTATCTTAGTGGGACAATTGGGGTTTCCAAAGGTTTCACATCTCTGTTCAAACATTTGAATGAATTAAACAGGGTCAGTTGTTCCGTCATATTTACCCATAATTTTAGAAATTTGTACGGCCGTATTTCTGTATCACTCAGGCCGTATGTGAGTGCTCTTGTTGGAAGAGACTCAGTGAGTCCTTGGGCCACCCCCCTTCCCAGACTAGTCAGGATGTCCAAGGTGTGGGCATCTAGGAAAGAGTTAGTACTTGTAGGATTTGTGGGAATGTTAGGTAAAGGACCAAAGCTCGGTTGAATCGAAGTGACATTGGGTGTAAACCCGATGACACGCTTGTTATAGGCATGGCCAATGGCATTGGGAGGTGAATTGGTGGCATAGATCTCAATGGCTTGAAGATGTCAGCCACCATTGGGTTCAGTCCTTGTGTGATCCCTGGTACTCCTTCTATTGTGGCCATATTTGAGTGCCTAAATGCTCCTTAATGAGCAATTATAGTTTTTTTAAAATACTTTCCCACAGTCCGTTACAGTGTCAAAAGGCTTGGCGTACTCTTTGTTGGATCAAATGGGTGTCCGTTGTCCTAATTAGCTTAGGTGCTATACGCGTGAACGACCTCTTAGAGATATTTTTCTAGAAAAAGTGTATGCTAGGAACTTTCCAGAAAAAGTGTATGCTAGGAACTTTCCAGATAGAAGAGGAGGTCCTAAAACCAATTTTCTATCTCTCTCTCAAAACAAAATTTTTTTTTGAGAATTTTTTCCCTGTTTCACAGCACGTTTTTTAGGGTAAACCAAAAAGAAATTTGAAAAAATTTGTATAAGGGAGTTGTAGTATTTTGGAGTACTACAACTTTGTTTCCCTTAGTGATCCATGATTTTGTCGTTTAGACCCTCAAAAAGTAGCCCGAATATGGCTCGTCCTCATTCTTGCATAGTTTTTATGATTTTTTCGTGGTTTTTGGGTTGTTTTTTGCCTCAATTTTTGGGTCAAATTTTGAGGCTATTGGTTGGAGGCCAAAATCATCGATTTTACTTCGAACAACATCCAAAGTCGAAGAGCTTGATGTCAGCTTTCCGATGATCCCTAGAGCGCCTTCATTAGATATACGGTTTAGGCAATACGAGTCTCCAAACAGGGGTGGTTTCTAGAGTCTTTTTTCGCGTGAACTAGTTTTTCACGTAGTAAAACACTTTTCATGCGTGAACCGCACTTCACGTGGATATTAAATTTTATTTTTTTCCACACGAACTTGTTTTTCACGTCGTGAAACACTTTTCACGCGTAAACCGGACTTCATATAGATATTAAATTTCATTTTTTTTTTCTGCGTGAACTGTTTTTTCACGCCGTGAAATACTTTTCACGCGCGTAAACCGGACTTCATATAGATATTAAATTTCATTTTTTTTCTGCGTGAACTGTTTTTTCACGCCGTGAAACACTTTTCACGCGTGAACTGGACTTCACTTGGATATTAAATTTCATTTTTTTTCCCGCATGAACTGGTTTTTCATGCCACGAAATACTTTTCACGTGTGAACCGGACTTCATGTGGATATTAAATTTCATTTTTTTTCTTCCGCCACCGCGAATTGGTTTTTCACGTCGTGAAATACTTTTCACGTGTGGACCGGACTTCACGCGTGTGAAATACTTTTCACGTGTGAACCGGACTTCACGTGGATATTAAATTTCATTTTTTTTCTATGTGAACCGATTTTTCACGCCATGAAACACTTTTCACGCGTGAACCGGACTTCACGTGGATATTAAATTTTGTTTTTTTTCGCATCGTGTTAACTGGTTTTTCACGTCGTGAAACACTTTTTACGCGTGAACCAGACTTCACGTGGATATTAAATTTCATTCTTTTTCTTCCGCCAAAGCGAACTAGTTTTTCACGCCATGAAACACTTTTCACGCATGCACCGAACTTCACATGGATATTAAATTTCATTTTTTTTCCGCGTGAACTGGTTTCTCACGTCGTGAAACACTTTTTACGCGTGAACCGGACTTCACGTGGATATTAAATTTTGATTTTATTTTTGGAATCTAGTGGGAAGTACGAATTTCCCTTTGGGGGGAGATATTTTTTGAATTTAAAATGAAAGGAATATGGGCATTTTTCCAAAAAAGGTAAGTGGAATAAAAAAAAACCTTTTAATGACACTCCTTACACCCTTCATAAATGACTCCCAAAATGGACAAATTGACAACTCATGAGTATCTTCTCATTGAATGCTCATTAGCCTTAATGAGTTATGTAAAAAAGTGATTAAATATTAATCTAAGATTAATCTTTTCACTAATCTTTTTCTCTTTTACACTAATCAAGGACTCTAATTAACTATTAATCTCTAATTAATTCACGCAATTGAGCACACTATTAGATAGAGCAAGGAAAAACTAATCTTTGTGCATCAACAATTGTGTAAATTAATCTAAATTAGGGAATTAATTAGACTCTTAATTATAGTCTCCTCTTTAAGGTAAAATTAAGCAAAGAGAGTCAAATTTCTCCAATTGATCAAAAAATTGATGTGATTAGGTGTTTTGATGCATCTAGATGCTCTCAAAACACTCAAAAACCTTATTTTTGACTACTCATATAATCAATTTAGACCTCAATTAACATATTTTTTAAAATTTTAGCCTCTTGAATAAGATTAATCACTCTTAATTACAAAAAACCAGTCCATTAAGAGAAATTGGTCAAATTCAAGGATTTTTTGATGGTTTTAAGAAACTTTTTGAAAGATTAAGCTACTCCTAATGTTTGCTAGCACTCTAATCCAAACAATTTCAACAAAAAACACATAATTAAACTAAAATTAATGATTTTAGATCTATGTTTAAACTACAGAGAGCTAACATTCACTAAGAAATGCATTTTCTTGCATTGTTTGATGCAATGGATGCAAACTAAGCCTAATACAAACTATGTGTAAGCCCTAAGAATATGAAAAACCACAAAAACAACAACAAAAATAACAAATTAATTTAAAAATTAAGTAAAAAGCATTCTTTTCAAAAACAAAAAAGGGAGCTATTTTACACCAAATCTCACACAAATCACCATCAAATCCACATCTTTTTCATGGAAAACCACTAATCAAGATAATGGGCAATGGTTTATGCGTAGATTAGAGACAAAATGATAGAAAAAGCCAAGGGATGGCTCACCCTAACCCTCCTTGAAAACACATCCAAAAAGAGATTATTTGGTTAACCGCACTGTCGTGCGAGGATCTTTCCAATGGTCGAGCTCGTAACCCTCAAGGTCTCCAAGCTCCACAACTCCTTGAGAAGTAATTCCACCGTGTCTCTGTGAGCGTTGTCACACCGCCGCATTACACTATGGGTCCTCGTCCCTCCTCTCACCTCACTTCACTCACACACACTCACTAGCATGCAATAGGGAGGCAATAGGGAGATAGATTAGCAAGAGGATTAGCAAGAGCAAGACTCAATTGCACAATGGGAGAGTATGTTGTATTATGAGAAAAATTTACTTATATACATGGCCATAAGTGTTACCTAACAGTTCACAGCATAGCAGTTTATGCTGTAATGCTTCACGAACTAGCAGTTCGCGCGCTACTTTAGTAAAGTTACTTCACGCTTTGCAACTTCACGAATTAACACACCGCTAGTTCACAGCTTAGCCACTTCATGGCCTAGCAGCTCACACTGTAACACTTCACGAACTAACTGATTCATAAATTGCTACTTCATGATTTAACGCTTCACGATTTAACATTTTAAAAACTAGCTAGTTCACATTTTAACAATTCATGGGTTAACGTCTCACACTTTCACCCCTCACAGCTTAATAGTTCACACACTTCCACTTCACGGCTTTAAATCCTAGCTTTAACCTATTTTTCTTGGCTTCCCCTTCTGGATTAGCCCTAGGAATATACATCAGCATATCATGCACATGACATCCCCCTCTGCCAAACTTGATGACAGGAATCCAACCTGTTCTTGGATGACTGTCATCATCCCAATCTTTTTCCCGAAGTCCCTTTGTCATCCATGTTGAGATATCGATCCATGTTGAGATATCTAGTGAGGCGGTGGACACTGATGACCCGCCTGGGGGATAGGCCCCATAGTTACACCACTGGCATGGTTGGTGAGATCATGGGTGATATGCGGCCAGTGGGATGACAGGCTGTGTGACAGCCATTCTAGAGACAAGCATAGTTATAGCGCCAACTCATTTAGTTGGGTTCGCACTATAGAGAACCCTAGTATGTATTTGGTTGAGTACCTTTCATATTGTGTGTACTCTTATCTTTGTATATGGTGTGTTGAGTGTTGTGTGAAGAAGAAGAAGATTTTCAGCCTCTCACCTTGTGTGTTCTCTTTTAGGGTTTTGTGAGTGTGTGTGTGCTTGCAAGAGCTCAAGCTCTCTTCTCCCCTGCATCTTTTCATGGTATCAGAGCCTGGTTCATGCTAAGGGCTGAGCTGCAAGCAAGAGAAGCACAGGAAGTGGTACGAGGATCGAGCTTCATCTACTCTTCCCTATTTGTGTTGGTGACTACACCCTTGTCGGGAGCTCTACGGGGCAAACGATCTCTAATTGAGGAGATTTCTTTGCCGGAATAAAGTTATAGGGCAACTATACTGTCCTATTGGACTTCAATTTTTGGGCCGAAAACGCGTTTCGGGCACGTTATGACCTCCGTTTTTTAGAAAGTAGGCGATTTCAACGAGCACTGCGGGTAAGTCATCGATTCTCTGCAGAACTCTGTTTTAAGAACTGCAAGAAGACAGATTGGTTGTGTAGACATTGTGTGTGCTGCAAGGAGGTCAACAGTTGCCATTAGGTGTATGTATGCACATTGAGGTCACTGGTTGTGACATTTCAGTGTAGTACAGTACTGCTACAGAAAATACATCAGTTTATGCAGGACAAACCAGAGTGCTGTTTCTGGTAAATTTGTGTGTCTGGCAGATGTCAAATGATGGCATAAACTAGATTGTTGCTGAGAAGCTTGATAAGAACAACTTCTATGCTTGGAGGTTCACGTTGACAAATTTCCTGATGGGAAAGGGTTACTGGGAGTATATAGAAGGTGAGCATGAAGAGGCACCGGAGATACCAGAGATCAATTCGACTGCTCTGCAGATGTGAAAGAGTTCAAGGATTGGAACCAAGGAGCCAAAAAAGTTATGCACTGGCTATCTCAGTATACAAGACACCATGATTGGGCACATACAGGATGCCAAGTTCCCCAAGGAGGCATGGGACACCTTGGTAAAACTCTATGAAACGAATACCAAGGCACGAAAGATACAGTTGAAAAATGAACTTCATATTGTGGAGAAAAAGACTATGTCTGTGAATGACTATGCGTTGAAGATCAAGGGTATTGTGGAATCCCTTGCATCTATTGGCGTTTCAGTAGATGTGATGATGATAAGGTGGAAGTCTATCTATGTGGTCTCGGGCCACACTATAAGGCGTTCAAAGATGTCTATTCAGACTCAGGAAAACATTCCCAATTTCACAGATTTGGTGTCTGTGTTGATTATAGAAGAGAAGAGCTTGGGTGAAGACCAACAGTCTTCACAAAACAAAAACAGTTCAGAGCAACAGGCCTTCTACACAAGTTCAGGAAGAGGACGAGGTAGAGGAGGCTGTGGATGCGGCCAAGGAGGTGGCCAAACAGGTAATCAGAATTATGGCCTGTAGAGCAGCAGCAACAATAGTCCCAGAATTCATAACAACAACAGCATTACGCAGGTGGAAGAGGCCAATTCAGAGGCAGGGGGAGTCAAAGAGGTGGAAATTGGCAAAGGCAGTATAATGATACACGTGGATGCTTTTATTGTGATAAGCTTGGACATGTGCAGACAGATTGTTATAAGAAGTAGATTGACATGCAAAAAGGAAAAATGTAGCAAAACAACTATGCATCCTCGAGCAGAAACAATGAGGATAATGAAAGGTTGTTTGTTATGTAGCATGTTGTTAATGCCATGTCTGAAAATGTTGAGGCAGCACATAAAGATGATGTATGGTATGTTGATTCAGGTGCTTGGAACCACATGACAAGTCATGGGGAGTGGTTCAAGGAGATGAACACAATCCTCCCTTGGGACCATTGCCTGAGAACCATTACTTTCATGTACCTTGCATCTATACACTATCATATGGGACTGATTCAGTCTTTAGCTTTGCTGAGCCTGATGCTCTGATACCAATGTAACATGCGGAAGCGTTGGGGGTCTTCTTTCAGCCCTAAACACTCCTGGAAACAATCTCATGCAAAATGCAGACATGAAGAGAGAGTAGAGAGAGAGAGAGATGTGAGATATCAAGCTCATTTAGTGAGGCAGTGGACACTGATGACCCGCCTGGGGGATAGGCCCCACACTTACACCACTGGCATGGTTGGTGAGATCATGGGTGATATGCGGCCAGTGGGATGATAGGCTGTGTGACAGCCATTCTAGAGACTAACATAGTTATAGCACCAGCTCATTTAGTTGGGTTCACACTATAAAGAACCCTAGTATGTATTTGGTTGAGTACCTTTTCATATTGTGTGTAATCTTATCCTTGTATATGGTGTGTTGAGTGGAGAGAAGAAGAAGAAGAAGAAGAAGATTTTTAGCCTCTCACCTTGTGTGTTCTCTTTTAGGGTTTTCTGAGTGTGTGTGTGCTTTGCAAGAGCTCAAGCTCTCTTCCCCCTGCATCTTTTCATGGTATCAGAGCCTGGTTCATGCTAAGGGCCGAGCTGCAAGAGCAAAAGAAGTACAGGAAGCGGTATAAGGGTAAGAGCTTCATCTACTCTTTCCTATTTGTGTTGGCAACTACACCCTTGTTGGTAGCTCTACGGGATGCACCGGCAAAACGATCTCTGATTGAGGAGCTTTCTTCGTGGGAGTAAAGCTATAGGGCAACTATACTGTCCTATCAAACCAAACCTTTCGGGCTGAAAACGTGTTTCGAGCATGTTAGGACCTCCGTTTTTCAAAAAGCAGGTTATTTCGAGCACTCTGGGTAAGTCATCGATTCTATGTAGAACTCTATTTTAAGAACTGCAGGAAAACAGATTGGTTGTGCAGACATTGTGTGCGCTACAAGGAGGTCAACAGTTTTGCCATTGGGTGGTGTATGTATGCACATTGAGGTCACTGGTTGTGACATTTGAGTGTAGTATAGTACCGCTCTACAGAAAATACAGCAGTTTATGCAGGACAAACCAAAGTGCTGTTTCTGGTAAATTTGTCTGGCAAGATGTCAAATGATGGCATAAACTAGATTGTTGCTGAGAAGCTTGATAAGAATAACTTCCATGCTTGGAGGTTCATGTTGACAAATTTCCTAATGGGAAAGGGTTACTGGGACTACATATAGAAGGTGAGCATGAAGAGGCACCAGAGATACCGGAGAACAATCCGACTACTGCAGATGTGAAAGAGTTTAAGGATTGGAACAAGGAGCCAGAAAAGTTATGTATTGGCTCTCTATCAGTATACATAGGACAACATGATTGGGCACATATAGGATGCCAAGTCTCCCAAGGAGGCGTGGGACACCTTGGTAAAACTCTATGAAACAAATACCAAGGCACGTAAGATACAGTTGAAGAATGAACTTCATACTATGGAGAAAAAGAGTATGTCTGTGAAGGACTATGCATTGAAGATCAAGGGTATTGTAGAATCCCTTGCATCTATTGGCGTTTGAGTAGATGATGATTGATGATAAGGTGGAAGTCTGTCTCTACGTGGTCTCAGGCCACAATACAAGGCGTTCAAGATGTCTATTCAGACTCGGGAAAACATTCCCAATTTCACAGATTTGGTGTCTATGTTGATTATAGAAGATAAGAGCTTGGGTGAAGACCAACAGCCTTCACAAAACAAAAACAGTTCAGAGCAACAGGCCTTCTACACAAGTTCAGGAAGAGGATGAGGTAGAGGAGGCCGTGGACGCAGCCAAGGAGGTGTCCGAACAGGTACTCAGAATTATGGCCAGCAACAACAACAGTCCCAGAATTCACAACAACAACAACATACAGGTGGAAGAGGCCAATTCAGAGGCAGGGGGAGTCAAAGAGGTCGTGGAAATTGGCAAACATAGTATAATGATACACGTGGATGCTTTTATTGTGGTAAGCCTAGACATGTGCAGGCATATTGTTTAAAAGAACGATGAGATAAGCAGCTGGTATGCTGCTGAAAAAGAAGCTGTTGGGACTGATGTGAGTGGAAATGTGGTTGCACAGAATGCAAGTCAGCAATCACAGTCTTTGAGTGGACCACGAGAGTCCTCATCTTGTGGTTCAGTTGATAGACCATGGAGTGGCAGGCTGCATCATAATACCAGTCTTGCAAATGTGATTAGTACATCACATAAAGGCAAAGAGAAAGTGGTTGAGCCCCTTAGTATGCTTGACATTTCTGCAGGGCATTCTCATGTTGATGGAGAGTCTAGTGGCTCAGAGATGAGCCCTGATGAGGATCTTGGGATACCAGCTATGAGAACACCTAGTGTAAAGAAGGCTATGGAAGCCATGAATGCAAAGCTGCAAAGATCTGGGAGAGTGAAGAATCCTGTGCAGAGGTTTACCTATGATGGTTATGTGGCACATCACTATGCATACATGGCAAAAGTTGTACAGGTTGTAGAGCCCACATGCATTGATGAGGCTATTGGAAATGTGTGTTGGGAGAAAGCTATGGATGAGGAGATGGATGCACTATATGGAAATGAGACTTGGGATTCAGTGCAATTGCATGAAGGCAAGAAAGCCATTGGATGCAAGTGGGTGTACAAAGTAAAACATAACAGTGATGGAAGCATAAGCAGGTTTAAGGCTAGATTGGTAGCCAAAGGATATGCACACACATATGGCATTGATTATGTGGAAACTTTCAGCCTAGTTGCCAAGATGGCAACAATTAGAGTTGTGATGGCAGTGGTGGCTACATCAAAGCAATGGTCTTTACATCAGATGGATGTAAAGAATGCATTCTTGCATGGGGATTTGCACGAAGAGGTGTATATGTTGCAGCCACCTGGTTATGAGGATGTGAGTCACCCCAAGCATGTTTTCAGGTTGAAGAAGTCCTTGTATGGCTTAAAACAAGTACCAAGAGCATGGTTTGACAAGATTTTTGAATATCTTGTCACTACTGGCTTTCATGTAGCCAATGCAGATTTCTCACTGTATGTGAGACACAGTGATAGAGGGGTTGTTCTTGTTGTCATCTATGTAGATAACCTTATCATTACAGGGGACCATGATGCAGAGATCTTTGATGTAAAGATCTTGCTTAGACAGAAAACATGCCTGAAGTGAGTGCTGCGATGTTTGCAAATGGTTCAGGAATCATTGTAGACACAGACATTTGGCATAAAAGAATTGGACATGTGAATGTGCAAAGAATGAAGTCTATGCAGAGTAAAGGAATTGTGACAAGGCTGCCAATGTTTAAAGTTGAAGGTATGTAGAAAATATGTGAAGCATGCCAATTTGGAAAGCAAATAAAGCATGTATTTCCACGTAATAGAAATGTGAGCAGAAATGCACTAGATGTTGTGCATTCATATGTATGGGGTCCTACGAAGACCACGTCTATGGGAGGCTGCAGGTATTATGTGACATTTATTGATGAGACCACACAAGGAAAGTGTGGGTATACTTCATGAAGGAGAAGAGTGAGGTGTTCACTCATTTTCAGAATTTTAGAGTTATGGTTGAAAAGCAGACCGGGAAATATGTAAAATGCCTAAGGTCAGATGGAGGGGGAGAGTACTTCTCCAATGAGTTCTCTGCATTTTTGAAGAAGAATGGTATTCGGAGATAGTTTACATGCAGATACACTCCGTAGCAAAATGGAGTTACTGAGCGAAAAAACAGGCACATTGCTGAGATTGAGCAAGCATTGATGGGAGAGAAGAATATGCCGCATAACTATTGGGCTGAAGCTGTTTCTACAGCAGTTTACATCATGAACAAGACTCCAATTGCAGCCATACATGATGTAACTCTAGAAGAGAAGT
The DNA here is from genome assembly GCF_041138505.1 of Cibotium barometz. Taxonomy (NCBI): domain Eukaryota; kingdom Viridiplantae; phylum Streptophyta; class Polypodiopsida; order Cyatheales; family Cibotiaceae; genus Cibotium; species Cibotium barometz. The sequence continues at coordinate 5,397,261 of NC_141061.1, forward strand.
TTACTGCAAGAAAGCCTGATTTGTCTCATCTAAAAGTCTTTGGATGCATTGCATATGCGCATGTGCCAGATGAGCTGAGATCGAAGCTGGATCCAAAAACTGAAAATGTGTGTTTATTTGGTATTCCCTTGAGCAAAAGGGATACAGGTGTTATAACCCTACTACATGTGAGTTGAGGGTGTTATAACCCTACTACACGTGAGTTGAGGGTAAGCAAGGATGTTGTTTTTGATGAGATGAGCAGCTAGTATGCTGCTGAGAAAGAAGCTGTTGGGGCTGATGTGAGTGGAAATGTGGCTGCACACAATGCAAGAGTCAGCAATCACAGTCAGTTTATGCAAGTGGGTGTACAAAGTAAAACATAATAGTGATGGAAGCATAAGCAAGTACAAGGCTAGATTGGTAGCCAAAGGATATGCGCAGACATATGGCATTGAATATGAGGAAACTTTTAGCCCAGTTGCCAAGATGGCAATAGTGAGGGTTGTGGTAGTAGTGGCTGCGTCAAAGCAATGGTCTTTACATCAGATGGATGTAAAGAATGCATTCTTGCATGGGGATTTGCAGGAAGAAGTGTATATGTTGCAGCCACCTGGTTATGAGGATTTGAGTCACCCCGTGCATGTTTGCAGGTTGAAGAAATCCTTGTATGATCAAAATAAGCACCAAGAGCATGGTCTGACAAGATTTCTGAATATCTTGTCACTATTGGCTTTCATGTAGCCAATGCAGATTTCTCACTATATGTGAGACATAGTGATAGAGGGGTTGTGCTTGTTGTCATCTATGTAGATGACCTAATCATTACGGGGGACCATGATGCAGAGATCTTTGATGTAAAGATCTTGCTTAGACAGAAGTTTGAGATGAAGGACTTGGGGGAGCTCAAATATTTCTTGGGTATTGAGGCCAGATATTTCTTGGGTATTGAGGTCATTAGGTCACCACATGGTATTGGATTACTGGAGAGACAGTATGGCTTGGACATGTTGTCCAAGTATGGTATGATAGGCTGTAAGCCTGTCTCAGTGCCATTGGATCAAAATGGCAAGTTGAGTGCAGATTCAGGAGAGATTTTGAAGGATCCTACTATGTATAGGCGCAGAGTAGGAAGCTTGATCTACATGATGATCACCAGGCTAGATTTGAGCTATGCTGTTGGGTTGGTGAGTTAGTTTATGCAAGTTCCTTGGAAGCCACCGCATTGAGACGCATACTGAGGTATGTGAGGTCTACTTTGCATTGTGGACTATTTTATGAAAAAGGGACAGAGATATGTGTACATGGGTACGTAGATGCTGATTGGGCTGGTATTATATCAGATAGAAGATCTACTAGTGGCTTCATGTTTTCTTTACAGAGTGCTGCTACTATGACTTGGAGTATCTAGAAGTAGCCTACAATTGCTCTATCCACCTAGTACAGAGGTGTTGCTATGGCAGCATGTGAGGTAGCTTGGTTGAGAAAGCTACTTGTAGATTTGAGTCTATCAGTGGATAGACAAGTTGTCATTTTCTCTGACAACATTAGCAGTATACAGTTGGCCAGGAACCTAGTTTTTCATGCTTGCACAATGCATATAGAGGTCCACTACCATTTTGTCTTAGAGAAGGTTTTGGCAGGAGACATTGACCTTGTTTATGTCAGCACCACACAGGATCAAGGTCGCTGACATCTTCACCAAGCATTGGGTACAGAGAAGCTCCGAAGATTCAGGGCTTTGCTTGGTGTACATGAGATGGAGTTGAGCTCGAGGGGGAGTGTTGAGATATCGAGCTCATCTAGTGAGGCGGTGGACACTGATGACCCGCATGGGGGATAGGCCCCACACTTACACCACTGGCATGGTTGGTGAGATCATGGGTGATATATGGCGAGTGGGATGAGAGGCTGTGTGACAGCCATTCCATAGACTGGCATAGTTATAGCGCCAGCTCATTTAGTTGGGTTCACACTATAGAGAACCCTCGTATGTATTTGGTTGAGTACCTTTTCATATGTGTGTACTCTTATCTTTGTATATGGTGTGTTGAGTGTTGTGGGAAGAAGAAGAAGATTTTTAGCCTCTCACCTTATGTGTTCTCTTTTAGGGTTTTTGTGAGTGTATGTGTGCTTGCAAGAGCTCAAGCTCTCTTCTCCCCTGCATCTTTTCAATCCATCCATGGCAATCCTTTTCTTTGAGATCCCGGCCCAGTCTCCAAAACCACTCCATCACAGAATAAGATCTATGCATCTGGTCCATCTAGTCCACAATCAATTCCTGCCACCCTGACTCTGAACACTGTCTTGGTCTTCATTCCTGAGAAATGAGTTTGGCACTCTCATATCACAATCCTCCCTTGGGACCATTGCCTGAGAACCATTACTTTCCTGTACCTTGCACATGTACACTATCATATGGGACTGATTCAGTCTTTAGCTTTGCTGAGCCTGATGCTCTAATACTAATGTAACATGCGGAAGCTCTAAGGGTCTTCTTTCAGTCCTAAACACTCCTAGAAACAATCTCATGCAAAATGCAGATATGAAGAGAGAGTAGAGAGAGAGAGATGTGAGATATCAAGCTCATTTAGTGAGAGGGACACTGATGACCCGCCTAGGGGATAGGCCCCACACTTACACCACTGGCATGGTTGGTGAGATTATGGGTGATATGCGGCCAGTGGGATGATAGGCTGTGTGACAGCCATTCTAGAGACATAGTTATAGCACCATCTCATTTAGTTGGGTTCACACTATAAAGAACCCTAGTATGTATTTGGTTGAGTACCTTTTCATATTGTGTGTAATCTTATCCTTGTATATGGTGTGTTGAGTGGAGAGAAGAAGAAGAAGAAGAAGAAGAAGATTTTCAGCCTCTCACCTTGTGTGTTCTCTTTTAGGGTTTTCTGAGTGTGTGTGTGCTTGCAAGAGCTCAAGCTCTCTTCCCCCTGCATCTTTTCATGGTATCAGAGCCTGGTTCATGCTAAGGGCCAAGCTGCACTAGCAAGAGAAGCACAGGAAGCGGTACAAGGGTAAGAGCTTCATCTACTCTTTCCTATTTGTGTTGGCAACTACACCCTTGTTGGGAGCTCTACGGGATGCACCGGCAAAACGATCTCTGATTGAGGAGCTTTCTTCGTGGGAGTAAAGCTATAGGGCAACTATACTGTCCTATCAGACCAAATATTTCAGGCCGAAAACGTGTTTCGAGCGCGTTAGGACCTCCGTTTTTCAAAAAGCAGGCGATTTCGAGCACTCTAGGTAAGTCATCGATTCTATGTAGAACTCTATTTTAAGAACTGCAGGAAGACAGATTGGTTGTGCAGACATTGTGTGTGCTGCAAGGAGGTCAACAGTTGCCATTGGGTGTATGTATGCACATTGAGGTCACTGGTTGTGACATTTGAGTGTAGTACAATACCGCTCTGTAGAAAATACAGCAGTTTGTGCAGGACAAACCAAAGTGCTGTTTCTGGTAAATTTGTCTGGCAAGATGTCAAATGATGGCATAAACTAGATTGTTTGCTGAGAAGCTTGATAAGAACAACTTCCATGCTTGGAGATTCATGTTGACAAATTTCCTGATGGGAAAGGGTTACTGGGACTACATAGAAGGTGAGCATGAAGAGGCACCGGAGATACCGGCGGAGATCAATCCGACTGCTCTGCAGATGTGAAAGAGTTTAAGGATTGGAACAAGGATCCAGAAAAGTTATGTATTGGCTCTCTATCAGTATACATAGGACACCATGATTGGGCACATACAGGATGCCAAGTCTCCCAAGGAGGCGTGGGACACCTTGGTAAAACTCTATGAAACAAATACCAAGGCACGTAAGATACAGTTGAAGAATGAACTTCATACTATGGAGAAAAAGAGTATGTCTGTGAATGACTATGCATTAAAGATCAAGGGTATTGTACAATCCCTTGCATCTATTGGCGTTTGAGTAGATGATGATGATAAGGTGGAAGTCCGTCTCTACGTGGTCTCGGGCCACAATACAAGGCGTTCAAGATGTCTATTCAGAATCAGGAAAACATTCCCAATTTCACAGATTTGGTGTCTATGTTGATTGTAGAAGATAAGAGCTTGGGTGAAGACCAACAGCCTTCACAAAACAAAAACCGTTCAGAGCAACAGGCCTTCTACACAAGTTCAGGAAGAGGATGAGGTAGAGGAGGCCGTGGACGCAGCCAAGGAGATGTCCGAACAGGTAATCAGAATTATGGCCAGCAACAGCGACAACAACAGTCCCAGAATTCACAACAACAACACACAGGTGGAAGAGGCCAATTCAGAGGCAGGGGGAGTCAAAGAGGTCGTGGAAATTGGCAAACGTAGTATAATGATACACGTGGATGCTTTTATTGTGGTAAGCCTGGACATGTGCAGGCAGATTGTTTATAAGAAGCAGGCTGACATGCAAAATTGCAGCAAAACAACTATGCATCCTCGAGCAGAAACAATGAGGATAATGAAAGGTTGTTTGTTATGCAGCATGTTGTTAATGCCATGTCTGAAAATATTGAAGCACCACATAAAGATGATGTATGGTACGTTGACTCAGGTGCTTCAAACCATATGACAGGTCATGGGGAGTGGTTTAAGGAGATGAAAAACCTTGAAAGACCAGGTTTTGTGGACGTAGGGGATGACACTGCTCATCCAATTGCCCATGTTAGAGATGTGTCATTGTCTATGCAGGATGGCAAAGTGAAGTACCTTGTAGATGTACTTCATGTTCTGAACATAACAAAGAATCTGGTTTCAATTGGCCAGATGATTGAGTAGGGTTTGTAGGTTTGGTTTAACCCTGATGGTTGTTATAATGAAGACTTTAAAGACAAGTGCAGGTTGGTTCCAAAAGTTAACAGAGTGGGCAGAATGTTTACATTGAAAGTAAACATGCCTGAAGTGAGTGCTGCGATGTTTGCAAATGGTTCAGGAATTGTTGCAAACACAGACATTTGGCATAAAAGAATTGGACATGTGAATGTTAGGAGAATGAAGTCTATGTAGACTAAAGGAATTGTGACAGGGCTGCCAAAGTTTCAAGTTCAAGGTATGCAAAAAAATATGTGAAGCATGCCAATTTGGAAAGCAAACAAAGCATCTATTTCCACATGATAGAAATGTGAGCAGAAATGCACTAGATATTGTGCATTCAGATGTATGGGGTCCTACGAAGATCATGTCTATGGGAGGTTGTAGGTATTATATGTGACATTTATTGATGACCACACAAGGAAAGTGTGGGTATACTTCATGAAGGAGAAGGGTGAGGTGTTCACTCATTTTTTAAAATTTCAGAGTTATGGTTTGAAAAGCAATCAATGAAATATGTAAAGTGCCTAAGGCCACAGATGGAGGAGGAGAGTACTTCTCCAATGAGTTCTCTGAATTTTTGAAGAAGAATGGTATTCGGAGATAGTTTACATGCAGATACACTCCACAGCAAAATGGAGTTGCTGAGTAAAAAAAGAGGCACATTGCTGAGATTGCACAAGCATTGATGGGAGAGAAGAATATGCCGCATAGCTATTGGACTGAGGCTATTTCTACAACAGTTTACATCATGAACAGGACTCCAACAACAGCCATACATGATGTAACTCCAGAGGAGAGGTTTACTGGGGCAGAAAACCTGATTTGTCTCATCTAAAAGTCTTTGGATGCATTGCATATGTGCATGTGCTAGATGAGATAAGAACTAAGCTGAATCCAAAAGCTGAAAAATGTGTGTTTATTGGGGATATTCCCTTGAGCAAAAGGGATACAGGTGTTACAACCCGGCTACACATGAGTTGAGGGTAAACAGGGATATTGTTTTTGATGAGATGAGCAGCTGGTATGCTACTGAAAAAGAAGCTGTTGGGGCTGATGTGAGTGGAAATGTGGTTGCACAGAATGCAAGTTAGCAATCACAGTCTTTGAGTGGGCCACGAGAGTCCTCATCTCGTGGTTCAGTTGATAGACCATGGAGTGGCAGGCTGCATCATAATACCAGTCCTGCAAATGTGATTAGTACATCATATAAAGGGCTGATGTGAGTGGAAATGTGGTTGCACAGAATGCAAGTTAGCAATCACAGTCTTTGAGTGGACCACGAGAGTCCTCATCTCGTGGTTCAGTTGATAGACCATGGCGTGGCAGGCTGCATCATAATACCAGTCCTGCAAATGTGATTATTACATCATATAAAGGCAAAGAGAAAGTGGTTGAGCCCCTTAGTACGCTTGACATTTCTGCAAGGCATTCTCATGTTGATGGAGAGTCTAGTGGCTCACAGATGAGCCCTGATGAGGATCTTGGGATACCAGCTATGAGAACACCTAGTGTAAAGAAGGCTATGGAAGCCATGAATGCAAAGCTGCAAAGATCTGGGAGAGTGAAGAATCCTGTGTAGAGGTTTACCTATGATGGTTATGTGGCACATCACTATGCATACATGGCAAAAGTTGTATAGGTTGTAGAGCCCACATGCATTGATGAGGCTATTGGAAATGTGTGTTGGGAGAAAGCTATGGATGAGGAGATGGATGCACTATATGGAAATGAGACTTGGGATTCAGTGCAATTGCATGAAGGCAAGAAAGCCATTAGATGCAAGTGGGTGTACAAAGTAAAACATAACAGTGATGGAAGCATAAGCAGGTTTAAGGCTAGATTGGTAGCCAAAGGATATGCACACACATATGGCATTGATTATGTGAAAACTTTTAGCCTAGTTGCCAAGATGGCAACAATGAGAGTTGTGATGGCAGTGGTGGCTGCGTCAAAGCAATGGTCTTTAAAGAATGCATTCTTGCATGGGGATTTGCACGAAGAGGTGTATATGTTGCAGCCACCTGGTTATGAGGATGTGAGTCACCCCAAGCATGTTTTCAGGTTGAAGAAGGCCTTGTATGGCTTAAAACAGGCACCAAGAGCATGGTTTGACAAGATTTTTGAATATCTTGTCACTATTGGCTTTCATGTAGCCAATGCAGATTTCTCACTGTATGTGAGACACAGTGATAGAGGGGTTGTGCTTGTTGTCATCTATGTAGATGACCTTAACATTATAGGGGACCATGATGCAGAGATCTTTGATGTAAAGATCTTGCTTAGATAGAAAACATGCCTGAAGTGAGTGCTGCGATGTTTGCAAACGGTTCAGGAATCATTGCAGACACAGACATTTGGCATAAAAGAATTGGACATGTGAATGTGCAAAGAATGAAGTCTATGCAGACTAAAGGAATTGTGACAAGGCTGCCAAAGTTTAAAGTTGAAGGTATGCAGAAAATATGTGAAGCATGCCAATTTGGAAAGCAAACAAAGCATGTATTTCCACGTAATAGAAATGTGAGCAGAAATGCACTAGATTTTGTGCATTCATATGTATGGGGTCCTACGAAGACCACGTCTATGGGAGGCTACAGGTATTATGTGACATTTATTGATGAGACCACACAAGGACAGTGTGGGTATACTTCATGAAGGAGAAGAGTGAGGTGTTCACTCATTTTTCAGAATTTTAGAGTTATGGTTGAAAAGCAAAAAAGTGCCTAAGGTCAGATGGAGGTCAGATGGAGTTATGGTTGAAAAGCAAACAGGGAAATATGTAAAGTGCCTAAGGTCAGATGGAGGGGGAGATTACTTCTCCAATGAGTTCTCTGCATTTTTGAAGAAGAATGGTATTCGGAGACAGTTTACATGCAAATACACTCCGCAGCAAAATGGAGTTGCTGAGGGAAAAAATAGGCACATTGCTGAGATTGCGTGAGCATTGATGGGAGAGAAGAATATGCCGCATAACTATTGGGCTGAGGCTATTTCTACAGCAGTTTACATCATGAACAGCACTCCAATTGCAGCCATACATGATGTAACTCCAGAAGAGAAGTTTACTGGAAGAAAGCCTGATTTGTCTCATCTATGCATTGCATATGCACATGTGCCAGATGAGCTGAGATCGAAGCTGGATCCAAAAACTGAAAAATGTGTGTTTATTTGGTATTCCCTTGAGCAAAAGGGATACAGGTGTTATAACCCTACTACACGTGAGTTGAGGGTAAGCAAGGATGTTGTTTTTGATGAGATGAGCAGCTAGTATGCTGCTGAAAAAGAAGCTGTTGGGGCTGATGTGAGTGGAAATGTGGCTACACACAATGCAAGAGTCAGTAATCACAGTCAGTTTATGCAAGTTCCTTGGAAGCCACATTTGGATGCATTGAGACGCATACTGAGGTATGTGAGGTCTACTTTGCATTGTGGACTATTTTATGAAAAAGGGACAGAGATATGTGTACATGGGTATGCAGATGCTGATTGGGCTGGTATTATATCAGATAGAAGATCTACTAGTGGCTTCATGTTTTCTTTGCAGAGTGCTGCTATGACTTGGAGTAGCAAGAAGCAGCCTACAGTTGCTTTATCTAGTATAGAGGTGTTGCTATGGCAGCATGTGAGGTAGCTTGGTTGAGAAAGCTACTTGCAGATTTGGGTCTATCAGTGGATAGACAAGTTGTCATTTTCTCTGACAACATTAGTAGTATATAGTTGGCCAGGAACCTAGTTTTTCATGCTTGCACAAAGCATATAGAGGTCCACTACCATTTTGTCAGAGAGAAGGTCTTGGGAGGAGAGCCCCATTGTGTGTATAATGCACCTAATTTTTTTTACTGCATATATTGCAAAACCTTTGGTCATGACACACCGCAATGTCCTAATTCACCTATAATTAACTTAAAACCTCCATCTACCATGCCCTAAACAAACACTCCAAAGGGTAGAAACTTCTCAAGAAGCAGTTAAACAAACACTTCAGTGTTTTTATTATCGTGGACCACACAAAGTGGTAGAATGCACAGTTTGGAATACTTCCATTCCTACTCACTGACACCTTGCATCCCATATGTGAATGATGTGGCATTTATCACATGTTCCAAGATTTCCCAAGGCGAGTTGCTTCACTGCAACCTGTCTCGCAGAATATAACTCTTAACATCTTGAGTGTGTAAAACGCGTAATTATCCACAGTACCCTTGAATGCGTTTACATGCTTGCAATTATCCACAGTACCCTTGAATGTGTTTACACGCTTGCAAGCCAAGGCACAAGAAATAGTAAAAAAGAATTCAAAAGAAAACACTCCAAAATGGGTAGAAGAGCATGTTTTAAAACAGAGACCAAAAGGTGAAACAAAACCTTCTAAACCCAAGAAAAACAAGGGACAACAAACTGTCGACACCAAAGTTGAAATAAGGGACAAGGAAAAGGAGCCTGTGGAAATCCTAATCCCAAAAGAGCCAAAAGCTACACATGATGCAGAAGCATACACTTCAAAGGCTAACCGTGAAACCACAAAACCCATGGGTAAGATAGAGAGCATAAAAGCAAAAAAGAAAAATCTTTTCTTGTCGCATGGGCAAACATAATGGAAACCTGACGATCCAAGGAAAGTCAAAAAATGATACAAGTTCTAGTACGCCACTTAGTGAGGATGAAACAAGTTCTGATTTGTCACTTAGTGCACCTCACAGACTTATCAAGAAACTATAATCCACCCAACCACCCCAAATTGAAAATCATGATACATGATATATGCGCAACACAAAAAGCGAGCTCAAGAGAGCATGCTTTGCATTTTTGAGTGTCATGCAAGATCACCAATTATGATTGAACCTCATAATGTCAAACCTGAAAAAGCAGCCAAAACTCAAAAACCGGAGGAGTATCGATTTCACTCTCTGCACAAGCGTCATTAGAGACAGATTACATGAACGATGCGGTTGAAAAAGACCGTGAGGAATTTGATGAATCCCTTATGAAATTAAAGTAGTCTCTCAAGTCCTCATTTGGAGGAGTGCTCTTCTCTCATGGTATAGCCAGCATAGAGTCAGCACTTGCATATTTAAAGGCTAAACATGAGTTGTACCAAGACATCAAGAGCGACATAAAACAAGACTGTAAGGATTCACAAGTTTCCAAACAGACCTCACCTAAAGTTATCAAAGGACCAAGTGTGCCATTGTATAAATTGAGCACTATTGAAAAAGCTGAGAGCCAAAAAGAGGATGAAAGTGAATGGGAATATGAAACCGACATGGGATCTGAAGGTGAAACAAAAACTGAACTATCCATAGTTCCACTTGAAGATTCTATCATGGTACGGTTAGATTTCCCTATGGGAAATGATGTTAAGAGCAAACACACATTGATTAGCCCTAGATCTAGTCATAACATCATGACAATAGATACTTGGGTGTCATTGGGATGACCTAAAATCATCCCTAAAGACAATGGTGTTACAAAAGGTGCCAATGGACAAAACATTAAAGTTTCGGGTTTCTTTAACTGTGCTACTCAAATAATTTGTAATGTGAAATTTAGATTCCATGTTACCGTAGATTCCCTTGAGTATGATGTCATCCTTGGCGGAACTTGGGTATGTGACTCGTTGTATTCAGTTGATGAACCCATGCAAATAGTCACCTTGAACAATCCTGCAGGCATTGTGCAATTGCTATTACAGGAGGGAGAGACCTTGGAGGAGATGGAACTTCCAACATATCTTACTCAGAATATCCCAAGAATTATGGTTTGATTAGAACTTTCCAATAAAATCACCACAATCCAAGCTCAACTTTATCCACAACAACAGCACAATCTCATGACCCTCAAGTTATGGAATTTGTTAGATCAACCAACACTCACGACTCATCCTAATAGAATTCCATTCAGACAAGACTTGAACATGCTAAGTTTGGGTTACCTTGAACATAAAATGTATATTGAAAACTAACCCCCTTACTTGCAAGTTTTTGTGGTTGAGTATGTGTTGGAAGCAGATTTGATCTTAGGACATAAATGGACTATTGCTGCCCAAGCACCATTGTGCTTTGCTAGTGATAAGGTCATCATGATGGTCAATGACACAAAGTTGACAATACCATACTACACAGAGGAGAATCCAACCCTAATGGATTTCTATGATGCTTAATGCAAGAAACTACGAGCCTCTTTCTCGGAAGCCCCTCTACATGACCTACCATTTGCATCCATGACCGACTCCGACACAAAGCATGTGAGATCCCCCTCCCCTCCGCGCAACGGATTCGGGGTGCTAGCGGAAGTAGCACATCTTGCACGGGGCAGGGTCCCACACTCGGACCTCGCCCACGGATATCTGGACAGGTGACTAATTCCTCGACTCTTCCAAACCGAACTCGGAAAAACTTCTCTTGCTCGGAAAGCACGGGCGATTCCACCAGGATAATTTTTCCCTAACATAGTCAAAAGCCTTACTTAACTGAACTGATCTGACCGAACTCGTAAGTTCCATAGTCAGATTCAAGGGATAGATTGCACTTGGATCATAGAGACCAACGCTTTTTTCCTCATCGAGAGGCACAGCCGTTGATCCTTTTTCCATAGAACAATTTTTGTCCGGGATTTACTTCATCTATCGAACTAAACAAAAATTGAGTCTCGATTTATGGATCCATCAGTCCACCCCATCCAGTCCCATGGGTTAGCCAACCGCCCCCAACCACTGTAGTGATGGGATCCAATTAGGAATTTGGTTAGGTTTTGTCCCGGATACCAGGGAAAAGAGTTCCCAAGCCCCCTAGCCGGAAGTTCATGCAAACATAAAACTAGTCACACCACTTACATACCCAATATGAAATTACCTTTTTCTCAGCATCAGCTAACTTTAAAACAATCCTTTAATGAAACCATTATGTCATTGATGACAATCCTCAAAATCTCTGGTTGAATCCATATTTCCAATCATTCAATCATCGGTGTACTTATGGCATCACTGGCAACCACAATGCTCACCTGTTCACTCAGGGGCCTTTTCAACAGTTCCTAGCTCATAGTACCTGACAATATTTTCACATATAAAAATCAAGATGGAATCCTCGTTGAAGATCAGCAAGATCAATCAACAGATCCATATAAGAGAGCCATGGACTCATCCGTTGAGGACCAGCAAGGTCAATCAACCAGATCCATGCCCGGTTTCAGAAAACAACTCTTACTCCTTGTTCCAATATCTTCCCACGACGCACGTGTGGGTATCTTCGGCGACCCAGAGCCCGAGCACCGTATGGTCAGCACCCTCTAGGATCCTTCGCAGGTCACCTAGCACTTCACTCATAGGCCGCTTCCTTGGTCCCTCATCCACCGTACCGGAAGCTCACCATTGGTGAAGACCTCGGCCGTGAAGACCTTGCTACGTGAGATGACCTTGCTACGTGAGATGTCCTCCATTGACTCTCCGTCTCAGCAGTTGCAACTTTATCAGGTAGGTCTCCACGACCTTAATCACAAGATGGTCAAAATGCTTCCCCAGCATTCTTGACATAAAACAGTCATTTACAAATAGGTCACAAATACAATTTCTATATTGAACTCTCGTCTTTCCACATTATTTCCCATTAATCCATATTATTTAATCCAATTCCAATTCATATATGTATCCATTCTTAACCAGATTCATCATTTTCTATCCCATCACATAGGATTCATTCGCTTCACTTAACATCCATTCTTATCTTTCTTAATTTACATTACGTCTCCTCACATCCATTTCTCATTATATCTCATTCGTTCAGATCTTATATTATTCATTCACATTCTGATTCACATGACATCTCATCTCATCGCTCATATCGACTTCATATCCATTCACATTCATATTTGCATTCATTATTCCACACACACATCCACATTCGTACATCCACATTCACATCTACATTCATACATCCATTTTCACATCCACATTCATACATCCACATCCAAATCCACATTCATACATCCACATCTACATCTACATTCATACATCCACATTCACATTCACATCCATACATCCATATCCACATTCCACATCCTCATTCACATTCACATACATCCACATCCACATTCCATATCTACATCCATATCCCCATTCACACATCCACATTCATATTCACATACATCCACATTCACATTCCATATCTACATCCATATCCCCATTCACACATCCACATTCACATTCACATACATCCACATTCACATTCACATTCACATCCAGACATCCATATCCACATTCCACATCCTTATCCACATTTACATACATCCACATCCACATTTCATATCTACATCCATAGCCTCACCCATGGATATCCGGACAAGAGACTAATCCCTCGGTTCTTCCAAAATCGAACTCAAAAAAACTTCCCTTGTCCAGAAAGCATGGGCGATTCCTCCAGGATATTTTTATTCTAATGTAGTCAAGAGCCTTAACTAACCAAACTAATCTGACCAAACCCGTAAGTCACATGGAGACTTGCACTTGGATCTTAGAGACCAACACTTTTTTTCTCATTGAGAGGCACAGCTGTTGATTCTTTTCCATAGAACAAAGACTATCCAAGATTTACTTCATCTATTGTACCATAAAAGAATTGAGTCTCGTTTTAGGGATCCATCAGTCCCGCCTAACCCCATCCAGTCCCATGGGTTAGCCAACCTCCCAACCAATGTAGTGATAGAATCCATTTAGGAATTTGGTTATGTTTTGCCCCGAGTACCAGGGAAAAGAGTTCCCAGGCCCCCTAGCTGGCGCTTCAAGCAAACTTCAAGATAGTCACACCACTTACACACCCAATATGAAATAGCCTGTTTCACAGATTCAGCTGTCTTTAAAACAATCTTTTAATGAAATAGCCTGTTTCACAGATTCAGCTGTCTTTAAAACAATCTTTTAATGAAATAGCATGTTTCACAAATTCAGCTGTCTTTAAAACAATCTTTTAATGAAACCATAGTATCACTGATCATATTCCTCCAAAATATCCAGGTTGAATTCTAATTTCTAATCATTCCTTCATCGGTGTACCTATGGCATCATTGGCAACCAGAACGCCTATCCACTCAAGGGCCTTTTCAATAGTTCCTAGCTCATAGTACCCGAAAATATACACTTATAAAAATCCAGATGGACTCTCCGTTGAAGATCAGCAAGATCAACCAATAGATCCATATAAAAGAGCCATGGACTCATCCATGAGGACTAGCAAGGCCAATCAACCAGATCCATACCCGAGTTCAGAAAACAACTCTAACTCCTTGTTCCATTCTCTTCCTCGACGCACGCGTGGGTATCTTCGGCGATATGGTCAGCACCCTCTAGGCTCCTTCGCAGGTCACCTAGCGCTTTACTCATAGGCTGCTTCCTTGGTCCCTCATCCACCGCACCGGAAGCTCACCATTTAAATAAAACCGAGGCTGGTCAAGACCTCGGTCGACCTTGCTACGCAAGATGTCCTCCGTTGACTCTCCATCTATAAGGTCCCTCCCAAGCCATATATGTATGTGTCTCTTTTAATATAAATTTCAATAAGGAAAGAGAGTGTACTTAGAGAAGAGTGAGACAATAAGGCTAGAAACATTAGGAAAGTGTTAGAATAAAAATATTAGCTCCAAAAAAAATCCTAATAGAAATAAGAAGACAAGAATAGTTCTATTAAAGATAAGTATCTCCAAAAATAGAAATTCGAATTTAGGTAATAAGAGATCATATTTAGATTACTTTTACATACTTATAGTCCACGCATACAAAAAATGTGAAAAAGCAACGCGTTTCTAAAGATGCCGTGTTTGTGGCTATATACAGACGTTTTTGCCTATTCTACCCGCGTTGGCTTGTAGAACGGATAGCTTCCGGTTCTTTTGACTGGTTATATGATTATATTCTGAGTTTTTATCAGAGAGTTATGGCCAAAACAATTTGCTGATTCGGTCAGGATCTCTACACAGGGAAAACTGTAAGAAGGTAGCAAGTAGCCTCAAGGTAATCCTAGAGCTTGAGATGTATATATCCCTTCATTCTTATCTAATATCTTAGAAAATAAGGCTAGATTGCTATGGTCTTTTGGAGGAAGAGACCAAAACTCTATAGCTTTTCTTTTAGAGAAAGAATAGTATGCCGTAGCCCTGCAAGAGAAGGCTATTTTGCCATAGACCTTCGAAAGAGAGAAAAGTCACAGTACGAGTAACAGGAGATAAAGCTTGGAGATGATCGGATGATTTCAATCGAAAGAGAAGGTATTAGAAGACTCTATTCTCATATGTCAAGTTCTAAAGCTCTTGTTATCGAGCAAAGGAAACGATAAACGATAAATTTCTATAAGGTATATACATATTTTATTTTTTAATTACATATCATTCTTAGGGGTTGAGGTATGGCCTCGGCTTCTCTATTAATTGTTAATAGTGATCTATTTGATTGATTTACTATTTAAAGTTTGTATTCCTTTAAACAACAGCATATGCCTTAATAAAGAATGTCTTATCGCAATCTCAAGTTGAAATGCTAAAATCTTTGTGAAAAGGATTTTTTTCTTAAGAAGGTAACATGGATTCTAGTCCTATAGTTTAGTGAGTAAATGGATTGTTATCTTGGTTAAATTAAGATACAGGTACAACTCTCCCTGCCTTGACGTTGCCCCATTGTTCTTGTGCTTGTATAGCCGGACGGCGGAGACGTTAGTAAGGCTCGGAGGTGGCCCATGGTATCCCTCATACCATTGGGAGAATGAGGTACGCCGATTGAGGGTGAGTGATTGTGATGCTACCTAATTTTGAGGGCCCAGGCTAGTGCGGTGAATTAGCCAACTCTAGTGCGCAAACATCTCTTTGAGGGGCGGGAGGATCAAGCGATGGAGCCTGAGAGGGTGACAGGCCGGCTTGAGTCTCGCTAGACCGACGATGAGGTGTATGGTCCCGTAGGGTTTTTGCCCAGCATGTAGAGACTGGAAGGCCGAATTCTAGATCATCGGCGGTATAAAGGAAAAGAATAAGAGAGCCGGTTTAGCTTGTATGAAAGTGATTCATGTATAAACTTTTTTTTTATAAATCTTATCTTGGCATTATTGTATTGTGTAAAACGGCTGTTTTAACAAACCTTGTGAAAAGGGCCTTAATTAAGGAACATGTTTATTTATGTCAAATAGTGTGGTAGGATTAATTAGAAAATAAATTGACGCGTGAGTAGGGTGGAAAGTGGGAGGATGGAATGGCCCGACGGCACCATCCTACGGACGGGTGGACCCGATTAGTTGGGTAGCTTTCCAACATATTAAGTGAAAGTCCTATGTTAGATAAATAGGTTCTCGGGCAATTCTATTCTAGAAGACTAGGCCAATGGCTATGCCTTGCATGGATGAGGAAAAAAGTGTTGTCTCTAAGAATCAAGACTAGTAGTTGCCAAAGTTATGATCAATTACCCTACGGGTGATTTGATTTTTAGAAGACCACGCTCCCCCTGCAGGATAGAACTAGGTCTTACCTATGAATCGTATCCTTGAATCTCTACATGGTCAAGGTGTCGATGAGTAGGAAATTTTCTCCAAGATAAGACTTAGTGGAATATCTTAAGTGTTTCCCCTATTTTTGGAAGGGGAGGAACCTTACAAGTGGTATCAGAGCCGATCCTAGTTCCTAGGATTTGTTTTTCAAAGGTTTACTATCAAGGGATTAAAACAAGTGATTGTTTATCATATGAGGACGAATCAATCATCTCTACTGGCCATAGAAGTGATTTGAATATCCTCACATGTTAAGACAATCATCCTATGAAATTGTGCTTATATCTTGGGGGTACACACGCAAGATATTTGTACAATAAATTTGAGAAATAAGATTGGGGAGAAAACCTTTTGTGAGGAAAAACATAGGGCGACCAAATTAATAAACTAGTGAGAGACTGAATAGAAGGATAGACCGAAACTTTGTTTAGAGACTGAATAGAAGGATAGACCGAAACTTTGTTTAGAGACATTTTTCAGGATATATCTCATTAGTTTGCATATTATAAATCATTAAGATTATAACTCCATTAAGGTTTGAATAGTTGACGTGTGAATGCCATATCCATTGGATGCTTTACGCTAGGACACTCATCCAAGATCTTGACCCATCTCAGACAAACATGGGTCTCGGATGTGTAATTCCTAGAGGATCATGCTCTTAGATGTGTTAATCCCAAGATACTAGATGTGTAATTTTCAGAAAACTAATCATCTCTCAGATGTGTCAATCTTGATAATCTTTGGATGTGTCAATCCCAAGGCACCAGATGTGTAATTCTAAAAGAAAATGAAGATCATCCTGCTGACTGCCTTCAAATGTGGTGCTCTGATAAGTATTTGATAGTTTTGAACTTTTAATGGATACAATGAAAGAAGCAAGCTCACCCTTGCTCGCGTCTAAAAAACGTAAGAAATGCCAAATTAGTTGGAAGCATTGTTGTCAATCTAACCACCACTAGAACCAGAATCAGTTATGGGATGCCATGAAAGTACACCTTCGAGGAAGGTTTTGTCCTCCAGGATTTTGAGAGGATAAAATGAATGAATTTTTGGAGCTAACCCAAGAAAGGAAGACCCTAAAAGAATATCACCAAACATTTGTTAAAATTCTTCGATTAGCCCCAGAGATGGATGAGGTAACTCTTCTCCATCGATTCATTTGGAAGCTTTATCTACCTTTGAATAACCTCATCAAGAATGTAAAAGCATTCTCTATTTCAGAAGCCATAAGTATAGCTAGAGACTATGATAAAGTTTTTTTATATAGAAAGTGTCGAGAAGGACATGAGTCCTTCCATGTTAATCAAGAAGAGGTCCCCTAATTCAAGAGGAACGTCAAGCCCATCCTTGGCTACAAGAAATCATGAGCTAGAGCAAAAATTAGGTCAATAAATAGGGATAACAGAGTTAAAGATAACCGAATTCAACAAGTATTTCTATGAGTAAATAGAAGAGGATTGGTGCAAGATTCATGTGAAGTAATGTGCATGATGAATAGAGCTATTCTACAAGACGATACTAAGATTATAAAATTGCTATCATAGGTTAGATTACGTAAAGGATTGATTCCCTTATGTTTTTCCATGACAATTTGTTAAGTATCATATTACATGGGGGTATAGAATAAGGAATTCGAAGGTTCATAGCATTTGAGAGGTATATGGATGCATGAATTTAGGATAATAAGGCCAATTAACTTTAGAATAATAGACCTTTTGGAGGCACAACAAAACAAGCCAAACACATGAAATAAGGGACTCGAAACAATATTTAGATAAAAGAAGATTTCTACCTAGTGGGGACACCACTTTGAAGAAAGAGATAGGAGGATTTACTTAGATACTACCCTAGCTCGCGAGATGAGGACATCTCGAATCTTTTAAGTGGGGGAGATTGTAAGGTCCCTCCCAAGCCATGTATGTATGTGTCTCTTTTAATATAGATTTCAATAAGGAAAGAGAGTGTTTTTTTAAGAGGAGTGAGACAATAAGGCTAGAAACATTAGGAAAGTGTTAGAATAAAAATATTAGCTCCAAAAAAAAAATCCTAAAAACCCATTCACATCCATCACATTCATTGCATCCATATCACATCACATACATTCCATCCACATTACATCACATCCACATCTCATTCTGATCCATTTACATCACATCACATCCTTTCACATATTATCACATCTCAATCTCATCTCATCACATTCACATCCACATCCATTTACATCACATCCCATCCCATCCACAACTCTTCACATCCACATCTACATCCACATCCACATCCACATCCATTTACATCACATCCACATCCACATCCATTTACATCACATCCCATCCACATCTCATCACATCCACATCTACATCCATATTCATCACATCACATCCCATCCACATCTTATCACATCCACATCCACATCCATTTACATCACATCACATTTACATCTTATCACATCCACTCACATCTTATCGCATTTACTCACATCCTATCACATCCCATCCACAACTCTTCACATCCACATCCACATCCACATCCATTTACATCACATCCACATCCACATCCACATCCACATCCATTTACATCACATCCCATCCACATCTCATCACATCCACATCTACATCCATATTCATCATACCACATTCCATCCACATCTCATCACATCCACATCCACATCCATTTACATCACATCACATTCACATCTTATCACATCCACTCACATCTTATCGCATCTACTCACATCCTATCACATCGCATTCACATCTTATCACATCCACTCCCATCTTATCGCATCTACTCACATCCTATCACATCGCATCTACTCACATCCTATCACATCGCATTCACATCTTATCACATCCACTCACATCTTATCACATCGCATTCACATCTTATCACATCGTATTCACATCTTATCACATTCACTCACATCTTATCACATCGTATTCACATCTTATTCACATCTATTCACATTTAGTAACATTTTCTACTTTCGATATCGATGGGACTTTTCTAAATTTCTGCCAATTACTTGGCCTAGATAACGGTAATTTATCTCGATGGATATTTTCATATTCATTCTCAAATTTCTCAAGTGAAATATATTCAATATTCTTCTTTTGAGTAAAAGATTCATGGGATTTACAAAAATCAATTCTACCCATATTTTCCAATAAAACTAATAATGCTCAAAATTTCACTTTTGATAAATGCTCATAAGTTGAATTATGCTAAAAATTTCTCTTTTACCAATTTAATTTCTTAGATCTCAAATATCATGGGAATTCCTCTTTTTGCATAAAATAAATTTATAAAAAAATTTCTCTTTTACCATTTAATTACTTGGATCTCAATTATCATCGGAATTCCTTTTCTTTGCATAAAATAAATTTATCAAAAATTCTTCTTTTAACATTTAATTACTTGGATCTCAATTATCATGGAAATTCCTCTTTTTGCATAAAAATAAATTTATCAAAATTTACTATTTTCTCATAATCAATTAATTATGCATAATTACAAAAAATTATTTCTCATGAATATGATGAAAATCATTTTTTTTGTATTATTAGGATGTCCAATCCTAAAATATGGTAGGAAGTACTCTTTTAGCATTATGCATAAAAATAAGATATGTATTATTTTCTAAAAATTTTACCATAGCTTTGTTGCTGCTATTACTGATAATTTTTAATTTAAAAAAAAGAATAAGACATTGTAATACAATTATGATAGAAGATCTATTCTTAAACTTAAATCTAAATTATGAAATTAAATCATAAATTTAACCATAATCATAAACTTAATTATGATTATTCTACTAGATTAAGCTATTTCTATTATTCCTTTTTTCCCAAAATGATAGGATTATCTCTTTCACATTTAGAATCAATTAAAGTAGCTTTTTAACTACTTAGAATAATCTAAAAGAATTTACCATTATTTTGTTAACATAAAAGCATAAAAATATCATTTTCTTATCCTCTAGCTTAACAAGATTAGAGTTTGGTTTGAAATAAGAATTTATCAATGAGAAGCATTCTTTTGCTAAAGAATTAGCCATAGGAATGACTATTCTTTTTGGAGAGAGTGATATACATAAGAAAACATTCTAATTAAGCATAAAGATTAACTTTTTCTTGATTACTCATTAAAATTCTTAGGGGAATCTTGATTTGAACTTAAAACAATGGCTTTATAAGTCTATGTTTTTTTAAAAGTTTTTTTTTTCAAGTAGGTATGTTCGTATGCCACGTGATTTTAAATTTGGGTTGGGTGGAGAAATGAATTTTGAGTGGGAGACAACTAAGATTCCCTCTTAATGACAAGTAGATGGGAAGAGGCTAAAATTAGAGGCTAACTCTAAATTAGTGTTTCTCTACTAATCTAGAGGCTCTCTAACTTAACTAGAAATTAATCTTCCCTAATCTCACTATTAATCATCCTTTAACCCTTTTTCTTTGCTCTATAATTACTACTTAATAGAGTTTTGAGATGGACATTTGATAGGTAGATTAGCAATGTTAAGGCTAATCTAATGATGTTATAATTCCCAATTAACCCTTCTAATTAAGTCTCTAATTAACCCACTTAAAAGAGAAAAAATTAGGTAAATACGACCTAATTAGTGTTAGTTCTCACTAATTAACCCACTTAAAAGAGAAAAAATTAGGCAAATATGACCTAATTAGTGTTAGTTCTCACTAATTGTGACCTAACGGGAGTGGTATAAGTATGGACTTAGGTCAAGGCAAGTGTTTAGAACACTAATGCCACTCCAATCAGTAGCAATTAGGCTCAATTTTTGGTGTTTTACTCTCTTTAAGCTCACTAATCACACTAACCAATAGATTAGTGATAATTAAGAAATTATTTATGATTTTTTTATGTTTTTTGGTTGATCTTAGTGTTCTATCTTACATTCCTAACCTACCTATACACACAAATCTAACAAAAAACATGATTGAAAGCTAAAAATTAGCAAAAGCACTCTAGGTTTAAGTAAAAACCCTCTCTTGAGCTCTCTAATCACTTAAATCTCTAGTTTTTTTTACTTAAACACTTGCTAATCCTATTTTTGTTAAGATTATGGTACCTCCTACAAGAAGCTAATTAGCCTAATGACACACTAAGCACATACTAAATAATGACACATGATTAAGTTAAACCTACGGTAGATGGTGCCTAAGTGCACTCATAATAATAAGTGTATGCATTAGACTCAAGCATAATTAGGTTACAAGGTTAAGACTTGTACTCATAAAGATGCTTGAGACGTGTGCAAGTGCTTCATACTTCCATTGCTTAAACGATCCCTTTTATATGGGTAGAGTACAACTTTACTTGGTCTTTGCATGTGGGATAATCCACTTGTGCCATATGGCTTCCTCCTCAGCACCTCACTCCTTGCCTCTACATGTGCTCTATGGCACCACACTTCTAAACACCCCCCTTTGGTGCCATATCTTTGGGCTACTCAAGGTGGTCAAATCTGAGTTACAATAATCATTACCCCCTAGGTGCTCAACTGGCTACTCTCAGGTGGTTGGG
Organism: Cibotium barometz; assembly: GCF_041138505.1. Taxonomy (NCBI): domain Eukaryota; kingdom Viridiplantae; phylum Streptophyta; class Polypodiopsida; order Cyatheales; family Cibotiaceae; genus Cibotium; species Cibotium barometz. The sequence continues at coordinate 5,419,134 of NC_141061.1, forward strand.
TATGAGTTACAACTATTATTAATTCCCTGGGTGATCAACTGGCTACTCTCAAGTGGTCTGGTATGATACACACAAAAAATAAGATGAAATGATAAGATGGGTGTTTAATCGTATTGTGACCCCTCTTTTTTTTACAACAAATGGCTAGGGTAGTGGTGGTGGTTTCCTCCTTGCTCTTTAGAAGAGCTGATCTCTAGGGGTCTCTTCATACTTTGTGGTCAAAGTATTCCCCATAAAGTTGCCTTCGATTTTCTTCAATCTATAATCTTCTTCTTTATGCCCGAACTTGTTGCAATAGTTACACTTTGGCTTGTCTTTAAACCTGCATTCATTTAGAAAGTGCCCTTTTCTGCCACAATTGTGACACTTCAAATTGCTTTTGTTGAACAATGCATGCTTAACGGTGCTGGGATTTCTTCCTTTTAATTCTCTCTCCTTCTCCAAAAGAGAGGAGATATATCCATCAAATGTTGGCTCTGGTAGATTCTTCAAGGTTGTGACAAGTGCATTGTATTCCTTTGGCATGCTTTTTAAGATTATTGCAACTGCATATTTATTTTCAATCCTAGCATCTATTCCATCTAACTGGGTCATGATGCTTTTCATTTTACTGACAAAATGAGCCAAAGATTCATTAAAGTTCATTTCTAGACCATAGAACTCAATCTTTAATTGAATTTCCTGGTTCTTTGCCTTAGCTCCAAACATGAGATTCAATGTATCCCATGCATCTTTTGCATGTGCCATAGAGTCAATATGATAAATAAGTCTTGCGTGTAGGTGTAAACCAATGAGTGACAATGCTTGCTCATCTTTTTCAACCCACCCTTCACTTGGTTCATCTGGCACATTTTCCTTAGTGACTCTCCATACGTTAGAAGGTACTTCATTTGTGTAGCCCAAGTGTGGAACCCTTCCTCATTGAACTTCTCTACATGCAAAGTGATGCTTGTTGATGTTGTCATAATGATAAGGTCTTACCAATGAGCTTATGATGCTTCAATTGGTAGTGTCTATTCTCGAGTACAACATGACAAATGTGGATGCTTTAAACAGGATGAAATGCAAGTAGTGCATGTGCTTCCATTTTTTTTTTTTTGCTTCTAGAGATTCCTGATGGTAGCCCCAATGCAAAATTAGTGCTTTTGATGTGTAAACACACTAAATGAAACCCTAATTTCTCAATTGTATCCCCAATTACACCCAAATTTTACTAATTACATATTAATTCATATGAGTAGTCTTAATCACAATGATTAAGCGGTCAAGAAGGTGAAGGCTCAAATTGAGCTTGAGGAAGAAAAAATTGAAGGGGATTTTTACACAATAATGTTGCCCTTGAATGAATAAGAGTCCCCAATTATGAAAACACCTTCAATGGAAGCATTAATCCACACAGAAATGGTGATTTCTCTTGACTAATTTTTTACAAGATTCGGCTCAACCCTTGCTTGTTTTGAGTTGAGATTTGAGTTGTAGACTCCTCTTACTATTGCTAATAAGCTCTCAAAGGGGCTTGCTCCGATTTCAAGTACATGCAATGAATGGAGCTAAAGAGGACTGTTTAGCGCGCAGATACGTGAATTTCTCCCTACTACTAGGCGGTGATGAAATGCATCCATTCCTTTGAGTTGGAGGTTAGCTATAGTATAAAAATGAAGATCCTAAAGTGTCTTGAGAAATGATGAAGGAAAATGGGAGAATGAAGAGCTCAAACTCTAGCCACAAAGAGGGGAGAAATTGATAAGGTGGATTAGAACCACTAATGATATAATTAGTGATAGATAATACTAAGAAAATGATAATAGAGAGCTTAAACGAGAGAGGGAAGGCTCTGATACCATGCTAAGATTATGGTACCTCCTACAAGAAGCTAGCTAGCCTAATGACACAATAAGCACATACTAATGACACATGATTAAGTTAAACCTACGATGGATGGTGCCTAAGTGCATAATGATGAGTGTATGCATTAACTCAAGCACAATCAGGTTACAAGATTAAGACTTGTACTCATAAAGAGGCTTGAGATGTGTGCAAGTGCTTCATAATTCCATTGCTTGAAAATGACCCCTTTTATATGGGTAGAGTTTTCTTGGTCCTTGCATGTGGGATAATCCACTTTTGCCATATGGCTTCCTCCTTACTTACTCATCACTCCCTACCTCTACATGTGCTCTATGGCACCACACTTCTCAACAACTCCCAACCATAAGCTATGCACAAAATAAAAACAAAAATAACCAAAATAATCAACAAAACAAATCAAACAACCCAAAACCAAATGACGTAGTTACTTACTTAGCACCGAGCAATGGAGACTCTGTCAGATTCAAACAAGGAAAGCTTCGACAAGAAGTGGATTTGGCGCTCCCCGACAACAGCACCAAAGATGTTAAGCTTGACCTAACGTGTCATGGGAAGTTGCAAAACTGCTGAGCTTGAGCTATGCTCAAGAGCTCCACCATCACATGTGGATAGCTGCTTGTCGTTGCAATCCTCCCGCACTCGTTGTTGTAAGATTGAGACGGTTCCTAATCATATGGGTGGTGCAACCGCTCTCACAAAGATCATGTGAGATCTCCTGTGCGGAAGACGATCGTCTCGCGGGGTGATAGACTAATCACTCAAGAAAGAGGGAGAGAAGAAGCAAGAGGGAAGCAAGAGAGAACGAGCAATTAGCACTAATGACACCCAAACCCAAATCCTAATCCTAAGCATACCACACATGCTAGAGTAGAGTTGCAAGAGAGAGAGAGAGACGAGAGAGAGAGAGAGAGGGAGAGAACACTTGACTTCTATTGCATAAATGGGAGATTATTAGTTACAAAACAAGAGAAATTGTATTTTATAGTGCCAAGCCTTTTCCCACTAAGCCGCCCAAGAGTAAGTGACCCAAGGTGCCCAAAACATAGTTACAAGGCTTCTCTTTATAGTTTGGCCAATTAACCGAGATCCTCTTGTCTGTTCTTTGAAGTTCAACACTTGGGAGAATCTTTAGGGTGTTTCCCTCATCAAGTGACATGATTTACAATATAGTACGGGTGCCCATTACATAAGTGTGTGGAAATAGTTGTCATAGAAATGTGCTAACCACATGTCGTTGCCTCCCTTTCACAACGCTTTGACTGTGAAAAGTTAAATTTGAAATCTACATATATTTTTCTTGTCCATTCCATTTGATCCTCAATGAACTTAATAAGATGCCACAAGTTCTTCTCAGTGACACTGCTCCGGATCACCAAATCAAAAATCCAATTCAAAGCACTTAGAAATTGTATTAGGCCAGGTCTCAACATGACACAACATGTTGCCCTACTTGATACATATTTCCTTTATGCCAATGTGGTGCCAACTCATACCAGTGCTTCAACAACATGCCATTTAAGTCAAGTATTATCAACTTCTTCCTCGCCCCCCTAGTTGTACAAGACCTATAAACAAGGTTGCACACATGAATGTACTGGGTTACACACACAAGAATGTATTTGTAAAAAAATAAAAATAAACCAGCATCATGTAAAGCAACTATTTAAATGTGTGGCTAAGTATGGGGAGATCCCGAGTTCAAGCCTAGGGATGGGCTTGGGGCAATTTTCTCTACCCATATGGAGCACAAAATGGTACCTTAGCACCCTTTGCATCAAAGAAATTTCACAAAATGCAAAATCAAAAAAGGGCCACCAAATTCTATTAATTTTGATATACTAGTGTGATATTTCAAAAAGTACAAGGTGCAAGAAAACATTTTGCTTTGGATCTTTTCCTCTATGTAGTTGTGGGGGTTTTACAAGTCTCAAATAATGCGGAGCTAGCCAGGATGGGGAAAATTTTACAAAATGTAATATCAAGAAAGGCCCACCAAATTCTATTAATTTTGAGATTCCAATTTGATATTTCAGAAAGTACAAGGTGAAAGAAATAATTTTGCTTTGGATATTATCCTCCATGTACATGTGGGGGTTTTACAAGTCTCAGATAATACGAAGCTAGCTGGGGTGAGGATCTTAGAAGGGAATCCTAACAGTACTTATCATCGATGCTATCGAGCACCATCTCTTCAGCACCTTTGTTGAATGTCTCTTGAGCATCCTTGTTCCCTATATCATTTTGTTTCCCCTCTTTGTCTATAGCACCCTCTTTTGGACAAGAATCATAAGAACCTTTTTGTTGACTTCAACACTTTTATTCACTTCTTCATTAAACATCTTAAGTATTTATGCCCCATGCGTCATATCTATGTCCAAAGGCAATGTTGTCTCTTGATGCTTAGCAATATCATTAGTATGACAAGTCCCTGCATTATCTCACTATCCAAGTGCTAAGTAATTGGGCAATGTTTTCTCTTGATGCTCAGCAATATCATTAGTATCGCAAGTCCCTGCATCATCTCACTCTCCAAGTGCTAAGTAATTTCATGATCTTCAGCAGTAGCAGCTTCAATATTGCATGTCTCATGTTCTTGCTCAAGTAGAGCACCTTCCACAATATGATCTATATTAGCTATACACTTTCTTCATTACCATCTTCATTGAGTCCATCCTTGATCTCCATTTTTATCTGTGGCTCAAGAATTGTATCTTTTTAATAGTCCAATTCACAAGCCTGTGTATTCGGCATCCAAAAAATATGTCATGCAACATCATAGATAAGAATACACCATGGCATGTGAAATGTGGAAGAAAATACCTTTCCTTTTCTTCATTTTTCTTATCCTTCTCCTGTTGTTCTTGCTCTTGTACAACGATTGGACAATACTGCTCTTGTTTGTAGATGCCCATCCTTTCATATTTGCAGTGGTCTTCTTCAGACCACACCTTCTTTTTCTTTCGATTCAATTTTTACTATGGTGAAAAGCAAGAACAAGTCTTAGTACAACCCTACAAAACTATTTACATGTGTTTTAAATATAAATGAGAAAATGAAATCATTTATCACCTTCATCAGGTACAATTTCTAGTGGAGCACCCATAATTCTTGGAGACCAGCATGGATTTGAAAGCTTCAATGCCTTCGTTTCCTTTTTGCAAGAGAACAACATTCTTCATTATGATTTTTTGTTGCTTTTTTATTCTCTGCATCAAATTCTCTTCATCTTACACACTGTCATCTTCATCCAACTTCTCAGTGCACTTCTCGTTTGCTTTTGCATCATTTAACCCATATTGTTCATCTTCAAAACACTTCTTGCTTGGGTTTCCACATGATGAGCTTATGTCAAGTCATGTAGTTGTTTCTTGAATTTTGGCACACAAATTGATCAAGATGGAGTCATAAAATTGTTATTGTTGCATGAAGTGCATTTTGCCTAGGACTAGCTGCTTCTCTTTACACGGTGAACCAGAAGGTGCCTCTGCAACTTGTACCATCAAAGAATTTCAACATTTGGAATTAGATGGCTCATATGAATGCCTATAGTACAATCATAATTAGATTCTCATAGAAGTACATAGTCTAATTAGAAAGTACCATTTACTACTATTTAAAACATAGATAGCAATATTTAGTACTAGTTAGATTACTATACCAAAGTTTCATTCAATAGTACTAAAATAGTATAGTAGTCATCTAGTTAGGCATAATACTCATGTATTACAAGTTAGTACAATGTTGTCATAAACTTAAGGTGCATTACAAAAGTGCAACTAAATAGTACTAATCACTAATCATATAGTTTTAAATAGTACTAATCACCTCATATTGAGTATATGACTACAATGTATTGCATAGTACCCTGTGTGCTAAATAGTACTCTTGCTTACAGTGCCTATACTAAATATTACTCATATTGGGGTGTAAAATTGACTCAATAGTACTAATTAGTACTCTTATTTACTAGCAGTATATCACTACTAGTCCATGGGCTTGTAGCGCGACGACAGAAGCGACGTAAAAGCGTCGCTTACATGACGTCTCGAGCCGTCGCTAAGGCGTTGCCGTTGTACGTCGCTTAAGCGACGACAATAGTGACTTCTGCAGAGCGATGCATATGCGTCGCATAAGCGACAAAATTTTAAAAAGTTATTTAACATTGCTTAAGCGACAATTCGACATTACGTCGCTTAAGCGATGACGCGCAACGAAAAAAACGGACAACTACAAAATTTATATACCGGTTGTTGATTCATTTACATTAAACATAATGTTGTCTATATTTTTCTCATGATCTACCTACTGTTGCTCTCTTTGTTGCTTACTATCTTGCAATTGTGATTGCACTCCGTGCTATCATTGTTTTTGTGGAGATTGGTCAGACACCGGTGCATAAACGAACATGAATTCTGGTAAACAACGCTATCTAGCTCTCTTTTATTGTTAATTTTTGAAATTGAAACACTCTAACTTTAACTATTTTCAAGCCTTACTTTATCTTTATAATACATATACATATACATATACATACACATATACAATGTGCATGCACATACATAGTACACACACACATAGTAGTACATACATATGTTCAATGTTATGCATACATAATGCAAGCATGCATGCATTATATATGTATGTATGTAAGATATTATGTATATATGTATGTATATCACATGTATATATGTATCTACAGTGTATGAATCCATGCATGTGTGTATGTATATACATGCATCTATGTATGTATGTACATTGCATGCATGCATGCATGTATGTATGTACATTGTATGCATGCATGCATGTATGTATGTATGTAAGCATTCCTGAGATGAACGGGAGTGGGGAAGGGGATAGGGCCATCCCGAGGATGGGACAAAGATCGACAGTTCAAAAAACTTTATTTAACTTCAACTATTTTCAAGCTTTACTTTATCTATATAATACATGTACATAAACATATACATATATAATACATATACATATACATATACATATACATATACATATACATACACATATACAATGTGTACATGTACATACATAGTACATACACATATAATAGTACATACGTATGTTCTGCATACATAATGCATGCATGCATGCATTATATATGTATATATATATGCACGGATGTATGTCATATGTAGTACATATGTCATATTATATATATATCTATATAATACATATACATATACATATAAATATACATATACACATATACAATGTGCATGTACATACATAGTACATACACACATAGAAGTACATACATATATACATGCATACATGCATTGTATATGTATACATAATGTATGTACATACATAGTACATACACACATAGTAGTACATACATATGTTATGCATACATAATGCATGCATGCATGCATTGTATATGTATACATATATGTATGTATGTAAGACATTATGTATGTATGTATCTCATCCGGCATCTGCTCTCATCCGGTATCCCGTACTCTCTTATTTCTGTACAGAATCTGATTGGTTTTTCGTACGGCTTGCGAAAGGTTCCTGTCCCGCATTCTTCCATACTGTCCCGCACTCTTTCGGATCTCCTCTGTACCCGTCTCTCTGCCTTCTAGAACTCCATTCCGGTCTGCATTCCGGTTCATATAGATATTCCGGCTCCTTCTGGATCCGCATTCCGTACCGTATTTTCCTTCAAAATGAAGACTAGAGAAGCAAACGGTGGCGTACTTCTATTACGCCCCAGACATGTTAGTAATTGACTCAAAATATATTATTTTACTAAGAGGCAAAATATACACAACCAAAAATTAAGTCTTTATGCCAAAATTTTGTATATACATGTCTATATCAAAAAGGGTCCTTACAGTATGTATGTCATATGTATGTATGTATATACATGCATGTATGTATGCATGCACATTGTATGCATGCATGCATGCATGCATGCATGTATGTATGTATGTATGTATGTAAGCAATCCCGGCGAACGAAAACGGGGATGGACAAAAAACGGCAATTAAAAAACTTTTTTAATAATAACTATTTTCAAGCTACTCGGTACATGGTACTTGGTGCACTGTACTTGGTACATGGTAAGTGGTACATGGTACTTGGTACATGGTACTTGGTACATGATAATTGGTACATGGTCCATATAGTAATTGGTACATGGTACATGATAATTGGTACATGGTCCATATAGTAATTGGTACATGGTACATGATAATTGGTACATGGTCTATAGTAATTGGTACATGGTCCATAGTAATTGGTACATGGTACATAATAATTGGTACATAGTCCATAGTAATTGGTACATGGTACTTGATAATTGGTACATGGTACTTGATACTTAGTACATGGTACTTGGTACTAGATTCGGTGCTTGGTACTTGATTTAGTATCAGGCTCCATAATGAAACTTCGAACTCGCAATTGATACATGATATATGGTATCAATTGGTCGGTCTAACTTTGGGGTACCTTAAGCAATAAACATGGGAACAAAGAAAGCTTTTTAGTGTTAGACTTGGTACTTAAGTTGGGTATCATGTTGAAACCTCGTACTTGCAAATGGTTACATGGTACAGGTACGTGATACATAAATTGGTACTTTGAAATCACGTGCTTTGAAACTTCATGGTTCGGATCTTTAAGCTTGAATGTTAGCTTGAGTTGATACGTATCGTACAATCAGGGACCCCTGCAAAAAATATGAAAATCAAAAGCTTGTTAATATTAGAGCCTAACATAGAAAAACACTCACTCGAACTGCGATAAAGTTTTTGATTTGTCTCTATCTAGCTTTCCAAGAGCTTTTGAGAAATTGGTGATGCTTGCCAATCTTTTGCTTCTTTTGATGTGTTACATTGTGGACTTGCCTCTTTTCTTGTTTAGGATTTGTTTTGTTTTAAAACATACAGATAAATAAATAACATTCTAGCTTCTCGCACATACTTAGGCTAATTAACTTACCGACAAATAATTAATTGTTTGAATTCAGCGATGCAACGAGAACATATGTCAATATATATCATCAACAAATATATGTACATGTGTCTACAGTGTGTGGTGATCAATCCTCTCATATACAAAACAGATCACTAAGTATCACTACGTGAGCCATCACTACATGAGTCGTTACTATCAGACTCGGAATCATCATCAACATCAGCACTACCACCACCCGTGCCCCCAACCACAACACCACCATCACCACCGCCACCACCCGTGTCCTCACCTGGGATCACGCCGCCGCCACTACCCGCCTCAGACTCTCGTCGTCGCCCCTCGGCCTCCTGTCGAGCCACCTCTGTCATGTCCTCCTCACCATGTTGCTCCTGCATTACTTAGTGAAATCAAATAAGAATATATTACAATTAATATGAAAATAAACCACAAAATAAATCAGTGATACCCACAAGTGCAATAGGCATGTCCGAAAGTGTCACCTGCAAAGCACGGTACCCGTAGTATGTAGCATACTCCATCTCCTGCACCGCCGTAGGTGCATGACCATAGTCTTTGCTCTGCATCAAGACATAACCAAAGACATTGATTTCTTCATGTGAAAGTTAAAATTAGAACGATTTATACTCACAAATGTGGCCACAAATCCATCTCGACCCATCCGGCCTAGTCTAGATGTGTGACCAACTTGCAGTCTCTTTTGTGCTGCCGTCTATGTAAATTTCATTAAACAAAATGACATAGATTAGAGAATATTTAGAATCAATCTATCAAAGTTTAAATTAATTCTAATATACATTAGCAAAGGCACGCACCTTCTGCTGAGGAAAAGTGATGCGTAGGCGTCTCTCCTTGCAGAAGTATTGCCATGTCTCCATGCACATATCAGCCCTCCTCTTGTTTGTCTCCACCATACAGTAGCATCTGTTTATTTTTCATATTGCATACCATAGAACTTGTTAGATTTCAATGTTTTCTTTCATGCATTGCTTTTTTCTTCTCGATCATTTGATTAATGACTTGTGTTTTTATGGTACTTGAAAATCAGATTCGGACCAATCAGAGGGTACACCACCACCTCCTACTCGTGGTGATTGGGGTGCACAGAGTTCCAATATTGCACATGAACCCATTTATGATGATTTCTACTACGACGAGTCTATTATATGCTGGTGCGCTCGTTGTCGTGGCACATATCGAAGGCCACGACGGGAGTGCTTTTCACATGAGATGACTCATGGTACTTTTGAGATGACTCATGGTACTTTTGAGCGAGCACCGAGGGACGACATCAACCTATGGTATGTGACTGTTCTCCCTTAGTTTTATTATTGGTTATTTTATAAATCAAAGACTCATATATAATGTAGCCATATCATATATGTAGGTATATTCACTTGATGAGGATGACTTCACTATCAGTGGTGCACATGTCCCTCACACACAGCACGGACAGGTCACTTGTCAGCTACAGCTCAAGGTTTCTTGACATCCTCTACCTCCTGCTTTGGAGAGGCCGAGACGGGTGGAGATCATCCTTTGCCTAGTTGTTTGCATTCTCTAGTATAGACGTATGATCGCAGACGATACGGAGGATGGCAGAGAGGATCACTTCCTTTAGATGGAGTGGTTTTCAGCTTTTGGGGCAGTCGCTACATGATTGCTCCATCTACCATTAGTGGAGCAGGACGAGGCCTCTTTATTGCACAGGATTTACATGTGCCCCCTCGTTCAAAGGTCACCCTTATGTCTTTCTGTGGACCTATATATAGATGGGGTCCATGGCATCAGCTTACTCGCTACATTCAGAGCATGAGTACTTATGGATTATGTCTCAATGTAGCCTCTCTTTCTGATAGAGGGATCACACATGTAGAAGGACAAAGACTCTATGTTGATGGAAGACCTTACTCTCAAGGAAACATAGCAGGTCTAATCAATAGTAGTCGAGGGATGAGTTCAAGAACCAATTGCACGTTTGTGGAGTGTGAGAATAGTCATGAACCACAACATATGAGCAGGGATGTAGAAAGATACATAGTTGTCAATGCTATTAGATCATTATGTGCTGGTGATGAATTGCTAGTCAATTATGGATGGCGTAGACCTCCACGAGCATCCTTACTAGATGAGGATTGAGAGCTTCATTGTATACATTTCCTAATGTTATTGGACCTCTTGTACCCTAATTCTATATTTTAATTTGCACCACATTCTCTACTGTCTCTATTTTAATTTGATAATCATTTTTTATTGTCTGTAACTGTTTTGTATCTATCTTTTCTTTTATATAGAAGCATGCTATTGATATTGCCTTCAAATATGTAGATTCTGAATTGTGACACAATATCACAAATCAACGTTCACATGACGCATCTCACATGTCAATAGAGTGTATGAGGATCCTACGCAGGAGTGATCCTAATGCGTATGCAAGACTAAAAAAACAATATTCTCAGGACTTCAATAATGTGCGGGACCATATCTTTGATGATTGACGATGGCATGTCTGATTTTATTGAGGATTGGTATCAAAATAATAGTGCGAGCGATATTCCTAATAATAGTGCGAGCGATATTCCTAATAACAACAACGAGAAGTATCTTCGAGAAGAAGCTCTAAAGTGTATCTACGCAGGAAGCCAACTGACACGACTCAGTGCAAGCTTACTTATTCTCAACAACGAGAAGTATCTTCGAGAAGAAGCTCTAAAGCGTATCTACGCAGGAAGCTAACTGACACGACTCAGTGCAAGCTTACTTATTCTGAATCTTCAAAACCATTTTGGATGGAGTAATATATCCATTTCAGCACTTTTGAAGTATGTAACAATCTAACATTTTTTTAAATCTAAATATTTTAGGAGTAATCACAATATGTTTTGTTCTTATTGATCATATTTTTAATGGACTTTGCAGGCTACTCTCTCAGAAGTTCTTGCTGATAAGCAATTCCCTTCCTACATCACATGATGAGGTGAAGAAGATGATAAGTAGTCTTGGACTTGACTATTCTTCTATACATGCATGTCCCAACGATTGTATTTTATATAGAGGTCAGTACGAGGACGGTGTGACATGTCCAAAATGTCAAACTCCTCGTTATAAAGAGGAGAAAGGTAAGGTCCCTCGAAAGTTATTGAGACATTTTCCCCTGGCTCCGCGTATAAAACATATGTTCCAAAGTCCCGAATTAGCTAAGCTTATGACAGGGGGAGCGGAGCAAAAGAGCAAAGATGGAGTAATGCAAATTCCATCAGATTGTGCATATTGATCTGCGATGGCCAGATTTTGCAAAAGAACCATGCCATTTAAAGATGGGTGTAGCATTGGATGGCATGACTCCATTTTCAATGAGATCAAGTAAATGGTCTACATGGCCAGTGGTAGTTATTAACTATAATCTACCCCCGTATCTCAGCATTAAGAAAGAGCATTTAATGCTCTCACTCTTAATTCCGAGAAAACGACAAGTTAAAGATCTGAATGTTTATTTGTCCCCTCTCATCGACGATCTTCAAGATTTGTAGAGAGGGATTGATGTCATGGATATGTCCAGAAGCATCGGTCAAAGACAGTACATTGTTCGTGGAATTTTAGCATGGACTATCCATGACTTTCTAGGATATGGTTTTTGCTCAGGTAAATGGTTTAAATATATATATTCTTTCATAAGTTTGTACGATGTTCATTATGTTAATCATCTTTGTTATGTTTTCCATGCAGGGATATGTACCAAGGGTTATAAAGCTTGTCCAATTTGTGGTGATTGGTTGAGATCGACTTATAGCAAAAACCTCAACAAAAATATATATCTTCGACATAGACAATTTTTATCTGAGGATCATTATCTACGAGACAGAAGGCAAGCCATACATTTTAATGGAAAGGTAGAAGAAGGGAGATGTCCAATACCAATGACACTAGAGGATTGGTATCTAAAGTGGACTGTTGGACCCACTATCGATCCGGAGTCGGAGATCATAAGCGGCGATGATGATGACGCTGTAAAGCAGTGAGTGAGAAGAAAACGTACTGTAGCTCAAAGTCCTTCGATATGGTATACTTTGGAATATTGGAAGGATTTGAGGATATGTCATCTTCTTGATCCCATGCACATATTCAAGAACGTTGGTCAAACCTTATGGCAACACCTCGTTGGCTTGAAAGACACAGCGGCTACAAGAAATGACTTAAAGGATCAAAACTCAAAGCCCAATCTATGGCCACTTTATGATGAAACGCGACGTGAGACAACCTACGAGCTTGCCCCATGGGTGCTAAGACAGAAGAGCTGGAGAATATCAACAAGAAGATTCAGTCGATTCATACGCCTACAGGATATGGAGCATCTTGTCGAAACATGTTCACTCTAGATGACAAGAGCTTGTCTGGTTTAAAAACACACGATTGGCACAACTTTGTGAAGGTAAATCTATTCAAATCTTTGAAAGTATTTATTTTCTTGTATGTTTGTTGATCGGATTAATCATATATATAGCATGTTCTACCCCTTGTTATTGATGGATGTACTACAAGAGGAGTCCGAGATGTGATATATCACCTTGGATCGCTTGCAAGGTATTTATCGCTCTCATTAATTAAAACCATATTAGTGAATTTGGGAATTTTCCAATTCCCATTTTTGAATACTTCAAAAAGGGGACATGGATAACATGTTTGTAAGTTTCTCAAAACCCTATCATATGACCTATCGTTGGAAAGCGCTTGAAAAATGGAATCTAAAGAGCTATAAAGCGCTCATTTTGGATTAGTGGTGTTCAAGTTATGGTTAATCCAAACTTTTGACCACGTGTCCCAAACTTGTGGGAAATTCCCATATTCCCCAATATGGTGTTAATTTTTAGTATAAAATTTTATTTCATATCTTCTTTATTCAATAACATCTCTAATATCTTCTTTCTTTTACTGATAGATGGATTACATCTAAAGAGATTGCCAAAGGGTCAATTCCACAAAAGAAGCGTGAATGTATAGAGCTTCTTTGTTTAATGGAAAAGGAATTTTCAACCTCCTTTTTTGATATCCAGGTTCATCTTCTAATCCATCTAGTAGACAAGATAGAGCTCGCTGGTATTGTCAGCACTCGATGGATGTTTTGGGTCGAGAGGTTTATGGGAGTATTGAAAGGTTATGTATGTCAAAAAGCAAGACCAGAGGGTTCTATGGCGGAGGGATGGATGCTTGAAGAATGCATGTATTACGTTTGTGAATACCTTGAGAAAACCGATTCTGAAGCTCCATGCGTATAGACAAATGAGTCGTCTACTGTAAAATTCCTCCCCAGTCTCTCAAAATGTCCAGCATATTCCCTTGTAATCAATCCCTCTTCAGAAATATAAAGACCTTGTTTCTAACTGTTTTAACCTAGAGAGAGAAAATATTCTAGAGAGAGAATATTCAGATTTTGAATATTTTTGGATAGTAAAATATTTTCACCTTATTAAAATGAATTCCCCTGTAACAGAAATTCAAAAAGAATTTTCCAATGTGCAATTGGAATTAATTGAAAATAGGTATAAAGAACCTTAGTCTAAGGGTCTAGATTTTCAAAAATCTTTGGATTATGGTCCAATTAAGGTTCCTAGGGGCCAACAGGATCAATCCATGTGTAGGGAGGAGATAAATCCAAATTTTTAAAAGAAGATACCCAAAAATGAGTAAATGCTCACATAAGATGAAGAGTTGACTATGTACAAGGTTTAATAGTAAAAAACTATAAGTAATATAAAAATATGAGATATTTTGAGTGTAAGGATTCCATTTTTGACACATCAGTAAGAAAAAGGAGTGCCTTCAATGAGGCACCTAAATCACATGCTTAAATGAGTTTTAAACTCATAAAAATTGAGATATTTCATCTCTCCTCTCTCCTCATTCAAGTCTAGTTCCAAAAAGTTAGCTTAACTGACCTAAAAATGGTCAAAAAGTGACCAAACTGACTTGGAAAATTCTAGAATCAGTTTGTTTGGTTAAGAGCTCAATTTTTCCTATAAATAGAAGCCTCCTCTTGTTGAAAATATATAGTGTCTTATGCATTGTTACTCTACTCCACCTAAGCCAAGAACTGTGAATTCTTTAATAATTCACTAGTTTTTGACACTTGTCTCTTTCTTCAATCCCCATTGGTGGCTCCATCTCAGGGGCCTCTACCATGAACAAAGAATCAAGCAATTTGTAAGGTAAGTATGATGAATTTTGATCTTTTCTATAATTTCTCTATGTTTCTCTCTTCTCAACCCCTCTCAAGCTTGAGAAGCTTAATTGGTATGGTTTTTGAATGCTATTGAAGTTAATTGATTAATGATAGTAAAGAATTACATAAATTTCTATTTATGTTTAATTCTAATGGTTTTTTTTCTCTCTCTCACTTTAGAAATGGTCATACTCATGACCCATTCGCAATCCAAATGAAGCTTTTCATAAAGCTTTTCCTTAATCCAAGATTAATCTATGCTTGAGAATAAATTAATAGTTTTTTTATCTATGCTTTTAGTTTATGATTATTTTTGATTTAATCCATTAAGGATTAATGATCCAATTAGGGATCATTCTAATCATTTCCTTAAAGATAAGCCTTATCTTTTAAAATAATTGAGATTTATCAGTTATAGTAATGGAGCTATGGCACAATTTTATAAAAATTTACACATAAAATAATTTCATTCAAAGCATGAAAAGAGGATTTCCTACCATATTCTAAGAATTATCATCCTAGATTAATTGAAATAATTTCATTGTAATCGTGGAAAAATTAAATTTTTATATTATGCATAAAAGATAAATTTTTATATTAAAAGTATTACTTCTATTATTTTTATTTTTATGTATAGAAGTATGCATAATGGATAAATTTTTATATCAAAAGTGTTACTTTTATCATTTTAATTTTTATGCATAGAAGTATGCATAATGGATACATTTTTATATCAAAAGTGTTACTTTTAGCATAATTGAATTTCATGCATAGAGATATGCACAAAAGATGAATATTTTATTATTTTATTATAAAATTATAAAGAAAAAAAATGATTATTTTATTATAAAAATGTTATTTTCATCATATTGAATTTCGTGCATAGAAATGAAAAAAATAAATAAATTATTATTTTATTATAAAAATATTATTAAAAAATGATTATTATAAAAGTGTTACTTTTTCACAATTGAAATTCTTGCATAGAGGTATGCATAAAGGATAAGTTAGGATGTGATAAGAGGAGTTAGGATGTGATAAGAAGTGTATGAGATGTGATAAGAGGTGTATGAGATGTGATAAGATGAGATAAGATGCATATGAGATAAGTTAGGATGTGATAAGATGAGATAAGATGCATATGAGATAAGTTAGGATGTGATAAGATGAGCTAAGATGTGATAAGAGGTGTATGAGATGTGATAAGAGGTGTATGAGATGTGATAAGATGAGATAAGCTGTATATGAGATGAGTTAGGATGTGATAAGATGAGATAAGATGCATATGAGATAAGTTAGGATGTGATAAGATGAGTTAAGATGTGATAAGAGGTGTATGAGATGTGATAAGAGGTGTATGAGATGTGATAAGATGAGATAAGATGTATATGAGATGAGTTAGGATGTGATAAGATGAGATAAGATGTATATGAGATAAGTTAGGATGTGATAAGATGAGTTAAGATGTGATAAGAGGTGTATGAGATGTGATAAGAGGTGTATGAGATGTGATAAGATGAGATAAGATGTATATGAGATGAGTTAGGATGTGATAAGATGAGTTAAGATGTGATAAGATGTGTATGGGATGAGATAAGAAGTGTATGTGATGAGATAAGATGTATATGGGTTGTCATAAGGCGAGAATGGATGTGATGTAAAAGAATAGATGTGAAGGTGTATGAGTATATATGAATGGGAAGAAAAAAAAATAGATGTATGTATGTGGAGTATGGATGTGAATGTGCATGTAAATGTGGATGTATGGATGTGAATAAGCATGTAAATCTGGATGTATGGATGAAGATGCATGAATGTGCATGTAGATGTAGATGTACGAATGAGGATGTGGATGTATGCATATGGATGTGTATGTATGGATGTATGCATATAGATGTGGATGTATGCATGCGGATGTGTATGTATGGATGTATGTATGTGGATGTGGATGTATGAATAAGGATGTGAAAATGGATGTATGCATGGATGTGTATGAAGAATAATGAAGGTGAATGTGTATGGGAAATAATGTGTCGTTGATATGAATGAATGGATGAGCATGAGTACATATGAAGGGAATGTGGAATAAGTAATATGGATTGAGGAGGGATAATGTGGAAAGACGGAGTTCGATATAGAAACTGTATTTTGTGACTGTTTGTAAATGATTGTTTTATGTCAAGAATGCTGGGGAAGCATTTTGACCGTCTTATGGATTAAGGTCATGGTGACCTAACTGATAAAGTTGCAACTGCTGACGGAGAGTCAATGGATGACGTCTCGCATAGCAAGGTCGGCCGAGGTCTTGACCAGCCTCGGTTCGATTAAAATGGTGAGCTTTCGATACGGTGGATGAGGGGCCAAGGAAGCGGCCTATGAGTGAAGCGCTAGGTCACCTGCGAAGGATCCTAGAAGGTGCTGACCATACGGTGCTCGGGCTCTGGGTCGCCCAGGATACCCACGCGTGCGTCGAGGAAGATATTGGAACAAGGAGTAAGAGTTGTTTTCTGAAACCGGGCCTGGATCTGGTTGATGGACCTTGCTGGTCTTCAATGGATGAGTCCATGGCTCTTTATATGGATCTGTTGGTTGATCTTGCTGGTCTTCAATGGATGAGTCCATGGCTCTTTATATGGATATGTTGGTTGATCTTGCTGATCTTCAACGAGAGTCCATCTTGATAAGTGATTATATTGCCGAGTATTATGGGCTAGGAACTATTGAAAAGACCCCTGATGAGTGGACAGGTGGTGAGCGTTCTAGTTGCCAATGATGCCATAGATACTCTGATGAAGGAATGATGGGAAATTGAATCAACCGGATAAATTGGAAGATTGTGATCAGTGATACTATGGTTTCATTAAAAGATTGTTTTAAAGTTAGCTGATGTTGAGAAAAAGGCAATTTCATATTGGGTGTGTAAGTGGTGTGACTAGTTTTATGTTTGCATGAAGTTCCGGCTAGGGGGCCTTGGAACTCTTTTCCTTGGTACCCGGGACAAAACCTAACCAAATTCCTAATTGGATCCCATCACTACACTGGTTGGGCGGTTGGCTAACCCATGGGATCGGATGGGGTTAGGCTGGACTGATGAATCCATAAATCGAGATTCAACTTTTGTTATTACGATAGATAAAGTAAATCTCGGACAGTAATTGTTCTATGGATAGGAATCAACGGCGGCTGTGCCTCTTGAATGGGAAAAAAAAGCATTGATCCCAATGATCCAAGTGCAAGTTTCTTCCTTGATCTGATCAAGTATCTTGAAGATGCAATTGGATCAGCTTGATCAGAAATGATCTTGACTACGTTAGAGTAAAAAGTTTTCCTGGTGGAATCACCCGTGCTTTCCGGTAAAGGAAGTTTTTTTGGGTTCGGTTTTGGAACAACCGACGGAATAGTCTCTTATCCGGATATCCGTGGGTGAGGCCCCAAATGTGGGACCCCTGTCCCGCACGAGAAGTGCTACTTCCGCTGCCAGTATCCTGAATCTGTTGCTCGGTGGGAACAGGGATCTTACAGTTGGTATTAGAGCATTTGGCTAATAAAGATCAACTGAGAAACCAAATATGTCAAAAATTTATTAAGAAGCACAAAAAGGTTGTAATTGTGTGATATAATTCATACAATTTGATATTCAAACTGAAATTCGTAATTGGGTAATTGGATCTTCAAATGGAAATATCGCAATTATATAGAATCCCTGACTTGCTTGAGGCCTAGACATGATGGTATTTACCTTATAATTCTAAGGGCCGTGACTACCGTATATACCGAGAGTATAACTGTAGCTCTTTACTGACAATATATACGAGTAAATCTAAGACTTGAAATTATAAGCGTTAATGCTATCCAGATGATGAATTCGAATGTGGTTGATATGATTTTTAATTCTGTTTGAGAATTGATGAATTGATTTGGATTCTGATTGAAAAATGATGATTTTCGAAATTTAGTTGAAATGTAATAAGCGGAGCGAAACCACAATGAGGATGAATGGGACGAGTCCCTGTGATGATATTCATAACAGGAATGATGATAATGAATTCAGCAAATCACTATGAGATTAGTGGATTGTGTTGTCAGATTGCTACTGTTAACACTTGACTCGGTAGATCAAGTTAAGGGATGACAAATTGAGAACTTGCTTAACTGAAATTCCCATAGAGGAATGTTCACAAGGGAATTTTTTGGTCTAATGGACCATTATCGTGTTAAAGATATGAATGATATGATTTGAATGAATTGTTATTTAATGATGAGTTCTATTTAAGGGATAATTATCCTCGTATTCTGTTGGGTTGACCAGAATATAAGGAACCCTAGAATAAATTAGATCTTAAGAAAAAGAGTTGTCCTCTACTTGGCGAGAGGAGGACATCTCGCACTTTTCAAGTGGGGTAGAATGTAAGATTGTTCCCCCAACCTTCGAGGTATACAGGAGTAAGAACCTCCCTTTCTAATCTTATAATTATTCTCTCTCTAAAATAAAAGAAAGATTCTGTTTAAAAAAGGAGGAACCTTTCCCCAGAATACTTCTCAAGAGTCCCACCTGTTTTAAGGATTCAGAACAATGAGTTCAGAAGTGAGAATCGATGTTTTAGATATCAAGGTTTTGGTCTTCATTCGAGTATGGCCCAAAAGAAGTTCTTTATCTCTTGGGAAGTATAAGAAGTTATCTCCCAGATATTGTGGACCAAAGAAAGTAGGTGATTTAGCTTACGAACTTCTTTTATCTCCTCATCTCAAAATTCTTAGTGCCTTCTATAAAAAAAATGTGCCAAACCCAAATCATGGAAAGACAGTAAAACTACAGTGGCAAGCTACCGTTGGCTTCTAAGTTACGCTAGCTCCTTCCTTTATATAAGTCGTAACTTTTACTTGTCACTCACAGTAATCTTACTCCCATCGATCTCCTTCTTTCTTAATCTCCTTCATGGCTTGGCAACAGGAATTAGTTTTATCCATGATGATTTCTCACCTTCAAGATGCAAGCGAGTCTGTGAAGAAGGATTTTATAGAACAGTATGAGCACTCACTTTTCCCTCACTTGGGAACTTCTGTAGCTCAGACCAAATGGCGGACCTATCAAGACATAACTAGGGTAACACCCTGGGGTTAGCAGCACTTTCGTAACAATGTCCGCTTGGCCATGGTTATTGAAGCCTTAGGTTTGGGTCCCCGATACTACTGCATCATGAGATCAACACATCTTGGGTTTTCTGAGCGGGTCTTCTTACTGGCGTGTTTTCTTCCTCATCAGAAGATATGCCTTTACCCCGTTTTTGGCTTGCCTCTCAGAGGTCCTTTTGTTAGATCACCTCATACCACTGAGATAGGTGCGGAAATAACCAACAAAATTATTCCCATAGATGAGTTACCTTATACGTGCGCAGCTTGTGAGTGCTGCTTTTGTGACCATATGATGGACGGGCTTATGGAAGTGTAAAGAGTTCTTCTATCTTTACTGTATATATTCCGAGAATGAATAAAGTTTAAATCTTGTTCTTATCTTGAATCTTGCTCTCTTTGAGACTTTTTCTTGGTGGTTAATCTTGATTAAAATTTTTCTCTAAGTCTTATATTCATGCATCTTGCGAAATTACCCCAGTTTGCGAGATGAGGACATCTCGCGTTTTTCAAGTGGGAGAGAATGTAAGATTCTTCCCCAGCCTCTCAAAATGTCCAGCATATTCCCTTGTAATCAATCCCTCTTCAGAAATATAAAGACCTTGTTTCTAACTGTTTTAACCTAGAGAGAGAAAATATTCTAGAGAGAGAATATTCAGATTTTGAATATTTTTGGATAGAAAAATATCTCACCTTATTAAAATGAATTCCCCTGTAACAGAAATTTAGAAAGAATTTTCCAATGTGCAATTGGAATTAATTGGAAATAGGTATAAAGAACCTTAGTCTAAGGGTCTAGATTTTCAGAAATCTTTGGATTATGGTCTAATTAAGGTTCCTAGGGGCCAATAGGATCAATCCATGTGTAGGGAGGAGATAAATCCAAATTTTTAAAAGAAGATACCCAAAAATGAGTAAATGCTCACATAAGATGAAGAGTTGACTATGTACAAGGTTTAATAGTAAAAAACTATAAGTAATATAAAAATATGAGATATTTTGAGTGTAAGGATTCCATTTTTGACACATCAGTAAGAAAAAGGAGTGCCTTCAATGAGGCACCTAAATCACATGCTTAAATGAGTTTTAAACTCATAAAAATTGAGATATTTCATCTCTCCTCTCTCCTCATTCAAGTCTAGTTCCAAAAAGTTAGCTTAACTGACCTAAAAATGGTCAAAAAGTGACCAAACTGACTTGGAAAATTCTAGAATCAGTTTGTTTGGTTAGGAGCTCAATTTTTCCTATAAATAGAAGCTCCCCTTGTTGAAAATATATAGTGTCTTATGCATTGTTACTCTACTCCACCTAAGCCAAGAACTGTGAATTCTTTAATAATTCACTAGTTTTTGACACTTCTCTCTTTCTTCAATCCCCATTGGTGGCTCCATCAACATACTAAACCAATTGATTGGTTGGGGGCCTCTACCGTGAACAAAGAATCAAGCAATTTGTAAGGTAAGTATGATGAATTTTGATCTTTTCTATTATTTCTCTATGTTTCTCTCTTCTCAACCCCTCTCAAGCTTGAGAAGCTTAATTGGTATGGTTTTTGAATGCTGTTGAAGTTAATTGATTAATGATAGTAAAGAATTACATAAATTTCTATTTATGTTTAATTCTAATGGTTTTTTTCTCTCTCTCACTTAAGAAATGGTCATACTCATGACCCATTCTCAATCCAAATGGAGCTTTTCATAAAGCTTTTCCTTAATCCAAGATTAATCTATGCTTGAGAACAAATTAATAGTTTTTTAATCTATGCTTTTAGTTTATGATTATTTTTGATTTAATCCATTAAGGGTTAATGATCCAATTAGGGATCATTCTAATCATTCCCTTAAAGATAAGCCTTATCTTTTAAAATAATTGAGATTTATCAGTTATAGTAGCGGAGCTATGGTAAAATTTTATAAAAATTTACACATAAAATAATTTCATTCAAAGCATGAAAAGAGGATTTCCTACCATATTCTAAGAATTATCATCCTAGATTAATTGAAAGAATTTCATTGTAATCGTGGGGAAATTAAATTTTTATACTATGCATAAAAGATAAATTTTTATATTAAAAGTATTACTTCTATTATTTTTATTTTTATGCATAGAAGTATGCATAATGGATAAATTTTTATATCAAAAGTGTTACTTTTATCATTTTTATTTTTATGCATAGAAGTATGCATAATGGATAAATTTTTATATCAAAAGTGTTACTTTTAGCATAATTGAATTTCATGCATAGAGATATGCACAAAAGATGAATATTTTATTATTTTATTATAAAAATGTAAAGAAAAAAAATAATTATTTTATTATAAAAATATTATTTTCATCATATTGAATTTCGTTCATAGAAATGAAAAAAAATAAGTAAATTATTATTTTATTATAAAAATATTATTAAAAAATAATTATTATAAAAGTGTTACTTTTATCACAATTGAAATTCTTGCATAGAGGTATGCATAAAGGATAAGTTAGGATGTGATAAGAGGAGTTAGGATGTGATAAGAAGTGTATCAGATGTG
Source organism: Cibotium barometz (assembly GCF_041138505.1). Classification (NCBI taxonomy): domain Eukaryota; kingdom Viridiplantae; phylum Streptophyta; class Polypodiopsida; order Cyatheales; family Cibotiaceae; genus Cibotium; species Cibotium barometz. The sequence goes on from NC_141061.1 coordinate 5,441,838, forward strand.
ATAAGAGGTGTATGAGATGTGATAAGATGAGATAAGATGCATATGAGATAAGTTAGGATGTGATAAGATGATTTAAGATTTGATAAGAGGTGTATGAGATGTGATAAGATGAGATAAGATGTATATGAGATGAGTTAGGATGTGATAAGATGAGATAAGATGCATATGAGATAAGTTAGGATGTGATAAGATGAGTTAAGATGTGATAAGAGGTGTATGAGATGTGATAATGTATGAGATGTGATAAGATGAGATAAGATGTATATGAGATGAGTTAGGATGTGATAAGATGAGATAAGATGCATATGAGATAAGTTAAGATGTGATAAGATGAGTTAAGATGTGATAAGAGGTGTATGAGATGTGATAAGATGAGATAAGATGTATATGAGATGAGTTAGGATGTGATAAGATGAGATAAGATGATAAGTTAGGATGTGATAAGATGAGTTAAGATGTGATAAGAGGTGTATGAGATGTGATAAGAGGTGTATGAGATGTGATAAGATGAGATAAGATGTATATGAGATGAGTTAGGATGTGATAAGATGAGATAAGATGCATATGAGATAAGTTAGGATGTAATAAGATGAGTTAAGTTGTGATAAGAGGTGTATGAGATGTGATAAGATGAGATAAGATGTATATGAGATGAGTTAGGATGTGATAAGATGAGTTAAGATGTGATAAGATGTGTATGGGATGAGATAAGAAGTGTATGTGATGAGATAAGATGTATATGGGTTGTCATAAGATGTATATGGGTTGTCATAAGGCGAGAATGGATGTGATGAGATAAGATGTATATGGGTTGTCATAAGGCGAGAATGGATGTGATGTAAAAGAATAGATGTGAAGGTGTATGAGTATATATGAATGGGAAGAAAAAAAAATAGATGTATGTATGTGGAGTATGGATGTGAATGTGCATGTAAATGTGGATGTATGGATGAAGATGCATGAATGTGCATGTAGATGTAGATGTAGATGTACGAATGAGGATGTGGATGTATGCATATGGATGTGTATGTATGGATGTATGCATATAGATGTGGATGTATGCATGTGGATGTGTATGTATGGATGTATGTATGTGGATGTGGATGTATGAATAAGGATGTGAAAATGGATGTATGCATGGATGTGTATGAAGAATAATGAAGGTGAATGTGTATGGGAAATAATGTATCGTTGATATGAATGAATGGATGAGAATGAGTACATATGAAGGGAATGTGGAATAAGTAATATGGATTGAGGAGGGATAATGTGGAAAGACGGAGTTCGATATAGAAACTGTATTTTGTGACTGTTTGTAAATGATTGTTTTATGTCAAGAATGCTGGGGAAGCATTTTGACCGTCTTATGGATTAAGGTCATGGTGACCTAACTGATAAAGTTGCAACTACTGACGGAGAGTCAATGGATGATGTCTCGCGTAGCAAGGTCGGCCGAGGTCTTGACCAGCCTCGGTTCGATTAAAATGGTGAGCTTTCGGTACGGTGGATGAGGGGCCAAGGAAGCGGCCTATGAGTGAAGCGCTAGGTCACCTGCGAAGGATCCTAGAGGGTGCTGACCATACGGTGCTCGGACTCTGGGTTGCCCAGGATACCCACGCGTGCGTCGAGGAAGATATTGGAACAAGGAGTAAGAGTTGTTTTCTGAAACCGGGCATGGATCTGGTTGATTGACCTTGCTGGTCTTCAATGGATGAGTCCATGGCTCTTTATATGGATTTGTTGGTTGATCTTGCTGATCTTCAACGAGAGTCCATCTTGATAAGTGATTATATTGCCGAGTATTATGGGCTAGGAACTATTGAAAAGGCCCCTGAGTGGACAGGTGGTGAGCGTTCTAGTTGCCAATGATGCCATAGATACTCTGATGAAGGAATGATGGGAAATTGAATCAACCGGATAAATTGGAAGATTGTGATCAATGATACTATGGTTTCATTAAAAGATTGTTTTAAAGTTAGCTGATGTTGAGAAAAAGGCAATTTCATATTGGGTGTGTAAGTGGTGTGACTAGTTTTATGTTTGCATGAAGTTCCGGCTAGGGGGCCTTGGAACTCTTTTCCTTGGTACCCGGGACAAAACCTAACCAAATTCCTAATTGGATCCCATCACTACAGTGGTTGGGCGGTTGGCTCTAACCCATGGGATCGGATGGACTGATGGATCCACAAATCGAGACTCAACTTTTGTTATTACGATAGATAAAGTAAATCCCGGACAGTAATTGTTCTATGGATAGGAATCAACGGCTGTGCCTCTTGAATGGGGAAAAAAGCGTTGGTCCCAATGATCCAAGTGCAAGTTTCTTCCTTGATCTGATCAAGTATCTTGAAGATGCAATTGGATCAGCTTGATCAGAAACGATCTTGACTACGTTAGAGTAAAAATTTTTCCTGGTGGAATCACCCGTGCTTTTCGGTAAAGGAAGTTTTTCCGGGTTCGATTTTGGAACAACCGACGGATTAGTCTCTTATCTGGATATCTGTGGGCAAGGCCCCGAATGTGGGACCCCTGTCCCTCGCGAGAAGTGCTACTTCCGCTGCCAGTATCCTGAATCCGTTTCTCGGTGGAAACAGGGATCTGACATCTACTACCATGTATGATGAGGTATTGTCCGGTGAGGGAGTCCCTTTTCGACTTAAGATCCAAGATAAATTGGATATTTCTACTTTCATTGTCTATAATAGCGAATGCATGCAATAATTTGTTGATGAGTACGAGGAGGAACTTGCAAGCAAACAAGTTGGTAGACGTAAAAAGAGGAGATCCAGACGTCAAACCAATGTAAATAAGGACGGGGACGTACCTACTTTCATGGATTGGTTATACACCCATATGCAATGTGCGGTTAGTGATCATGAGCCAATCTCTATACGGAACAAAGAGAGTTTATGATCGGGTGTGAAAAACAGGTAACTTGTTTGGTTTTGAAAACTCTGAACTAAACAAATGAATCTCAAATTTTTTTTAATAATTTATGTTTTGGTGTAGGCTCGAATGTATACCAACATGTGGGCTTATGGACAACATCTTCGGATAAAATCTATGATGACTTACGTCTAACTCAGGATTCTTGTGTTGTTGCCTCTTTTAAGCAATTATCACGTGCAAGTTCAAGAGACACAAATCTTATCGACAGTGAACTTGGTTACGTGGGAACCATAGTCGGCATTTATGAAGTATCATATCGTATCTTCAATCGCATCTTCAAGCAGGTAAATGAGATCTCTCTTCATGCAACAACCAGAGTTACACGCTTACATCTCTCTCTCTCTTGTGCTGTTTTTTTGCATGCGTTTTTTGCTCTTGTGTTCCCAAATCTGGTCATCATCTCCACTGCGTATTCTGACAACAACCTGGGGACACAGAGGGAACTTCCTTGCAGAAAACAAACACCCACAGATAAAGGAGAATGGGGATGGCTAGACAATGGAGTTCTCATGGACGGATCATGGGTGTAGAATAGATCCTGGCTGGAAAGAGCATGTACCGCAGCTTCAGCCCTCCTTCTACGATTCAGCTCTCAACTTTTGTGCACACAGAAAAACACCCAAAAACAGGCCGCCAGCCCCTCCATAAGCATGTGTACCCCTTCAGCACTCAGCCCAACCAGTAGCAAGTAGGGGAGAACCCCCACGTGCACTCAGCCCACCAACTAGTAGCAAGTAGGGGAGAACCCCCACGTGCAGTTCAGCTTCTGTGCACCACCTGCAAATAGCACCTGCAAACAGCCCGACAATGTGATATTCGACTCTCTGTTCAGTCCACGTGTAGTCCAGCCATGTGTAATCCAAGCTGAGTCGCCACAGAGAGAGAGAGAGGTTCAGTTGGCCCTGTATGTACTGCAGCGCTGCCACTTTCCAGAGAGAGAAAACGCACACCCTCCTCTACTGGTAGCCCTGAAGCACACCTGCGGTTCAACCCATCTCCTGTCCTACAGCCTTGCATAGCTTTTCACCAAAGAGAGGGAGAGACCCACACACAGTTCATCAGCCCTTGCGCAGCAGCCTTCTCCAGGAGAAAAGCACACACTCCAGATTAAGTAGGCCTCGCCCAAAAGCATGAGAAAGAAAAAAAAACACATCCTCCAAAAGTGGAGTAGCCTGCCAAAATAGCTTTTGGGCCACCCAAGGTTTTAAAACCTTTATAACTTTAATTTTTGCCCCCCAAAGGTTATAAAACCTTTTTAAATTAAAGTCTCTTTGCCCCCTTCACACTTGGGGTTGTCCACACATGGGCTTCCTTTTTAACTCCAATCTGATGCCATTCACACTATCCACCACGTCCCCGTGCACACCTGCATACTGTCCAGAGAAAAACACAGGGTCGTGACACACCCCCTCTTGAAAAATAGCAAGCGTCGTGACACACGCCCTCTTGAAAAATAGCAAGTGTCCTCGATTGCACTCAATGGTACAGTAAGGCATCTTATGAGCAAAGACTCCCCATATGACAAAAACAATGGCCCTCCAATGCATCTGGGTGATAAAACAATCATCCTGCACAATAGGCCACACTGTCACGCCAAAGTGACAAACACCTCTTGCTTGTCCCTTCAGAACCTATAGCAAAAGTCTAAAATCAAATGGAAACACATTAACTGTGTTAGCCAAAAACAAAACCATGCATCATTCTACATATGACAAAACATATGCATGACACATATATGCATTCACAAACAATATGCTCCTTAAGATGCTCTACCTACTCTAAAGTAACAGTCTAAGGGCTGCTTGCAAGCTTTACGCCCATGGACATCCCGTAGGACCCACGACTGAAGGTAAAACATGAGCATATGAAAGCACTCAATGCATCCAAACACTACATCCACTAAGTACTTTCCCACATATGTCTCATGGCCATCCCGCAAGAGTCACACCCCCACCAGTGGTGCATCCATGAACATAATAAAGCACTTGATGTATCATACCAACATACATGCATCACACCACACAGTCCAGAGTATTTCCCAATGTATTCTCAATGGTACCAGGATCCAATGGCACCAGAATACAAAAATACCTCTACCTTAAAAAGTGTATGCATACATGCACAAATAGAGTTTGATCCATCTAGCCATGAACCAAACCAACTCTAGGACTGCTCGCAAGACTTATGCCCTCCATAGAGTTATCCATAGTTGCAGTTATAGTTCAAGGTGCGGCCGACTATGAACCATACCCAACTTTACCATCTCATGTGACTAGTACACAATATCATAGAAGTCCCATAAGCAGATGTACTGTCAGCCTCAGGACCTTCGGGTGAATACAAAGATGTCACCAAGCGACTCCCTAGATGACAACTGAGCCTGTCTGTAACAAGGGAGCGGAGGTGCTACCCCCCTCTTGAGCATCAGGCAATGCTCCAGACCTATGCTCTGTTGAACCTGAATGAGCCATAACAAGAGTCGACTCCAACTCAAAGGCATCAAGATAAAGCTACAAATCCTGAGGTGAATCTGCTAAGTCACCCTCCTCCATCCACTTTGAATCCATCAGTGAACCTCCTCCATCCACTTCGCATCCATCACAGTGAACAGCTCATGAACTTCACAAGATAGCGATGGGAAACTTTACCTTGTACCTTTCTTTCCTTATGTGCTAGTATCTGCTTGGGAATAAGAACCTCGTCAAGTTCCTTCGCTCTGATACATCCTCAGGCACCCAAAACCTGCTTGCACTCCACCCAAGTGGTAAGCACAAGTCCTCGATGAAGCATAGTAGATCACTACTGCTAAACATAGTAGATCACCACTGCTAAACATAGAAAGAAACTATCTTCCGAACCCATGAAGCCTCTATGAAGATACAACCGGTGTCGAATGTTTTGCACCATAACACTTCAACTGCTTCTTGTTCTCTTGGCTGACTACTTCTTGTCCTTGGTGTCTTTTCTCCTGAGCTTCATCTTCAGCTCTTGCTCTTCACCTCATATAGGCAAAGACACACAACCTTGCACTGTCTCTTGCACTTCCTTTTCACTTTCCTCTTGTTGAAGCATTTGATGTGACAGCATGGGCTCGCTTCCTTGAGAAAGTCGATGATGTCCCAACCAAAGCAACCCTGGGCTCGCACACTTGAGAAAGTCGATGATGTCCCAACCAAAGCAACCCTGGTCGCCCACTTGAGAAAGTCGACGATGTCCCGGCAATGGAACCTTGAAACCGGCCTGACAGGCGGTGAAACAAACACTCGCACATAAAACACTTCAATGCCATTGAGGACCTAGAAAAGGAAAACAAACAGGGGGAGCTAGAGTGCTCCTGCAAACAGTACACGGACAGCAATTGGCCCCAAAACGTAGTGGCGCCCCTTGCGGTATTTCTTTAATTGATTAAAAGAGCTTTGATTACAATAAGGCTAGGAACTCAGCCGTCACAGTAGAACCCCTGAAGCCTGCAAAGAAATCCCATCATTGGCCACTCGGCATCCACAAACAAGTCCAGTCATTGTTCACTTCGAAAGACTCTCTCACATTGAGTTCTGCATACAGAAGTCTTCTCCCATGATCAGGGCTGCCACAACCATCCATAGCCTCTCACCCTATGAACAGCATCACACCCTGACACATCCAATGCTTCTGCATCACAACACAGACTCCCAAACTATCTCTTAAAAGAGAACTCGTATCACAACACAGACTCCCAAACTATCTCTTAAAAGAGAACTCGTATCACAACACAGCATACCATACAGTCGACACACCTGTACCAACCCTCTCTACCTTCCAAGGGTACTATCCATCTCTGTCATGGATTCCCTGTCCAATCAGTAGCAAGGCTGTACCAAACATGTGTCCATTCCTGTACCTTCTGCCTGCATGTGACCTATCTCCTGGAGGAATCCAAAAACATGTTTCCTCGAGAAACCTACAACCTGTTTCCACATGAAACCTTTAGGCCTGTTTCCCTTTGAAACTTCTGTTCTGTTTCCATACAGAACCATTCATGGCACCATTCAACAATAGTGCCAACAACAGCATACATCTAGTTACCTGTTCCCTCATAAAACATCTGGCAACATAGAGATGCCCATAACTATAGGTCTCTCTGTTCCTTTCTAGCAGGAAGAAAAACAATCTGCTCCATGAGCACGCAGCCATGCAAGCTTGCATCACTCCCATGCCAAGAAACATAACCAGGTGACCTTATACTTGCAGCCAATAACCCATGTACATACCTGAATTTGCAACCAAACAAAGACAGCCCATAAAATGTCCTCGAACTGAACTCAAAACAATCCCGAACCAAAGCAAAGAGAAGCTGAAAGTTCTATCAATTGAACGCCATCGACATGATGTCTATGTTCATGAAAAACCAGCCCCTGTCCGCCTTTATGTCCAGAGAAACCAGCCCTCTGGCCACCTAGGAGAAGAGCATGCAACCCTGAGCGCCTACAGCAGTCCCCAGCCCTCCTGTGTACCAAGCGAGAGAGAGAGAGAGAAAAGAGCATGTGCCATAGCTTCAGCCCTCCTTCTACTATTCAGCCCTCAACTTTTGCGCACACAGAAAAACACCCAAAAACAGGCCGCCAACCCCTCCATAAGCATGTGTACCCCTTCAGCACTCAGCATGTGTACCCCTTCAGCACTCAGCCCAACTAGTAGCAAGTAGGGGAGAACCCCCACGTGCAGTTCAGCTTCTGTTCTCCACCTGCAAATAGCCCGACAAAGTGATATTCGACTCTCTATTCAGTCCACGTGTAGTCCAGCCACGTGCAATCCAAGCTGACAGTCGTCGCCACAGATAGAGAGAGAGGTTCAGTCGGCCCTGTATGTACTGTAGCGCTGCCACTTTCCAAAGAGAGAAAATGCACATCCTCCTCTGTTGTAGCCCTGAGTCACACTTGTAGTTTAGCCCATCTCCTGTCCTGCCGCCCTGCGCAGCTTTTCACCAAAGAGAGGGAGAGACCCACACACAGTTCAGCCCCTGCGCAGTAGCCTTCTCCAGGAGAAAAGCACACACTCCAGATTAAGTAGGCCTCTCCCAAAAGCATGAGAAAGAAAAAAAAAACATATCCTCCAAAACTGAAGTAGCCTGCCAAAATAGCTTTTGGGCCACCCAAGGTTTTAAAACCTTTATAACTTTAATTTTTGCCCACCAAAGGTTATAAAACCTTTTTAAATTAAAGTCTCTTTGCCCCCTTCACACTTGGGGTTGTCCACACATGGGCTTCCTTTTTAACTCCAATCTGATGCCATTCACACTGTCCACACATGGGCTTCCTTTTTAACTCCAATCTGATGCCATTCACACTGTCCACCACGTCCCCGTGCACACCTACATACTATCCAGAGAAAAACATAGGGTCGTGACACACAACACAACTAAGCTTGGGTGCCATCAAGTTTGGCGTTCTAGAATGTTGCATTGGATCGTCTCAAACAATGGCATGATTAACGTAGAGGATGAGCACAATCAACAAGAACATTGGAATACTTGTGTATGTTTCATTTTTGGTGAGTATGGGGATTTCATGGAACTCAACACAGTCCCCACTACACCCATGCAATGGTTACTAACGTGGGAGCATCAAATTGATCAAAGCAGTCAGTCGTTTTACCCATGGACGGTACCAGCTCATGTAAACCCAATAGAAAACCCAACACAAAGAGATACAGGTCAGGTCGCATGCGGAATCATGCAGTAAAAAACAAGCTCACTGGAGGCTATGGAATGCACAGGAAAATACAGGCTATGGCTGATTGCTTGGATCAATACATACATACACCGGCAAACCACAACAGCATACTATCAGCCCCCACTCTTCGCTATTGCTGGTTCCGCTCCACTTTCCCACCCGCACGCCCCTAAGGCAGCAACATAACTCTCCCTCTCTCTCTCCCTCTCTTTCCCGTTGCCCATCTCTCCCTGCTACTCACATACGCACCTGTGCACCTATTGCCCACCTACGCACCTTAGTTGTAGGGTAGGGTTGTAACCCACCTCCAAGCAGGTAAGGGCTTGCACCTCATGGGGGGTGGGGTTCGTGAAGAGCAACCTCTCAAACAGTCTAGCAGATTGACATGGCCAGCAAGAAAACCTTCTCCGAAACCCTTATCTCCCCTCCTACCAAACCTAATGAAAAACCATCACCATGGGAGCGGTACCTCCTGAGCATGATTCAACATCTTCAGCAAACAAATTAAGCCTTGTAAAATGAACTACATCAGACAAAACAACATCTTTCAACCCTTGAGAAACAGATTAAGGAACAACAACACGAAAAAGAAAATAGGGAGGAAATCATACAGGTAAATTTACTTGATCCACAGCCTAAAGAAATTCTCATTAAAGAAGTAATATCACAGATTAATGAAGAGAACGAGCAGCAATGGATTGCAAAAGAAATTAGGGTGGGTGGTTTGTCAGAGGGTTGGGAACAGGTGGAGGTATTGGAGGACGAGGAGATTGCGAATGATACTTATGTCCCGGAATGCGAGATTCTTCAAAGAATGCTGTGCAGAGCTATCCCTTTCTTCGGCATTGGAGATCCCTCAGTGGCAATCAAAGGAAAACATGTGGTTTTGAGGTACGCAGATATGAAAGACAAAATTAAAGGTCGCTTAAGGGAACGAAGGTGTGGATGGCGGATGAACTCACAGCCACACAACTAAAAAATAGGAAACAAGAACTTAATAAAGTATACGAAGCAAGGAAACAAGAAAAATGGGCCGTCTACCATAGAGGTAGAGCTGTTATTTTGTAGATTTCAGGACAACCAAACATGGTAGTAATGAAGAGTACTAGAGAAATCCACAGATTGTTTTACAAAATACAAGATCTATTTATAGGTGAGGGAGGCCTCTACCCAACTCCAACTAGGTTCTAGAATTTTCCAAGTTCAGTTTGGCTGAATTTGGACAAGATTTGGACCTAGTTTGGCTCCCTTTTGATTTAGTTTGATGCAGGAGAGAGGAGAGATAAAAATATCACAATTTTTTTGAGTTAAAAACTCCACCACAAGTGTGAAATAGGTGCCTCCTTGAAGTCTCCCCCCCTTCTTACCAAGGTGTCAAAAATGTATCATTATACCAAAATATCTCATTTTTTTAGTAATATCTCATAGTTTTTAACTAATAAACCTTGTACTCAGTCAACTCTCATCTTATGTGAGCATTTAATCATTTTTGGGTATTTTCTTTTATTCTTTGGATTTATCTCATCCCAACACTTGGATTAATCCAATTGGTCCATAGGAATCTTAATTGGACCATAATCCAGAAACTTCTAAAAATCTTGACCCTTAGGCTAAGGTCCTTTATACATTTTTTCAATTAATTCCAAATGTACATTGGAAAGTTCTTTTTGAATTTTTGTTTCAAGGGAAACCATTTTAGACACTAGGAAGATTTTATATCCAAAAACATCTCAATTTTGGATTACCTCTCTCTAGACATTTTCTCTCTCCAAACCAAAACAGGGTAAAACAAGATCTTTCTTTTATTTCAGAGAGGGGAAATAATTACAACAAAAGGGTAGGTTCTTACATCTTTACACCTCAAAAGCTAAAGGGAGGAATCTTACATCCTACCCCACTTAAAAATCGTGACATGTCCTTATCTTGCAGGAGGAGTATGATCTCTTTCATCTTAAAATCCAACTTAATCTGGGGTTCCTTATAGTTTGGTCAACCCAATAGAATCCTGGGATGAAGATTCCTTCTACGAGAAGAACATATAGAACTCATTATCAGATAACAATTCATTCAGAACATATCATTCATATCCTTAACACAATAATGGTCCATTTTACCTAAAATTCCATCTGAACATTCCTTCATGGGAATTTCAGTTATGCAGGTTTTCAATTTGTCATCCCTTAATTAGATCCACTGGGTCAAGGGTCAACAGTAGCAATCTATCAGCACAATCCACTAATCTCATAGTGATTTGCTAAAATCATTATTGCCATTCCAGTTATTAATATCATTACTGGGATTCGTCCATCTTATCTCCTTTCAACCAGAATTCAGGAATCATTATCTTTCAATCAGAATCCAAATCAACTCATCAATTCTCAACTAGAATTCTAAAATCATATCAACTAGCATTCAAATTCATCATCTGGATAGCATTTTTGCTTATAATTTCAAGGTCTTAGATTTACTCATATATACTGCCAGTAAAGAGCAATAGTTATACCCTCGTTATATACGGGTAGTCACGGTCCTTGGAATTATAAGGTAAATACTATCATGTCTAGGCCTCAAGCAAGTCACGGATCCCACATAATTGCGGTACTTCCATCTGAAGACCCAATTACCTATTTATGAATCTTCATTTTGAATATCAATTTGTATGAATTTCATCACACAATTACAATCTTTTATTGCTACTTCATAAATTTTTGACATTTCTGGCTTCTCGGTTGATCCACTTTAGCCAATTTGCTCTAATACCAGCTGAAAGATCCCTGCCCCCATTGCGCAAAACAAAAATTGGGGGTGCTAGCAGCGGAAGTAGCACTTCTTGCATGGGATAGAGCCTCTCACTCGAGGCCTCGTCCCACCGTGATATCCGGACAAGAGGCTTATCCCTCGGTTCTTCCAAAACCAAACCTAGAAAAACTTCCCTCGCCCAAAAAGCACGGGCGATTCCTCCATGATATTTTTATTCTAATGTAGTCAAGGTCATCACTAACTAAACTGATTCGACCGAACCCGTAAGTCACATGGTCAGATCAAGGAAAAGACTTGCACTTGGATCATAGAGACCAACGCTTTTTTCTTCATCTTGAGAGGCACAGCCATTGATTCTTTTCCATAGAACAAGGACTGTCTGGGATTTACTTCATCTATTGTACCATAACAGAATTGAGTCTCATTTTAGGGAATCATCCTAACCCCATCCTAGTCCCATGGGTTAGCCAACCACCCAACAACTGTAGTGATAGAATTTGTTTAGGAATTTGGTTATGTTTTGTCCCAGGTACCAGAGAAAAGAGTTCCTAGGCCCCCTAGTCGGCACTTCATGATAGTCACACCACTTATACACCCAATATGAAATTGCCTGTTTCACAGATTCAGCTAACTTTAAAACAATCTTTTAATGAAATCATAGTATCACTCATCATAATCCTCCAAAATATCTGATTGAATTCCAATTTCCATTCATTCCTTCATCAGTGTAACTATGGCACCATTGGCAACTAGAACGCTCACCACCTATTCACTCAGGGGCCTTTTCACTAGTTCTTAGCTCACTCATAGTACCCGGAAATATATTCACTTATAAAAATTGAGATGGACTCTCCATTGAAGATCAGCAAGATCAACCAACAGATCCATAAAAAAGAGCCATGGACTCATCCGTTGAGGACCAGCAAGGTCAATCAACCAGATCCATGCCCGGTTTCAGAAAACAACTCTAACTCCTTGTTCCATTATCTTCCTTGATGATGCATGCATGGGTATCTTCGACGACCTAGAGCCTGAGCACCGTATGGTCAGCACCCTCTAGGATCCTTTGCATGTGACCTAGCGCTTCACTCATAGGCCGCTTCCTTGGTCCCTCATCCACCGTATCGGAAGCTCACCATTTAAATCGAACTGAGGCTGGTCAAGACCTCGGCCGAGACCTTGCTACGCGAGACATCGACCATTGACTCTCTGTCAGCTATTGCAGCTTTATCACTTAGGTCTCCACGACCTCATTCACAAGATGGTCAAAATGATTCCCCAGCATTCTTGACATAAAACAATCATTTAAAAATAGGTCATAAATACAGTTTCTAATGAACTCTCATCTTTTCACATTGTTCCACATCTATTCCCGTTATTCCACATTCTTCTACACTAGTTCACATTGCTTAATTCCACATTCTTCTACACTAGTTCACATTGCTTAATTCCACATTCTTCTACACTAGTTCACATTGCTTAATTCCACATCCAATCATATGTATTACCATCGTCCTTCATCCATTCTCATCCAATCACATCATATTGCGTCTCATCACATCTATCCTCATCACATCCCATCCATTCTTATCTACCCATATCCACATCACATCACATTACATCCATTCATATCTTATCTCATCCATTCACATCTACCCCGATCCACATCACATCACATCCCATCCATTCACATCACATCACATCTATTCACATCACATCTCATCCATTCACATCTATCCTGATTCACATCACATCACATCCACTCACGTCACATCTCATCCATTCATATCTATCCTGATTCACATCACATCACATCACATCCATTTCACATCACATCACATTCATTCACATCTATGCCAATTCACATCACGTCTATTTCATATCACATCACATCCATTCACATCTATGTCGATTCACATCACATCACATCACATCCATTCATATCTATTTACATCACCTCACATTCACATCCACTCACATCTCATCGCATCTACTCACATCCATCACATTCATTGCATTCCCATCCCATCACATACATTCTATCCACATTACATCACATCCACTTCATATCTCATCCATGCCATCCACATTACGTCCATCCACATCCATCCATATCTCATCACATCCATACACATTCCGTCTCATTCATCCACATACATCCGGACATTCACATGTACGTCTATTCACATCCATCCATTCATTCACATTCACATCCACATATATTCACATCACATCACATTTCATCCACATCTCATCACACTCACATCCTCATCCCTTTACACCACATCACATCTCATCCACATCCACATCCACATCCATTTACATCACATCTCATCCACATACATTTACTTTACATCTCATCCACATGCATTTACTTTACATCTCATCCTTTCACATAACCTCACATCTCATTCTCATCTCATCATCCACATCCACATCCATTTACTTCACATCTCATCCACATACATTTACTTTACATCTCATCCTTTCACATAACCTCACATCTCATTCTCATCTCATCATTCACATCCACATCCATTTACTTCACATCTCATCCACATTCATTTTCATCACATCACATCATATCACATCCCATTCATATCTTATCACATCCATTCACATCCTATCGCATCCCATTCACATCTTATCACATCCATTCACATCCTATCCCATCCCATTTACATCATCTTATCACATCCATTCACATCTTATCCCATCCCATTCACATCTTATTCCCATTTCGTAGCTTTTCCTACTTTGATATTGATAATGGGACTTTTTCTAAATTTCTACCAATTGCTTGGCGCTTGGCCTAGATAAAGGTTCTTTTTCTTGACGGCTATTTGCATATTCTTTCTTAATTTCTCAAATGAATTATATTCAATATTCTTCTTTTGAATAAAAGAATTCATGGGATTTACAAAAATCAATTCTACCCATATTTTCCAATAATGCTCAAAATTCTACTTTTGATAAATACTCATAATTTGAATTATGCTAAAAATTCCTCTTTTTCCCATTTAATTTCTTGGATCTCAATTATCATGGAAATTCCTCTTTTTGTGTTTAAATGATTACATTCAAATGTCATGAGAATTCCTTTTTTATCATAAAATAAATTTATCTGAAATTTCTCTTTTCTTTAATAAAAATATCCATTAATTTAGTATGCTAAGAATCACTTTTACTATTTAAATGATTGAATTCCAGTAGCACCAAACTACTTATTGTCCATGTGTGCCTCACATCAGTATTGCAAAAATAGAAATATATTTTCTTCTTCCACAAAGACAGTTTGCAGTCACTCCCAAAAAAATGGAGCGAAGTCTCCACTACATATGGGTAGATCACACTTTTAACTCAATGCCCAATGACTGCATTTAACCTTTCTCCTAATTGGAATACTGCATATAGCCCACTTTTTTAGCTTACCATCTTTCTTTATTTCATCTAGTCTCTAGCACCCTTGAAATTCAAATCCTAGTACTTGTCCACTATCACATACACATATTCAAATCCTAGTACTTGTCCACTATCACATACACATATTCAAGTTGATGACTTGAGCTGCCACCAACATTACCCTCCTCTACTTGGTGTAATGGATGCTTTACTTGTATAGTCTTCTTCACACCCTTGAAGTTTATTCTATCTTAAAACATTGGGGTTCCCATAACTGCGTCATCTATTGCTTTTGATGTTACAGCCAAAGAGGGAGTTGATGTTTGCCTTGACAAGGTTCTCTCAATCAATATTTCAAGATTAGGTCCATTGCCACTATAGTTCCCCTCCATGACATCAAGTTGAAAAGCACATTGAAAGTAGGCATTGATAAGATCTGTAACACATGCATTTTATATTGTAATTTTGTGTTTATAACCCTCCCTTGCAAGCTAGCTAGCATGTTTGGACTCTAACAAATTTATCCTAGGCATCAAAGCATTGATAATTAGCTCTCCCTCCTATTTATTGTAAGCAACACAATATTCTTTAGGCACGAGAGCATTGATAATTGGCTCTCCCTCTTGTTTATTATAAGCATCCTCATCACCTCCCTCCTCATCACCCCCTTCTCATCTTTCACTTCATCATCATCAAACATCCTCATCACCTCCCTCCTCATCACCCCCTTCTCATCTTTCACTTCATCATCATCAAGCCCCTCATATGACCTATCTACTTAAGTGTCCTTGATAGTTTGTATATTCTCTGGAATTATTTCAAGTGCATCATCCACTTTTGTCTCTATAATCCCAAACTGAGCAATCATTAACATCCTTTAGATCTACTCAAACCCAAAACTTAAAAGATTTCCTCCATCTCAACTTCCTGTCAATAATATCACACACATAGTTGAGCTAAAGGAGCATTGTGCTACTAGCTACAATAAGTTGAACAAGCCCATCCATAGCCCACAAGCAGTGTTGCACAAAAGCATTATCCTAAGCTGGTATAGGAAAAAACATAAGCCATAGTTTAACAAAGTAGTGAACAATAGATAGCCACATGTAGGAAGCTAAAGAAGCTATCACAAGGAATTTTGGGCACATTGCTACTATAGCTTTGAAGGATTTGAATGTTCCTATGCTCTTGAAATAATTTGACTTTGTCCTCAAGTTTGAAGAATTTTCAAGGTCAAGCCACCATGTACACTTACAGTTATGATCCTCACTTGATAGTGCTTGTTCCAATGACATAACAAAACAAGTGCAAATGAACATCCATCACCCTTGAAATTGAGATGATATAAGGGAAGGAAAACCACAACTACTTAGCTTGCCAAATTGCAAGTGTACATACATGGAACCAGAAGTATCAATGCATGAGAAAACATAAAACAACAGAGGCATGCTCTCTAATGATCTAGCTTGGACTTCTTTAAGCATCCATCTACAAAGAATTTCTTTGAGGACACACATTGTAGAAGTAAATATATTTTTGAGTAAGGACTTAAAGATTATACTTCCAATGAAATAGCCAACATCTCTACTTTCCAACCATCTCCTTGCATTCATTGTATAATGCTCAATATGCATTTCAAATTTCTCTTGCTCTATTAACAACAAACTTAAAGAGATCAGCAGGCAAAAGCCTCTACTCTATTAACAACAAACTTAAAGAGATTAGTAAGCAAAAGCCTCTACTCTAGAAAAGAGAAATTACATGAGCATATTGTTTGAAAGACAAGAGCATGCATTATTTTAGGAAAAGAGGGTAAATAATTTTGGACCTTCAAAGTGAGAGGAAGAGGGTGAGAAAGCATAAGAGAGTTTAGATCATGAGAGAGAATTCCATTTTTTGGGAGTCACCTGAGAGAGGAAAAGGAAAGACTTATGTTTTTGAAGAGCCTTGTGTTTTTGGGATGTAAGAAAAGCCTTATGTTTCCTAAAATCTCCCCTTTGATGTGTTCTCCCCTTCACTCAAGATGGATCAACATTCCCAACCATTTGTTGCTTGCATCCTCCATGGTTTGGGAAAAGAAAGATGAACGTCAAGCTCAACAATTTAAATTTAAAAAATGCATAGGTTAACCAGTTTATGACTAATTTTTTTGAATTTTGAATAATTAAATTAAAGGCTAGATAAAATAATAGCTAGTTTTTTTAAATTTGGTGGAGCCATTAAAATTAAAGTAATAAAGGATACATTTTTTTGTTCTAAGTGCTATTGACCTCTAGGACTTATAGCCTTTTTGGTTACCCTGTGCTAGTAGTTGTTGGGTTTTTTTCTTGAAACTCTTGGTTAATTGATTAGTTTTTTTTTTTTAATGAGCTCTTGTAAGCTTTTTCATGTTCTCTCATGGAAAGACTACTATTTTTAAACTTATCTCCTAAGAGCTTCCTAAATTAGACACTTTGATTTATTTAAGAAAATTCTCCAACATTCTGATGAGCTAGTTTATTGTTGGAGTGATTGAGATGTGCTCACTACATTAACCCTCTCTCTCTCTCAATCTCTCTTACTCTCTCCATATCTCTCCATATCTCTCTTTAACTCTCTCTCTCTCTCTCTCTCTCTCTCTCTCTCTCTCTCTCTCTCTCTCTAACTCTTACTCTCTCTATTTCTCTCGAGCTGGCCAACTCTCTCTCTCTCTCTCTCTCTAACACACTCTCTCTACCTCACTCTTTTTCTCTTTATAACCCTCTCTCTCTAACACTCACTCACTCTCTCTAACTCTCTTTCTTTCTCTTTATAACCCTCTCTCTCTAACTCTCTAACACTCTCAATCTAACTAACCCTCTCTCTCTCTCACTCTTTATAACCCTCTCTCTGTAACTCTCTAACACTCTCACTCTAATGAACCCTCTCTCTCTCTAACTCTCTAACCCTCTCTCTTTAACTAACCTCTCTCTCTCTCTCTCTCTCTCTCTCTCTCTCTCTCTCTCTAACACTAACACTAACAGTAACAGTAACACTAACACTAACACTAACACTAACTCTTTCTCTCTCTTTAACTCTCAATCTCTCTTACTCTCTCGAATTGGTCGACTCTTTCTCTTTCTTTAACTCTCAATCTCTCTTACTCTCTTGAATTGGTCGACTCTTTCTCTCTTTAACTCTCTCTCTCTCTCTCGCTCTCTCTCTCTAACTCTGACTCTAACTATCTCTAACTCTCTCTCTTTCTCTCCCTAACTCTAGCTGGCTCTATTTCTCTCAAACTGGCCGACTCTCTCTCTAGATTTTTCATCTTGTATGATCTTAGAGTATGAGATCTTAGCTTTCAATTTTTAGTTTTAGTTTACTGTTGCTTTTTCTTATTTCATCCATGAACGAGATTTCATGGGGACACTATGTACACATCATTTCATCTCATAGACCCTTTGGGCCTTTTGAAGACATTAATATAACTTTATTTCTTTCATTCTCTCTCTTCCTCTCTAACACTCACCCTCTCTCTCTAATTCTCTCTTTCTACCCCTCTCTCTTTATGTGAGGACCCCACCCCCTTCGCGGTGCCCCCTCCGACGAGGGCGCTAGTGGTGGAAGCAGGGTCAGCCTCTTGTAGCAAGGCAGGGATCCACACTCGGGATCTCACCCATGGATATCCGAACAAGATACTAGCCCGGCGGTTCCTCCAAAACCGAACCCGAAAAAACTTCCCTCGCCTAGAAGGCACGGGAGATTCCACCAGGAAAATCATCTAACGGGAGAATTGATCTAACGAGTCAAAGTTTTAACTAACCAAACTGATCTGACCGAACCTAAAAGTCACATGGTCAGATCAAGGAAGAGAATTGCCCTTGGTCCATAGAATCACCGCTTTTTTCCCCCTTTACCGGCCGAGACACAGCTGTCGCTTTTTTCCCCCTTTAGCGAGGCACAGCCGCTGCTGATTCCCTCCCACAGAACAAGGGTCTTCCTAGGACTTAATCTAACTAATGTAATTTAATCGTAACTATTTGTATCGCAAGAATCCCCTGATCCATCCTAACCCCAACCGGGGACCATGGGTTAGCCAACCACCCAAGCCAACTGCCCAACCACTGTATTGGTGAGATTCCTTTATAAAAATTTGGTTATGTTTTTCTCGGTTACCGAGGAAAAGAGTTCCCAAGCCCCCTAGCCAGCGCTTGAAACAAAATTCAAGGTAGTCATACCACTTACACACCCAATATGAAATTGCCATTTTAACAGATTCGGTTGTCTTTAAAACAATCTTTCAATGAAACCATAGTATTAATGATCATAATCCTCCAAAATATTGAGTCCATTGTTTTACAAAAATATATCATCTAGACTCTCCATTAAGAGACCAGCTGATCAACCAACGAGATCCAATATCAAAATTCAGCTCACAAAAGTAATTCCCTTCAGTTCATCCGTATCTTCCTCGACGTACGCATGGGTGTCGTAACAACCGTGAGATCGTGCATCACCTGGTTAGAACCCTCTAGGATCCTACTTCGGTGTCCTAGCACTTCACTCAGGGACCGCTTCGTCGGTCCTCGCCCATCGTACTGAAAGTGCACCATTTTAATCATACCGAGACTGGTCAAGACCTTGGCAGGCTTTGCTGCCGCCGCGGGCAACGTCGCTTGATGACTCCCCACTAGCTGTTGCAATGAGTCTCTCCTTAGTTAATCACATACCAAATGCTTCCTCTAGCATTTTGGCGTAAAACAATCCTTTAAAAGAAAACAGAGATTCTATGCAAGTAGTATTCTCGGTTTGAGATTGGCTCCACAACACCTATTTTTCTATAATCTAGATTTTCTTAAAGAGAATCATTGATCTCTCATCAGGGTAATCTACCCATCATTTGACTAAATTTCCAACTAGATTCTTGGTGATTTCCGTTAAGGGAAAACTACGCTAATTCAACGGTAGTCTATTCTTTATGTCAAGATTTGGAATTGGTCACGAGTTTTTTTTTTTTGCTTGATTCAGATTCGAGAGATGGGCAAGTAGTTTACTGGTCGCCATTCTCGTGGTCTAACCAAAGTTATTCAGTTTACTTCTAACTTTGATTCCTAAGGATTTTCTTCAGATAAAAATCTACTAAGCTTCTAATCGTAAGGAAAATTCTAACTTTATGAATTTCATTCCTTCCTAACCACAATAGATTAAGAAATAGTTTTATACGAGAATATCAGGTTTTTATAAAAATACTCTTCTTCCACACACTAATCCAATTTTGGGTATATACTAATTTGGTGATTTATCCACATAAAAATCTAAGAATATTCTTTCCACCAATTTAATTTTCAACATTAAAATACCCTAATTTTCTAGATGGAATTATGGTGAAAATTCCTCTTTTGTCATAAAAATTAATTTAAATCTTTTTCTACTTAAAATACCATAAAAATTCCTCTTTTGATTACATACAAATATCCATTTTTTTAATATGCCAAAAATTCCTCTTTTTGCATTTAAATGATTGAATTTCGAATGTCATGGGAATTCCTCTTTTATCATTTAAAAATTTCTATGCGATAAAATAAATTTATCAAAATTTTCTCTTTTTAAATTAAATAAAATATCCATTATTTTGAATATGCTAAAAATTCCTCTTTTTTGCATTTAAATGATTGAATTCCAAATGTCATGGGAATTCCTCTTTTAACATTTAAAAGTTCTTATGCAAAAATTTATCATAATTTCCTCTTTTTCTTAATTAAATAATTATGCATAAATACAAAAAAGTGTTCTTTCCTAAATATGGTCAAAATCATTCTCTTTGCTTCAAATTTCTAAACCTACAATATGGTAGGAGTTCCTCTTTTAGTATTGTGTATAAAAATAAGATATGTATTTTTTTCCAGAAAAATTTACCATAGCTTCGCTACTATTACTGATAATTTTCAAACTTCCTCAAAGAATAAAATCTTGTAATGAAAATATGATAGAAGTTCTACTTTTAAGCTTAAATTAAACTATGAATTTAAATCATAATTTTAACCATAATTATAAATATAATTTTTATTATCCCACTAGATTAAGTTAAATTCAATATTCCACTTTTTTCAATTTACTACAATAATTCTTTTTTTGTTTAGAATGAATTAAAGTAGTTTTTTAACTACTCATAAACAATCTAAAGAATTAACCATTATTTTAATAGCACAAAATCATGAAAATATCATTTTCTTAATCTCTAGCTCATCAAGCCTAGAGTTTGGTTTTGGAATAAGAGATTATCTTTGAGAAACATTCTTTTGTTAAAGAATTAGCAATTGAGATGACTATTCTTTTTGAGAGAGAGATTTGCTTAAAGAAAGCATTACAAATAAGCATAAAGATTAACTTTTTCTTGATTAAATATTAAGACTCTTAGGGAAAGCTTTATTTGAATTAAAACAATCATTTAGAAAGCTTCTCAAGATTGAGAGGGGTTGAGAAGAAGAAGAAGTCATTTGAGGAAATTGACCATAAAAATCTATCTTACCTCTAGAATTGGCTTGATTCTTTCTTTAGTAGTGAAGCTCCCAACAACCAATCAATTGGTTAGCAAGAGGAGAAGAGAACTCCAAGAGTTGTTGAAGAGAGAGAGAAGCTTCAGGCTGGCAAAGTGGGGGTAATCTTTTACCAACTCTTCTTCTTTCTCCCAGGTGGCGTCTTCTAAGGGAAGAACTTCCACTTGACTAAAAACTCTCTGAGGACTTTGGTCCTGAGAACCTTCTCCTAGAAGTCAAGGATTTCTTCAGGTTGGAGTACTATCTGGCCTTGAGTTGGAGAAATCAATTGTTCATCATCAAGCACGTGACTCGAGTTGGGTACATATTTCTTAAGTAAATTGACATGGAATACATTATGTACCTTGAGATGGGAAGGCAGAAGAAGTTTATAAGCTAAATCGCCTACTTCCTTTATAACAGCATATAGTCCATAGTATCTGGGAGAGAGCTTCTTATACTTCAGTAAAGATAAGGAACTTCTTTTTGGTCGTACTCAAATGAAGACCATATTTGATTCTTCAAACACTCTCTCTGATCTCTTTTTATTTGCATACTGCTTTTGCCTATCCTGGGCTGCTCTGTTCAAGGCGATAGGCTGTACTGAGATCCAAGAAAGTTCCTACTACTTCAAAGAATGCAGTCCAGAATTTCGATGTGAACTTAGGATCTCTGTCACTTACTATCCTCCTGGGTAAGCCATGTAATCTGAAGATCTCTTTAAAGAAAACTCTGGCAACATCCACTGTAGTGTATGTTTCTTTCATTGGAATTAGATGGGCAACTTTGGTTAGCCTGTAAACTACCACAAAAATGGAGTTGTAACCTGATTGAAGGTAGCCTAGTGACAAAATCCATACTGATACATTCCTACTTCATTTGTGGAATGTCTAGGGGTTGTAGTTTTCTTGGCATCTTGATTCTCTCTACCTTGACTCTCTGACACATTAAGCATTGCCGCACATGATCAAGTACATCCTTTTTTGAGTCCTGGCCAAAAGAAGCTTTTCTTCACAGACATATAGGTTTTTCTAAACCCTAGATGTCCAGCTATCAGGTTATCATGAGCTTCTCTCAGAATCCTTCCTTTTATTCCCTCATCATTTGGAATGCATAGCCAATTATTATACTACATGCATCCTTTATCTAATTTGTACCCAAGAACTCGACTCATTTCCTAAGGACTTACTTTCCTGAATTACAAGGGTAGCAATAGGGGCAAAGAATTTGTCCTGCACGATTCTCTCCCTTGCTTCATTGATTAATGGATTTGACACCACTGTAATTGCAAGCAAGGAGGCTTTTCTATTGAGCGCATCTGCCACCACATTTTCTTTCTCTGGCCAATACTTGATTTCAAAATCGAATTCCTCCAGGGTCTGCATCCATCTCCTTTGACGCATGTTGAGATCCATTTGGGTGAAGATCCACTTCAGACTTTGATGATCACCGAGTCATTAGTCAATCCAAATGGCATGACTGTGAACTCATAATGCCCATAGGCAAGTGTTGAATGTTGTCTTTGGGATGTCCTATTCCTTGATTCAGATCTGGTGGTACCCAGATTTGAGATCTATCTTTGTGAACATTTGGGTTCCACTTAACCGATCCAGAAGTTCATCGATCCTAGGGATAGGATACTTATTCTTAATTGTTAACTAATTCAATCATCTGTAGTCAATATAAAGTCTTAACGTTCCATCTTTCTTCTTTTGAAAGAGAATGGGCCCACCCCAAGGTGAAACACTGGGTCTGACAAATCCCTACTCTAATAATTGTCTTAACTACTCCTTAAGTTCTATGGCTTTAGGGACTGGCATTTTGTATGCACGCTGGGCTACTGGCTGAGCTCCAGGGGTTAACTCAATCTCATGATCTACCTCGTGAGACCTCAGTCAGCTCTTCTGGTTGGGAACACATCTGCATACTCACTTAACCACTCTGGTTCTTTAGCCTTGCATTTTATATCTACAGGATTCATCTTAATGACATAAACAGCTTGCCTCTTTCTGAGCCCTTTTAACAATTTAGAAGCCTTGACTAATTGTAGCACTGGGGAACCGAGAATTCCAGTTCCTTGAACTTTATTCTTGTGAAGGTCAAGGAAAGAGATGGCTCCATCGTGACAATGAATGTCAGCATGATTCTTATGGAGCCAATCCATTCCAAGGATTCCATCATAGATTCCCAAGAGTAGGACTCTGAATTGGCAATCTGTTACGTTCCCATCTAGACTAAACTGAATAGGGTCTGTCTCAAGGTGTGTGAAAAGAATCTTTCCACTGGCCAATTCCACTTGCATAGGTTTTCCTGATTTTTGATTTAGGACTAACTTACGCAGACATCCTAGGAAAATAAAAGAATGAGTACTGCCTAGATCAATCAAAAGCTTGAATTTCTTACCCTGGTACTGTGTTGGAGTCTGGAGGACTGAGAATTGATGATTCTGCTTGATGCTCAATCGTGGCGGTGTTAGGTAAAAATCTGAAAGGTGTTTTGAGTCCGTGTACATATGGGATGCGTGGTGTGTGAATAAGCTTTGCCTTGAATGCCCTGGCAAATGTATAGAGCGGGTGGTTTTGCAGTGAGCTGGTATATGCACGTGTTTTTTTCGGAGCAGATGCTTGAGTTTGGAAGTTTTTTATTGCAACAGTGTGGTGTGCGGGTGGTTACCAAATGCAGGGTACCGACTGGAAATGGCCGTGTCTTGGTAATAATGATGTTGATAATTCAAAGCAGATATTGCAGCTCTAGTTTTGGAAAGTCGTGGGTGCAGCGTGATGATTCGAAGCATAAGGAAGGAGGGGCTCTTTTAGCATTAGTGTGTGGCCATCATTGAGGCTTGGGGAGAAAATTAAAAAAAAAATATATACATTAAATAGTATGGCAAGCTTACGTGGAGGCCTTATTGGCTACCAGCGTGCAACATCTCGAAGGTTGGCGAAGGCATGGAAGGTGGGTGAGCGAGTGGAAAAGGAAGAGGTGGCCGCCTAGAGAAGAAGGCCTTGGGTTCTGCAGATAGGCAAACAGTGAGAAGTGTTGCCGCCTTCTGTTGCTGGTGAGGCTGGCAGCAGAGAGGCAAAGCTGGCGGAGGTGCTGTGCAAACCCAGACGGCGAGAAAGGAAAGATGGCCGCCTCGTAAGCTGGAGGAGATCGCTTGCGGAGGCGCTCGAGAGACAACAGGCGCAAGGGTAGAAGCTGGTGAGCGTGGGACAGTCGCGTGGAAAGGAGCCGCCTAGAGAGGAAGTCACTCACGGGTGTGGATTCTGCAAGCGACAGCTGGAAGTGAAGTAAGGGCCGCCGGGTATTTGTGGAATGCCTTGCAGAGGTGCTGCAGCAAGTGGTGAAGAGGAGGGTCGCCCTTGAGGTGATAGTGCAGGTGACTGCTGAGAAGAGCCGCCTTCGTCAAGGACGACGGGCTGGTAAGCTGAAGGCATGCGTGGAGGTGGTCAGCGCAGAGCATGGGTGAGTGCCTTGGGTGGTTGGCACAGCTGAGAGCAGCAGAGAGAGAAGAGCTGCAGGTGAAGAGAGTTGTCGCCTTGCAGTAGAGGTGCTGGGGCGGCTCTGGTGATTCTGAAGAAAGCTGGATGTGAGTCACAGAGACAGGTTGGTGTGGGCCTTGGGTGATGTGGCTTGGGCTGGATGCAAGAGGAAGAGGGTGCTACGTTGAGCAGTTGATGTTGGTGCTGAAGAGATTATGCAGAGGCTCTGTGGTTGGCGAAGCTACTGGTCACGACACACAAAGAGTGAGAGCTGCTGAGTTGAGGGTTGCTGGTGGGGCGCCTTTTGAAGAGAGAGTGGCTGGTTTGTGTGGGCGATGATTGCAGGCAAAGAGTGGATGCTGACGAGAGAGAGAGCCTAGAGCGCAGTGCAGCGTTGGAAGTCGTCTCAAGTGTCACGGGCACGTAAAGCAGCTGTAGAGGTGGCTGGTAGTGCGCAGACAGGTGAGAAGGGCTGGTACCATAAGGGTCGAGGGCTAGTGGCAGTGAAGCAGTAAAGGAGGGTAGCTCGTGGGGCACCCCCTGAAGTGAAAGAGTGACCGAGAGACAGAGGCTTGGTTGTCAGACGCAAGGGTGAATTCCCTTGGCAGTAAATCCTAGGCCAGAGTCCTGGTTTTTGGTGTAATTGCTGAGTTGTACATGGTGTATGGTGTTGTGTATGTTTTTTGCTGGATAATCTACTGTCTATCGGGGTTTTGAGCTGTCTTTATGGTGTGGGTGGGTGGTGAATTGTGGAAAGTGTTCCAGCTGGTGGCTGGTGGTGCCCCCGTTCGTGTGTGTGTTTCCAAGTTTGCGAGGTGAAGGGCTATAGAGGCATGGGTCTTTTTTCTTTTTTTCACCTCACATTCTTTTGGTGCCCCCACTGAGGATAGCTCAGGGATTTCTCTTACGAGAGTGTATGCCCCAGAGTAGGAGAATGAAGGAAGGTGTTTCTGGTTTTTCTTGGGATTTGAAGTTAAGTTTGGGGATCAATATGATGTCATATCCAGAGTTTTTTGGTGGTCCTAATGAAGATGTGGCAGATTTTCTGGAAAGGATGGAGGTTGCATGCATAAGCAACCACATCAATGAGCAGGTACAAGTATTGCGGTTGCTGAATATCTGCTTGAAGGGGGATGCAAGGATTTGGTGCAGAGCTTATGAGGAGTCGTTAAAGGATGCTGAGCCATGCATTTCTATGACCAAGGATGGATTGAAGACTGCTCTTTTGAACAGGTTCAAGAAGATTGAGGATCCAGACAGAGTTTGTCATGAAGTGCAGGATGAACCGTGCTGGAAGAAGTGCAACCGACAGAAGCTCAGGTGAATAATGCCATACCACAGGGGACAAAGGTAGCACCTACAGCTGTTACAGCTTCTGATGAAGGGCTTAAATAGGACATGAGGCAAATGGTGGATTGTATGAAGAATCTGAGTTTGAAAATGATGGAGAACACAGGTGGTGGATGTGGCCGAGGCAGAGGCTATAATCAGGAAGGGGTTGAAGGTCAGACAGGTTATGGAAGTGGCCGTGGTTTTGGCAGGGGTAGACAGTTTATTCCTACATGCTGGAATTGTGGTGAACTTGGACATCTAAGTACAGACTGTGATAAGCCTCAGCGAATGGGGGGTGATATGTATCCCTCACCCTCTCAGATTCCCAATAGGGCAAATGATTATGGGATTGAAATTAAAGGTGAAGCAGGGACCAGTGGATTGACAAATGAGGAGAAAGGTAAAACTAAGGTGATAGATGTGGTCACCCTTGAGAAGACGAAGGAGCCAGAAGCTGATGTGATGCCTTTGGGGAAACGGATGCCACAGGAAAGGGAAAGCAGGGATGCTACAGGGCCTAGCAAGAAGAAAGGTAAAGTGAAGGAAGGAGGAGATGTAAAGGTCAAGCAAAAGCGGAGGTCTCGTAGGAAGTTTCAGGTGACTGATTTTCCACTGGGGGTTGGGCAGGATAGTTACAATCTACAGGAGGACATGGCTGGAAGGAAGGCTAATATTACTTTTGGGCAATTGATTGAGTTAGCTCCCAAATTGAAGCGTCAGTGGAAAAGACTTGTGAATCTGAGAGAGAAGGTGCTTGACAGAGGGATAGTGACTGTTTTATCTGTACAGGAGTTGCCTGATATATGTCCTGTGGTGAATGTATGGTACAAAGGGAAGAATCTGGGAGAGGCATACATAGCACAAATTTGTGTGATCACACTAGCAGTTGTGGAGAGGCTTGGTCTTAATTTTACTGAAGCATCTCGTTTCCGTATTCGGTTGGCCAATCACCAGAAGGTCAAATGCTTAGGTGTGATCAAGGAGTTAGAATTGCAGGCTTTTGATGTAAAGGTGCTTGTGGATTGTCATGTTATGCCGGCATTCCCCATCATTTTGGGAAGACCATGGATGAGAGCGGTGAAGGCTGTTCAAGATTGGAGGAAAGGAGTCATTACTCTATATGACAGGAGAGGGGATAAAAAGCAGTTTAACATGGATAACCAGAAGCCTGTTCATGATGAAGAGGAAAGTGAAGCTGATTCGAGTGTTGATGACACGACCAGTAGCACCGCTACTAGTGAGGGCACAGAAGATACTTCATCCACCAGTGAGGAGGATGCAGAGATGGATGCCCTGGTTATTGATGTTTGGTGAGATGAGGTTGCTCAACAAGAAGAGGCCATACAGGAAGAATACGAGGAGGTACAAGTGAATCATGAGCAAAGGTATGCATGTGACGTGAAAGATTCTGCTTTTGAGTCTTTGGATGATAAAACTGTGTGGGATGAGTGGGATATAGAAAGTCTGCAGGATGATGAACTAGAGTTGGAGTTGGATGATCAGATGTGCATTAATGTTAAGAAAGCCACAACCAGAATTGATGCTATGAAGGAAGAGCAACACCAGAAGACTATGACTGATGTTGATGCTATGGATGAGACTATGGATGCTGTGATAGATGAATTTCTTATTGGCCTTGATGAAGGTGAGGATACAGGGACTGAAGTGGATGCTTTGGGAATGGTGCCTTTTGAAGGGGAGTTTGTTTTGCCTATAGTGGTTGGCTTTGATGATGATCCTTCTTATGTTGATGGACAAGGAAGTGCTATGGCACAGCAGGTTTTCCTTGATGAAGCTTTCATCACTTATTACCCTCAGCAGGAATTGCTTCACTGGTTCTCCGATAATGATGCTGACTACATCAGTGATTTTGGAATTGAGATGAGGCAAGATGGTGTGTATGTCAGAAGCTTTGTTTCCAGAAGTGCTTATGTTATGTTGTGGGATGTGGGATGGCAAACTATGTTTAGGGAAGATGACAGTGTTTCTTTGATCACCTAGAATAGAGATGTGTTGGTTACATTGTATGATGCTCAAAGGATTGACGGAGGGAAACATGGTCATATGCTTTCTGTTGATCATAAATGATTCATTAGGCTAGGGGTTGGGCAAAGTATGTCAGGTAAAAATTTGAAAGGTGTTTTGAGTCCGTGTACATATGGGATGCGTGGTGTGTGAATAAGCTTTGCCCTGAATGCCCTGGCAAATGTATAGAGCGGGTGGTTTTGCAGTGAGCTGGTATATGCACGTGTTTTTTTCGGACCAGATGCTTGAGTTTTTTTCGGACCAGATGCTTGAGTTTGGAAGTTTTTTATTCCAACAGTGTGGTGTGCGGGTGGTTACCAAATGCAGGGCACCGACTGGAAATGGCCGTGTCTTGGTAATAATGATGCTGATGATTCAAAGCAGATATTGTAGCTCTGGTTTTGGAAAGTCGTGGGTGCGGCGTGATGATCCGAAGCATAAGGAAGGAGGGGCTCTTTTAGCATTAGTGTGTGGCCATCATTGAGGCTTGGGAAAAAAATAAAAAAAATATATATATACATTAAATAGTATGGCAAGCTTACGTGGAGGCCTTATTGGCTGCCAGCGTGCAACATCTCAAAGGTTGGTGAAGGCGTGGAAGGTGGGTGAGAGAGTGGAAAAGGAAGAGGTGGCCGCCTAGAGAAGAAGGCCCCGGGTTCTGCAGACAGGCGAACAGTGAGAAGTGTTGCCGCCTTGTGTTGCTGGGGGTGAGGCTGGCAGGAGAGAGGCAGAGCTGGCGGAGGTGCTGTGCAGACCCAAATGGCGAGGAAGGAAAGATGGCCACCTCATAAGCTGGAGGAGATCGCTTGTGGAGGCGCTCGAGAGACAGCAGGCGCAAGGGTAGAAGCTGGTGAGCATGGGACAGTCGCGTGAAAAGGAGCCGCCTAGAGAGGAAGTCGCGGGTGTGGATTCTGCAGGGGACAGCTGGAAGTGAAGTAAGGGCCGCTGGGTATTTGTGGAACGCCTTGCAGAGGCGCTGCAGCAAGTGGTGAAGAGGAGGGTCGCCCTTGAGGTGACAGCGTAGGTGACTGCTGAGAAGAGCCGCCTTGGTCAAGGACGACGGGCTAGTAAGCTGAAGGCATGCATGGAGGTGGTCAGCGCAGAGCATGGGTGAGTGCCTTGGGTGGTTGGCATAGCTGAGAGCAGCAGAGAGAGAAGAGCTGCAGGTGAAGAGAGTTGCCGCCTTGCAGTAGAGGTGCTGGGGTGGCTCTGGTGATTCTGAAGAAAGCTGGATGTGAGTCACAGAGACAGGTTGGTGTGGGCCTTGGGTGATGTGGCTTGGGCTGGATGCAAGAGGAAGAGGGTGCTACGTTGGGAGCAGTTGATGTTGGTGCTGAAGAGATTGTGCAGAGGCTCTATGGTTGGCGAAGCTGCTGGTCACGACACACAGAGAGTGAGAGCTGTTGAGTTGAGGGTTGCTGGTGGGGCGCCTTTTGAAGAGAGAGTGGCTGGTTTGTGTGGGCGATGATTGTAGGCAGAGAGTGGATGCTGACGAGAGAGAGAGCCTAGAGCGTAGTGCAGAGTTGGAAGCCGTCTCAAGTGTCACGAGCACGTAAAGCAGCTGCAGAGGTGGCTGGTAGTGCGCAGACAGGTGAGAAGGGCTGGTACCATAAGGGTCGAGGGCTGATGGTAGTGAAGCAGTAAAGGAGGGTAGCTGGTGGGGTGCCCCCTGAAGTGAAAGAGTGACCGAGAGACAGAGGCTTGGTTGTCAGACGTAAGGGTGAATTCCCTTGGTAGTAAATCCTGGCCAGTCTTGGTTTTTGGTGTAATTGCTGATTTGTACATGGTGTATGGTGTTGTGTATGTTTTTTGCTGATAATCTACTGTCTATTGGGGTTTTGAGCTGTCTTTATGGTTTGGGTGGGTGGTGAATTGTGGAAAGTGTTCCAGCCGGTGGGGCTGGTGGTGCCCCCATTCATGTGTGTGTTTCCAAGTTTGCAAGGTGAAGGGCTATAGAGGCATGGGTCTTTTTTCTTTTTTTCACCTCACAGCGGCATAGATCCGTCCTTTTTCTTCCTCCAACTTCCTCAGCTATAGTGACGGCTCTAGCTGCTGTAGTCTAAGGTGGAACTCTCTCTCTTTGGTTTCCCCAATTATGGGAGGGAGTTCAAAGACTACTTTGCATGGAGGCTGTAGGCTAAGCTAGCACTCTTCTGGGGTTGCCTTGATGTTGGCACGAAGGGACCCTGATTGGATTGATACGTGGGACCCTGGTTTCCTTGGCCCACAAAAGCAGATGGGAAATCCTTGAGCTGGTGCCCAATCCCCTGACATCCAAAACACCTATTCTCACTTCGAAGCTCTTCCCTCTGCATTCTTGAAAGAGCCAGAGTTCTTGAGAAAGCACTTCGAGGAAAAGGTCTTCCTTCATTCTTGAAACTTCTTATCTCCTGATTTTGATTGGGACCTTGGTGTCTCTTTGGAGGTGGAAGGTTGGAAGAACTTCCTGCTGTTTGGAATCTCTTGAAGGATGAGGGAGCTGGCTTTGGTGAGACTTTAACGATAAAGGCTTTGGCAAAGTCCTTCACCATACTTACAGCTTCAGCCATGGAAACTGGCTTGGCATTCTTGACCAGGGTGTCTAAAGGTTCATTCATTCCCCAAATGAACCTAGCCATAAGTTGCTCTTCATCTAGGAGTGGTGAGTACTTGAGGAGGAGCAAATGCTTGGTGATATTCTTTAATAGTTTTTCTTGTTGAAATTAGGACATTGTGATGAGCTATGGTGGATCAAACACTAGAATCAACATCATTAACAAAATGATTAGTAAATAATTAAGACATAATTAGTGGCAAATAGATTAATGTAGGCATGGATACTAAAAAACCAGCAAATTCTCATTAGGACAATGCCTCAATTTATAGAGTTTACATCAAGCATCAAATCCCACTCATTTCTCCATGATTCACTCCACCTCTTTTCCTTGATTCTCTCCACCTCTTCACTTTTCCCAGAATATCTCCTAGAATATCTCCACACTTCCTAAATCTTCTCATGCTACCCTTTATTCTCTCCCAGTAGATTCTTCTCACCTTTTCACAGGTTCTTTCACATTTACACATTCTCTTTTACAGCCTCTAACCAAGGGCTTGTTCCTGCACACACCCTATTTACTTGTATTTTCAACATTGCTCCCCTGGTTTAGCTCTAAGAATTCATTCATCTTGGTTTCTAAAAATCTGGGGGGATAAAATCTCTTCCTTAGATAAGCTTTGAGATCATTCTTCCAGGACTGGGTATTCCTATCCAAATGGCTGGTATCGCAATGGTCTCTCCATGCCACCCTAGCGGTTTCCACAATCTTAAGCCTTGTGAGAGTCATTTTTCTCCTCTCGTTGTATCTAGTGACATCAAAATATTCCTCCATGGCATCGACCCACTTCTCCACAGCCTCGCCCAAGTTCTCCCCTTCACCTTTGAAGGGACTTGGCTGAGTTTTGTGAAGGGCCTTGCGAACGTCGAGGTCAAGCTCTTCCTCACAGTGAGAGGATTTGCCTATCGGCCACGGTTCCTTGCCTCATGCTTCTGCCAAAAATGATACATTATTAAATTTTTATTTGATTTTGTCAACGAGATCCTATGAATTAAGAGGTTTAGAAAATAATTGCTTAAACAAGATAAACGATCTTATTGCAGATCTATGACATATGTCGGAGTAACAGATCTTGCTTCTTCAATTTGTAATATAATAAACAATCACTTATATAACAGGAAATTTTTCACAAAACATTTCTTTATTTATATAAAGGTTGCAAACTTGCAATATGTACATAGAGCATCTTGGTTCCAAAAAGTCAAAACCTCCTTGGGAAATGCATGACGGAGATACAGGGCTAGAGACATGCCCCGATACAAATGTTCTCTCACTGCTAAAGGAGCATTAGGACATTTTGGAGGTCATTTGTAGGGCCTTTTAGTAGAGAGAGAAAAACCAGCGCATCCAATCAGGAAGAAGGTAACGTTACGTTGAAAAATAGGTAAATCCAAAAACTCTTCTTTCTCATGTCAAAATGTACTCTACTTACACTTGATAGTCACTTTTCACACCCGAATGCATTAAACACACCTACACTTTTGTAGGGAGGGAAACTTCTATTCGAATCCATGTATTAAATACACCTTTTTACAAAGGAGGGAAAATTCCCCCCCTCTCAAACTTCCTTTTGGCCTTAAACAATATCTCACGCTCTTTTCATTTCCTATACCTTGTGCTGCACTCCATTTTCTGAAGCTTCAGGCTTTTGTACTCCATTCCTTCTTGAAAAGATGGGTAGCAAATCTCGTTTTATATCATCCCGAATTTGCCCCACTAATGCCATCATGGATGATTCAATTCCTAGGGGGCAAGGAGACCAAGATCATCAGTGTTTGCTATACTTGTATCCAACTCTTTTAATGTGCAAAAGCAATGGACTGAAGTGCTAATCACCAAGGGCACATGGGTCCTTCTGCAGTCAAGGAAGAAAAGAAAGACAAGCAACAAGAATACATTTAGGGCTTCATGGAAAGGAAGAGTAAAACACTTCAAGATAGAGACTGGAAGGACAACCATCAAGGAAGTCCTAGTGCAACATATATATATGCATAATGAGCTTGTGCTTGAGAATCTAGTTGACATAAAATTGCCCTCGCATAGACAAAATTGTAAGTAAATCTGTCGCTTGTCAATCTTTCATTTTCTCATAATGTTCTAATGAACTGTGTAAACTGTCCATGTCTATAGTTGCAAATGTGTACCCTCATCATATGAGGAGTGGGATCCACTTCAGTGCATGATTGGAATTATGAATGTGGTTCACGCACACATTTGTCGGCTACAGTATGAGGGAAGGAGCAACAAAAGCCTTGTACATACAGGAATCTTTTTCTATGATCATTTCTACCATCTGCTAAACAAAAAACACAATCGTGGCCACTTGGAAGAGCTACCTTTGCAAGCTGAGTGGAACTACATGGATTGGCCTATCGCAGAACCCTCAGTAATGGAGTTAGCAAAG
Organism: Cibotium barometz; assembly: GCF_041138505.1. Lineage (NCBI taxonomy): Eukaryota > Viridiplantae > Streptophyta > Polypodiopsida > Cyatheales > Cibotiaceae > Cibotium > Cibotium barometz. The sequence continues at coordinate 5,474,991 of NC_141061.1, forward strand.
AGAAATCTCTTCAAGGATGTGCAACGCTCCCTAGAAAGGTGCTTTGAATGTTTACTTACAGGCCTAACTCAGGATGTGATCTTGGTACTGAATTAAGAGTCCACAAAATTCTCTTATCTAATTCTATAATGGCAAGGCTCTAATGGTTCCTGCAAAAGCAAAAATATCTAAAACTAAGGCATCCAGGCTATCTATTAGATGTATATAATTAACAAGATAGAGGAGTAACATACCTTGATTCGTATGGAAAAATTAATACGGTAACCTCCAGCATGTTCAAATAGGTGAACCACTTTTGAATCTCTGGAAAGTACTCCTTCTTCGTAGCAGTGGTGCGTGCCAGCTGTGCTGCTGCTGAGAGTTGAGAATAAACACCTCAAAGTGGCTCTCACACGTGGAAGCTGGCACTTTATTAAACTGCAAAAATAAGGGTAACTCATTGAGGAAAAAGGGAAGAACTAAAGACGACGGAGCTACCATATCATCAGAAAATGCAATTTGGATACCTACTTTAAATCGAAGTATAGGATAGTATCTGTGATCTGTGATGTCCTCTCCATCAAAGTTCTCACATCCATGATGTCTAGGGAGAGCTGTTGCTCACCATCTTCCATATTCACGAAGATAAAAATGCCCCTCTGCAAGCTCCTTAGTATCTCCAGGTTGACTGTCTCCAATTCTTCTATTTCTTTGATGTACTGTTCGTGGAGATTCTTTGGGTTTGATTTTACTTGTTGATCCTTGTTTTTTCTTGCCATCTGCTCTTCCTCCCATCTAGCGTCTTGTTTTGCCCTGGATCTTGTGTTAATATCATGTGTAATATCTACAATTTTTATTTTATCCTGAGGAGCTCTTGTTGCTGGTGGAATCATGAGGATGTTTTTCATTTTTGGGTCTGTAATCTGTGCAGGGTGTAGAAGCTTCTCATACCTCCACCTAAGCCTCTTCAGTGTCTCACTATCCTTGGGCATTATAGTCATCCTATGTGCATGGGCACACACAACACACATGTCATTGAAGTACTCTATGAGAAAGTCTTCACAGCAGCCTCCTATAGATAGAGCAAGGCTATCCTCTTCCACCTTATGGCGGATAGGCTCCAGTTCTCACATATAGACCTACACACCCGCTAGAACGGGAGCTTGGAGGAACACATAACTCCACACAATTTTGCACCTTCTTGATCTCCTTCAGAATGTAGAAGTTCTGTGAGAATCTCCTCATTTTGGCTTGCTTCAAAATATGAACAGGTTTTCCTTTCCTTGGCTTCTTCTGAGAGGCAGCCTTTGTTGCCAATCCAAGCCCCTTACCCTGTCTCCTTCCAGTGGCCTTTGTTCTCGCCATGATCTACCAATCAGCCTGGTAGAAAGAGACATAAATCAACCTCTATCTATGTGTGTGTGTGTGTGTGTGTGTGCGTGTGTGCGTGTGCATGTGTGTGTGCGTGTGTGTGTGTGTGTGTGTTTATGTATGTCTAGTGCAAATTTGGCATGATATCAAACAAGCGTTAGACATGCAAGCGCCATATCATGCCAATCGTGCCAAACCGCAAAATACCTCTGTGTGTGTGTGTGCGTGTGTGTTTGTGCGTGTGCATGTGTGTGTGTGCGTGTGTGTTTTTGTGGATGTCATGTAAGTGTATATGTGTGTGTGTATGTGTTTGCGGTTTGGCACGAGAGAGATCTTCAGTTTGGCTTCAAAGCGCCTTATCGTGCTAAATTGCAAAAACATCGCACTCTCTCTTTCTCTCTCTCTCTATAGCATTACTGGATGTGTATGTCTGTGTTGTATGTGTTTCTCCTTGTGTGTGTGTGTGTCCCATTATGTGCATGCATGAGTGTGTGTGTGTCTGTGTGTTCCTGCATGAGTGTGTGTGTGTGTGTTTGTGTATACAGGAGTGTGTGCAAGAGAAACACATACCAAAGTTGTCAGTGGCTTGATGGATTGCTGTCGTGCTCGATGGAGCTGTCTCTATCTTTGTCTCTCTCTCTCTCTCTCTCTCTCAGGCACACCATCAAATAGAATAAAAAAGGAGTCGTTTTTAATATTCACAAACCACATGTGTGAATTGTCAACATCACACGTGTCCGTTATTACTACACACGTGGGCTCATTTAAAGTTATTTAATCCTCACGCTAGTATTAACGATTCTCGTATTTGAGAGAGAGAGAGAGAGAGAGAGAGAGAGAGAGAGAGAGAGAGAGAGAGAGAGAGAGAGAGAGAGAGAGAGAGAGAGCATCCTGATTTTTTAGGAACCCACAGACAGAGAGAAATTCCAGCGACAGACAGAAAGAGAGTCCAGCATCCACGCCCACGTAACTAGAAAGAAAATGGCAATAGGTAAGTTCGCTTGCTCCTCTCTCTCTCTCTCTCTCACACACACACACACACACACACACACACACACACACACTCAGATACGCAGACACACACACATGCATGCACAGATAGACACAATCTTTCACACACATAAAAACACATACATATACACTTATATCACATCCACACACACACACACACACACACACAACCATATACAACACATACACACACATACAGTACACCCACAATGAGAGAGAGAGAGAGAGAGAGAGAGAGAGAGAGAGAGAGAGAGAGAGAGAGAGAGAGAGAGAGATAAAGATTTAGGGAGTTAGTCAGAGAGATAAAGTGTTAGAGAAAGTAATTTAGAAAGAGCTAGAGCAAGAGTTAGTGAAAGAGTGTGTGCAATTTGTGCATTTTGGCACGATATGGCTCCTGTAATGGTAATGGAGGTGCTTTATCACGCCAAATTGCACACACATACATCCACATACATAAACACTTATATCACACACACACGCGCGCACACACACACACACACACAACAATAACAACACACAGACACATTCATACAGTACACCCAAAGAGAGAGAGAGAGAGAGAGAGAGAGAGAGAGAGAGAGAGAGAGAGATTTGTAACGTTTGGCATAATATAGCCCTTGTAGGGTTAATGTATTTTCTTTATCATGCCAAATTGTACAAATACAATAAGTGGTGAGTCCCCTTTTCTAATTCATGCTGCTAGTGTCTTACTTCTCAAAAAAAAGAAAACTTAAGCGAGGAGTCACTGTGCTAGATCCTGAGTTTAGTGCTGTGGGTAGCAGCGACATGCAAATGAAGTCTGCAAAGCTGTTGATGAGCACAACGAAAAGATCTATTGACTTCACCCCACTGACGACCTTGCAAAAGTTATGGCAAGAATAGATGAGCCACAACTTGTGAGAGGACAGACACAAGATCAAGGGTTTCCAACTGTGGAGCCGAGAGAATCAAGTTACCCTGCTTACTTCGTAAAAGATCATAGTAATGAAGAACCCCATTCAGAAGACCAGGATGCGCAGGCAGATGAACAGGAGAAAGCAGGTGTTCTTAGTCTAGTGTCCCTTTCTAAGCGACCTTATAAGATTCCTCCCTCCAACTTTTGAGGTGTACAGGTGTAAGAACCTCCCCTTCTGATCTTGTAATTATTCCCCTCTTTGAAATAAAAGAAAGATTCTATTTTACCCTGTTTTGAACTAGAGAGAGAAAATGTCTAGAGAGAGATAATCCAAAATTGAGATATTTTTGGATATAAAAATCCTCCTAGTGTCTAAAATGGTTTCCCCTAAAACAAAAATTCAAAAAGAACTTTCCAATATGCAGTTGGAATTAATTGAAAAGCAGTATAAAGGACCTTAGCCTAAGGGTCTAGATTTTTAGAAATTTTTGGATTATGGTCCAATTAAGGTTCCTATGGACCAATAGGATCAATCCAAGTGTGGGGAGGAGATAAATCCAATTTATAAAAGAAAAACCCCCAAAAATGAGTAAATTCCCACATAAGATGAAGAGTTGACTAAGGACAAGGTTTATTAGTAAAAAACTATGAGTATTACTAAAAAAATGAGATATTTTGGGTATAATGATTCAATTTTGACACCTTGGTAACGAGAAGGGAGCTCTTCAAGGAGGCGCCTATTTCACTTGTGTGGTGGAGTTTTAAACTCAAAAATACTGTGATATTTTTATCTCTCCTCTCTCCTAGATCAAACCAAATCAAAAGGGAGCCAAACTAGGTCCAAATCTTGTCCAAATTCAGCCAAACTGAACCTGGAAAATTCTAGAGACTAGTTGGACTTGGTTAGAGGCCTTCCTCACCTAGTTGGACTTGGTTAGAGGCCTTCCTCACCTATAAATAGTGTTGAGATATCGAGCTCTAGTGAGGCGGTGGACACTGATGACCCGCCTGGGGGATAGGCCCCACACTTACACCACTGGCATGGTTGGTGAGATCTTGGGTGATATGCGGCCAGTGGGATGACAGGCTGTGTGACAGCCATTCTAGAGACTGGCATAGTTATAGCGCCAGCTCATTTAGTCGGGTTCACACTATAGAGAACCCGTGTATGTATTGGTTGAGTACCTTTCATATTATTGTGTACTCTTATCTTGTATATGGTGTGTTGAGTGTTGAGTAGAGAAGAAGAAGATTTTCAGCCTCTCACCTTGTGTGTTCTCTATTAGGGTTTTGTGAGTGTGTGTGTGTGCTTGCAAGAGCTCAAGCTCTCTTCCCCCCTGCATCTTTTCATGGTATCAGAGCCTGGTTCGTGCTAAGGGCTGAGCTGCAAGCAAGAGAACCACAGGAAGCGGTACGAGGGAAAGAGCTTCAACTACTCTTCCCTATTGTGTTGGTGACTACACCCTTGTCGGGAGCTCTACGGGAGGCACCGGCAAACGATCCAGTCCTTTGGACTGAACTTTTCGGGCCGAAAACGCGTTTTGGGCGCGTCTGGACCTCCGTTTTTCAGAAAGCAGGCAATTTCGAGCACTGCGGGTAAGTCATCGATTCTCTGCAGAACTCTGTTTTAAGAACTGCAGGAAGACAGATTGACTGTGCAGACACTGTGGGTGCTGCAAAGAGGTCTACAGTTGCCATTGGGTGTATGTATGTGCATTGAAGTCACTGGTTGTGACATTTGAGAGTACTGCAGTACCGCTGTGCAGAAAATACAGCATTTGTGCAGAAAAACCAGAGTGCAGTTTCTGGTAAAGTTGTGTGTTTGGCAAGATGTCTAATGATGGCATAACACAGATTGTGGCTGAGAAGCTGGACAAGAATAACTTCCATGCTTGGAGGTTCAGGTTGACTAATTTCCTGATGGGAAAAGGCTATTGGGACTACATAGAAGGTGAGCATGAAGAGGCACCGGAGATACCGGATATAAATCCGACTGCTGCAGATGTAAAAGAGTTTAAAGACTGGAACCAAGGAGCCAGGAAGGTTATGTATTGGCTTTCCATTAGTATACAGGACACCATGATTGGGCACATTCAGGATGCCAAGTCCCCCAAGGAGGCGTGGGACACCTTGGTAAAGCTCTATGAAACAAATACCAAGGCACGTAAGATACAGTTGAAGAATGAACTTCATACTGTGGAGAAAAAGAGCATGTCTGTGAATGACTATGCGTTAAAGATAAAGGGTATTGTGGAATCCCTTGCATCTATTGGTGTGTCAGTAGATGATGATGACAAGGTGGAAGTCTGTTTACGTGGTCTCGGGCCACAATACAAGGCGTTCAAGACGTCTATCCAGACTCGGGAAAACATTCCCAACTTTACAGATTTGGTGTCTATGCTGATTATCGAAGAGAAGAGCTTAGGTGAAGACCAACAGTCTTCACAAAGTAAAAACAGTTCAGAGCAACAGGCCTTCTACACGAGTTCAGGAAGAGGACGAGGTAGAGGAGGCCGTGGACGCGGTCAAGGAGGTGGCCGAACAGGTAATCAGAATTATGGTCAGCAGCAGCAGCAGCAGCAACAACAGTCCCAAAATCAACAACAACAACACGCAGGTGGAAGAGGCAAATTCAGAGGCAGGGGGAGTCAAAGAGGCCGTGGAAATTGGCAAAGGCAATATAATGATGCACGTGAATGCTATTATTGTGGTAAGCCTGGACATGTGCAGTCAGAATGTTATAAGAAGCAGGCTGACATGCAAAATGGGAAAGTGCAGCAAAACAACTATGCATCCTCAAGCAGAAATAATGAGGATAATGAAAGGTTGTTTGTTATGCAGCATGTCGTGAATGCCATGTCTGAAAATGTTGATGCAGCACAAAAAGATAATGTGTGGTATGTGGATTCAGGCGCTTCGAACCACATGACGAGTCATGGAGAGTGGTTCAAGGAGATGAAAAACCCGGAAAGACCAGGTTTTGTGGAAACAGGGGATGACACTGCTCATCCAATTGCCCACGTTGGAGATGTGCCATTATCTATGCAGGATGGCAAAGTGAAGTACCTTGCAGATGTACTTCATGTACCGAACATAACAAAGAATCTGGTTTCAGTTGGCCAGATGATTGAGCAGGGTTTGCAGGTTCGGTTTAACCCTGATGGATGTTATGTTGAAGATTTCAAAGACAAGTGCAGGTTGGTTGCAAAAGGCAACAGAGTGGGCAGAATGTTTACGTTGGATGTAGACATGCCTGAAATGAGTGCTGCAATGTTTGCAAATGGTTCAGGAGTTGTTGCAGACACAGACATATGGCATAAAAGGATTGGTCATGTGAATGTGCAGAGATTGAAGTCTATGCAGACAAAAGGAATTGTGACAGGGCTGCCAAAATTTAAAGTGGAAGGTATGCAGAAAATCTGTGAAGCATGCCAATTTGGGAAGCAAACAAAGCATGTGTTTCCACGTAACAGATATGTGAGCAGAAATGCACTAGATGTTGTGCATTCAGATGTATGGGGTCCTACGAAGACCGTGTCTATGGGAGGCTGCAGGTACTATGTCACTTTCATTGATGACCACACAAGGAAAGTGTGGGTATATTTCATGAAGGAGAAGAGTGAGGTGTTCACTCACTTTCAGAATTTCAGAGTTTTGGTTGAAAAGCAAACAGGAAAATATGTCAAGTGCCTAAGGTCAGATGGAGGGGGAGAATACTTCTCCAATGAGTTCTCTAAATTTTTGAAGAAGAATGGTATTCGGAGACAGTTCACATGCAGATACACTCCGCAGCAAAATGGAGTTGCTGAGCGGAAAAACAGGCACATTGCAGAGATTGCGCGAGCATTGATGGAAGAGAAGAATATGCCGCATTGCTATTGGGCTGAGGCTGTTTCTACAGCAGTATACATCATGAACAGGACTCCAACTGCAGCCATACATGATGTAACTCCAGAGGAGAGGTTTACTGGCAGAAAACCAGATTTGTCTCATCTGAAAGTCTTTGGATGCATTGCATATGTGCATGTGCCAGATGAGCTGAGAACTAAGCTGGATCCAAAAGCTGAAAAATGTGTGTTTATTGGATACTCCCTTGAGCAAAAGGGATACAGGTGTTATAACCCTACTACACGTGAGTTGAGGGTAAGCAGGGATGTCGTCTTTGATGAGATGAGCAGCTGGTATGCTGCTGAAAAAGAAGCTGTTGGGGCTGATTTGAGTGGAAGTGTGGTTGCACAGAATGCAGGTCAGCAATCACAGTCTTTGAGTGGACCAGGAGAGTCCTCATCTAGTGGGTCTGTTGATAGACCATGGAGTGGCAGGCTGCGTCATAATACCAGCCCCACAAATGTGATTACTACATCACGAAAAGGAAAAGAGAAAGTGGTTGAGCCCCTTGGTATGCCTGACATTTCTGCAGGGCATTCTCATGTTGATGGAGAGTCTAGTGGCTCAGATATGAGCCTTGATGAGGAGCTTGGGATCCCAGCTATGAGAACACCTGGTGTAAAGAAGGCTATGGAAGCCATGAATGAAAAGCTGCGAAGATCAGGGAGAGTGAAGAACCCTGTGCAGAGATTTACATATGACGGTTATGTGGCACATCACTATGCATATATGGCAAAGGTTGTGCAGGTTGTTGAGCCCACATGCATTGATGAGGCTGTTGGAAATGTGAATTGGGAGAAAGCTATGGATGAGGAGATGGATGCACTATATGGAAATGAAACTTGGGATTTAGTGCAATTGCCAGAAGGCAAGAAAGCCATTGGATGCAAGTGGGTGTACAAAGTTAAACATAACAGTGATGGAAGCATAAACAGGTACAAGGCTAGATTGGTAGCCAAAGGATATGCGCAGACATATGGGATTGATTATGAGGAAACTTTCAGCCCAGTTGCCAAGATGGCAACGGTGAGAGTTGTGATAGCAGTGGCTGCGTCAAAGCAATGGTCTTTACATCAGATGGATGTAAAGAATGCATTCTTGCATGGGGATTTGCAAGAAGAGGTGTATATGTTGCAGCCACCTGGTTATGAGGATGTGGGTCACCCCGAGCATGTTTGCAGGTTGAAGAAAGCCTTGTATGGCTTAAAGCAAGCACCAAGAGCATGGTCTGACAAGATTTCTGAATATCTTGTCACTATTGGCTTTCATGTAGCCAATGCAGATTTCTCGCTGTATGTGAGACATGGTGATAGAGGAGTTGTGCTTGTCGTCATCTATGTAGATGACTTGATCATTACAGGGGACCATGATGCAGAGATCTTCGATGTAAAGATCTTGCTTAGACAGAAGTTCGAGATGAAGGATCTGGGGGAGCTCAGATATTTCTTGGGCATTGAGGTGATTAGGTCACCACATGGTATTGGATTACTGCAGAGACAGTATGGCTTGGACATGTTGTCCAAGTATGGTATGACAGGCTGTAAGCCTATTTCTGTGCCATTGGATCAGAATGGCAAGTTGAGTGCAGACTCAGGAGAGATCTTGGAGGATCCTACTATGTACAGGAGCATAGTAGGAAGTTTGATCTACATGACGATCACCAGACCAGATTTGAGCTATGCTGTTGGGTTGGTGAGTCAGTTTATGCAGGTTCCACGGAAACCGCATTTGGATGCTGTGAGACGCATACTGAGGTATGTGAGGTCTACTTTGCATTGTGGACTATTCTATGAGACTGGGACAGAGATATGTGTACATGGGTACACAGATGCTGATTGGGCTGGTAGTATCTCAGACAGAAGATCTACCAGCGGATTCATGTTTTCTTTGGGGAGTGCTGCTGTGACTTGGAGCAGCAAGAAGCAACCTACGGTTGCTCTATCGAGTACGGAGGCCGAGTACAGAGGAGCTGCTATGGCAGCATGTGAGGTAGCTTGGTTGAGGAAGCTACTTGCAGATTTGGGTCTATCAGTGGATAGACAAGTTGTCATTTTCTGTGACAACATTAGCAGTATACAGTTGGCCAGGAACCCAGTCTTTCATGCTCGTACGAAGCACATAGAAGTCCATTACCACTTCGTCAGAGAGAAGGTCTTAGCAGGAGACCTTGACCTTGTTTATGTCAGCACAGAGGATCAGGTAGCTGACATCTTCACCAAAGCATTGGGTACAGAGAAGCTCCGCAGATTCAGGGCTTCACTTGGTGTACATGAGATGGAGTTGAGCTCGAGGGGGAGTGTTGAGATATCGAGCTCTAGTGAGGCGGTGGACACTGATGACCCGCCTGGGGGATAGGCCCCACACTTACACCACTGGCATGGTTGGTGAGATCTTGGGTGATATGCGGCCAGTGGGATGACAGGCTGTGTGACAGCCATTCTAGAGACTGGCATAGTTATAGCGCCAGCTCATTTAGTCGGGTTCACACTATAGAGAACCCGTGTATGTATTGGTTGAGTACCTTTCATATTATTGTGTACTCTTATCTTGTATATGGTGTGTTGAGTGTTGAGTAGAGAAGAAGAAGATTTTCAGCCTCTCACCTTGTGTGTTCTCTATTAGGGTTTTGTGAGTGTGTGTGTGTGCTTGCAAGAGCTCAAGCTCTCTTCCCCCCTGCATCTTTTCAAATAGATCCTTAGCCCTTTGTAAAAAAATATGAGAACTATACCATATCAGTATTATACTGTAATAATGATATTTTCTATTAACCTCTAAAAATCCTCTACAGTTTGAAGAGATTGGAGCTTCTCTCTCTGTTCAATCTTCCTTGGAGACTTCATCAACATACCAAACCAATTGATTGGTTGGGAGCCTCTACTGTGATCAAAGAGTCAAGTAATTTAAGAGGTAAAGTGTGGATTATTGTCTTCTTTTTCTTAAATCTCCAAATGTTTCTCTTCTCAACCCCTCTCAAGCTTGAGAAGCATTAATTTGAATGGCTTTTGAATACTATTGAAGTTCTTTAATGTATTGTAATGAAGAAATACATAAATTTTCATTTATGATTAATTTATAATGGTTTTTAAGTATTTCTCTCTCTCTCTCTCTCTCTCTCTCTCTCTCTCTCTCTCTCTCTCCCCCCCAAAGAATGGTCATTCCTATGACCGATTCTCAATTCAAATGAAGCTTCTCATGAAGCATTTCTCTAATCTAAAAGTAATTTCTATGCTTGTCTAATTGGAGGCCAAAATAATGGCTTTTAATAATTTTATGCTATTAAAGCTATGGTAAAATTAAGAATCAATCCATAATTGGATAATGATCCAATTAGTGGTTATTCTAATCATAGGGATATTACTAAACTTTATGCTTTCAAATTATTTGAGAATTATCAGTAATAGTAGCAACAGAGCTATAGCAAAATTTGTCAAAAAATTAACACATAAATCATTTTCATCCATAATATGAAAAGAGGACTTCCTACCATATTCTAGGATTAATCATCCTAGATTAATTGAATGATTCTCATTATAATCATGAAAATTTTGATTTTTATGTTTATACATAAAAAGTTAATTAAAAAAAAGAGAAATTTCTAGTAATCCATTTTATGTTAAAAGAGTAATCCCCAATGACAATGGAAATCCATGTATTCCAATGAAGTAAGAGAAAAATTAGGATGCTAAAATAATTTATATTTTACTTAAAAATTAAAGAAGGATTCTACTTAAATTTATCTTTTTGTATAGATAAGTTAAATGATGAAAGAGGAATTTCCACCATATTGGAATTCAAATATTTAAATGAGGAAAGTGTAACTTTTAGCATATTGAAAATATTGGGTATTTTATCTAAATTCAAAGATGAATTTTAGATAAATTTATTTTTATCTAGGAGAAATATTTAAATGTTAAAAGAGGAGTTCCTATGACATTTGGAAATTCCATCATTGAGATGGGAAAAGAGAAATTCCTAGCATATTGGAATTAATGAGTATTTTAATTAAATTCAAAGATAAAATTTAGATAAATTTATTTTATCTATGAGAAATATTTAAATGTTAAAAGAGGAATTTCTATGACATTTGGAATTCCATCATTTAGATGGGAAAAGAGAAATTCCTAGCATATTGAAATAATGGATATTTTATTTTAGATGAATTTATTTTATGAGAAATAATTGACCGAAAAAGAGGAATTCCCATGACATTGGAATGCAAATAATCAAATGCAAAAAGAGGAATTCCCATGGTATTTGAGATCCAAGAAATTAAATGGGAAGAAGAGGAAATTTTAGTATGTGGATATAGGATGTGGAAGAATGAATGTGTATGTGTATGGGGAAGAATGGATGTGGATGTATGGATGTGGATGTGTATGTGGATGTATGGATGTGGATGTGTATGTGGAAGAATGAATTTAGATGTGTATGGGGAAGAATGGATGTGGATGTATGGATGTGGATGTGTATGTGGAAGAATGGATGTGGATGTGGATGTATGGATGTATGGATGTTGATTTGGAAGAATGAATGTGGATGTGTATGGGGAAGAATGGATGTGGATGTGTACGTGGAAGAATGGATGTGGATGTGGATGTATGGATGTGGATGTGTATGTGGATATATGGATGTGGATGTGTATGTGGAAGAATGAATGTGGATGTGTATGGGGAAGAATGGATGTGGATGTATGGATGTGGAAGAATGAATGTGGATGTGTATGTGGAAGAATGGATGTGGATGAATGGATGTGGATATGTATGTTGAAGAATGGATGTGGATGTGTATGTGAAAGAATGGATGTGGATGTGCATGTGAGAGGATGTGACGTCAATGTGAGTAAATGGATGAGATGTAATGTGATGTGAATCAGGATGTAAATGGATGAGATGTGATGTCATGTGAATTAGGATGTGAATGAATGATATGTGATGTGAATGGATGAGATGTCATGTCATGTGAATTAGGATGTGAATGAATGATAGGGGATGTGAATGGATGAGATGTGATGTCATGTGAATCGGGATGTGAATGAATGAGATGTGATGTGAAATGGATGTGATGTAAATTGGGATAGATGTGAATGGATGATATGTGATGTGAATGAATGTGATGTGAATCGGGATAGATAGGTATGAATGGATAAGATGTGAATGAATGTGATGTGAATGAATGTGATGTGATGAGATGTGAATATGGGTAGATGCGAGTGGATGTGATGTGATGAGATGTGAATATGGGTAGATGCGAGTGGATGAGATCTGATGAGGAGGAAAGATGCGATGAGATGGAAAATGATGTGATTGGATGAGAATGGGAATACATATGAAATGGATGTGAATTAAGTAATGTGGAACAATGTGGAAAGACAAGAGTTCGTTATAGAAACTGTATTTATGACCTATTTTTAAATGACTTTTTTATGTCAAGAATGCTGGGGAAGCATTTTGTCCGTCTTGTGATTAAGGTCGTGGAGACCTAATTGATAAAGTTGCAACAGCTGATGGAGAGTCAACGGAGGACAAGTCAACGGAGGACGTCTCGCGTAGCAAGGTCGACCGAGGTCTTGACCAGCCTCGGTTCGATTTAAATGGTGAGCTTCCGATGATACGGTGGATGAGGGACCAAGGAAGCAGCCTATGAGTGAAGTGCTGGGTGACTTGCGAAGGATCCTAGAGGGTGTTTACCATACGATGCTCGGGCTCTGGGCCGCCGAAGATACCCAGACGTGCGCCGTGGAAGATATTGGAACAAGAACTAAGAGCTGTTTTTTGAAACCGGGCATGGATCTGGTTGATTGACCTTGCTGGTCCTCAATGGATGAGTCCATGGCTCTTTTATATGGATCTGTTAGATGATCTTGTTGATCTTCAACAACGGAGATTCCATCTTGATTTTATAAGTGAATATATTGTCGGGTACTATGAGCTAGGAACTATCGAAAAGGCCCCTGAGTGGACAGGTGGTGAGCGTTCTGGTTGCCAATGATGCCATAGATACACCCATGAAGGAATGATTGGAAATAAGGATTCAACCGGAGATTTTGAGGATTATGATCAGTGACACTATGGTTTCATTAAATGATTGTTTTAAAGATAACTAAATCTGTTGATTGATGAGAAACTCTTCGATTTTGTCTGTAACACGGGAGCTACTGAAGACTTTCACATTATTGCAGAGATGTTCAATAAGCCTTTGCAAGTAGAGTCCATTTTTCATCAGCATGCAGAGTACCTATCGAAACATAGGGAAGATTTCGAAAAATCAATATCCAAAGGAAGGTTGCTGGTAAACAATCAAGCTTATGTGCACTTGCTGGTGGATTGTGCACTAAGCAAGAAGGCAAACAGTTTTCTATACAAGACGTACCAGGAACTACTATCGTCCTACAAGCCTTCTTGGTGTACCTTGCACTTAAGTTGTTGCAAGCTGTTATATGAGTCATTTGGATTCCTCTGCTATTGCAGTGCCTCTATAAAGACCTTCCTGAAATGGGTGAAGAACTATTGTATGAAGGTACCATCCAAGATGAAATTCCCCTAGAAGATAGATTACCCTCTGAGGAGGCAGAACTTGAGGAAGATATTGAGTTAGTACAGGAGGAAGAGTATTCAAAGTCGATGGATATTGTTGCTCTAAAGACATCAACAATACAGAGACCACTGGATGTAGATCTCTTCAAAGTGGACTAGTGTGGTCTAGTATTGCCAGTGTTGCCAGAATTCGTTATTGATAACAATCGTTATGTACTGTTGGCTGACATTCAGAATATTTTCAGCCTGAGGGAAGATTTTGCTTTATCTGCTATTTGCCAATTTTCTGGAAGAGGGTAGTGGTTTTGTCTCGGAAGATGATGCAGATGACTTGGCATTGGAGGAAAGTGATAATAGTAAAGAGTGTCTCAGTATTTGTTTGGGCAAAGCACATAAATTCAAAGATGATGGATTTGTGCCAGATGATAAAACCTTCATAGAGCTGTAGGCCAAATATGGCTTTGATAAGTTGAATGACTCCACAAAGGAGTTTATGAACAAAGTAGGAGAAGATACTAAAAGTTCTATTAACCTTTGGCAAGACCAACGGTTCGTGAGATAGATGAGACTCAAGTTCTCTCTCTCTCTCTCTCTCTCTCTCTCTTTTTGTATGTGTGTGTTGTGTGTGTGTGTGTGTGTGTGTGTGTGTGTGTGAATTTGATATGTAGACTTATGTTTCCTTAATTATTTTGTTTTGCAGAGTACATTTGAAGTCAAAGACAAATTCTTGCAACGGCATAAAAGGGAGTATTGTGGCTTACGAGATGCAGCTCTCTCTCACTATTGTTTAAGGCAAAGATTATAGTCTACCACAATGCCATGAGCTAGGAAGGGAAAGTTACAAATTTTGTATTCAAGACATTGTCCTTGTTTCTAGGTGCAATGATTATTCCTAAGAGTTATGAGAAGATTATTTTGATAGAGAAGTCTACTGCCTTAGAAATTTTTGGATGCGACCCTAGTTATGACGGCAACCGAAGGGGTTACTTTCATACATATGTTGCAGTAGCATTGTCTCTAGGCATAGAGAACCCAGAGGAACTAGAAGAGTATGGTAAACACCATTTGCTAAGGTATAAACGATGAAAGCCAGATTCACTGGAATTGCCAAAGTCATTAGAATGGAAAGGTACATTGTAAAAGACTTATATGTTACATCTATATGTCCAATTATGATTACTAAAAATCTTTTGTTCTCTCCATTTGTTTTGTGCTTCTATGGCATTTGAGTTTTTAAATGCTTTGGAATGCTTCAATATCTTCCTTTCCGTATGTCTGACTGTCTACATCAATATGGATGACCTCAAGGTTTCTTTTTTATGTAGTTGTTGTTGCAATATCCTTCTATAGAACCATTGGAACACTTCTTGTAGGTGGTTTGCCTTACTTTTTCAACCACCATGTTGTGTGTGCCTGAAATATGCATTTCGGGCCATATAGTGTGATTTCTCGAGTCCTTGTGTGTTCCAAATGCTAGGATCTCCGTAAGTAAGGCATGTGGTTGTAGAGAATATATACATAAGAAAACATACAATGCAAGTTAGTATCGATGGCTAGGAAACAAGAGTAAGCTAAAAACATACCATGTAGTGTGTAATGTTGGTGTGAGTCCAAGCAGCTCTGAATGCTTTTTTGAACGCTTGTAAGTTGTCTTAAAGCTCTTTTTGTCTTGCTAGGAGTAGTTGACTTTCTCACACATTTGGAATAGAGTATCAACTGAATGCCAAACATCTGCTTTGACATTCCTTGAAGCACCTTCATGGTCTTTCACTGCATATGAAGCTTTTTCCACTATTGTTATTCGATTCAACTTGTGTAGGTTGTTGTATATTGCTTTCCTAACTTTGTCAGTTTGTGTTGCTGATTATTCATTGGCTTGGAAAGAAATCTTCTTGCCTTAACACCTCCAATGGAGGGCTTCATTGGAATTTCCTTTTCATTTGATGACTTTTTAGTGTCCTTGAGAATCTGGACATTACCTCCATATGTAGTCCAATTTTTGATAGCACCTTCTCCAATGCACTGATGGCTTCTTTTCTCTCTGCTACATTCTTGATCTTCCAAGTAAAAGCAATGTGGAGATATACCAGTTTCTCTATGATATGACACAAAGCATGAAGCATGCATATATGCACATTGGAAAGAGGAATCTCAAACACTGGTTTAAAGTTCTCATCCAAAATTTGTCTGCTGCGTGGTCGTCTCCACCACTTAGAGTCCATCACCCTTGCGGAGTCCATGCAGTAAAGGCATGGAGACTTTGCATTGTCCCCTTTGCTGCAATTAAATAAGCACTTGAGATTCTTCAAATCACCCGCAAGATGCCATTGGACTTGAAGAAATTCCCCCCTTTTCTCTACATGGAGCATCTTGTTTGCATTCATCTGTTCTTTGATGAGATTGGGGATATGTGTCTGATGAAATACCCAAAACAAGGATTCATGGTCCTCTTTTTTGACCTCAAATAAACCTAGCCACCAGATGTTCGTCTCTCGGACTGCACACTAAAATACTTTGAATCATTCCTACTGCAATTACAAAGAGCCCTATTCATAAGTGTTATTGTGCCCTTTCCGTCTTTTTCTCGTTGATAATCTCACACTCATCAAGCTTGATGACAAATTGAAGTACACCTCCTACCTCCTCAAATGTAATGTCATATAACTCCACCATTCTCTTTTGTAAGATCTCCAAGTCCATGAATATATTGTTGTGTTCATTGTAGAATATGCTGCCACCTTCTACCTTAAACTCTCCTCTACAATGTGGTATGAGGGACCAACATAGTGAAGTTGTTCTGTGTTTAATTCCTCCCTATGTCTCCAAAATTTTGTAGGTGTTGGAAGTAGCTTTGCTTTAATTCCAAGGAGGGATGACATTGACTTCTGGATAGCACTATAACCCTTACGACTAACTCCACTTGAATCCATGGCATATTGAATATCTGCAGCTGAAACTGTATTGTTGGTTACAAAATCATTAACTATATCTCATTGAACCACCCTGAACTTCTTCTCTTTTATCATTTCTCTTGCCATTCTTAATGTCATGAATGGTTTTAGTTTCTTTGCTAGATTGAGATTGGGATTAATATTCTCTTTGTCAAGATGTATGACAACCCTACAAATACAACACTACTCATTACTAACGTAGTGAACATGTAAATCCCAAAGAAGCCCAGCAAATAAAATAATATTAATTGATAACACAAAAGACATGTGAATGGGAATGCATTCAGTGCAATCTTACCTTATGGCTTGGATTCTCTTCTTCAGGCCTCCAGAACTGAGCCTCGAATTCTTGACGTTTTGAGCTTTCTTTTTCGTATTATGTGCCGTCCAATGATTGTGTCTTTTTCTCTATATTTGCGGAGGTCACTTCTTAGTTTATTGATTTGACATTCTTGTTCTTCCAATCTAACTTTCTGTGTCTTGCATTCACCAGACAAGCCAAGAAGCTCATTTGCTAAGTGTTGTGAATAATGCCTTTCTCTTTCTTGTATATGTAAGAAATTGACTTGCAATATCCTAGTAAGCCTGTGGCACCATTGAAAGATCCCTGCCCCCTCCGCGCAATGGATTTGGGGATGCTAGCAGCGGAAGTAGAACTCCTTGCACAGTGTAGGGTCCCTCACTCGGGGCCTCGCCCACGGATATCTGGACAAGAGACTAATCCCTCAGTTCTTCCAAAATCAAACCAAGAAAAACTTCCCTCGCCCAGAAAGCACGGGCGATTCCTCCAAGATATTTTTACTCTAACGTAGTCAGGGTCATTACTGACCAAACTGATCCGACCAAACCTGTGAGTCTCTTGGTCAGATCAAGGAAGAAACTTGCACTTGGATCATAGAAACCAACGCTTTTTTTCCCATCAAGAGGCATAGCCGTTGATTCTTTTTCCATAGAACAATTACTATCCGGGATTTACTTCATCTATCGTACTATAACAAAATTGAGTCTTATTTTATGGATCCATCAGTCCAGCCTATCCATCCAGCCCCATGGGTTAGCCAATCGCCCAACCATTGTAGTGATGGGATCCAATTAAGAATTTGGTTAGGTTTTGTCGTGGGTACCAGGGAAAAGAGTTCCCAAGCCCGTCAGTCACACCACCTACACACCCCCAGTATGAAAATGCCTTTTTCATAGATTTAGTTATCTTTAAAACAATTATATGATGAAACCATAGTGTCACTAATCATAATCCTCAAAATCTCTAGTTGAATCCTTATTTCCAATCATTCCTTCATTGGTGTATCTATGCCATCATTGGCAACTAGAACGCTCACCACCTATCCACTCAGGGGCCTTTTCGATAGTTCCTAACTCATAGTACCCGACAATATATTCACTTATAAACATCAAGATGGAATCTCCATTGAAGATCAGCAAGATCAACCAACAGATCCATATAAAAGAGCCATGGACTCATCCGTTGAGGACCAACAAGGTCAATCAACCAAATCCATGCCCGGTTTCAGAAAACAACTCTTACTCCTTGTTCCAATATCTTCCATGATGCACGTGTGGGTATCTTTGGTAACCCAGAGCCCGAGCACCTTATGGTTAGCACCCTCTAGGATCCTTCGCAAGTCACCTAGCGCTTCACTCATAGGCCGCTTCCTTGGTCCCTCATCCACCGTACCGGAAGCTCACTATTTAGATCGAACCGAGGCTGGTTAAGACCTCGACCGACCTTGCTATGCGAGACATCCTCCGTTGACTCTCCATCTCAGCTGTTGCAACTTTATCAGTTAGGTCTCCACGACCTTAATCACAAGATGGTCAAAATGCTTCCCCAGTATTCTTGACATAAAATAGCCATTTAAAAATATTTCATAAATATAGTTTCTATAAGGAACTCTCGTCTTTCACATTGTTCCACATCCGTCCACATTACTTAATCCATATCCAATTCATATGTATACCCATTCTCATCCAATCACATCATTTTCCATATCATCACAACTTTCCTCATTTATACCCATTCTCATCCAATCACATCATTTTCCATATCATCACATCTTTCCTCATTTATTCTCATCACATCTCATCCACTCGCATCAACCCATATTCACATCCCATCACACCTCATTCATTTCACATCTATCTCAATTTACATCACATCTCATTCATTCACATCCCGATTCACATCACATTACATCTCATCCATTTACTCACATCGACATCACATCCTCTCACATGCACATCCACATCCATTCTTCCACATGCACATCCACATCCACATACACATCCACATCCATACTTCCACATACACATCCACATTCATACATCCACATACACATCCACATCCATACATCCACATTCATTCTTCTACATCCACATTCATTCTTCCACATACACATCTATTCTTCCACATGCACATACACATCCACATCCACATCCATGTACTTCCCATCTCACCCTTTCACATACCCTCTCATCTCATTATTCGCATCTACATCCATTTCATTACATTACATCTTATCACATCCTATTTTCATCTTATCACATTCATTCACATCCTATCGCATCCCATACACATCTTATCACATCCATTCACATCCTATCACATCCCATACATATCTTATCATATCCATTCACATCCTATCACATCCCATACACACCTTATCACATCCATTCAGATCCTATCACATCCCATACACATCTTATCACATCCATTCACATGCTTTTTTCTAGGTTGATCTCGATAATGAGACTTTTTCTAAATTTCTACCAATTGTTTGGCCTAAATCAAGGGTTCTTTTTCTCGACGACTATTTCCATATTCCTTCTCAATTTCTCAATTGAATTATATTCAATATTCCTCTTTTGAATAAAAGAATTCATGGGATTTGTAGTAGAAATCAATTCTACCCATATTTCCACTTTTTGGTAAATAATCATAAATTGAATTATACTAAAATTTTCTCTTCTTCCCATTTAATTTCTTGGATCTCAATTACCATGGGAATTCCTCTTTTTGTATTTGATTATTTACATTCCAATGTTATGGGAATTCCTCTTTTTTTTGTCAATTATTTCTCATAAAATAAATTTATATAAAATAAAATATCCATTATTTCAATATGCTAGGAATTTCTCTTTTTCCATCTAAAAATGATTCAATTCCAAATGTCATAGGAATTCCTCTTTTAACATTTAAATATTTCTCATAGATAAATAAATTTATCTAAAATTCATCTTTTGAATTTAAATGAATTATCCAATAATTCCAATATTCTAGGAATTTCTCTTTTCCCATCTAAATGATAGAATTCCAAATGTCATAGGAATTCCTCTTTCAACATTTAAATATTTCTCATAGATAAAATAAATTTATCTAAAATTTATCTTTTGAATTTAAATAAATTATCCAATAATTTCAATATGCTAGGAATTTCTCTTTTCCCACCTAAATGATGGAATTCCAAATGTCATAGGAATTCCTCTTTTAACATTTAAATATTTCTCATAGATAAAATAAATTTATCTAAAATTTATCTTTGGATTTAATTAAAATACTCATTAATTCCAATATGATAGGAATTTCTCTTTTCCCATCTCAATGATGGAATTCCAAATGTCATAGAATTCCTCGTTTAACATTAAAAATGAATTATGAGAAATTTCTCTTTTGCTAATTACTATTTATGCATAAACATAAAAATTAAATTTTCCATGATTATAATGAGAATCATTCAATTAATCTAGGATGATTAATCCTAAAATATGGTAGGAAGTCCTCTTTTCATAATATAAATGAAAATGATTTATGTGTTTATTTTTCAAAAATTTTACCATAGCTCCGCTGCTATTATTGATAATTCTCAAATAATTTGAAAGCATAAAGTTTAGTAATATCCCTATGATTAGAATAACCACTAATTGGATCATTATCCAATTATGGATTGATTCTTAATTTTATCCTAAATTTAATAGCATAAAAGTATTAAAAAGCCATTATTTTGGCCTCCAATTAGACAAGCATAGAAATTACTTTTAGATTAGAGAAATGCTTCATGAGAAGCTTCATTCGAATTGAGAATAGGTCATAGGAATGACCATTCTTTGGGGGAGAGAGAGAACTGCTTAAAAATCATTATAAATTAAGCATAAGTAGAAATTTATGTATTTCTTCATTACAATATATTAAAGAACTTCAATAGTATTCAAAAACCATTCAAATTAATGCTTCTCAAGCTTGAGAGGGGTTGAGAAGAGAAACTTTTGGAGATTTAAGAAAAAGAAAATAATAATCTACACTTTACCTCCTAAATAACTTGATTCTTTGATCACAGTAGAGGCCCCCAACTAATCAATTGGTTTGGTATGCCAAGGAAGATTGAAGAGAGAGAGAGAGAGAAGCTCCAATCTCTTCAATTTGTAGAGGATTTTTAGAGGATAATAGAAAATATTATTATTTCAATAAAATACTGTCATGGTATAGTTCTCATATTTTTTTACAAAGGGCTAAAGATCTATTTATAGGTGAGGGAGGCCTCTAACCAAGTCCAACTAGTTTATAGAATTTTCCAGGTTGAGTTTGGCTGAATTTGGACAAGATTTGGACCTAGTTTGGCTCCCTTTTGATTTGGTTTGATCTAGGAGAGAGGAGAGATAAAAATATCACAATATTTTTTAGTTTAAAACTCCACCACACATGTGAATATAGGCACCTCCTTGAAGAGCTCCCTTCTCCTTACCAAGGTGTCAAAATTGAATCATTATATCCAAAATATCTCATTTTTTAAAGTAATACTCATAGTTTTTTACTAATAAACCTTGTCCTTAGTCAACTCTTCATCTTATGTGAGCATTTACTCATTTTTTGGGGGTTTTTCTTTTATAAATTGGATTTATCTCCTCCCCACACTTGGATTGATCCAATTGGTCCATAGGAACCTTACTTGGACCATCTTCCAAAAATTTCTAAAAATCTAGACCCTTAGGCTAAGGTCCTTTATACTTCTTTTCAATGAATTTTAATTGCACATTGGAAAGTTTTTTTTGAATTTCTATTTCAAGGGAAACCATTTTAGACACTAGGAGGATTTTTATATCCAAAAATATCTCAATTCTGGATTACCTCTCTCTAGACCTTTTCTCTCTAGGTCAAAACAGGGTAAAACAGAATCTTTCTTTTATTTCAAAGAGGGTAATAATTACAAGATCAGAAGGGGAGGTTCTTACACCTGTACACCTGTACACCTCAAAAGCTGGAGGGAGAAATCTTACAGCCATCACCTGCAAAACGTAAGAGAGTTGTGGGATTTAAAAAGGGAGGATGTGAAGCAGTACAGGGGTCAATAGGATAGATGGAGCCATCACACCAAAGGTCTATGTGTTGCTTCCTCGACAACCTCATATGATCTTTAACATCTGATGAGAGCAATAATTGTCCACTTCTGCATTTTTGAATGGGTGCATACGCACTATCTAGATCAATGTGCAGATATTACTTTCTCTTAATGATTTCATGATTAGACTCTTCAATAGAATGAGTGTGTACATGGTTTTTCTTTATTGGAGTGTTCTAGGAATGAGTAAGTATACTATATGATGCAATGTGAAAGAATAGGACTGGTTATGGTGAGAGAAGGCTTGTATTTGTCTTTTGAAATTGGAGATGAAGGTTCTAATTCCCTCCAAACTGTCTTCTATGCAATAATATCCTCCTCACACCAAAGGTCTATGTGTTGCTTCCTCGACAACCTCATATGATCTTTAACATCTGATGAGAGCAATAATTGTCCACTTCTGCATTTTTGAATGGGTGCATACGCACTATCTAGATCAATGTGCAGATATTACTTTCTCTTAATGATTTCATGATTGGACTCTTCAATAGAATGAGTGTGTACATGGTTGTTCTTTATTGGAGTGTTCTAGGAATGAGTAAGTATACTATATGATGCAAAGTGAAAGAATAGGACTGGTTATGGTGAGAGAAGGCTTGTATTTGTCTTTTAAAATTGGAGATGAAGGTTCTAATTCCCTCCAAACTGTCTTCTATGCAATAATATCCTCCTAAACTAACCTTATTCTTGCAGTTTCAAATGTATCATTTCAAAGAAGGTTCCAACGAACTTTAAGATGCCCCCTTGGGAGAAAGTTTACCTCTCTAGCTCAGAGACTACACTTTTATGACTTTTATATTCTCTTTATTTTAATATTTCAAGATTAGAGAAAATAAGAATCGACCATTTTCTTACAAGGCCCTATGAATGACCTCCAAAATGTCCCAATGCTACTATCTTACTCTTTGGAATAAAGCGGCTAAGAAGTCTATAGATATGGCAGGAAAGTCTGAAATCTCGAGGCGTGGGGTGATACAGAATAACACCATGAATCACTTTTAGCCTCATTAGGATCATGGTGGCCAATGAGATATTCTCCCTCAGCATCACGTGCTAGGGCCGCAAAAGAGGCGTGGACATACTGCCCTGCAAACCACTTGTGTTGCCGTCTCTCCACTGGGTCTGGGAAATATAAATCCTTGAAATGGCTTGCGAGTCTGGCTCGGCTCGTTTGAGTCGTAGCAGAAGAGACGAAATGCTCAAAGGCGAAAGCAGTCATATCCTGTGACTAGGTGAGATCGAGAATACCAGATAAGCATGGAACTTCCATCTATAAAACCAAATTCTTTGATTAAAAATCTTCATTAATGAAGCTTAAGGAATGAAAATACAATACGTAAATGCTCTTTCTAAGATTTTATTATAAATTTATGATAAGAATTTATTTTTTTTATTAGTTTTCAACAAAGATCTGATACGAGCTATGAGACCCCTCCCCCTTCGCGGTGCTGGCGATAGTACTATACGACTAAGAATATTCTTTCCACCAATTTGATTATCAACATTAAAATACCCTAATTTTCTATCATATTTTTAGTACTATACGACTATATGTAGTACCCTATAGTCATATAGTAAGTACTCATATAGTACTAATTAGTATATATAATACCCTCATAGAACTAAGTAGTGCTATAAGAGTACTAATACATAGTTATAAGATTCCTCCTTCCAGCTTTTGAGGTTTAAAGAAGCAAGAACCTCCCCTTCTGTTCTTGAAATTATTCCCTCTCTAGAATAAAAGAAAGATCTTGTTTTACCCTGTTTTGACATGGAGAGAGAAAATGTCTAGAGAGAGATAATCCAAAATTGAGATATTTTTGGATATAAAAAATCCTCCTAGTGTCTAAAATGGTTTCCCTTGAAATAGAATTTCAAAAAGGACTTTCCAATGTGCATTTGGAATTAATTGAAAATGTGTATAAAGGACCTCAGCCTAAGGGTCAAGATTTTCAAAAAATTTTGGATTATGTTCCAATTAAGGTTCCTATGGACCAATTGGATTAATCCAAGTGTGGGATATTACTAAAAAAAAAGAGATATTTTGGTATAATGATATATTTTTGACACCTTGGTAGTAAGGAGGGGGGAGACTTTAAGGAGGTGCCTATTTCACACATGTGGTGGAGTTTTTAATTCAATAAAATTGTGATACTTTTATCTCTCCTCTCTCCTGGATCAAACCAAATCAAGAAGGGATCCAAATTGATCCAAATCTTGTCCAAATTGTGATATTTTTATCTCTCCTAGATCAAACAAAATAAAAAAGGGATCCAAATTGATCCAAATCTTGTCCAAATTCAGGCAAACTGAAGGTGGAAAATTCTAGAACTTAGTTGGACTCAGTTAGAGGCCTCCCTCGCCTATAAATAGATCCTCATTGTTTTGTATTCTCATCTGTGAACTATACCATGCCAGTATTACATTAAAATACTGATATTTTTTATTATCCTTTAAAAATCCTCTACATTTTGGAGAGATTGGAGCTTCTCTCTCTCTTTAATCTTCCTTGGAGCTTTCCTCTCAACACACTAACCAATTGATTGGTTGGGGGCTTCTTCTAAGATAGAGAAGAAAGCAAAAACAAGAGGTAAAGTGCAATTTTATGGTTTTTCTCTACTATTCTCAATGTTTTCACTTCTCAATCTCTCTCAAGCTTGAGAAGTTTCTAATTTAAGTTTTTATAATGCAAATCAAGATTTCTTAAGAGTTGTAATGAATAATTAAGAAAAGTTTACATTTATGCTTAATTTAGGATGCTTTTTATGTTCATCTCTCTCTCCCCAAAAGAATGGTCATTCCTATGACCAATTCTCTATTCAAATGATTCTTCTCATTGATAAATTCTCAATTCACAAACCAAACTCTAGGCGAAGCTAAAGGTTAAGAAAGTGGCTTTTTATACTTTTATGCTTCTAAAATTATGATAATCTTATGATTTAAATCCATAAATTGGATTTAAGTTTAGAAGATAGTTATACTATTATAATTGTATTACTAGGTTTATTCTTTTCAAAAATATTAAAAATTATCAGTAATAGCAGTGGAGCTATGGCAAATTTTTGAAGAAATTGATACATAATTCATTCTTATGCATAACATGAAAAGAGGACTTCCTACCATATTCTAGGATCGGTCATCCTATGCTAAAAGAATGATTTTCATCACATTCAATGGATAACTAATTTTTAAGGTTTATGCATAATTAAATAATTAAGAACAAGGAAAATTGTGGTAATTTTATTTAAATGATAAAAGAGAAATTCCCATGACATTTGAAATTCAATCATTTAAATGGAAAAAATGAATTCTTAGCATATTGAGTTAATGGATATTTTTATTAAAATTGAAAGAGAAATTTTAGATAAATTTATTTTATGCATGAGAAATATTTAAATGATAAAAGAGTCCTTGTTCGATGGAAAAGAATCAACAGCTGTGCCTCTCGAAGAGGAAAATACAGTTGGTCTCTATGATCCAAGTGCAAGTCTTTTCCTCGATCTGACCATGTGACTTACGGGCTCGATCGGATCAGTTTGGTTAGTGATGACCTTGACTACGTTATAATAAAAATATCCTAGAGGAATCGCCCGTACTTTCTGGGCGAGGAAAGTTTTTCCAAGTTCGGTTTTGGAAAAACCGAGGGATTAATCTCTTGTCCAGATATCCGTGGTGGGCGAGGCCCAAGTGAGAGGCTCTGCCCTGCGCAAGAAGTGCTACTTCCGCTACTAGTAACCCCAAATTTGTTACGTGGAGGGGGCAGGGAACTTTCAGCTGGTATCAGAGTGAATTGGCTAAAGTGGAACAACCGAGAAGCTAGAAATATCAAAAATTTATGAAGTACCAGTAAAAGATTGTAATTGTGTGATGAAATTCATACAAATTGATATTTAGAATGAAGATTCATAAATAGGTAATTAGGTCTTCAAATGGAAGTACCACCATTGTATGGAGTCCCTGACTTGCTTGAGGCCTAGACATGATGGTATTTACCTTATAATTCCAAGGACCGTGATGACTACCCGTATATACCGAGGGTATAACTACAGCTCTTTACTGGCAGTATATACGAGTAAATCTAAAACCTTGAAATTATAAGCAAAAATGCTATCCAGATGATGAATTCGAATGATGATTGATATGATTTTAAAATTCTGGTTGAGAATTGATGAGTTGATTTGGATTCTGATTGAAAGATGATGATTCTTGAATTCTAGTTGAAAGAAGATAAGTTGAACAAAACCACAGTGAGGATGAATGGGACGAATCCCAGTAATGATGTTAATAACTGGAATGGTGATAAAGACTTCAGCAAATCACTATGAGATTAGTGGATTGTGCTGACATATTCTTGAATGAATTGTTATCTAATAATGAGTTCTATATATTCTTCTTGTAGAAGGGATCTTTATCTCAGGATTCTGTTGGGTTGACCACACTGTAAGGAACCCCAGAATCAGTTGGATCTTAAGGCCCGAAAGAGTTGTCCTCCAGCTGCGAGATGAGGACATCTCGTATTTTTAAGTGGGGTAGGATGTAAGATTCCTCCCTCCAGTTTTTGAGGTGTAAAGAAGTAAGAACCTCCCCTTCTGTTCTTGAAATTATTCCCCTCTCAAGAATAAAAGAAAGATCTTGTTTTACCCTGTTTTGACCTGGAGAGAGAAAATGTCTAGAGAGAGGTAATCCAAAATTGAGATATTTTTGGATATAAAAATCCTCCTAGTGTCTAAAATGGTTTTCCTTGAAACATAATTTCAAAAAGAACTTTCCAATGTGCATTTGGAATTAATTGAAAATGTGTATAAAGGACCTTAGCCTAAGGGTTAAGATTTTCAAAAATTTCTGGATTATGGTCCAATTAAGGTTCCTATGGACCAATTGGATTAATCCAAGTGTGGGGATGAGATAAAGCCAAAAAATAAAAGAAAATACCCAAAAACGAGTAAATGCTCACATAAGATGAAGAGTTGAACGAGTACAAGGTTTATTAGTTAGAAACTATGAGATATTACTTAAAAAATGAGATATTTTGGTATAATGGTACATTTTTGACACCTTGGTAAAAAGGAGGGGGGAGACTTTAAGGAGGCGCCTATTTCACACATGTGGTGGAGTTTTTAATTCAATAAAATTGTGATATTTTTATCTCTCCTCTCTCCTAGATCAAACCAAATAAAAAAGGGAGCCAAAGTGATCCAAATCTTGTCCAAATTTAGCCAACTGAAGCTAGAAAATTCTAGAACTTAATTGGACTCAGTTAGAGGCCTCCCTCGCCTTTAAATAGACCCTCATTCTTTTGTATTCTCATATGTGAACTATACCATGCCAGTATTACATTAAAATAATGATATTTTCTATTATCCTTTAAAAATCCTCTACATTTTGGAGAGATTGGAGCTTCTCTCTCTCTTCAACCTTCCTTGGAGCTTTCCTCTCAACACACTAACCAATTGATTGGTTGGGGGCTTCTTCTAAGATAGAGAAGCAAGTAAAAACAAGAGGTAAAGTGTAATTTTATGGTTTTTCTCTACTAATCTCAATGTTTTCACTTCTCAATCCCTCTTAAGCTTGAGAAGTTTCTAAATTAAGTGTTTATAATGCAAATCAAGATTTTTTTAAGAGTTGTAATGAATAATTAAGAAAAATTTACCTTTATGCTTAATTAGGATGCTTTTTATGTTTATCTCTCTCTCCCCAACAGAATGGTCATTCCTATGACCAATTCTCTATTCAAATGATGCTTCTCATTGATAAATTCTCAATTCACAAATCAAACTCTAGGCTTGTGAAGCTAGAGGTTAAGAAAGTGGCTTTTTATACTTTTATGCTTCTAAAATTTTGATAATCTTATGATTTAAATCCATAAAATGGATTTAAGTTTAGAAGATAGTTATACTATCATAATTGTATTACTAAGTTTATTCTTTTCAAAAATATTAAAAACTATTAGTAATAGCAACGGAGCTATGTCTAAATTTTTAAGAAATTGATACATAATTCATTATTATGCATAACGTGAAAAGAGGACTTCCTACCATATTCTAGGATTGGTCATCCTATGCTAAAAGAATGATTTTCATCACATTCAATGGAAAACTAATTTTTAAGGTTTATGCATAATTAAATAATTAAGAAAAGAGAAAATTATAGTAATTTTATTTAAATGATAAAAGAGGAATTCCCATGACATTTAAAATTCAATCATTTAAATGGAAAAAGTGGAATTCTTAGCATATTGAATTAATGGATATTTTTATTAAAATTCAAAGAGAAATTTTAGATAAATTTATTTTATGCATGAGAAATATTTAAATGATAAAAGAGGAATTCCCATGACATTTGGAACTCAATCATTTAAATAGTAAAAGTAGAATTCTTGGCATATTGAATTAATGGATATTTTTATTAAAGAAAAGAGAAATTTTAGATAAATTTATTTGATGATAAAAGAGGAATTCAAATTAAATGGAAAAAAGAGGAATTTTTAGTATAATTCAATTTATGAATATTTATCAAAAGAGAAATTTTGAGCATTATTGGAAAATATGGGTAGAATTGATTTTTGTAAATCCCATGATTTCTTTTATTCAAAAGAAGAATATTGAACATATTTCACTTGAGGAATTTGAGAAAGAATATGAAAATAGCCGTCTCGAGAAAAAAGAACCTTTACCTAGGCCAAGCAATTGGCAAAAATTTAGAAAAAGTCCCATCGTCTCGGTATCGAAGTAGAAAAAGCTACTAAATGGGAATGAGATGTGATAGGATGTGAATGGATGTGATAAGATGTGAATGGAATGTGATAGGATGTGGTGTGATGTAAATGAATGTGGATGAGATGTAAAGTAAATGGATGTGGATGTGTATGTGAAAGAATGTGATGTAAATGAATGTGGATGTGAATGATGAGATGAGAATGAGATGTGAGGTTATGTGAAAGGATGAGATGTAAAGTAAATGGATATGGATGTGTATGTGATAGAATGTGATGTAAATGAATGTGGATGTGAATGATGAGATGAGAATGAGATGTGAGGTTATGTGAAAGGATGTGATGTGATGTAAATGGATGTGGATGCGATAGGATGTGATGTGATGTAAATGAATGTGGATGTGGAAGATAAGATGAGAATGAGATGTGAAGTTATGTGAAAGGATGTGATGTGATGTAAATGGATGTGGATGTAAATGGATGTGGATGTAAATAGATGTGGATGTATGTGATGTAAATGAATAATGATGTGGATGTGATAGGATGTGATGTGATGTAAATAGATGTGGACGTGGATGTGATAAGATGTGATGTGATGTAAATGAATGTGATGTGATGTGAATGGATGTGGATGTGGATGTGATAGGATGTGATGTGATGTAAATGGATGTGGATGTTGATGTGAGAAGATGTGATGTGATGTAAATGGATGTGGATGTGGATGCGATAAGATGTGATGTAATGTAAATGGATGTGAATGCGAATGTGGAATGAGATGTGATGTGATGTAAAGGGAATGTGGATGTGAATGGATGTGATGTGATGTAAAGGAATGTCGGTGTGATGTGACGTAAAGGAATGTGGATGTGAATGTGATGAGATGTGAAGGGATAGGTGTGAATGTGAATGAATGGATGGATGTGAATAGTCGTGCATATGAATGACTGGATGGATGTGTATAAATGAGATATGATGTGGATAGATGTGGATGTGATGTAATGTGGATAGAATGTATGTGATGGGATGGTGATGAGAATGAATATGGTGGATAATATGAATGGATGTGATGTGATGAATGTGAATGGACGTGACGTGATGTGACGTGATGTGAATCCGGATAGATGTGAATGAATGTGATGTGATGTGATGTGAATCGGGATAGATGTGAATGAATGAGATATGATGTGAAATGGATGTAATGTGAAATGGATGTGATGTGATGTGATGTGAATCGAGATAGATGTGAATGCATGAGATGTGAATCGGGATAGATGTGAATGGATGAGATGTGAATCGGGATAGATGTGAATGGATGAGATGTGATGTGAACTTTAGGGAAGCATTTTGACTGTCTTGTGAATGAGGTCGTGGTGGTGGCGACCCAAGTGATAAATTTGTAACAGCTGAGAGAGTCAATGGAGGACGTCTAGCATAGCAAGGTTGGCCGAGGTCTTGACCAGTCTCGGTTCGATTTAAATGGTGAGCTTCCGGTACGGTGGATGAGGGACCAAGGAAGCGGCCTATGAGTGAAGCGCTAGGTGACCTGCGAAGGATCCTAGAGGGTGCTGACCATACGATGCTCGAAATCTGGGTCGCGAAAGATACCCACGCATACGTCGAGGAAGAAAATGGAACAAGGTGTTAGAGTTGTTTTCTGAACTTGAGCATGGATTTGGTTGATTGACCTTGCTGGACCTCAACGGATGAGTCCATGGCTCTTTTATATGGATCTATTGGTTGATCTTGCTGATCTTCAATAGAGAGTCCATCTAGATATTCTTATGTGATTTTATTGCCGGATACTATGAGCTAGGAACTATTGAAAAGGCCTCTGAGTGGACAGGTGGTGAGCGTTCTGGTTGCCAATGATGCCATAGATACACCAATGAAGGAATGATTGGAAGTTAGAATTCAACCGGATATTTTGGAGGATTATGATCACTGATACTACGGTTTCATTAAAAGATTGTTTTAAAGAGAGGTGAATTTGTGAAAAAGGCAATTCTTGAAGTTTGCATGAAGCGCTGGCTAGGGGCCTAGGAACTCTTTTCCCTGGTACCCGAGAAAAAAATAATAATATTCCTAAAAACGGATCCTATCACTACAGTGGTTGGGCAGTTGGCTAACCCATGGGATTGGATGGGGTTAGGCTTTTGGAAGAACCGAGGGATTAGTCTCTTGTCCGGATATCCGTGGGTGAGGCCTGAGTGAGAGGCTCTGCCCTGCGCAAGAAGTGCTATTTTCGCTACTAGCAACCCCGAATTCGTTGCGCAGCGGGGGTAGGGATATTTCAGCTCTAGTATCAGAGCGAATTGGCTAAAGTGGAACAATCGAGAAGCCAGAAATGTCAAAAATTTATGAAGTACCAGTAAAAGATTGTAATTGTGTGATGAAATTCATACAAATTGATATTTAGAAATGAAGATTCATAAATAGGTAATTGGGTCTTCAGATGGAAGTACCGCAATGGTATGGAATCCCTAACTTGCTTGAGGGCTAGACATGATGGTATTTACCTTATAATTCCAAGGACCCTAACTGTAGCTCTTTAGTGGCAGTATATACGAGTAAATCTAAGACCTTGAAATCATAAGCAAAAATGCTATCCAGATGATGAATTTGAATGTTGGTTGATATGATTTTAAAATTCTGGTAAAGAATTGATGAGTTTATTTGGATTCTGATTGAAAGATGATGATTCCTAAATTCTAGTTGAAAGAAGATAAGTTGAACAAAACCACAGAGGATGAATGGGACGAATCTCAGTAATGATGTTAATAACTGGAATGGTGATAAGGACTTCAGCAAATGACTATGAGATTAGTGGATTATGTTGATACATTGCTGCTATTAACACTTGACCTAGTGGATCAAGTTAAGGGATGACAAATTAAAAACCTACATAACAAATTAACACTTGACCCAGTGGATCAAGTTAAGGGATGACAAATTAAAAACCTACATAACTGAAACTCCCATGCAGGAATGTTCAGATGGAATTTTCGATCTAATGGACCATTATTGTGTTAAGGATATGAATGATATATTTTGAATGAATTGTTATCTGATAATGAGTTCTATATGTTCTTCTTGTAGAAGGGATCTTTATCCCAGGATTCTGTTGGGTTGACCACACTCTAAGGAACCCCAGAATGAGTTGCATCTTAAGGGAAAGAGTTGTCCTCCAGCTGTGAGATGAGGACATCTCACGTTTTTTAAGTGGGGTAGGATGTAAGATTCCTCCCTCCAGCTTTTGAGGTGTAAAGGAACCTCCCCTTCTGTTCTTGAAATTATTTCCCTCTCTGGAATAAAAGAAAGATCTTGTTTTACCTGTTTTGACCTGGAGAGAGAAAATGTCTAGAGAGAGGTAATCCAAAATTGAGATATTTTTGGATATAAAAATCCTCCTAGTGTCTAAAATGGTTTCCCTTGAAACAAAATTTCAAAAAGAACTTTCCAATGTGCATTTGGAATTAATTGAAAATGTGTATAAAGGACCTTAGGTTAAGGGTCAAGATTCTCAGAAATTTCTAGATTATGGTCCAATTAAGGTTCCTATGGACCAATTAGATTAATCCAAGTGTGGGGATGAGATAAATCCAGGTTTATTAGTTAAAAACTATGAGATATTACTTAAAAAATGAGATATTTTGGTATAATGGTACATTTTTGACACCTTGGTAAGGAGGGGGGAGACTTTAAGGAGGCACCTATTTCACACATGTGGTGCAGTTTTTAATTCAATAAAATTGTGATATTTTTATCTCTCCTCTCTCCTAGATCAAAACAAATAAAAAAGGGAGCCAGAGTGATCCAAATCTTGTCCAAATTCAGCCAAATTGAAGCTGGAAAATTCTAGAACTTAGTCGGACTCAGTTAGAGGCCTCCCTCGCCTATAAATAAACCCTTATTCTTTTGTATTCTCATCTGTGAACTATACCATGATAGTGTTACATTAAAATAATGATATTTTCTATTATCCTTTGAAAATCCTCTACATTTTGGAGAGATTGGAGCTGCTCTCCTTGGAGCTTTCCTCTCAACACGCTAACCAATTGATTGGTTGGGGGCTTCTTCTAAGATAGAGAAGCAAGCAAAAACAAGAGGTAAAGTGCAGTTTTATGGGTTTTCTCTCTACTATTCTCAATGTTTTCACTTCTCAACCCCTCTCTCAAGCTTGAGAAGTTTCTAAATTAAGTGTTTATGATGCAAATCAAGCTTTTCTTAAGAGTTATAATGAATAATCAAGAAAAGTTTACATTTATGCTTAATTAGGATGCTTTTTATGTTTATCTCTCTCTCCCCAAAAGAATGGTCATTCCTATGACAATTCTCTATTCAAATAATTCTTCTCATTGATAAATTCTCAATTCACAAATCAAACTCTAGGCTTGTGAAGCTAGAGGATAAGAAAGGGGCTTTTTATAATTTTATGCTTCTAAAATTATGATAATCTTATGATTTAAATCCATAAATTGGATTTAAGTTTAGAAGATATCTATACTATCATAATTGTATTACTAAGTTTATTCTTTT
Source organism: Cibotium barometz (assembly GCF_041138505.1). Classification (NCBI taxonomy): domain Eukaryota; kingdom Viridiplantae; phylum Streptophyta; class Polypodiopsida; order Cyatheales; family Cibotiaceae; genus Cibotium; species Cibotium barometz. Next base: position 5,508,275 of record NC_141061.1, read on the forward strand.
CAAAAATATTAAAAATTATCAGTAATAGTAGTGGAGCTATGGTAAAATTTTTAAGAATTTGATACATAATTCATTCTTATGCATAACGTGAAAAGAGGACTTCCTGCCATATTCTAGGATTGGTCATCCTATGTTAAAAGAATGATTTTCATCACATTCAATGGAAAACTAATTTTTAAGGTTTATGCATAATTAAATATTTAAGAAAAGAGAAAATTATGGTAATTTTATTTAAATGATAAAAGAGGAATTCCCATGACATTTGAAATTCAATCATTTAAATGGGAAAAGTGGAATTCTTAGCATATTGAATTAATAGATATGTTTATTAAAATTCAAAGAAAAATTTTAGATAAATTTATTTTATGCATGAGAAATATTTAAATGATAAAAGAGAAATTCCCATGACATTTGGAATTCAATCATTTAAATAGTAAAAGTAGAATTCTTGGCATATTGAATTAATGGATATTTTTTTTAAAGAAAAGAGAAATTTTAGATAAATTTATTTGATGATAAAAGAGGAATTCCCATGATATTTAGAATTCAATCAATTAAATGTAAAAAGGGGAATTTCAATGATATTTGAGATCCAAGAAATTAAATGGAAAAAAGAGGAATTTTTAGTATAATTCAATTTATGAATATTTATCAAAAGAGGAATTTTGAGCATTATTGGGAAATATGGGTAGAATCGATTTTTGTAAATCCCATGAATTCTTTTATTCAAAAGAAGAATATTGAACATATTTCACTTGAGGAATTTGAGAAAGAATATGAAAATAGCCGTCTTGAGAAAAAAGAACCTTGACCTAGGCCAAGCAACTGACAGAAATTTAGAAAAAGTCCCATCGTCTCGGTATCGAAGTAGAAAAAGCTACTAAATGGAAATGAGATGTGATAGGATGTGAGAAGATGTGAATGGAATGTGATAGGATGTGGTGTGATGTAAATGAATGTGGATGAGATGTAAAGTAAATGGATGTGGATGTGTATGTGAAATAATCTGATGTAAATGAATGTGGATGTGAATGATGAGATGAGAATGAGATGTGAGGTTATGTGAAAGCATGAGATGTAAAGTAAATGGATATGGATGTGTATGTGTATGTGAAAGAATGTGATGTAAATGAATGTGGGTGTGAATGATGAGATGAGAATGAGATGTGAGGTTATGTGAAAGGATGTGATGTGACGTAAATGGATGTGGATGTGATTGGATGTGATGTGATGTAAATGGATGTGGATGTGGATGTGGATGTGATAGGATGTGATGTGATGTAAATGAATGTGGATGTGAATGATGAGATGTGAGGTTATGTGAAAGGATGTGATGTGATGTAAATGGATGTGGATGTGGATGATGTGATAGGATGTAAATGAATGTGGATGTGGATGTGATAGGATGTGATGTGATGTAAATGGATGTCGATGTGATAGGATGTGATGTGATGTAAATGGATGTGGATGTGGATGTGGATGTGATAAGATGTGATGTGATGTAAATGGATGCGATAAGATGTGATGTAATGTAAATGGATGTGAATGCGGATGTGGAATGAGATGTGATGTGATGTGATGTGATGTAAAGGGGATGTGGATGTGAATGGATGTGATGTGATGTAAAGGGATGTGGGTGTGATGTGATGTAAATGGATGCAGATGTGAATGTGATGAGATGTGAAGTGATAGGTGTGAATGTGGATGAATGGATGGATGTGAATAGTCGTGCATGTGAATGACTGGATGGATGTGTATGAATGAGATATGATGTGGATAGATATGGATGTGATGTAATGTGGATAGAATGTATGTGATGGGATGGTGATGAGAATGAATATGATGGATATGAATGGATGTGATGTGATGGATGTGAATGGATGTGATGAATGTGAATGGATGTGATGGATGTGACATGATGTGATGTGATGTGAATCGGGATAGATGTGAATGAATGAGATGTGATGTGAAATGGATGTGATGTGAATCGGGATAGATGTGAATGAATGAGATGTGATGTGAAATGGATGTGATGTGAGTCGGGATAGATGTGAATGGATGAGATGTGATGTGAAATGGATGTGATGTGAATCAGGATAGATGTGAATGAATGAGATGTGATGTGAAATGGATGTGATGTAATGTAATGTGAATCGGGATAGATGTGAATGGATGAGATGTGATGTGAAATGGATGTGATGTGTTGTGGATCGGGGTAGATATGAATGGATGAGATGTGAATGAATGTAATGTGATGAGATGTGGACATGGGTAGATGTGAATGGATGAGATGTGACAAGGATAAATGTGATGAGATGGAATATGATGTGATTGGATGAAAATGGATGAAGGATAAATGTGGATAGATGTGATGAGATGGAAATTGATGTGATTGGATAAAAATGGATGAAGGACGATGGGAATACATATATGATTGGACGTGGATTAAGAAATGTAGATTGATGTGAAACAATGTGGAAAGACAAGAGTTCGTTATAGAAACTCTATTTATGATCTGTTTTTAAATGACTGTTTTATGTCAAGAATGCTGGGGAAGCATTTTGACCGCCTTGTGAATGAGGTCGTGGGTGGCGACCCAAGTGATAAAGTTGCAACAGCTGACGGAGAGTCAATGGAGGATGTCTTGCGTATAGCAAGGTCGGTCGACTAGCCTCGGTTCGATTTAAATGGTGAGCTTCCGGTACGGTGGATGAGGGACTAAGAAAGCGGCCTATGAGTGAAGCACTAGGTGACCTGCGAAGGATCCTAGAGGGTGCTGACCATACGGTGCTCGGGACCGAAGATACCCATGCGTGCGCCGAGGAAGAAAATGGAACAAGGTGTTAGAGTTGTTTTCTGAACTCGGGCATGGATCTGGTTGATTGACCTTGCTGGTCCTCAATGGATGAGTCCATGGTTCTTTTATATAGATCTATTGGTTGATCTTGCTGATCTTCAAGAGAGAGTCCATCTAGATATTCTTATGTGATTATATTGTCGGGTATTATAAGCTAGGAACTATTGAAAAGGGCCCTGAGTGGACAGGTGGTGAGCGTTCTGGTTGCCAATGATGCCATAGATACACCGATGAAGGAATGATTGGAAATTAGAATTCAACCGGATATTTTGGAGGAATATGATTAGTGATACTATGGTTTCATTAAAAGATTGTTTTAAAGACAAGTGAATCTGTGAAAAAGGCAGTTGAATATTGTTTTCCACAGTTGAATATGTGAAAAGACAGTTGAATATTGGGTGTGTAAGTGGTGTGACTATCTTGAAGTTTGCATGAAGAGCCGGCTAGGGGGCCTAGGAACTCTTTTCCCTGGTACCCGGGACAAAACATAACCAAATTCCTAAATGGATCCTATCACTACAGTGATTGTAACCCATGGGACTGGATGGGATTATGGTATGATAGATGAAGTAAATCTCAGATAGTCCTTATTCTATGGAAAAGAATCAACGGCTGTGCCTCTCGATTGTAAGATTCCTCCCCAGCCTCTCAAGATGTCCAGCATCTTCCCTTGTAATCAAATCCTTCTTCAGAAATATAAAAGATCTTGTTTCTACCAGTTTTGGCTTAGAAAGTGGTAATTCAGTTTTTAAATATTTTTGGATAGAAAAATACCTCATCTTATTAAAATAAGTTCCCCTGAAACAAAAGTTCAAAAAGATTTTCAGAAGGTGCATTAGAAATTAAGTATAATCTGTTCAAGAGGCATTATCCTGGGGATGAAGATTTTTTCAAAATTTTAAATTAAGGTTCCTATGGACCAATAAGATTCATCCAAATGTAGGAAGGAGATAAATAGAAGAATAAAAGGAAAATCTCCCAAAAATGAGTAAATACTCACATAAGATGAAGAGTTGACTAAGGACAAGGTTAATAGTTAAAAAAGAGAAATATTTAGGTGAAATGATGCATTTTTGACACCTCTACATGGGGGAATTCCCCTCATGAAGGAGGGGCCTATTTCACATGGTTGAATGAGTTTTAAACTCCCAAATAATGGGATATTTTTATCTCTTCTCTCTCCTGTTTCAACTAGATCCAAAAAGTGAGCAAAACTGACCTAGAAATGATCAAAAATTGACCAAACTGATCTGGAAAATTCTAGAATTAGTTGGCTTGGTTAAAAGCTCACTTTTTCCTATAAATAGAAGCCCTCCCCTTTGTTGAAACTCAATAGTGTTTTGCACTGTTACCCTGTCTCTCCCAAGTGCCAAAAACAGTGAATTGTATTCATAATTCATTAGTTTTTGACCTTCCTTTTTCTAGAAGATTGGTGGCCACTCTTATCTCAAACAAGAGTTGAACCCTCAAACCATCAAGCCAAAGGAAAGCTCTCAAATTCATTAGGAAGTTGGTGATTCTTCTCTTTTTCATTTATTTTATGGTTTTTTATGCTTTTGTCTTCTCTACATTGCAAATGATGTTATGCCTCATTGCAAAAGGCATTCCCCTCTTTTCTCTAGTAAATCCAACCATTCTCTATCCTAGGTAAACGATTAATGAATAAAATCAAGTTTTTCATAATGTTTCTCTTAAGTAGAAAAATGTTACTTTAGAATGATTTCAATACTCTTGATGCATTTCTAATTAATTTTAGAGATTTAAAATTGAAAAATGATCAGCCATACAAAGGAGGTTATGGTGAATTTTTTCAAAAATTTAGAAATAAGTATTATCTTTCATTATTCTAAAAGAGTAATCCTTATGATTTCTATATTCTAAAGTGTCATTTTCATGCATAGAAGATGCATTTTGATTATTTGTATAAAAAAAATTTAGTTTTATTATAAAAGTATTACTTTCATTATTATTGATTTTTATGCATAAAAAGTATGCATAAAAGATTATTTTTTTAATTATAAAACTGTTACTTTTATCATATTTGATTTTTATGCATAGAAGTATGCATAAAAGATTATTATTTTTTATTATAAAAGTGTTACTTTTATCATATTTGATTTTCATGCATAGAAGTATGCATGAAAGATTATTTTTTTATTATAAAAGTGTTACTTTTATCATATTTGATTTTTATGCATAAAAGTATGCATAAAAGATATTTTTTTATTATAAAAGTGTTACTTTTATCATATTTGAATTTCATGCATAGAAGTATGCATAAAAGATTATTTTTTTATGATAAAAGTGTTACTTTTATCATATTTGATTTTTATGCATAAAAGTATGCATAAAAGATATTTTTTTATTATAAAAGTGTTACTTTTATCATATTTGAATTTCATGCATAGAAGTATGCATAAAAGATTTTTTTAATAAAAGTGTTACTTTTATCATATTTGGTTTTTATGCATAAAAGTATGCATAAAAGATATTTTTTTAATTATAAAAGTGTTACTTTTATCATATTTGAATTTCATGCATAGAAAAATGCATAAAAGATTATTTTTTTATTATAAAAGTGTTACTTTTATCATATTTGATTTTTATGCATAAAAGTATGTATAAAAGATATTTTTTTATTATAAAAGTGTTACTTTTACATATTTGAATTTCATGCATAGAAGTATGCATAAAAGATATTTTTTAACTTATAAAAGTGTTACTTTTATCATATTTGATTTTCATGCATAGAAGTATGCATAAAAGATATTTTTTTAATTATAAAAGTGTTACTTTTATCATATTTGATTTTCATGCATGGAAGTATGTATAAAAGATATTTTTTATACATTAAAAGTGTGATTTTCATCATAAATGATTTTGATGCATAAAAGATATTTTTTTATATTAAAAGAGTGATTTTCATCATAAAAGAATTTGTATGCATAAACATATGCATAAAAGAAATTCTTCATGTCAAAAGAGTGATTTTCATCATAAATGATTTGTATGCATAAACATATGCATAAAAGAAATTCTTCATGTTAAAAGAGTGATCTTCATCATAAATGATTTTTATGATGATAAAAGTGTGACTTTCATCAGAATCAGATTTTATGCATAATTAGATGCATATAGAATCTTTATAATTAAATAAGGGTTCTCCTTAATCCTCTGTTTAATTTTCACAAAAATTGGAAAAAATGAATAAGTAGATAATCTGTGTGAGAAGAAATACTACCATTTCATATTCAGTAAGATGGTAATGAGAAAATTCAATTAAAATGTTCCACGAGAACATTCACGGGAACACGGATTATGGAAGGAGGCCGGAAGCAATTAATGCAAGAGAGCGGGATTGTAGCCATGGGAACATGAAGACGCACATAATTTTTCCATATTTTTGTGCCAAAGTGCAATGTAAATCGTTTTAGGCCAATATGGGTTCTAAATGAGAGTTCTAAGTGTATTAAGCAAGGCTCACTTATGGGGTTGTCCGCCCATGTGTGAAAGAGGCCTAGGGTTAGGGTTAGTGGCATCTCTACAAAAGAGATGTTAGTTAAAGAAAGTGGACGTTTTTAGCCATTCTCATAAGCTATTGAGAAAGCTCTTGAGTGAAGCTCTTGAGCTCTCTAGCTATGGCAACTCTCTAACTCTCTCTCTATTGTACTCTAATGAGCATCAAGCTCCAATGAGTATAGCTCCGCTTCTTTCTCTTAATCTGTTTTAGCATCATTGAAGTAGATTAATCTATGATTAGTTGAATGCTTCTTTCTTTCTCTTGTGTATGCTGCATGCTTGTAGTGTGTGTGTGTGTAGTCTCCATTGATACAAGCTCTTGCCCACTTCATTGGCAATGAGTTATTCATGGATAGACTCTCTCTATGAGCTTGTGGGTTAGTAGATGCACGCTTATGGGTTTGCAAGCATTAGGGAAAGCTAAGATTTAATCAATGTTTGAATGGGATTAAGAGATTGCTATGCATTGCTTGTTCTCTTGATTAGTGTAGTGGATTTAAGGGATTGAGAGATTGATTGAGGTGCTGAATGGTTGAATCGTCAAGTGGTGGTTTGTGTATGTGAGCTCTCCCTCATGGGATAAGCCTTCATGCACTAATCGGGTCGAGTCCTCGGATTGACATTGTGTTTCTTAACACATTTGTTGATCGGTAGTACTCTATGAGCACTATATTGCACGGTAGAGAGAGAACCGCTCTACAATGGCACCGCTGCCGAGGAGTGAGTGCCTACATTAGTTGAGCACCATACACACACTACCACTCCTTGTTAAGCTCCAATCGATTGCAAAACTGTTGGATAGGAGAGCAGGATTTGGGACTAATTTTGGTATTCATTTAAGACTAATCTGTTGTTGAATTCTCTTTATTTGTCTTGCAATTTGAGTGCGATTGGCTAGCTACTCTTCTCACTTGAGGTCAGGACAAAGATTCAACACACAGGAAGGATTGGAGGTAGGAGCTAAACCTGCCAATTTCAATTTGTGTATGAAAGAGAGAGGCCTGTTTTGCATTTCTGTCATTCTGTTTGAGGATAATTTTTACAGTTTCAATTTTCTGCATGTTCGTTTTATTTTCTGTTCTTAGCTTAGTTTAGTTTTCTGCATCTTTAATTTTGTGCATTTTAGTTCTCTGTTAAACCTGCATTTTAGTTCTTTGTTAAACCTGCACTTGTAGAGAAACTGAAATCTGTACACACACATGAAAACTGAACATTTCGAATTTGCTACAAATCTCTCACAGCTGCACACGCATTGAATTCACTGCACATGCATTTAGTTCACTGCACACGCACTTAAAAAAAGAAAAAAAAGAAAAAAAATAAAAGAAGGCGACTGTGCGTGAACAGCGCACCGCGCGGAGAGACCCACACACCGCACCATAAAGATCGCCACCGCACTGGATAAGGGGGTGCAAAAAAAAAAATTGGAAATTTTTTCATTTTCTGTCGCAAAAATTTAGGAGGTTATCTAACTTTTTGAGAGGAGTTAGAAAACACCCATCGTCAAAATTTCGGTCCCGGAACCATTTTTCCATAGTGAGTCAAAATGGGAAACTGCTATTTTTTTGGCCTAATGTGTTCGAGGGGGTTCAAAATGGGTTCTAGCACAGTTTGAGCCAACTTGAAAATTTTGGATTTATTAAAAAAAATTAAAAAAAACCTTAAAATTTGACCTTATGCACTTGCGGTCGGGACGTCATATAGACACTGCCATAGGCCTAGGGCACCTTCTAGAGTACTTACGAAGGAAAGTGGGACCCAATCGGTAGGAAATTTGGCAGATATTGCTGAAACCTTTTCCGAATCCCAATCTAATACCCTTTCCAGGACAACCAGCTCATTGTCTATGGACAATCTAGGGCCGTCAAATAGTCATCCCTTAGCCCCAAATAGGACACCCACAAGATTTTTTAATCCATTTGAATCCGACATCATGGGGTTACCACTCAATGTGAGACTTCAATATGTCTACACAAATGCTCAAGGAGTTGAGATCTAGCTGAGATCTTTAGGGATCCACAACAACGGTATCTCGTTAAGATCGCAGACTTTTTCTCAGAGCTTGATAGAGCACCTCTAGTCAATGACCAAGGTAACATGTACATGGGTGGAGATGGTGTTTGCTATATGAAGTCACCTATCATCCAGAGAATGTAGACAAACTAGGGGAGCTCTCTAAAAGTGAGTTCTTAGACTTATCAAAGCCTTCCAGAGCAAGGGAGTCTAGAGATGATTGGGGCTCATTGAGCCGGACATGCCTAGACCATCCAATGCCCAGTCCTTAAAGCCATCCATAGATGATTTACTTTTTGTAGATCTAAATTTGGAAAGGAACAGGAAAGGCAAGAGCAAAATGGATCAGGGGGCTGAGAACCAATGGGAGTTTGTACGACAAATTCCAGTGACAAAGGTTTTTCAGGATGACCCACTTCAAGAGGTCTATAAGGACTCTTTAGAAGGATATTATGCCACAACTAGATTGCCAGAGCTAGATCTTCCTCTAGCACTTGTGGTGGTAGTCGAGAAGCTTGTAGGATACTAGAACTGAATCGTTGATAAATGGGCCAATGAATACCGAACCTTAGATTGGAAGAAAATTTGTGAGGTCACGTGGAAAGGACAACCATTATTCATGGAAGTGTTCTCAACAAATACAGCTAAACCAGGAGAGACAGCCTTTCTTGGAGAAACTGTTGCTCCCCCCCTACGAGAGTTCACTAGAGAGGGACCCTCGACATCAAAGTGGACCACTGCAAGTAGCCCAACTCTAGCACCAAGATATTATCCTACACCAAAAGTGCGACCACAGATCACACCACAACAACGTTTCTCTCACTATGACAATCGAAGGGTAGGGGAGCCAACTCAGCCTCCCATAAATGCACCTCCTGAAATGCGGGTATCAAGATCTTTGGAGGGGGTTGGTGAGGCAGGTAATAGGGGACCCACACCAATTTGGAATGCATGTCGACCATCTTACCAAAGAGAGGAACATTTCCCACTGAGAGTGAGAGGCCGTAGGCCCGATGATGAGTATTCAAGACGAGTAAGGCCATCAACTCTTCAGAAATTGGTAAAGAAGTAGTACGAAGGGTCGGGAGATCCATATGACCATGTAGCAGCATTTAGGCCCGATGATGAGTATTCAAGACGAGTAAGGCCATCAACTCTTCAGAAACTAGTAAAGAAGTACGAAGGGTCGGTGTTGCTTGCAAATGAAGATCAATACCAGGATGCGACAAAAACGATACTTAGGGCTCTTGAAAAGAGTTCCACTTTGTAGATAAATGTGGGAGAGGGTTTGATAATAATCCCACATGGGGACTTATGGGAGTCCTATAATTTTTGTATAAAAGGTAGCTCATTTGAGAGCTTAGGTACACTTTGGGCTTAGTTCATGCAAGAGCTCCTTTGAGAGACCTACTCTCCCTCTTCTCCATAGAGGTGAAGACTCTTCTCTCACCCCATCTACATTATTGTATGAGGTAAATCTCTTCATTGAATCATTAGCAATGTCATGAGTCTTTCTCATCCTCTTCTCTAATCATTTTACTCTTATGCATGCTTTTAGTATTTCATTTTTGAGTACATGGATTGATTTGAAGCTTTCATGGAAGCTTGATGCTTGAATGTGTGCATGCTTGTAGGAAGATAGGAGTGGAGTGAGGTCTTTCTCTTTGCTTGAGTGCATAGTGATTATATTCCTCTTGCTTGTATTTGTGAATGAAGGGGTGTGTAGGAATGAGGACAAGTTGAGCTTGTGTGTATGCTTAGTCTAGTGTCAAGTGGTGGTAGCCATGAGCATTCTCTCCATTTGTGGATAAGCTCTTGTGCACCGGTACGGGTCGAATCCCTAGCTCCGAAAGGGATGCAAATCCCATTGGATTGAGCTTAGTGTGGATCGTACTCCTCTTGCTACAAGAGAGAGAGTTTTCCGTCTCTCCATTGGCGCCGTTGCCGGGGAGAAGACTCAAATCCGGTTGAGAGTGTGTGGAAACCACCACTATTTCCTCTTTTGGTTGCAAAACCATTGAGTGATTAGGTTAAGTTTGGGTGTGTGATCCCGGTGTGAGTGGATAAGGTAAACCATTGAGCGGTTGAGGTTTCTCCCGCATTGTTTTTTTTATGTTTTATGTTTTATTGCTTTTTCCAAGTCCCGTTCATTAAGTTTACCTTCATTGTTTTTTGTCATTTCATTCTTTCATGCTTTTCGTTAACATGTAATTAGTAAAGAAAAGAGGTGCGTTGCTAAGCTCATCCATAGCTTATGCAAGCCCCATAGACTACCAAGCCTGAAGTCCTCTTAAGGATGAAAGGAAGAGAGGTAGGTTGAAAGCATAGAAGGCGACTTTTCCTTTATGATTTTGTTGTTTTGTTGGGAGGCATCTCCATCATTAGAAGCAAAAAACAAATAGATATACATATATATATATATATGTATATATATTTGTTCACGGAGGCAGCCAGCTAAAAAAAGAAAATTACAAATCTATTTATATTTGCAGTGATGTGAGTGCTGCATCAAATGCTGCATCGTGTGTAAACGGGCTGAAAGCAGTGTGGAGGAGACGGCTTTTAATTGTTTGAATCGTTATATACTTTGGCATAAGCAAGTTAAAAGCGCAGCAAAGAAAACTATATATATATATATATATATATATATATATATATATATATATATATATATATATATATATATATATATATATATATACGCTAAGGCTTTGGAGGCGAGCAGTGGAGGGAAGGCCGCCGGCGGTGGCCCAGCCAAAAAAAAAAAAAAATTTAAAAAAAATAAAGTGACTACTGTGTGGCCAACGTTGGCGAAGAAAGCTTAGCCTGTGTAGGAGGCTGAGGTGGCAGCGGGTGCTTAGGCTGCAGCTGTGCGAAGGCGTCGGCAAGAGCACAAGCGAAGGCGCGGTCTGAGGCTCTGAGGCGACTGGAGCTGAGGAAGCGGGCAGAGCAGGCAGTTGGCGGCAGCGTTGGCAGAGCGAGCAGAGCAGAGCAGAGAAGAGAGGCGGCTGGCTGCAGCAGCTGTGCGAAGGCGTCGGCAAGCATAGCAGGCGGCAGCTGTGAGCGTTGCGGAGGAGACATAGGCCGACTGCAGCGGTGAAGATGAAGGTGAGCGATGGCGGTGAAGAAAGCGGGTGGTGGGGTCCGGCGTCTGCACAGTAGACGAAGGCCGACGAGTAGCTGCAGCAACGCACGTGAAGTCGGCGACGAATCCGGAAGCGGCGAGCGGCGGATAAGGTAGGTGGAAATTTTTCATTTTTTTATTTTTTTATTTTTTTAATATTTTTATTTATTTTTTTATTTTTAAATTAAAAAAAACAAAAAAAAAATAATATTTCTTATTTTAAAAAAAAGGAAGAAGAAAAAAAGAGATTATAAAAAAACAATTAAATATTAAAAAAAATAGAGAAAAAAAATAAAAAAAATAAAAAAACAAAAAAAATTTTATTATTTTTTTTAGGAGTCCACATTGTGTGCATATTTTTATTTTTTCATTTCTGTAATTTTTAGCATATTTAGAGTAATTTGCATTGTTTTAAATTTTTGTAATATATATTAAAAAAAACAAACAAACAAACAAACAAAAACAAAACAAAACAAAAAAGAAAAAAGAAGAAAAAACAATTTTTATTTTGAAATCATTGTTTATCATTTAAAATTTTGCATAATTAGCTTGCATTTTTCATTTTTTATTTTTTATTAAATTTTTGTAAATGATGCATAATTAGTATAGTCATATTTTTTTTATTTGGCACGAAATTTATTCATTTTATTAAAAAAAACAAAAAAACAAAAAAAAACAAAACAAAAAAACAAAAAAAAAACAAACAAACAAAAGGAGGAAAAAACAAACAAAAGAAATTTTTTTTGATTTTTTAGGAGTCTATTATTTTTCGCATATTTTGTAGTTCTTTATTAGTGTAAACTGCATTTTTTTAATTTTTTTGTAAATTTGTGCATAATTAGTATTTTTTTTAAGTGTGATTCATAATTTTTGAGTAAATTCAAAAAAAAAAACATAAAATCAAAAAAAAAAAGATGAAAAAAACATTATAAAAAAAAATAGGTTAGATAGTTACGACACACATTTTCTTTTTAGTTGCCTTTAGTGGTTAGGTAGGGAGAAATATATATATATATACATATATATATATATATATTTATCAAAAAAACAAAACACAAAACCAAAACAAAACAAAAACACATAACAAAACCAAAACAAAATTTGACCTTATGCACTTACGGTCAGGACGTCTGATAGATTCTGCCATAGGGCCTAGGGCACCTTCTAGAGTACCTACTCAGGAAAGTGGGACCCAATCGGTAGGCAATTTGGCAGATATTGCTGAAACCCTTACTGAATCCCAATCCGATACCCTTTCCTCCAGAACAACTAGTTCATTGTCCATGGACAATCTAGGGCCATCAACTAGTCATCCCGTAGCCCAAAATAGGACACCCACACGATCCTTTAATCCATTTGAAGCCGATACCATGGGGTTAACATTCAATGTGCGACTCCAATATGTCTACACAAATGCTCAAGGAGCTGAGATCTTTAGGGACCCACAACAACGGTATCTTGTTAAGATAGCCGACATATTCTCAGAACTTGATAGAGCACCTCTAGTCAATGACCAGGGTAACATGTATATGGGTGGAGATGGTGTTCGCTATGAAGTCACCTACCATCCGGAAAAGGTAGACAAATTAGGGGAGCTCTCTAAAACTGAGTTGTTAGACTATTCACAACTTTCCAGAGCAAAAGAGTCTAGAGATGACTGGCTTATCGAGCCGGACATGCCTGGACCATCCAATGCCCAATCCTCAAAGCCATCCACCAGAGATGATTTACTTCTTGTAGATCTAAATTTGGAAAGGGATAGGAAAGGCAAGAGCAAACTGGATCAGGGGGCTGAATGTCAATGGGAGTTTGTACGACAAATTCCTGTGACAAAGGTTTTACAGGATGACCCACTTCAAGAGGTCTATAAGGATTCGTTAGAGGGATACTATGCCACAACAAAATCGCCAGAGCTGGATCTTCCTCTAGCTTATGTAGTGGTAGTTGAGAAGTGTGCAGGACACATGAACAGAATAGTTGATAAATGGGCCAATGAATATCGAACGTTAGATTGGAAAGAGATTAGGGAACTCACGTGGAAAGGACAACCATTATTTATGGAAGTGTTCTCAACACATACAGCCAAACCAGGAGAGACAGCCTTTCTTGGAGAAACTGTTGCTCCTCCCCTACGAGAGTTCACTAGAGAGGGACCTTCAACATCTAAGTGGACCTCTGCTAGTAGCCCAACTCTAGCACCACGATATCGTCCTACACCAAATGTGCGACCACAGGTCACACCACCACAACAACATCTTTCTCACTATAACAATGGGAGGAGAGAGGAGCCAACTCGGCCTCCTATAAATGCACCTCCTGAAATGAGGGTGACAAGATCTTTGGAAGGGTTTGGTGAGGCTGGTAATAGGGTACCCACACCAATTTTGGAAACATGTGGACCATCTTTCCAACGAGAGGAACAATTCCCACTAAGAGCGAGGGGCCGTAGGCCCTATGATGAGTATTCACGACAAGTAAGGCCATCAACTCTTCAGAAATTGGTAAAGAAATATGAAGGGTCGGGAGATCCATACGACCATGTAGCAGCTTTTAGGCAAGCAGTTCGAGCAGAGCAAGTTGCTGATAAGCATACTCAAATTGAAGGATTTGGACTCACTCTTGAAGGAAAAGCCCTGGCTTGGTTTCAGGCATTAGAAGCTTCTGACAAAACTTCTTTACGAGTTTTGGAAGAGAGATTCATTGCTGCTTTTTCTTTGATGGGAATTCAACATGACACGGTAGCACACATCTACTCTTTCAAGCAAGGAGAGAATGAGAGTGTTAGAGACTGTGTAAATAGAATGAAGTAGTACATTAATCGTTGCCCAGAAGATGAGAAACCCGCCCAAAGTCGATTAATTTCTCTCTTCTTAAAAGGCCTCAAAAATTCGACACTGCATACACATCTCTATGCGAAGAAACATACAAGTTTCAATGAGTGTTGCCATGATGCTATGGATTTCACCGATAACTTCAAGTTCCAAGATGGTTCTGGCCCTGAGGTGAAACCTAGAAATCAATGGGGTGATGACCAAAGTTCAGGGTCTAGCGCGCTAGTAAATCCTGACCAGATAGCCAACCTAGTGCTAAGGAGATTAGGACAAACCTATCGTCCACCCATGCAGCCACAACAACAGCAGCAGAGAATGAGGAGTGTGCTTCCTACAGGTCCTCATCTTTGTGGAGCATGTGGCGGTGACCATAAAACAGAGGACTGTAATACCTTTTCTCCTCTAGTCACAAACCAACACACAAAAAAGTGGTGCCAAGCCTGTGCTTGGAACTTTACTCATACCACCCAGGATTGTACTCGCATTGCGAGAATGAGACAGGAACGTGAGCAACCGAGGGGTGGAGTGGCTCCACAAATGTATCAACAATATACAAATTTTGAACGTAAGCCACCGATGACACAAGAACAAGCACGACCTGTTCTTGGTGCTCAACCTCCTGCTCCAGGGACAGCTCCTGTAAGGGTTGTGGACTATGACAATTCAAATGTGTGTAGAGAATTGGTAAACCCAGGCTATGTGGAAGAAGAATACACATCATATTCATCCAAGGATAATATCTTTGAAAGTCCCACATACCCAAACCAAGCACTGGTGGAGATTCAACCAGGGGAACAAAACTCTTTAATGTTGCTAGGCGGCTACCAACCTAGGACTCCAGGCCCCTCAGGTCAATGGCAGCCAAGGAAAGTAGAGGCCAAACCAATGGGCCCCTGTTATGAGTGTGGAGAACCCCATTGGGCTCGTGATTGTCCACATCGCTCAAGGCAAGCATCTCGGTCAAATACAACAGTACAACAGTTTCCACCAATCGAAAGATATTGTCTAGGGTGTTGTGTAGAACACTTCCCAAAAGACTGTCTGCTGAAACCACATGAGGAAGGCACCTCTCAACCAAAGGTTTCACTC
Source organism: Cibotium barometz (assembly GCF_041138505.1). Classification (NCBI taxonomy): domain Eukaryota; kingdom Viridiplantae; phylum Streptophyta; class Polypodiopsida; order Cyatheales; family Cibotiaceae; genus Cibotium; species Cibotium barometz. The sequence goes on from NC_141061.1 coordinate 5,523,708, forward strand.
AACCTTGTAGGTACAATTCCATCACCACCTTCATCTGAGAATGAGGATGTCGTGCCACTTAGAGTCATGACTAGATCACAAACACGAAATGCCGAAATACAAACTGATGAGACACCTCGAACTAGGGACGCAAAGACAAATCTAGTGGACAAGACCCTACAGTCCAATAGAAAAAAAACCACTAGGAGAAAGAAGAACCGAAACAAACAAACTAAAAGTACATCCACTAGTTCTCAGGAAACCTCTAAACAAAACATACGGGATAAAACTTTTACTTCCCAGGAAGTGCGTGAGGAACATCAACCTCAACCTGAGCCTAGTGTTAAACAAGATGAGGCTAGTACGACTGAGGATAGTTCTGGGGGTTCTGTTTTTGTGGATAAAGTAAATGAGACTCTAGAGGCCATCATTGATGCTCATAGAAGTCGCATTGCAGCTTTATCTTAGCTACCCAAAAAGCTTCAAGAATACCCAAACCCTCGTGAGGAGAAGATCAATCTAGCTGTACACCAGCAACTCATTAGGGAAGCTCAGTCAATACTTGAGGGACCACCACCACCTATTCCTCGTGGCCCAGTCTCTCTTAAGCCAACATTAGAAACCATACCAGAAGTGTCATCAAGTCGGGAAATGAAAAGTGAGCTCATTTCACAAGCTCAGAGCGAAAGGTCTGCACCAATTGACACTCCATTAAAAGATGACATTCTGCCATCACCTAGCCTTGTCTTCCCATGCAATGATGAAGTTATTGATGCTAATGAGGACATGGCAAATGACATGTGGGCCGCAGTAACTGAGAAAATTAATGAGAACATGTCTTCTGTTAGTTCGCCTCCATTCTCTGAGGTGGATTTTACCAGAGACTCGGAAAACAAATTTAGACGCCCAAGCATCCAGGAGGAAGGTCAAACAATGGTTTCTCCTAGAAGTAAGCATACAATGAAAACCTTACCATCCTATCTGGGAGAATATGAGAACTGTTCTCAAACCTTGAGGATACCCTCCATGCATAAAAGGTTGACTAAGGAGAAAGATATGAGTATGGTGCAAGCTATTTTGTCAGCACCAGTGGCTTGTAACTTACCTTTGCTTGAATTGATAAAGCTTAAACCTGAGTTGTGGAATGATATTGCCACATGTTTGTCAGAGCAGGTATTGCTACAAAAGGGTCACCATGAGTGTACTATACACCCTGAGACAAAGCATGTAATGCCAGTTCCTATCAACAAAGTAGGAAAATTTTGTGAGGACGATCAGGGAAATGCTACCCTCCCATTAGAAGTGCGAAAAGTATCTTCAACTGCAATACTTGATAGTGGAGCAGGAGTGGGCATTGTGACAAGGTCCATTTGGGAAAAATGGGGCAAACCAGCTATTAGGAGTACCAGGATGCGCTTGCAGCTAGCAGATGGAAGCTTAGAACATCCCCTTGGGCTGCTTGAGAACATATTGGTCACCACATGTGGGATTGAATATGCGCACACCTTTGCAGTAGTGGATTTTGGAAAACATCCAAACTATGAAGTGATATTGGGTAGACCATTCATGCGACAATTTCAAATGATTCAAGATTGGGGATACAATTACTTGTACCTCTGACATGATTCTGTCATCACAAGGGTCAACCTAAGGAATCACTCGTATCGTGATGTAACAAGGTCTCCAATAGATGAGTTTGATTCTGCTTCATCTGAGGGCTCAAAAATTACATTGTCAGACGGGCGGGAAGATCTATGGATGTGTGGAGCCTCCTGTAGGGATTTCAACACTGAGAGACTTAAGGGTAATCGAAGTGTATCAGACGAGGCATACATTCCACAACCCTTCCCTGAGCATTTAATTGATCCACTAGAATGGAGTCATGTCCTTGCAACATTATCGACATGTGCTTTACCGAAGCCAATTCAATTCTGTGACTCTGATGGATATGATATTATTCCTATAAGAATGGTACAACCATGTAACCTTCGAGATGATTGGTACTATAGGGATACATCCAAAACAACAGCTATGCATGTCGAGGAAGTCTCAGTTGAGAATTTAACACTCGAATCTGTTAATGATGCTGATAAGAAAGAGACACAAGCTCCAACACAAATGATGTGGATAATTGATGAGTACTCAAGTGAGGGCCACGGCTGGCATGTTCCAACTACTCTAGTTGCTGCTCAAAGAAGGCCAGGTAAGAAGGAATTATCAATGTGGCTACCCAAAGCTGCGTACAAACTTGTACCATCTAGTCCGGTTGCTAAGCCTCTTAAGAAGCACATCATTTCCAAGCCCAAACCTCGGATTGTTACTCGATGGATCCCAAAACGGGTTCTTAAAGCACAAGGTTATTATGAAGGTGCAACAGCAATTTGGCTTCCAAAATGCCATGCTTTGCTAAGGGTAAAAGAATGTTTCAAAAAGGTTCCAAAAGCCAAAATTGATTGTCCATATCAGTGGGTGCAAAAGAATTCAATACAAACTCTTCAAGATAGGAAAGGTGGCTGTGATAGCACCTACAAAACAACTTGTGTTGATCTTCCTAAAACATGTATTGAAACACCTGCTATCCCTATTTCTCCTTGTTACACAATTCAACCATCAACTTGTGTACCTACGACGACTCCAAAGGAGTCTCATTTGAGCATAGATTCTAGCATTTCAAAGCCTAAAACCTCTTATCTTGCTCAAATTCCAAGACAATTGATAAAATTTCCACTCAAGAAGGACATACCTAACACCAAAGATAAGGCATTAGCACTACAAATGAAGCTCTTTGGTAGATCAATGTTTGAATAGTGTGGTGCCTTACGCCTTTAAAGGATTATGTTCTTTTTGAGATAATCTCCACCACCAGCGCAAGGGTAAGTTCAACGACTCCACAATAAGATCGACAAGCCAGGGCACTTTTCTCCCATTGGGTTTTTTCCCCTCGGCTATATTTGGTGATTGGCACCACTAACAAATTTTATTCTTTTGTTTTTTCTTTGTTTGTTAATAAAACTTTGTGCAGAGATCTCAGCTTAAGAAGAGCATCAGATACGCCCCTACAGTCCACCTATCGTACACACAAATTAGGAAGGGGGGAGATATGCTATGCCTACAGGGATCAAGGAGAAGCAATATGCACAAGATCAGCAATTATTCAAGGCAAACGAACAACATCAACAGGGCACTACAACAGGTGTATGCAAATCTTAATCTTTATTTCTTTAAGTGCTCTTATCTTTCGAATATATGATTTGCATGTACACAATATTGGCTGGTTTGAGTTTTTGATTTGTAGTTAAAATATGGTGAGTGAATTCTAGAGTCTTAGAAGACTTAGTAAAAGATATGTCTATCCAAAGACAGTGTAGGATATATACCAAGGGAGTATGCCAAGTACATATGTCTTCAAGGTATATTAGTTATCCCTAGTGGTAGTTATCTCTTAGATATGAGCTAGGTGCTACGAGTAATAAAAATTTATGAAAATATACCCTACAAAAATATATATACAAGGTGAATTGCGACATGAAGTGTCTACCGCCATGCGAAGTGCTTGGTAGGACCTGGGGATGTCTCAGCACCTTGGGGCCGATGCCTTGGTTTCCATGGGGTGAACACTGATGTTTAGAAGCTTCAATAGAGGACCTTTGAGGAATCTATCGCCTTGATAGATGTTGGTAGGACTCAGGGGTACACTATGGGCCCTCGAAACCGATGCCCTCATCTTCAAGGGGCACTCCTTAGGTCATAAAAGAAAGAAAAAGGGTCTGTCGCCCTTGGGATACTTAGCAGTCTTTAGATTCTCTTGGCGGAGGTCTCTTGGCCATTGCTCGGGTCTCATGGGGATAGAACCTTAATCTTTATCACCTTCTACACACATATCAAAAAAAAAAAAAAAAACAACAAGAGAGAGCTCCAATCACCTTTGCTCATACTTAGGAGTAGGGTTGCCACTTAGGAGTAACTTACATACTGATAGGACATTGAGACTGTGGTTATAACCGGAGGTGTACAAAGACACTTGCCTTTGCATAGCATTATCTACTACCTAAGTCTCACTTTGACTAGTTTTTACTCACCTCTTTTAGTACTCATTAAAACTTTAATCTGCCTTGTACTTGTATGCTCACGTGTGTAATTATTATTGCTGATTTTGCTTTTCTTTTCTTTTTATCAATAAAGGACTTTAATTGTATCAATTGTTTTTTTTGTTGCAGCTCTTGCTACTACCGCGCTCGAGGACGTGCGCAAAATAGGAAGGGGGGAGTGTTGCTTGCAAATGAAGATCAATACCAGGATGCGACAAAAACGATACTTAGGGCTCTTGAAAAGAGTTCCACTTTGTAGATGAATGTGGGAGAGGGTTTGATAATAATCCCACATGGGGACTTATGGGAGTCCTAGAATTTTTGTATAAAAGGTGGCTCATTTGAGAGCTTAGGTACACTTTGGGCTTAGTTCATGCAAGAGCTCCTTTGAGAGACCTACTCTCCCTCTTCTCCATAGAGGTGAAGACTCTTCTCTCACCCCATCTACATTATTGTATGAGGTAAATCTCTTCATTGAATCATTAGCAATGTCATGAGTCTTTCTCATCCTCTTCTCTAATCATTTTACTCTTATGCATGCTTTTAGTATTTCATTTTTGAGTACATGGATTGATTTGAAGCTTTCATGGAAGCTTGATGCTTGAATGTGTGCATGCTTGTAGGAAGATAGGAGTGGAGTGAGGTCTTTCTCTTTGCTTGAGTGCATAGTGATTGTATTCCTCTTGCTTGTATTTGTGAATGAAGGGGTGTGTAGGAATGAGGACAAGTTGAGCTTGTGTGTATGCTTAGTCTAGTGTCAAGTGGTGGTAGCCATGAGCATTCTCTCCATTTGTGGATAAGCTCTTGTGCACCGGTACGGGTCGAATCCCTAGCTCCGAAAGGGATGCAAATCCCATTGGATTGAGCTTAGTGTGGATCGTACTCCTCTTGCTACAAGAGAGAGAGTTTTCCGTCTCTCCAGTCGGGAGATCCATATGACCATGTAGCAGCATTTAGGCAAGCAGTTCGAGCTGAACAAGCTGACAAGCATACGTAAATTGAAGGGTTTGGGCTCACTCTTGAGGGAAAGGCCCTTGCTTGGTTTCAGGCACTAGAGGCTTCAGACAAATCTTCTTTATGAGTTTTGGAAGAGAGATTCATTGCTGCTTTTTCCTTGATGGGGATTCAACATGACACAGTAGCAAACATCTACTCTTTCAAGCAAGGCAAGAGTGAGAGTGTTAGAGATTGTGTAAATAGAATGAAGCAGTACATTAATCGTTGCCCAGAAGATGAGAAGCCCACCCAGAGTCGATTAATTTCTCTCTTCTTAAAAGGACTCAAAAATTCAACACTGCACACACATCTCTATGCAAAGAAGCATACAAATTTCAATGAGTGTTGCCATGATGCTATGGATTTCACAGATAACTTCAAATTCCAAGATGGTACTGGCCCTGAGTTGCAACCTAGAGATCAGTGGGGTGATGACCAAAGTTCAGGGTCTAGCGCACTAGTAAATCCAGACCACATAGCTAACCTAGTACTAAGGAGATTGGGACAAACCTATCGCCCACCCATGCAGCCACAACAACAGCAGAGTGAATGAGGAGTGTACTACCTATAGGTCCTCATCTTTGTGGAGCATGTGGCGGTAACCATAAAACCGAAGAATGTAATACCTTTTCTCCTCTAGTCACAAACCAACCCACAAAGAAGTGGTGCCAGGCCTGTGCTTGGAATTATACCCACACTACACAGGAATGTACTCGCATTGCAAGAATGAGACAGGAGCGTGAGCAGCAAAGGGGTGCAGTGGCTCCACAAATGCATCAACAGTATACTAATTTTGAACGTAAGCCACCGATGGCACAAGAGCAAGCACGACTTGTACTTGGAGCTCAACGTCCTGCTCCTGGGACTGCTCCTGTGAGGTTTGTTGACTACGACAATTCAAATATGTGTAGAGACTTGGTAAACCCATGCTATGTGGAGGAGGAATATGCATCATATTCATCCAAGGAAAATCTCTTTGAAAGTCCTGCATATCCAAGCCAAGCACTTCCGGGGGAACAAAATTCTTTGATATTGCTAGGCGGCTACCAACCTAGGACTCCAGGCCCCTCAGGTCAATGGAAGCAAAGGAAAGTAGAAGCCAAACTAATGGGCCCCTGTTATGAGTGCGGAGAACCCCATTGGGCTCGTGATTGTCCACATCGCCCAAGGCAAGCAGCTCGATCCAATACAATAGTACCACAGTTTCCACCAATTGAAAGATATTGTCTAGGGTGTTGTGTAGAACACTTTGCAAAGGATTGTTTGCTAAAACCACATGAGGAAGGAACCTCTCAACCAAAGGTCTCACTCAACTTTGTAGAGGCAGTTCCATCGCCACCTTCATCAGAGAATGAGGATGTCGTACCGCTTAGAGTCATGACTAGATCACAGACACGAAATGCCGAAATGCAGACTGATGAGACACCTTGAACTAGGGATGCAAAGGCAAATCTAGTGGACAAGACCCTACATTCAAAAAAGGACCACTAGGAGGAAAAAGAACCGTAACAAGCAAACTAAGAGTGCATCCACTAGTTCTCAAGAAGTCTCTAAACAAAACATGAAGGATCAAGCTTTTACATCCCAAGAAGTGCATGAGGAGCATCAACCTCAACCTGGGCCTAGTGCTAAACAAGATGAGTCTAGTACAATCGAGGATAGTTCTAGGGGTTCTGTTTTTATGGATAAGGTGAACAAGACTCTAGATGCCATCATTGATGCTCATAGAAGTCGCATTGCAGCTTTATCTGAGCTACCCAAGAAGCTTCAAGAATACCCAAACCCTCGTGAGAGGAGAAGATCAATCTAGCTGTACATCATCAACTCATTAGGGAAGCTCAATCAATACTTGAGAGCCCACCTCCACCTATCCCTTGAGGCCCAACCTCTCTTAAGCCAACATTAGAAGCCATACCAGAAGTGTCATCAAGTTGGGAAATGAAAAGTGAGCTGATCTCACAAGTTCATAGCGAGAAGTCTGCTCCAATTGACACCCCATTGAAAGAAGGCATTCTGCCACCACCTAGTCTTGCCTTCCCATGCAATGATGAAGTTATTGATGCTAAAACGAGGACTTGGAAAATGAGATGTGGACAGTAGTTCATGAGAAAGTTAATGAGAATATGTCCTCTATTATTTCACCTCCATTCTCTGAAGTAGATTTTACCAGGGACACAGAAAACAACTTTAGATGCCCAAGCATCCAGAAGGAAGTTCAAACAATTGTTTCTCCTAGAAGTAAGCATACAATGAAAACCTTACCATCTTATTTGGGAGAATATGAGAACTGTTCTCAAACCTTGAGGATACCCTCCATGCATAGAAGGTTGACAAAGGAGATGGATATGGGTATCGTGCAAGCTATTTTGTCAGCACCAGTGGCTTGTGCTTGATTTGATAAAGCTCCGACCTGGGTTGTGGAATGATATTGCCACATGTTTGTCAAAGTAGGTATTGCTACAAAAGGGTCACCATCATTGTACTATACACCCTGAGAGAAAGCATGTTATGCCAGTTCCTATCAACAAAGTAGGAAAATTTTGTGAGGACGATCAGGGAAATGCTACCCTCCCATTAGAAGTGCGAAAAGTAGCTTCAACTGCAATACTTGACAGTGGTGCAGGAGTGGGCATTATGGTTGCATCCACAGCACTACATGTAGAGGAAGTCTCAGTGGAGGATTTAACACTCAAATCGGCTAATGATGCTGATAAGGAAGATGGATGGGACTCTGATTTTGATGATGATGTGATAATCCCCGAGGAAGAGTTAGGAAAGGCACGCCTACTCTTGAGAAGAAGGGAGGTTCAAATAGGGATCCCTCAAAGCCGACCCAAACGTAAATGCTGTAAGAGCCATAAGAGAATCCGTAAACAAGATGAGAAGGAACGACGTGAGAGAATCCAAAAAGAAAACGAGGAGTTTAAGAATGAAAACTCTCGATCACCATCTCACTTCTCAGGAAAGAATGGATCTCTATACTATGTCCAAGCACAAGATAGTATCAAAGACCAAGTAAAACGATCAGATGGATTCCAACCAGGAGAAAAGCTAAAAACTATTAGCAAAAATTGTAAAAAAACAAAGAAACCAAAACAAAAACTCAAGTCTCAAACCGATTCAAAAGAGAGTGTCGGAAGTGCAAAGATAACGGTTGAACAAAAAACTCTGATGCAAGATTGCAAAAGAGAGCTCAAAACCGCATGGTCTTCAATTAGTGATGACTCAAGTGAACAAGAACAAGGTCTCAATGTTCCCCCCAACTTCACATAGTACACTCTTCAAGATCGGAAGATTGTTCTTCAACAGCCCATGCGACAAAAGCCAAGCCTGCAAGGGGTTTCATATGATGGTCGAGAAGATGCAAAAAAAATTGATATCGCTAAGCCACGAGAAGAGCCTCGCTATGTGTGGATTGCCACAGACTTGTCCTTAGATGAGGAGAAGTTATTAATTCAAACAATAAAGGAGTATCGCGATGTTTGTGCTTGGAGTTATAAAGACCTCAAAGGAGTTGGTCCAAGCATATGTCAACATACGATTCCATTGCGAGAGGATGCAAAGCCTTCCAAGCAACGTCCTTATACTTACAATGAGAATTTTGCACGAAAGATAAAAGAAGAAATAGACAAGCTCTTAGAGGCAAAATTTATCTATGAGATTGAACACACTGAATGGATCTCCCCTATTGTAGTGGTGCCCAAGAAAAATGAAAAACTTCGAGTATGTGTAAACCTCAAGAAGGTAAATGCAGCTACTGTACGTGATCATTACCCACTTCCAATCACGGATCATGTTTTGGAATGAGTTGTAGAAAAAAAGGCATATAGTTTCTTGGATGGATTCTCCGGTTACAATGAAGTATCAATTGATCCAAAGGATCAACACAAGACATCCTTTGGTACTGAAGATGGCATCTTTGTCTATCGTGTTATGCCATTTGGTCTAACAAATGCACCTGCAACCTTTCAGCGGTTAATGAGTCAAGTATTTAAGGAGTACCTTAGGCTATTTCTTGAGATCTTCATGGATGATTTATGTGTTCACTCACAAGAGCGTGATGATCATATAGAACACCTCATACTTGTGTTTCAAAAGTGTCAAGTTTATCGTATATGCTTGAATCCTGACAAGTGCAAATTCATGGTAAGATAAGGGAAAATTTTGGGCCATATTATTTCTCGCAATGGGATTTCAACAGATATGGATAAAATTGATGTCATTGTCTCATTACCTCGGCCTATCAACCCTAAAGGGGTACAAATATTCATGGGACATTGTGGCTATTATCGTCGATTCATCTACATGTACGCTGTCCTAGCCAGACCATTATATGCTCTTCTTGTAAAGTTTAATTGGACTGACGAGTGTGAGGAATCCTTTGAAAAGTTGAAGCAAGCATTAGTGTCTGCACCCATCTTACGGCGGGCACCAGATTGGAACCAAATCTTTCATGTCCATATTGATGCTTCAAACTTTGCAATTGGATGTATTTTGGCTCAATCGGGAGAACATAATAAGGATTTCCCAATCTCATATAGGCTAGACAGTTGAACAATGCTGAGAAGAATTATACCACAACAGAAAGAGAAGGTTTGTCCATGATATGTGCAGTGAAAAAGTTTTGCCATTACCTTTTGGCAAACAAATTTATATTTTTTGTGGACCATAGCACTGCTATATTTGGTGAATAAGCCTTGTGCAACAGGAAGGATTGTGAGGTGGTTTGTCATCCTTCTTGAGTTTGATTTTGAAGTGGCAGTCCGAAAAGGAACAACTCATCTTAGGGCAGATCATTTGTCTCAAATCACCTCTGGAGACTCTCCCGTGGTGGGTGTGGATGATGATATGTTAGATTCAACACTTTTCTTTGTAGAGACAGCTCCTAAATGGTTTGAACCCATCTTAGAAATTTTGACAAGTGGGCAGATACAACTAGCGGGTCCTAATGTGGACCTATGGCGACCATTCAAGTTAATATTAGGGAGATTATATCGTCAGGGTAATGATGGAGTGTTGCGGCTTATACCTAACCCTGACCAATATGAGGAGATCTTGGAATGGGCACATGAGGGTATTGGTGGAATCCATGCATCAGCTACTACTTGTGTGCGACGTATAACTCAGGATGGGCAATGGTGGCCTACCATGCATGCGGATGCTGAAAAATTTGTCCGTAACCGTGCTTCATGTCAAATTCAACAACCAATTCATAATGTCACATTATTCCAAATTTCAACTACACCAAGTTGGAGGTAGTATATGTGGACTATCTTCAGCATGGTCATACTGATCCGACAATTCCTAAACATCGAAAACGTGCTATTGAAGTTGAAGCAGCCAAATATATGCTGATAGAGGGCCAACTCTACAAGAGGGGCAAGGATGGCACTTGCGCATGTGTGTCTGTGAAGCTGACTACTTAAAAATCTTGACTCATGCACATGCAGGTGTTGGGGGTGGACACTTTTTGGGCAATACCACAGCTAAGTTGATTAGGTGGTATGGGCTTTGGTGGCCAACCTTACAAATGGATTCCGAAGAATATGTGAAACGTTGTGACGATTGTCAAAGGACCAAACCTCCCATCACAAAGGACAATATGCCATTGCAGCCTATGTTAAGCACACGTGCGTTTGCCAAATGGGGTATTGATTTTGTCGGTCTCATTAAACCTCCAGCTCGTCACACGCATGCCGAATATATTATAGTCGCAACTGACTATTTGACAAAATGGGTAGAAGAAAAGGCTACAATAAAAAATGATGCCAGAACCACAGCCAAGTTCTTGTATGAGTACGTGTTTACACGCTATGGCTTACCTATTGAAATCGTTAGTAATCAAGGTGTGCACTTTGTGAATGAGGTCATAGAGTTTTTACTTCAAGAATTTTTGGTAATTCACAAGCATTCTGCACCATATCATCCCCAGACCAATGGTCAAGCTGAGAGTACTAACAAGATTCTCTGCATAGCACTCACAAAGATTGTTGAGGGACATATGACTGATTGGGAGAAAAAGTTGCACTCAGTTCTTTGGGCATATAGAACAGCCTATAAAACATCTGTGGGCACAACCCCATTTGAGCTTGCCTTTGGGCTAGATGCAATTCTTCCCATTGAATTTCTTGTACCTACTCTACGAGTTGCTAAACAATTGGACTGGACTGGTCATGAGCTTTCTCAATGCATTGATGAATTGGAAAAGCTTGATGAGACCCGCTTATTGGCGGTAATGGGGATGTATGCCGAGAAGAGGACACAAAAGCAATGGTATGATCAAAATGTAACAGCTGGCCGATTCAAAAAGTGGGACCTTGTGCTCTTGTACACACTAAGAAGCATAAGTGAAAGCTCAAGAAACGTGGCCTAGGACCGTTTGTGATTAATGAGCTTACTCCTAGTGGTGCAGTGTGTTTAGAGACACTAGAAGGTGTGAACAAATGCCTAACTTCATTAATGGAAGTCGTCTCAAGAAATACAATGAACCACTAACTGAAGCCATGCTTCAACAAATGCATGTTGCCAACACACAGAAAGAAGCACATGACCTACTTAAACGTCAGGCTCAAGAAGAGGCTAAAGCTAGAGTTGCAAAAGCCAAGGAGCGTCGCAAGGCTTCTGTGTTGACCTTACAGTTGGCTACTGATGAACAATATGTCGATCCTTTCAATATTCAAGTGTGTCTTCATCTTCATGAGACTACCTACTTTGTCTCTGCCTTAATTGACTTTGGTGCAGATTATAATGTTCTCTCATTTGACACATGGGTAGCCTTGGGAGAAATAGCCTTGGGACAACCTACACTTGTGCACATTCCTATTGACTTACGAAGCTTCTCAAGTGAAGATAACCCTATAGAGGGAAAATGTGTCATTATGATGTCCATTCAGGATCACCAGATGTCAGTTCCCTTTTATATGGCTAGTAAGTCCAAGGTAGTGGTAGAGGTTTTTCGTCGTCGATCATGGTTAAGTGCTACCAATTGTTCATTAGATTGGAAGAATAAACAATACAAATTGCAGATTGATTCTGATTGCATCTTGGGATCTGCTGCTCCACGAGTTTTATCATGTCAAAAGGGTGGTAGTTCTACCTTACACAACCCACTTTCAACATTTGCTCTTCAAGCTCCAAGACAAATGATGTGGATAATCGATGAGTCCTCAAGTGAGGGCCATGGCTGGCATGTTCCAACTACTCTAGTCACTGCTCAAAGAAGGCCAGGCAAGAAGGAATCATCAATTTGGCTACCCAAAGATTGGTACAAACTTGTACCATCTAGAAGAGTTGCTAAACCTCCTAAAAAGAATATCTTTCCAAGCCTAAGCCTCAGATTGTTACTCATTGGGTCCCAAAGCATGTTCTTAAAGCACAAGGCTATTATGAGGGTGCAACAGCACTTTGGCTTCCCAAAGGCCATGGTTTTCTAGAGCCAGAAGAGTGTATCAATAAGATTCCAAAAGCCACTCTTGGTTTTTCATATTAGTGGGTGCAAAGGAAATCAACACAACCTCTTCAATATAGGATAGGTGGTTGTGATAGCACCTACAAATCTCCTTGTGTTGACCTTCCCCAAACATGTATTGAATCACCAGTTGTCCCAACTTCTCCTTGTTACACACTTCCACCATCAACTTGTGTACCTTGTTGAGATGTCAAGCTCATATACAGCTGGAGGATAGCACATGGGTGCTGACAGAGTGACAGTATGGTAGATTGATATCGTGTGGTGTGTTTATGACCGCGTCCAACTGGTCATGTGTGGTGTGGACATTACATTAGGTTTACTTTGTAGTGTGACATAACACTATGTTGTATTATCCTTTGTGTGTGTGAGAGAGATGATGACTATGGCTTCTCTCCTTCTTTATGATTGATGAATATGGATTAGGGTTTGCTTCTCTTGTGTGTGCTCCCTCCTGCTTCTATTTTTTATCATGGTATCAGAGCCTAGAGCTCATTAGTTGTGTTGTGAGAGTGAGTGAGAGAAGAGGGAAGAAGAAGAAGAAGCTGTGAAGATTTCCATTGAAGATGTGGAGCTCACCTTGGATACACATCTGAAAGCTAAGGACCACGGGTAAGTGCTATAAGACCCCCTCTGTGGATTGCAGGTACATTAGGAACTCAATGGAGTCTTTTTGGGCCCTTTAATTTGCTATGAGATTATGGAAACGTTTAACTTTTTGACAAATAGGAGCCCGCCATGTAAGCAAAAACCATTGGTGATTAAGAGAGGTGTAAGAGTGGTCAAAGGGTGCACTTTCTCCCCCAAAAGGGAGGGGGGCAATTTTACAAATTTTGGACCTCCATAACTTCTACATACAAGCTCCGATTTGAGCGAAGATTATAGATCCATGATCTACACATCAAGAGCTTTCCATAGATATGTTACATGATATGGTTTTATCCGCTAGATTTTAAATTCCATTTTCTCCCCAAAATTCAAATTCGAATAAAGTAGCCGTTTTGAAGCTTCAAATTAGAAAACGTTTCTTCTTAAGAGAAAAGGTTTGACTCCCTTAAACTGCCAAATAAAAGGGCCCAAGAAGACTCCATTGAGGTCCTAATGACAAAAAGAAAGTAACAGGCAAGATTGGTGTTGCCAAAGCAAGCAGAAAATTTCTGGTTTTGAAGCTTTCATGGAAAGCTTGTGAAGGAATGTATTTTGTCAAATGTATTGGGGCCAATACAAAGGAAAAATAGAGGTTCTCATGTATTGTGAAAGGGCACATGTATTAGCAACACTGGAGTAAACCATTGCATGAAACATTGATGTATTTCAGGAGATTTATGAAAGAAAAATTTTGGTTTTTTTGACTCCTGCAAACCAGAGAATATATGCCCCGTGGTGGAGGATCAAATGTGGCAATTCTACTCAAAATTGGAGCTTTCCCTTCATAACCATGATAGATTAGGTCATTACTAAGAGATCTATCAACTCAATTGTGATAACCCCTCTCTCCTAGAGCCTCAGGAGCAGGCGGCGCATTCTGGAGCAGAATTCTGGATAGTTTCAATAGATTTCATGCCATTCACTCATTACTACTCCATTTGATGCCATTCAAAGCTTGGGGAGTTGAGCAAAGGTATTGCTAAGGCATTGTGAAGCTTGGTTGCAGCTCATTTGATGTATTTGGAGCTCATTGAAGTCATTTATCAGAGGTTTACAGGTTTGCAGAAGTTCTGTCCAGAAATAGAGCATTATTAATCAAGGCATTAATCCTTTTCTATATCAAATTGGCCTAATTCCTTTGGTACAAGTAGAGTCCTATGAGTTGCTAAACTTTTGATTCAAAAAGTTTTGAATTTGGATCAGATTTGAAGGAGATAGAGCATTTTTAGTGAGAGGTGGTACCTGACATATGCAGAAAAAGGCAAACCAGAGAGCTACAAAAATTGGTGGTTCTCATTAACCTTGAAGAATTTGATCAAACCCTTCTAGGATATGTTGGAGCAATGTGTTATGAAGCCAATGAATGCATAAACATCAAATTTGAACAAGATTTGAAGGAATTAGAGCAAGATCTTTGACTGGTTCTCTGGCGAGAAAAAAAACCAGAAATTTTTTTATGAAGAAGTATCATTTGTTTTCAACCTTGATCGAGTATACATTGTTGATGAAGCATTGTGGGATCTAAAAGCACATATATTGCAATCATTTGATGTGATTTGGAGAGATTTGGAGCATTACAGGTACTTCATACATTGTGATCAAAGGGGTGCATCTACTATCTTGCAAACATGGGAGATGGTCCGATACAAATTGTTGGAGAGAAGCTTGACAGAACTAACTTTCAAGTGTGGAAGTTTCGAATGAAGAGTTTTTTGAAAGGCAAAGGTTTATGGAGTCTCGTGTCGGATGAAGACCCGGAGCCATTCCTACCTCCTCAACCAAATAATGCTCAGTTGGTGGCTCACAAGCAATGGGTAGAGCGGTCTTCGAAAGTGTTGCATTACTTTTCAATATGTGTAACAGATGCCTTGCTTATTCACATCCAAGATGCAGATACACCGAAAGAAGCATGGGATATATTGTGCCGAATGTATGAGACAGACACTGGTGCAAGGAAGATACAACTAAAGCAACAGATTCACAGTGTAACACGAAGGAATAGGAGTATACATGAGTATGTTCAGGAAATCAAGGGTTATGCAGATTCCTTGTCATCAATCCATGCCCCAATGGATGATGATGATTTGGTTGCCCTCACATTGCGTGGTTTAGGCAAAGAATACAAATCTTTTGACACTTCCATCTCAGTAAGGTTGGGAGGAATGCCAGACTTTAATGAGCTTGTGTCATTGCTCATTGTGGAAGAATTAAAGCTTGGACTTGGTGGTATGAATATTACAGGTGGTGCATCCTCATCCAATAATGATGAGCATGCAAGGAATCAGGCTTTTTACTCATCTAGAGGCTCTCGAGGCAGGGGGAGATTTACCCCTCGAGGCCATGGAGGACGTGGTTGGAATGACAGGTTTAGTCAACCACAATCAAATCATAATTTTCAGAATTCATAGTCATCATTTGGATCACGTGGAGGTCGTGGATTTCAATCCCATAGGGGGAGAGTTGGAACAGGTGCTCATGGTAGAGGACGATGGCAAGGTCCTCAACAAAATTTGAATGGGATTGAATGTCACTATTGTGGCAAACTTGGACATATGGCAAAAGATTGTTACAAAAAGCAGAATGATGTCAGGAATGGAAGACCACAACATGGAAATTATGCATCTACTAGTAACAATGATGGGAGTTCAAATCATCTTTTTGCAATGAAGCACATTATGGGGACAATGGATTCTCAAAATGCTGGAGATGAGTCATGGTATGGATTTGGGTGCCTCAAACCACATGACATGTCATGGTGAGTGGTTTGAGAAGATGCAACCATTGGGTACAAATGGTTATGTGGTCACAGGAGATGATACTCAGCATCTTATAACACATGTTGGCAGTGTGCCTTTGAGGATGCATGATGGAAATGTGAAGAATATGTCAGAAGTGCTATATGTACCATCCATTACAGAGAATTTGGCATCAGTAGGCCAAATGGTTGAGCAGGGACTACAAGTAAGATTCAATGAGAATGGCTGTTTTGTGGAAGACTTTAGGCATGGCTGTAGATTGATTGCCAAGGGCAAGAAGGAAGGAAGGTTGTTCAAATTGGATGCAGGCATACCAGAATTGAGCTCAGCCATGTTTTCAAAGAGCAATGGGATTGTGCAGGATATTGATATGTGGCACAAGAGGATTGGACATGTCAATATACAGAGATTAAAGAACATGCAAACAAGAGGCATTGTGAGTGGATTGCCTAGATTCAAATATGATGGACATATGCATGTTTGTGAAGCCTGTTAGTTTGGAAAGCAGGCAAGGTTGAGGTTTTCTAGAGAAGGAAATATGAGTAACAGGCCACTTGAGATAGTACACAGTGATGTATGGGGTCCTGCACAAAACACATCTATCAAAGGCAGTCTATACTATGTGACATTTATAGATGATTTCAGCAGGATGACATGGATATACTTTCTGAGAGAGAAGAGTGAAGTGTTGGAAAAGTTCATGGATTTAAAGCTCTTGTAGAAAAGCAATATGGCTGTTGGATTAAGTGTTTGAGAACAGATGGAGGTGGTGAATACACCTCAAAAGCTTTTGAGCATTTCTTGAGGAAGCATGGAATAAGAAGACAGTTGACTTGCAGGTATACACCTTAGCAGAATGGCACGTGGCTGAGAGAAAGAATAGAGTCATATGTGAAGTGGCAAGGGCAATGCTTAATGAAAAGGCATGCCAGATTACTATTGGGCAGAAGCATGTGCTACTGCAGTGTATATTCTGAACAAAACACCTACAGCAGCCATTCATGGAAGCACGCCAGAGATGCGGCTTACAGCTTACAGGCCAGACATTGGACATCTCAAAGTCTTTGGATGCGTAGCTTATGTACATGTGCCTGACGAAAGAAGAAGGAAGTTGGATCCTAAGGCAGAGAAATGTGTATTTGTTGGATATGCACAGGATCGGAAGGCATACAAATGTTATAACCCTCAAAACTAGACAAGTGGTCATCTCACGAGATGTGGTGTTTGATGAGCTTGCTAGTTGGTACAAAGCAAAAGATGAGGGAGTCATTGACTCACTTGAGGCAGATGTGCCTGTGAACTTGCCACAAGCAAGTTCTAGTTCTACTACTATGTCTGGGCCAGAAAGCAGAAGCTGAGAGTAGCAGTGTACGTCCATGGTCAGGACGTTTGAGGCATGAGAGTGTGAGCACTGGGAGTAGTGCTATGGATAAAGGAAAGAAGAAGGTCGAAGGAATTGGAATCACAGGTTATGAGTCATCTAGTTCAGAGAGTTTGGATGAGGAGCTCGGCATACCTGTTTTACGCACACCTGGTGCTAGGCAGGACAGATATGTGCCACCACATGCTAGAGTTACAGGTGTACAGAGTGACCCGCATGCATTGCGGAGATCCCAGAGAGTCAGATATCCAGTTGAAAGATTGACATATCGAGATTTTGCTATGCACTATGCATACATGACATCTATGGTGAAGCATGTGGAACCTACATGCTATACAGAGGCTATTGGAGAGCATGTATGGGAGAAAGCCATGGATGAAGAGATGGATGCTTTGGACAAAAATGATACATGGGAATTGGTTGAGTTACCGCAAGGAAAGAATGCAATTGGTTGCAAATGGGTGTATAAGGTAAAGTGAAGTCAGATGGCAGCCTAGAGACATAAGGCAAGGCTGGTTGCTAAAGGATATGCACAAACTTATGGTCTTGATTATGATGAAACTTTCAGCCCAGTGGCTAAGATGGCTACTGTGAGGTCTATCATTGCACTAGTAGCACAAAAAGGTTGGGCTTTACATCAAATGGATGTAAAAAATGCTTTCTTGAATGGTGAACTACAAGAAGAGGTGTACATGGAACAGCCAGAAGGATATGTACATCCAGAATATCCTACTTTTGTTTGCAGGTTAAAGAAAGCAATATATGGTTTGAAGCAAGCACCTCGTGCTTGGAGTGACAAGATTAGCAGATATCTTGTCAGTATTGGATTTGTGGTTGGAAATGCAGACTCTTCACTTTATGTGAAGAAGACACGTGATGGTATCGTGATGATAGTCATTTATGTTGATGATTTGATTATCACAGGTGATTGTGGGAAAGGCATTGATGAGGTTAAGGCCTCTTTATGCAAAGAGTTTGATATGAAAGACCTTGGTGATTTAAGGTTCTTTCTTGGCATTGAGGTGATAAGAACAAGCAAGGGTATATGGCTGGTGCAAAGGCAATATGCACTTGACATGCTGGCAAAGTATGGTATGACAGCATGCAAACCAATGTTGACACCATTAGAGCAAAACATGAAGCTTAGGGCTGATTTGGGTGATGAGCTTGATGATATCACCATGTACAGAAAAATGGTTGGTAGTCTTATCTACATGACCATTACGAGGCCAGATCTCAATTATGCAGTTGGTTTGGTAAGTCAGTTTATGCAGAGTCCTCGTAAACCTCACTTGGATGCTGTGAGACGTATTCTGAGATACGTCAAAACTACCGTGCATTATGGTCTTTGCTATGAGGCAAGAAAAGACATGCATGTCTATGGATATACAGATGCAGATTGGGCCGGTAGTGTATATGACAGGAGGTCTACCAGTGGCTATGTTTTCAGCCCTGGTAGTGGAGCTGTGAGTTGGAGCAGTAAAAATCAACCTACAGTTGCTTTATCTACCACAGAGGCCGAGTATCGTGGAGCAGCCATAGCTGCATGTGAGGCTATGTGGTTGAAGAAGTTGCTAGACGATGTCAGGTTACAGAGTGATATGAGAGTTGTCATTCATTGTGACAACATGAGTAGTATTCAGCTTGCTAGCAACCCAGTTTATCATGCCAGGACCAAACATATTGAGGTACACTATCACTTCATCAGAGAGAAAGTGATAGATGGGCATGTTGATTTGACATATGTACAGACAGATGAGCAGGTTGCAGATATCTTTACCAAAGCACTTGGTAAGGATAAGTTTGAGTATTTCCGTACTAGATTGGGAGTCCTAGAGATGCACATGTCGAGCTTGAGGGGGAGTGTTGAAATGTCAAGCTCGTATATAGCTGGAGGATAGCACATGGGTGCTGATAGAGTGATAGTATGGTAGATGGATATCGTGTGGTGTGTTTATGACCACGTCCAGCTGGTCATGTGTGGTGTGGACATTACATTAGGTTTACTTTGTAGTGTGACATAACACTATGTTGTGTTTTTCTTTGTGCGTGTGAGAGAGATGATGACTATGCATTAGGAACTCAATGGAGTCTTTTTGGGCCCTTTAATTTGCCATGAGGTTATGGAAACGTTTAACTTTTTGACAAATAGGAGTCCGCCATGTAAGCAAAAACCAATGGTTTGTAAGAGAGGTGTAAGAGTGGTCAAAGGGTGCACTTTTTCCCCCAAAAAGGGGAGGGGGCAATTTTACAATTTTCGGACCTCCATAACTTCTATATACAAGCTCCGATTTGAGCGGAGATTATAGATCCGTGATCTACGCATCAAGAGCTTTCCATAGATATGTTACATGATATGGTTTTATCCGCTAGATTTTAAATTCCATTTTCCCCCCAAAATTCAAATTCGAATAAAGTAGCCGTTTTGAAGCTTCTAATTAGAAAACGTTTCTTCTTAAGAGAAAAGGTTTGACTCCCTTAAACTGCCAAATAAAAGGGCCCAAGAAGACTCCATTGAGTTCCTAATGGGCTTCTCTCCTTCTTTATGATTGATGGATATGGATTAGGGTTTGCTTCTCTTGTGTGTGCTCCCTCCTGCTTCTGTTTTTTATCATACCTAAGACAAATCCAACTTTACATGAGTCTCCTTTGAGCATAGATTCTAGCACTTCACTGCCTAAATCCTCTTATCTTGCTCAAATTCCTCGACAATTGCTATCCTTCCCACCTCTTAAAAAGGACATACACAAAACCAAAGGTAAGGCATTAACACTACAATTGAAGCTCTTTGGTAGATCAGTGTTTGAATAGCCTCACTTTTACTAATGTGGTTCCTTATGCCTTTACAGGATTGTGTTCTTTTTGAGATGATCTTATCTACATTGTTTTTGATAGGGATTGTAATGATGGATATGAGTGTATAAAGTTTGAAGTTTCTAAATTTCATTGTTCTATGCCCAGATACCTCCTGATGGATACTTGGCGAGATACATGTCCACCATGCATTGACCCTGATAGTACTCAACCTGAACATTGCGGGGGTTATAGTGTTCCTCCTTTTCAAACTCATTCTAGGTACTTTTATGCTCCCTAAGGTGAAAATTGCTGTGGGCATCACTTTGTCACTTTATTCTATCAACAGCATCATCCATTTCCACATTGTCAAGAGTGTGCACGACTCGTATTAGGAGAAGCTTCACACATTTGTTGGCTATGCCGCTCTTACTTTTGACGATATGGCACGGGCTTAATGAAACAAATTGTGGGAATTACACCCCAATGCCATAACCTTCTTGATGTGAGAGTACCAGACCGAGGACACAATCAACGTAGATTACTTGAGGAGGTTCAAGCACAACAATGGAGGGATACATGCATAAATGACTTGCAACCACCTATCTTGCAAGCCCTCCTTCCCCCAGCCTCAACATGTCAATTTTGGATCACTATGAGTACCTATATTGAGAAATTCCAAAATAAGAATTGTCTGCTTAACCTTCCCATAGAACTAATGCCATATTTTAGCGAGGAAGCACTCCTTCCTCTACCTCCTTCTCCAGAGGCTAGCTTTTGGACAGGGTTGTCCTTGCATCCTGAAGTGATTGATACCATCTTTCCAGCAGAAGTGGACACGGATCCACCACCAGTGCAAGGGTAAGCTCATCAACTCCACAATAAGATCAACAAGCCAGGGCACTTTTCTCCCACTGGTTTTTCCCCTCGGCTATATTCGGTGATTGGCACTAATAACAAATTTTATTCTTTTCTTTTCTTTTCTTTTCTTGTTTGTTAATAAGACATTTTGCAGAGATCTTAGCTAAACAAGAGCATACAAACACGCCCCAATAGTCCACCTACCATGCACACAAATTAGGAAGGGGGGAGACATGCAATGCCTACAAAGAGCAAAGAGAAGCAATCTGTGTTAACAATCTAGAAATGGGATTGATCATGGTGAAGGACATAGATTAAGCATAAGATTAAGGTGGATTAAACCACACTAAAAACTCCATGAGAGAGAGAGATTGCACACTCAACACTTTATCTCTACTATTCCATTCTCCATGAACCATACAATGATATAAGCCTTCTAGCCTTATCCCACTTTACACATCATCATCCATGTGGCAACTCCTTTTCCACTCTTTTGGTCAACACTCACACACCATTCAATATTACATGTGGCATTCCTATCTTGCCACAATATCTTGCACCTCTAGGGTGCCTTCCCACATACACACAACACCACGATTACATCTCTCAACACCCCCTCTTAATCGAGGTGTTTCACAACTCACCCATCATCCATCACCCATATCAATGTAGCATTGCCCAACCGCAATCGCTACCTCTCAACACTCCCTCTCAATGATACATTGGAGTGTCCATCAACCAAACATGTGTGCGCATGTCTTTCATCTTAGACACCTAGTCCATTTTGAGCCGAGTCGCTCACAACGGAACCACTGAGTCTGATTTGAACATGAAAGTTCGGGTGGGAACCAACCCATGCGCATGCACCTCACACGTGCATCGCTCTTGCACACATCACAACAACCATTTTGAGCTTCTAGGTGAGCTCGGGCATGACGACCCTCATACCATGGATGATTTACAAAATTTTGTTGTTTTTGAGCACGCATGCTCGTGGACGATTTATCCATCATCATGTTTGGGTGAAAAAATAAAAATTATACAATCTACTTTCGTTGCAACCGGGTAGGTGTTCTCGATGCGTGAACATATCTTTGAAGAAAGTTAGAATCCTTGTGTGAATGGACCTTTATTTTTTAGAAAGTTGAATTATTTTCTCTCAAAAAATAAAAAAAGGGTGTTTGTCACTTGCGTTGCAGGCTACTGGCACGCGTCACGTTCATTTTTTTTAATTTTCAGCGCCATTCTCGGATTCCCTGACATCAGTGGGCTGTCTTCTTCTCTTTCCTCTTGACTGCTTGCGCGCCAGCTGGCTTCTTTTTCCATCGCAATAGCTTGCTTACTACTTGCGGTTACGCCATCAAATTCAACAGTAAGCTCCTTCTGTTCTCTGCACATGCTTAGCTCTAGAAATTTGGGGGGGTGATCGAGGCAACCCCCTTTTCTCCCAATCTAACTGTGAAGAGTACCAGCCACTGTCTTCTTTGCCACCGACATAGCTACTGTAAGATGCGCTTGCTTGCTGTTTCTCTGTTGGAGCTCATCTCAGCTCCCATGGTAATCAACCTTCTCACGAACTATTGTTCTCGAGATTCTTCCTTGCATCGCCTACTGCTTGTTTTCTCTGCAACTCGGTAATGATACCGCTCTTGCTGCCTTTCAAATTGCTACTTTCTACTGACGCTTTGCTTAGTACTCTTATGCAGAACACTGTTATGCCTTCGTCTCTACTTTCTCTTTGTGGAGCCAGCTCCTTTATCAGCAAGACGATACTCGTGCATAATCCAATGCCTTTGTGGCTGAAGCTATAAGAATGGCAAAAGATTTTGCCAAAGCCTTTGTAGTAAAGGTTCCACCAAAGCCTGCACCCTCTAACTTAAAAAAATTCCAAGCCCAGGGAAGTACTTCAAACTTTCCACCCCCAAAGAGGCAGCAAGGCCCGAATCAGAATTAGGATGCAGGAAGATTCAGAAGTGAAGGAAGACCCTTCCCCTGGAATACTTTCTCAGGAGCCCCACCTCTTTCAAGAGATCAGAGCGATGAGCTCAGAACTGAAAACCGATGTTTTGGATGCTAGGGTATTGGTCACCAGTTTAAAGACTGCCCGCCGACTCCTGCCATGTCAAGGGGATAGGGAAGTCAAGGACCTCGAGTTCAGAGACCAACCCCTTCATACCAGTCTAATCAG
Source organism: Cibotium barometz (assembly GCF_041138505.1). Taxonomy (NCBI): domain Eukaryota; kingdom Viridiplantae; phylum Streptophyta; class Polypodiopsida; order Cyatheales; family Cibotiaceae; genus Cibotium; species Cibotium barometz. The sequence goes on from NC_141061.1 coordinate 5,546,866, forward strand.
GGTCCATCTCGCCCAAGCCAGGGAAATCCCAGAAGAACTCCAGCTCAGCCATCTGCCTCTGTCCTTCCAGAGTAACCTCAGAACTCCTTCCCAGAACTGGAGCAACCAAAGAGAAAGAGTTCCACCTCAGACTGCAGCAGCCAGAGCAGTCACAATTTCAGATATAGTAGAAGAGAAAAAAGGGCAGATCTATGCTGTAATTGAAAATCAAGGGCCTAACCAGAAGTTCTCTATCATCCATACTCCAGCAGAGTATCAGGGTAAGCCTTTTAAGCTTTTGATTGATTCAGGTAGTTCTCATTCATTCATTTCCCCTGGATGCTTGTGTAAGCTAGTCTTAGAACAGAAATCAGGGAAACCTATGCAAGTTGAATTGGCCATTGGGAAGACTCTTTTCACTCACCATGAGACAGAGCTTATCCAGTTCAAACTAGATGGTAATGTGACCGACTGTTAGTTTAAAGTTTTACCTCTGGGAGTTTTTGACGGGATCCTTGGAATGGATTGGCTTTACAAAAATCAAGCTAACATACACTGTCACAATGGAACCATTTCCTTCCATGACCTTCACGAGAACAAAGTTCAAGGAACTGGAGTTTTTGGATCCCTAGACCTTCAATTAGTAAAAGCTTCTAGGTTGCTGAAAGGACTTAGGAAGAAGCAGCAAATTTATGTTATCAAAATGAACCCAGTAGACTCAAAGCTTAAGGCTAAAGAACAAGAATGGTTAAGTGAATTTGATGATCTATTCCCAGTAGAGCTAACTGAAATGCCTCCAATTTGGGAAGTAGATCATGTGATAGAATTAACCCCAGGAGCTCAGCCAGTAGCCTTGCGCACGTACAAAATGCCATTTCCTGAAGCCATCAAACTCAAGGAACAGCTTAGACAGCTATTGGAACAAGGGTTTGTAAGACCCAGTGTTTCACCTTGGGGTGCACCAGTTCTCTTTCAGAAAAAGAAAGATGAAACGCTTAGACTCTATGTGGACTACAAAGGTCTGAATCAGCTGACAGTTAAGAATAAGTATCCTATCCCAAGAATTGATGTGCTTCTAGACAGGCTAAATGGAGCCCAGATATTCACAAAGATAGATCTCAAATCCAAGTATTACCAGATCAGGATCAATGATCAAGATATACCAAAAACAGCCATCAATACTCACTATGGGCATTATGAATTTACTGTCATGCCGTTTGGATTGACAAATGTCCCAGCTACATTCAATCGCCTAATGCAAGACATCCTCAGAGAATACTTGGATGATTTTTTTCTAGTTTTCTTTGATGACATTCTGATTTACTCAAGGAATGCAGCTGACCATGAGACTCATGTCAGAAAAGTTCTTGAGATTCTAAGGAAGCACCAACTCTTTGCCAAAAAGAGCAAATGCACTTTCTCTACTGACCACGTTGAATACTTGGGCTTTTTGGTATCCAAAGATGGAATTTCTCCAGATTCCGTGAAAGTCCAAGCAGTCATAGATTGGCCTGAACCAAAGACAGTGAAAGAAGTCAGGGGATTCTTGGGATTGACTGGTTGGTATAGAATTTTTATACCAAAGTATACTCTCATAGCTTCCCCTTACTAATCTTCTCAAGAAGAATACCCCATTTTAGTGGTCTGCCAGGTGCTAGAGTGCTTTTGATAAGCTGAAGACCGCCTTGGTATCTAGTCCCATTTTGAAGCTGCTAGATTTATTATGCTGTCCATGACCTGGAATTACTTTCAGTAGTCTATGCCTTAAAGTTGTGGAGACATTACCTACTGGGAAAAAGATTCACTTTTATGATAGATCAACAGAGCTTAAAGTGGATCGTTACTCAGAAGGACCTCAACATGCGCCAAAGAAGGTGGATGCAGACCCTGTAGGAATTTGATTTTGAAATCAAGTACTGCCCAGGCAAAGAAAATGTGGTAGCCGATGCCCTCAGCAGAAAAGCCTCCTTGCTTGCAATTACTGTAATATCAAATCCTTTGATTATTCAAGCAAGTGAGAAGATCATGCAGGATAGATTCTTTGGCCCTATTGCTACCCTACTTATGCAGGAAAGAAAAACTCCTTAGGAGTTGAACAGAGTTCAAGGGTACAGCTTGGATGATGGCATTATGTATTATAATCGCAGTGTAACATACCCATCTTCACTAATAAAGAAATGTCCATGTAATTATGAGTTTTTATGGTATAAAAATCAATGATTTTATTATTTGAGTCATTTCTACTTAGAATCTTCAAATTCTAAACCCAAATTTGGAATCTACGCGCGATTTTACCCTAATATAGGATTTTACAACATCCAAAACGGACACCGGATCAAGCCTATACGCAAATTTCAGTCATTATAGTTAAAAAACGGCGACCTTTAAACCTTAATAAATGCACGACCGGGCGTCCGATTGACAAATGGTCTGAACCCCTACGACCAAGAGAACCTCCCGGACAAAAAAAAATTTACCCCCGGGGCAGTCCGCACGCAAATCGAGGCGAGCGTCCCAAATTTGGATATCCTGTCCCAAAATTTTGGTCCGTACACACTTATTACTAGGGTGCCCGTACAATGGCCGCCCAAGAACTAAAGGACGGCCGCCCACTGTATGGTCCCCACATACCCCTACGTGGACACCCATGCTGCCCTCTAGACCAGATAAGGTACATGCGTACCACTCCTTTCCCGGAAAACCGACATCGTACCTTTCCCCTAGACCCATGCAGGCCACTGATCCATAGCCTTTGAAGGTACACCGTCCTTTCGTCCTTGCTTTGTGTAGCGCCTGTACCCATACCCCTCAGCTATATAAACCCCCGGGGTGTTCCACAGGCAGCACACATTTTTGTGCAGCGTATGCCTTGTTGCTGTAGTACAGCCGCCCCTTGCAGCCACCTCTCTCACACCCCCTCATTTGCCTCTTTTCAGATAGGCCAATTTTCCTCCATTCCCCTCTTGGTAGGAGGCAATGTCCTTAACTCTTCTCCCCCCCCTGTAACTCTTCTCCCCCTCCCCCCCTGTAAGATCCCTGTTCCCACCGAGCAACGGATTTAGGGTACTAGCAGCGGAAGTAGAACTTCTCGCGTGGGACAGGGGTCCTACATTTGGGGCCTCACCCACACATATTCGGATAAGAGACTAATCCATCGGTTGTTCCAAAACCGAACCCGGAAAACTTCCTTTATCGAAAAGCACAGGCGATTCCATCAGGATAACTTTTTACTCTAACGTAGTCAAGATCATTTCTGATCAAGCTGATCCAATTGCATCTATAAGATACTTGGTCAGATCAAGGAAGAAACTTGCACTTGGGTCATTGGGATTAACGCTTTTTTCCCCATTCAAGAGGCACAGCCGCCGTTGATTCCTATCCATAGAATAATTACTATCCGGGATTTACTTTATCTATCGTAATAACAAAAGTTGAGTCTCGATTTATGGATCCATCAGTTCAGCCTAACCCCATCGAGTCCCATGGGTTAGCCAACCGCCCAACCATTGTAGTGATGGGATCCAATTAGGAATTTGGTTAGGTTTTGTCCCGGGTACGAAGGAAAAGAGTTCCAAGGCCCCCTAGCCGGAAGTTCATGCAAACATAAAACTAGTCACACCACTTACACACCCAATATGAAATTGCCTTTTTCTCAACATCAGCTAACTTTAAAACAATCTTTTAATGAAACCATAGTATCACTGATCACAACCTTCCAATTTATCCGGTTGATTCAATTTCCCATCATTCCTTCATCAGAGTATCTATGGCATCATTGGCAACTAGAACGCTCACCACCTGTCCACTCAGGGGCCTTTTCAATAGTTCCTAGCCCATAATACTCGGCAATATAATCACTTATCAAGATGGGTCTCGTTGAAGATCAGCAAGATCAACCAACAGATCCATATAAAAGAGCCATGGACTCATCCGTTGAAGACCAGCAAGGTCAGTCAACCAGATCCATGCCCGGTTTCAGAAAACAACTCTTACTCCTTGTTCCAATATCTTCCTCGATGCATGCGTGGGTATCCTGGGCGACCCAGAGCCCGAGCACCGTATGGTCAGCACCCTCTAGGATCCTTCGCAGGTGACCTAGCGCTTCACTCATAGGCCGCTTCCTTGGCCCCTCATCCACCGTACTACCGCAAGCTCACCATTTTAATCAAACCGAGGCTGGTCAAGACCTCGGCCGACCTTGCTACGCGAGACGTCATCCATTGACTCTTTGTCAGCAGTTGCAACTTTATCAGTTAGATCACCATGACCTTAATCCATAAGACGGTCAAAATGCTTCCCCAGCATTCTTGACATAAAACAGTCATTTACAAACAGTCACAAAATACAGTTTCTATATCGAACTCCGTCTTTCCACATTATCCCTCCTTAATCCACATTACTTATTCCACCTTTCCTTCATATGTACTCATTCTCATCCATTCATTCATATCAACGACACATTATTTCCCATACACATTCACCTTCATTATTCTTCATACACATCCATGCATACATCCATTTTCACATCCTTATTCATACATCCACATCCACATACATACATCCATACATACACATCCACATGCATACATCCACATCTACATGCATACATCCATACATACACATCCATATGCATACATCCACATCTACATGCATACATCCATACATACACATCCATATGCCTACATCCACATCCTCATTCGTACATCTACATCTACATGCATCTTCATCCATACATCTACATTTACATGCACATTCACATCCATACTCCACATACATACATCTATTTTTTCCTTCCCATTCATATAGCCCCATACACCTTCACATCTATTCTTTAACATCACATCCATTCTCGCCTTATGACAACCCATATACATGTTATCTCATCACATACACTTCTTATCTCATCCCATACACATCTTATCACATCTTACCTCATCTTATCACATCCTAACTTATCTCATATACATCTTATCTCATCTTATTACATCTCATACACCTCTTATCACATCTCATACACTTCTTATCACATCTTAACTCATCTTATCACATCCTTACTCATCTTATCACATCCTAACTTATCTCATATGCATACCTCTATGCAAGAATTTCAATTGTGATAAAAGTAACACTTTTACAATAAAATAATCATTTTATTTTGTAATATTTTTATAATAAAATAATAATTTATTTTTTTATTTCTATGCACGAAATTCAATATGATGAAAATAACATTTTTATAATAAAATAATCATTTTTTTTCTTTACAGTTTTATAATAAAATAATAAAATATTCATCTTTTATGCATACCTCTATGCATGAATTTCAATTATGTTAAAAGTAACACTTTTATAATAAAATATTCATCTTTTATGCATACCTCTATGCATAAAATTCAATTATGCTAAAAGTAACACTTTTGATATAAAAATTTATCCATTATGCATACTTCTATATATAAAAATAAAAATGATAAAAGTAACACTTTTGATATAAAAATTTATCCATTATGCATATTCTATGCATAAAAATAAAAATGATAAAAGTAACACTTTTGATATAAAAATTTATTCATTATGCATTCTTCTATGCATAAAAATAAAAATAATAAAAGTAACACTTTTGATATAAAAATTTATTCATTATGCATTCTTCTATGCATAAAAATAAAAATGATAAAGTAACACTTTTGATATAAAAATTTATCCATTATGCATATTCTATGCATAAAAACAAAAATGATAAAAGTAACACTTTTGATATAAAAATTTATTCATTATGCATTCTTCTATGCATAAAAATAAAAATGATAAAAGTAACACTTTTGATATAAAATTTTATCTTTTATGCATAATATAAAAATTTAATTTTTTCATAATTACAATGAAATTATTTCAATTAATCTAGGATGATAATTCTTAGAATATCGTAGGAATTCCTCTTTTCATGCTTTGAATGAAATCATTTTATGAGTAAATTTTTATAAAATTTTACCATAGCTCTGCTACTATAAACTGATAAATCTCAATTATTTTAAAAGATAAGGCTTATCTTTAAGAAAATGATTAGAATGATTCCTAATTGGATCATTAATCCTTAATGGATTAAATAAAAAATAATCATAAACTAAAAGCATAGATTAAAAAAAACTATTAATTTGTTCTCAAGCATAGATTAATCTTAGATTAAGAAAAAGCTTTATGAAAAGCTTCATTTGAATTGAGAATGGGTCATGAGTATGACCATTTCTTAAGTGAGATAGAGAAAAAACCATTAGAATTTAAACAAAAATGGAAATTTATGTAATTCTTTACTATCATTAATCAATTAACTTCAATAGCATTTATCAAATTATGTAACTCTTCACTACTATTCATCAATTAACTTCAATAGCATTCAAAAACCATACCAATTAAGCCTCTCAAGCTTGAGAGGGGTTGAGAAGAGAGAAACATTGAGAAATTATAAAAAAATTCAAAATTCACCATTTACCTTACAATTTGCTTGAGTCTTTGTTCACGGTAGAGGCCCCCAACCAATCAATTGGTTTAGTATGTTGATGGAGCCACCAATGGGGATTAAAGAAAGAGGGAAGTGTCAAAAACTAGTGAATTATTAAAGAATTCACAGTTCTTGGCTTAGGTGGAGTAGAGTAACAATGCATAAGACACTATATTTTTTTCAACAAGGGGAGGCTTCTATTTATAGAAAAAATTGAGCTCCTAACCAAACAAACTGATTCTAGAATTTTCCAAGTCAGTTTGGTCACTTTTTGACCATTTTTAGGTCAGTTAAGCTAACTTTTTGGAACTAGACTTGAATGAGGAGAGAGGAGAGATGAAATATCTCAATTTTTATGAGTTTAAAACTCATTCAAGCATGTGATTTAGGTGCCTCATTGAAGGCCCTCCTTTTCCTTACTGATGTGTCAAAAATGGAATCCTTACACTCAAAATATCTCATATTTTTATATTACTCATAGTTTTTTACTATTAAACCTTGTACATTTTCAACTCTTCATCTTATGTGAGCATTGAAGGGACTCACCTTCCTTACCTAGGTGTCAAAATGGAATCATTATACCCAAAATATCTCATATTTTTAATATTGCTCATAGTTTTTTACTAATAAACCTTGTACATTTTCAACTCTTCACCTTATGTGAGCATTTACTCATTTTTGGGTATCTTCTTTTACAAAATTGGATTTATCTCCTCCCTACACATGGATTGATCCTATTGGCCCCTAGGAACCTTAATTGGACCATAGTCCAAAGATTTCTGAAAATTTAGACCCTTAGACTAGGGTTCTTTATACCTATTTCCAATTAATTCCAATTGCACATTGAAAAATTCTCTTTGAATTTTTGTTTCAGGAGAATTCATTTTAATAAGGTGAGATATTTTTCTATCCAAAAAATATTCAAAATCTGAATATTCTCTCTCTAGAATATTTTCTCTCTCTAGGTTAAAACGGTTAGAAACAAGGTCTTTATATTTCTAAAGAGGGCTTGATTACAGGGGAATATGCTGGACATCAAAAAGGGGTTGGGGGAGGAATATTACATTCTACCCCACTTAAAAAACGTGAGATGTCCTCATCTCGCAGGTGGAGTATGATCTCTTTCATCATCTTCTTCTTCTTCAATCACTTTCAATGTTACGCCTTGGAAGTGGACGGCCGTGTCCTTTTTTCCTCTTCTACTTCTTCTGAAATTGTGACTACTCTGGCTGCTGCAATCTGAGGTGGAATTCTTTCTCTTTGGTTGCCCTCGTTCTGGAAAGGAGTTCTGAGGTTACTCTAGATAGAGGCAGATGGTTGATTTGGAGTTCTTCTGGGGTTACCCTGGCTTGGGCGAGACGGACCCTGATTAGACTGGTATGAAGGAATTAGTCTTTGAATTCGAGGTCCTAGACTTCCCTGTCCCCTTGACATGGCAGGAGTTGGGCAATCTTTTAACTGATGACCAAAACCTTGGCATCCAAAACACCGGTTCTCACTTCTGGGCTCATTATTCTGCATCCTTAAAATAGATGGTCCTCCTGAGAAAGTATTCTGGGGGAAGGATCTTCCTTCACTTTGGAATCTTCCTGCATCTTGATTCTGAATCGGTCCTTGCTGCCTCTTTGGGGGTGGAAAGTTTGAAGTACCTTCCTGGGCTTGGAATCTTTTAAAGTTAGAGGGTGCAGGCTTTGGCGGGACCTTAACTACAAAGGCTTTGGCAAAACCTTAACTACAAAGGCTTTGGCAAAATCCTTTGCCATTTTTACTGCTTCAGCCATGGACACTGGTATGGCATTTTTGACCAGTGTGTCCAAAGGTTCGTTCATTGCCCGAATGAACCTCGCCATGAACTGTTCTTCATCTAGAGGTGGTGAGTATTTGAGTAGAAGAGCAAAGGCCTGGTGATATTCTTCAATGGTTTTGTTCTCCTGCTTTAGCTCTAAAAATTCGTTCATTTTGGTTTCCAAAAATCCAGGGGGACAAAATCTCTTTCTTAAATAGGTTTTTAGGTCGTTCCAAGATTGAGTATTTCTATTCAGACGGTTGGTGTCACAGTGGTTCCTCCATGCTACCCTGGCTGTTTCCACTATTTTCAACCGGCCAAGAGCCATTTTGCTCAGCTCATTATTTATAACCTGTGACCTCAAAATACTCTTCCATGGCTTCCACCCATTTCTCCACAGTCTCACCCAGGTTCTCCCCTTCTCCTTTGAAGGGTCCTGGCTGAGTCCTATGAAGAGCCTTGCGAACATCAGGATCAAGTTCGTTATCTTCAGAGACAGGGTCTGGCTGCTGACGGCTACGGTTTCTTCGTCTCATGATTCTGTCAAAAATTTATATATTAGAGAGAGAATAGTTATAAGATCAGAAAGGAGATTCTTATTTTTGAATACCTCAAAAGCTGGGAAGAAATCTTACATTCTACCCCACTTAAAAAAAGCGCGAGATATCCTCATCTCGTAGGAAGAGAACAACTCTTTTTCTTAAGATCCAATTTAGTCTGGGGTTCCTTATATTCTGGTCAACCCAACAAAATACGGGAATAATTATCCCTTATATAGAACTCATCATTAAATAATAATTGATTCAAATCATATCATTCATATCTTTAATACGATAATGGTCCCCCAATTTTTTTTTTCCTTCTGAACATTCCTCCACAGGAAATTTTAGTTAAGCAAGTTCTCAATTTGTCATCCCTTAACTTGATCTATCGGTCAAGTGTTAACTGTAGTAATTCGATAGCACAATCCACTAATCTCATAGTGATTTATTGTAATCATTATCATCATTCCAGTTATGAATATCATCACAGGGAGTCGTCCCATTCATCCTCATTGTGGTCTCGTTCAGGTTATTATATTTTAACTAAATTTCAAAAATCATCATTTTTCAATCAGAATCCAAATCAATTCATCAATTCTCAAACAGAATTAAAAATCGTATCAATCACATTTGAATTCATCATATGGATAGCATTAACGCTTATAATTTCAAGTCTTAGATTTACTCGTATATACTGCCGGTAAAGAGCTGCAGTTATACCCTCGGTATATACGGGTAGTCATGGTACTTGGAATTGTAAGGTAAATACCATCATGTCTAGGCCTCAAGCAAGTCAGGGTTCCATACAATTGCGGTAGTCCCATCCAAAGACCCAATTACTAATTTACGAATTATCAGTTTGAATATCAAATTGTATGAATCATTTCACACAAAAAAACATTTGTATATTTATATACAAGTTGCAATAAGTACATAGAGTGGCTCGGCTCCAAAATTCAAAATCTCCTTGGGAGACGCATAAGACGACGGTAGTCATGCCCTGTTACATAATTTCTCTAATTGCGAAGGGAGCTATTATTTTCTCCTTAGGGATAAATCGACTAAAGAGTCTATAAACTCGGCAATAAAGTCTGAAATTTTGAGGTGTTGAATGATATAGAATGACACCACGTGTCATTTTCAGCTTTATCAGAATCATGGCCAATGAGAGGTTCTGCCTCAGCATTGCACGCCAGTTTGCAGGAGGCATGGACATATTGCCTTGCAAACCACTTATGCTATCGTTTCCCCATTAGAGGTAAGGAAAATATAATTCTTTGAAATGGCATGCGAGTCTTGCTCGGCTTGTTGGAGTTGAAGCGGAAGAGATGAGATGCTCGAAGGCAAATGCAATCATATCTTGAGACTGGGTGAGGTTGGGAATACCAGATAAATGGGAAACTTCCATCTATAAAAACAATTTCTTTGATTAAAAATTTCTTCATTAAAGAAGCTTACGGAATGAAAATACATTATGAAAATGCTGTTTCTGAATTCTTATTACCAATTTCAGATAAGAATTTAATTATCCTTATTAGCTTTCAATTTGGCTTTGATACCAACTGTAAGATTCCTGTTCCCACCGAGCAACGGATTTAGGGTACTGGCAGCGGAAGTAGCACTTCTCGCGTGGGAAAGGGGTCCTACATTCAGGGCCTCACCCACGGATATCCGGATAAGAGACTAATCCATCGGTTGTTCCAAAACCGAGCCCGGAAAAACTTCCTTTACCGGAAAGCACGGGCGATTCCACCAGGATAACTTTTTACTCTAACATAGTCAAGATCATTTCTGATCAAGCTGATCCAATTGCATCTATAAGATACTTGGTCAGATCAAGGAAGAAACTTGCACTTGGGTCATTGGGATCAACGCTTTTTTCCCCATTCAAGAGGCACAGCCACCGTTGATTCCTATCCATAGAACAATTACTATCCGGGATTTACTTTATCTATCGTAATAACAAAAGTTGAGTCTCGATTTACGGATCCATCAGTTCAGCCTAACCCCATCGAGTCCCATGGGTTAGCCAACCGCCCAACCATTGTAGTGATGGGATCCAATTAGGAATTTGGTTAGGTTTTGTCCCGGGTACCAAGGAAAAGAGTTCCAAGGCCCCTAGCCGGAAGTTCATGCAAACATAAAACTAGTCACACCACTTACACACCCAATATAAAATTGCCTTTTTCTCAACATCAGCTAACTTTAAAACAATCTTTTAATGAAACCATAGTATCACTGATCACAACCTTCCAATTTATCCGGTTGATTCAATTTCCCGTCATTCCTTCATCAGAGTATCTATGGCATCATTGGCAACTAGAATGCTCACCACCTGTCCACTCAGGGGCCTTTTCAATAGTTCCTAGCCCATAATACTCGGCAATATAATCACTTATCAAGATGGGTCTCGTTGAAGATCAGCAAGATCAACCAACAGATCCATATAAAAGAGCCATGGACTCATCCGTTGAAGACCAGCAAGGTCAGTCAACCAGATCCATGCTTGGTTTTAGAAAACAACTCTTACTCCTTGTTCCAATATCTTCCTCGACGCACACGTGGGTATCCTAGGCGACCAGAGCCCGAGCATCGTATGGTCAGCACCCTCTAGGATCCTTCGCAGGTGACCTAGCGCTTCACTCATAGGCCGCTTCCTTGGCCCCTCATCCATTGTACCGGAAGCTCACCATTTTAATCGAACCGAGGCTGGTCAAGACCTTGGCCGACCTTGCTACGCGAGACGTCATCCATTGACTCTCCGTCTCAGCAGTTGCAACTTTATCAGTTAGGTCACCATGACCTTAATCCATAAGACGGTCAAAATGCTTCCCCAGCATTCTTGACATAAAACAATCATTTACAAACAGTCACAAAATACAGTTTCTATATCGAACTCCTTCTTTCCACATTATCCCTCCTCAATCCACATTACTTATTCCACCTTCCCTTCATATATACTCATTCTCATCCATTCATTCATATCAACGACACATTATTTCCCATACACATTCACCTTCATTATTCTTCATACACATCCATGCATACATCCATTTTCACATCCTTATTCATACATCCACATCCACATACATACATCCATACATACACATCCATATGCATACATCCACATCTACATGCATACATCCATACATACACATCCATATGCCTACATCCACATCCTCATTCGTAAATCTACATCTACATGCACATTCATGCATCTTCATCCATACATCTACATTTACATGCACATTCACATCCATACTCCACATACATACATCTATTTTTTCCTTCCCATTCATATAGCCCCATACAGCTTCATATCTATTCTTTAACATCACATCCATTCTCGCCTTATGACAACCCATATACATCTTATCTCATCACATACACTTCTTATCTCATCCCATACACATCTTATCACATCTTAACTCATCTTATCACATCCTAACTCATCTCATATACATCTTATCTCATCTTATCACATCTCATACACCTCTTATCACATCTCATACACTTCTTATCACATCTTAACTCATCTTATCACATCCTAACTTATCTCATATGCATACCTCTATGCAAGAATTTCAATTGTGATAAAAGTAACACTTTTACAATAAAATAATCATTTTTTTGGTAATATTTTTATAATAAAATAATAATTTATTTATTTTTTTCATTTCTATGCACAAAATTCAATATGATGAAAATAACATTTTTATAATAAAATAATCATTTTTTCTTTACAATTTTATAATAAAATAATAAAATATTCATCTTTTATGCATACCTCTATGCATGAATTTCAATTATGTTAAAAGTAACACTTTTATAATAAAATATTCATCTTTTATGCATACCTCTATGCATAAAATTCAATTATGCTAAAAGTAACACTTTTGATATAAAAATTTATCCATTACGCATACTTCTATATATAAAAATAAAAATGATAAAAGTAACACTTTTGATATAAAAATTTATCCATTATGCATATTCTATGCATAAAAATAAAAATGATAAAAGCAACACTTTTGATATAAAAATTTACTCATTATGCATTCTTCTATGCATAAAAATAAAAATGATAAAAGTAACACTTTTGATATAAAAATTTATTCATTATGCATTCTTCTATGCATAAAAATAAAAATGATAAAAGTAACACTTTTGATATAAAAATTTATCCATTATGCATATTCTATGCATAAAAATAAAAATGATAAAAGTAACACTTTTGATATAAAAATTTATCCATTATGCATATTCTATGCATAAAAATAAAAATGATAAAAGTAACACTTTTGATATAAAAATTTATCTTTTATGCATAATATAAAAATTTAATTTCCTCATAATTACAATGAAATTGTTTCAATTAATCTAGGATGATAATTCTTAGAATATGGTAGGAATTCCTCTTTTCATGCTTTGAATGAAATCATTTTATGAGTAAATTTTTATAAAATTTTGCCATAACTCCGCTACTATAACTAATAAATCTTAATTATTTTAAAAGATAAGGCTTATCTTTAAGAGAATGATTAGAATGATCCCTAATTAGATCATTAACCCTTAATGGATTAAATAAAAAATAATCATAAACTAAAAGCATAGATTAAAAAAAACTATTAATTTGTTCTCAAGCATAGATTAATCTTGGATTAAGGAAAAGCTTTATGAAAAGCTTCATTTGAATTGAGAATGGGTCATGAGTATGACCATTTCTTAAGTGAGATAGAGAAAAAACCATTAGAATTTAAACAAAAATGGAAATTTATGTAATTCTTTACTATCATTAATCAATTAACTTCAATAGCATTTATCAAATTATGTAACTCTTCACTACTATTCATCAATTAACTTCAATAGCATTCAAAAACCATACCAATTAAGCCTCTCAAGCTTGAGAGGGGTTGAGAAGAGAGAAACATTGAGAAATTATAAAAAAATTCAAAATTCACCATTTACCTTACAATTTGCTTGAGTCTTTGTTCACGGTAGAGGCCCCCAACCAATCAATTGGTTTAGTATGTTGATGGAGCCACCAATGGGGATTAAAGAAAGAGGGAAGTGTCAAAAACTAGTGAATTATTAAAGAATTCACAGTTCTTGGCTTAGGTGGAGTAGAGTAACAATGCATAAGACACTCTATTTTTTTCAACAAGGGAAGGCTTCTATTTATAGAAAAAATTGAGCTCCTAACCAAACAAACTGATTCTAGAATTTTCCAAGTCAGTTTGGTCACTTTTTGACCATTTTTAGGTCAGTTTAGCTAACTTTTTGGAACTAGACTTGAATGAGGAGAGAGGAGAGATGAAATATCTCAATTTTTATGAGTTTAAAACTCATTCAAGCATGTGATTTAGGTGCCTCATTGAAGGCCCTCCTTTTCCTTACTGATGTGTCAAAAATGGAATCCTTACACTCAAAATATCTCATATTTTTATATTACTCATAGTTTTTTACTATTAAACCTTGTACATTTTCAACTCTTCATCTTATGTGAGCATTGAAGGGACTCACCTTCCTTACCTAGGTGTCAAAATGGAATCATTATACCCAAAATATCTTATATTTTTAATATTGCTCATAGTTTTTTACTAATAAACCTTGTACATTTTTAACTCTTCACCTTATGTGAGCATTTACTCATTTTTGGGTATCTTCTTTTACAAAATTGGATTTATCTCCTCCCTACACATGGATTGATCCTATTGGCCCCTAGAAACCTTAATTGGACCATAGTCCAAAGATTTCTGAAAATCTAGACCCTTAGACTAAGGTTCTTGATACCTATTTCCAATTAATTCCAAGTGCACATTGAAAAATTCTTTCTGAATTTTTGTTTCAGGGGAATTCATTTTAATAAGGTGAGATATTTTTCTATCCAAAAAATATTCAAAATTTGAATATTCTCTCTCTAGAATATTTTCTCTCTCTAGGTTAAAACAGTTAGAAACAAGGTTTTTATATTTCTGAAGAGGGCTTGATTATAGGGGAATATGCTGGACATCAAAAAGGGGTTGGGAGAGGAATCTTACACCCCCCCGTGTGAATAGACTTACAGCAGCCCTCTCAGTCCTCCTCCACGTTTTTACCCTTAAGGACATCTCACAATTCTTCCCCCCCCATTTGCGTAGACTTTAATAAGGGTTTTTTGCCTTAAGAAAGGGTTCGTGTGTCATACTCTTTTGCTCATACAGTGAGCAAACAAACTCAGAATTCAGATCCGACTGAAGCGTTTCGATCGCAGGTAGCGAGCTCTACAAGGCGACACCTAAGATGGCCTCTTCTCGGAGACATCAAAATATTGCCTCAAGAGGAGCGCACAATAACGAGATTAGGGAAGATGCTCCCAATGCGGCTCCAGCCCTCCCTTTTCAAGCTCCTCAAGGAAATGGTGGCCGGGTTAGCTTGGTTAATTTTTAAAAGAAGATATTTTTCTTAAATTAGTGTTAGTGAATGGTATCTTTCCCTTTTAAAATGACGACATAAGAATTGTATGAAGTTACGAATTATGTGATGCTGTATTCGATAAATTGCGTTGAAATTGGTATCTTCACGAATTGTGAATGCTATATTTAATAAATTGCATTGAAGTTGTTATCTTTAGAATTCAAGATTTTTTTTGGCTTCAACGCTAACTCCGTTCCGTGCTTGTGTAGCCGAGCGGCGTCGTTAGCAAAGCCCGGGAATGGCCTAAGGTATCCCTCATACCATTGGGAGAATAAGGATCGCCGATTGAGGCGAGAGATTATGAGGCTGCCTAGTTCTGAGGGCCCAGGCTAGTGCGGTAAATAAGCCCACCCTAGTGGGCAGACATCCCTCTGAGGGGCGGGAGGATCGAGCGATGGAGCCTGAGAGGGCGACAGGCCGGCTTGAGTCCTCACCAGTGGTGGCCGACGATGAGGTGTATGGTCCCGTAGGGTTTTGCCCAACATGTAGAGACTAGAAGGCTGAATTCTAGATCATCGGCAGAATAAAGGAAACGAATAAGAGAGCCAGTTTGGCTTATATGGAATTGACTCATGTATAAACTTTTTATATAAATATATCTTGTCTTTGGCATGATTGCATTGTGTAAAAAGGCTGTTTTAACAAACCTTGTGAAAAGGGCCTTAATTAAGGAATATGTTTATTTATGTCAAACAGTGTGGTAGGATTAATTAGAAAACAAATTGATGCGTGAGTAGGGTGGAAAGTGGGAGGATGGAATGCCCCGACGGCACCATCCTACAGATGGGTGGACCCGATTAGTCGGGTAGCTTTCCAACAGATTAAGTGAAAGGCCTACGCTAGATAATTAGGTTCTTGGGCAACTCTATTCTAGAAGACTAGGCCAGCGGCGGCTGTGCCTTGCATAAGATGAGGAAAAAAGCGTTGTCTCTAGAAATCAAGTCTAGTAGTTGCCCAATTTATGATCAATTGCCCTATGGGTGATTTGATGTTTAGAAAATCACGCTCCCCCTATTGCGTGATAGAGCTAGGTCATACCTATGAATCGTATCCTTGAATCTCTACAGGGCAAGGTGTCGATGAATAGGAAATTTTTCCCAAGATAAGACTTAGTGGACTATCTTAAGTGTTTCTCCCATTTTAGAAGGGAGGAACCTTACAATTGGTATCAGAGTGAGTTTAGCTCCTAGGAATTGCCATTTAAGGACTGATTTGTAATAAATGTTTTACCTAACATAATGCTAACTAGTAAAAACATCCTACTAAAACAAATAAGTTGAATTGGTGTTTGAATGATTGTAGGAGCTTCCTGGCATTCTGATGGAGGGTAGCCCACCCCATTTCCTATGGAAAGGAATTTTGAAGATAAAGGGTAGCCCCTATGGAAATGAATTTTGAAGCCAGAGGGTAGTCCACCCCATTTCCTATGGACCTAAATTTTGAAGATAGAGGGTAGCCCCCATTTATTATGGACATTAATTTTGAAGATGAACAACAAGATCACAATGTGCAACAAAAAGGTAAGCCATTCCCTAAGTGGTACATGCAACTTTTGGATGGAGTAGTACCTCCATCCATCGAGGATGTTCCTCAAGATGTGCGTAGATCTAGAAGGTTAGAGGAGAAAAAAATGGCTCAGGAGAATTTTGTAATTTTTTCTCCATCTGTTACTTATGTCAATGATGCTAAGTATGCTCAAATTTATAAACTTTTGAAAGAAATTATTAAATCATAATAGGTTTCCTTTGTGAATGTAGGCTTTAAATGAACTTGCTTATCGCTTTATTGGGAAAAATGGTGATGTGATATCCAAGCAAGGATTACCACAATTTGGATATATAGTTGGGGTTCTAGTCATATGAAAAAACTTGGTGGCTATGGCAATATATGATTGTGCAAGTCAAGATTATTAGAAAATGTTATACTAATTGACACAAATAATTACAATCTGTGAAAAAGATTATATTTCTTTTATAATTTCTAGCCTTACAATCTGTGAAAAAGATTATATTTCTTTTATAATTTCTAGCCTTCAAAAATTTTAGAACTATTTGATGTATCACTTTGCAAAAGACAGGCAAGGCCTTGCCTAGCTATTGTATAATATAGAACATAGACATCAAATGGGTGTCATCATGTATCTATGTAGAAATTATAAATGCATTGATGAACCTTAGAAATGGCTTGGCTCAAAGCAAATTCTTGATGATAGATGAGCTTGGGATTTTGGCTATTAGAACACCTAGTGCAAAAATGCCAGGCAGTGATCATGGACAAAACGAAGGTCAGGGAGATTTAGAAAACCTGTTGACTGGTTGACATATGATCGTTATGTGGCTCATCATTATACATATAAGGCTAAAGTTGTTCAAGATGTTGAACATGTTAAGATGTCAAGCTCAACACGAGGTTACACTTATGATATGCTTGGGTGACCATTTCTACCACTTACATCACTGGCGTGTTTGGTAGGTTACTAACATGATGAAAGTCTTCACCCAATAATTCTATAGTTGGACTATACATCTACTAATCCACCACCGAGTTATGGTATACTTATCTTCCCAGCTCACTTATTTACCATGTTAACATTATGGACTGCATGTACATAGTAATTTAGTACTTATGTTGTATTTTCCTTATCTCTTTGGAGTAGACCTCTTTTGTTGAGAAGAAGAAGAAAAAAATTTCAGCCTCTCATCTTGCATGTTCTCTTCTAGGATTTATGTGAGTGTGTGTGTGCTTGGCGAGAGCTCAAGCTTCCTTCCCCCCTAAATCTTTTCATGGTATCAAATCTTGGTTCATGCTAAGGAGCTGAGCGGCAAGCAGGAGAAGCACAAGAAGTGGTATGAGGATAAGAGCTTCACCTACTCTCCTCCTTTTGTGTTGGCCTTTACACCCTCTTCGGGAGCTCTTCGTGAGGCACCGGCAACAAACTTTGATTGAGGAGCTATTTTCGCAAGAGTATATTTGTAATGAAAGATCCCTGCCCCCTCCACGCAATGAATTTAGGGGTGCTAGCAGAGCGGAAGTAGCATTTCTTGTGCAGGGAAGAGCCTCTCACTCGGGGCCTTACCCACAGATATCTAGACAAGAGACTAATCCCTCGGTTCTTCCAAAACTGAACCCGAAAAACTTGCCTCGCCTAGCAAACATAGGCGATTCCTCCAGGATAATTTTATTCTAACGTAGTCAAGGTCATCACTAACCAAACTGATCTGATTGAACCCGTAAGTCTCATGGCCAGATCAAGGAAAAGACTTGCACTTGGATCATAGAGTCCAATGCTTTTTTCCTCATCAAGAGGCACATCCATTGATTATTTTCCATAGAACAAGGGTTATCCGGGATTTACTTCAACTATCGTAACTTAACAGAATTGAGTCTCATTTTTAGGGATCCATCAATCCACCAACCTAACCCCATCCAATCCCATAGCCAACCGCCCAATCACTGTAGTGATAGGATCCAGTTAGAAATTTGGTTATGTTTTGCCCCGGGTACCAGGGAAAAGAGTTCCCAGGCCCACTAGTCGGCGCTTCAAGCAAACTTCAAAGATAGTCACACCACTTACACAACCAATATGAAATTGCCTGTTGATTCAGCTGTCTTTAAAATAATATTTTAATGAAACCATAGTATCACTGATCATAATTTGGTTATGTTTTGCCCCGGGTACCAGGGAAAAGAGTTCCCAGGCCCACTAGTCGGCGCTTCAAGCAAACTTCAAAGATAGTCACACCACTTACACAACCAATATGAAATTGCCTGTTGATTCAGCTGTCTTTAAAATAATATTTTAATGAAACCATAGTATCACTGATCATAATCCTCCAAAATATTCAGCTTGAATTCTAATTTCCAATCATTCCTTCATCGGTGTACCTATGGCATCATTGGCAACCAGAACGCTCACCACCTGTTCACTCAGAGGCCTTTTCAATAGTTCCTAGCTCATAGTACCCTGAAATATATTCACTTAAGAAAATCCAGATGGACTCTCCATTGAAGATCAGCAATGTTGCCATATATATAGGCAGTGATGTGTATGAACACACTTAGGACCGTCGGGGCACTTTTTCCCTCTTTAGGAGGTTTTTTTCCCCGGCTTGTATATACGTCCATCATTCTAGGGCTAACTTATCTTTTGTACATTGACACAATCTAATACTTTGTGTTGTGTGCATTCTTGCTTCTTCTTTTTCAAGCTTTGTGTGCTTTCCTGCAACCCTAATTCCAACAATTGGTATCAGAGCAGGCATCGGCTCCCAGGGCTACACTGCCAGCACCCTCCGACTCACGTTCTCCGATTGAGGTGAGCTTTCACGAGCGCTTGCAGGTCCCTATATTCTGCAAATAAGCCCATACGGCTTAGGGCTCTCAGAAATTGCATCTGAGGTCGTTTCGGGCTCCGTTTTTGCATTTCAAGTTCTACACAAGTGTTTTCGTCATTTTGTGCAGAAATTTTGACAGTGCAGTTTTCTGCAAAACAGGCATACGTATTCTATTGTGGGCCATGCTACATAGCACAAGTTGTTTTCTGTTCAGTCTTTGCTTCATTACAGGTAGCTTTTGCATCAGTTTCAGTCAGTGGCCATGGCTGATAACAGTAATGATGTATTTCGCATGTTATCTACTGATGGAGACAGCAACTACCCACTTTGGGCATATATGATGCAGCATGTTTTGGTTGCAAAAGGAGTGTGGAACATTGTGCAGGGTATGGATGTACGTCTAGGTTCTTTGGATGTAGGATCTGTTGAGGATGTTGTAGATTCTAGCAGCTCTACTGTTGCTGATGTTTTACCCACTGCTAAACAAGCTCGTTGGGATGGTAAAGATGCGCAGGCTCATGCCTTGATTGCACTTTCTGTCAAACGTAACATCACCCCACATATTCGTTCAGCTAAAACAGCAAAACAGGCTTGGGATATTCTAGCTGGTTTGTATGCAGGTCGTAAACGAGGCAAAAATCTCTTACCTGCGTAAAGAGCTAGAATCAAAGATTATGTAGAAAGATGATGACATGAATGTTTTTCTTGTTGAGATTAAAGATCTCAAGGAACAATTGATTTCTACAGGTGAGATTATTCTTGATCATTCTCTTGTGCAGACTGTTCTTGATGCTTTACCTGAGTCATATCAGACTTTTGCTTCCACGTGAAGAGACTTGTTATACTGAGGACAGACCTAATGTTGTCAAGTATGATACTTTAGTCAACAAGCTTTTGCAAGAAGCACAGTCCAAGCAAAACAGGGCTAGGTAGTGTGTAGTTGATCAGGCATTTGTTGCTGCCCAGCAGAGAAGAAGTGGTAAGGCAGCCCCTTCCACTGTTTCTTCTCCTATTAGTAGGTCTGCAACAACTTGATAAAGGCAAGAAAAAAATGAGGTGCAACTATTGTAAGGCAACTGATCATGTCATTAAGAATTGCCCTAAGCTAAAGGCTAAAGAGGCAAAGAAGAAAGAGTCAAATGCAGCCACAATAGCGGATGCTTCTACAAATGCAGATTCTGCAAATGTTGTGCAAGATACAGAATGGGCGTTTAGCGTGTATTGCCAGTATGACCCATCTATACATGATGCATGTTTGGCAGTTTCTGTTGACTCTCATGTATGGTATTTTGACAGTGGTGCTACAAAGCACATTACCTCGCATCGTTATATGTTCACTTCTCTTGAGGCTGTCCCTAATGGGAATACTGTCACATGTGCCAATAATGCTTCTTACCCAGTGAAGGGCATTGGTAAAATTATGCTTACTGCTGCAAATGGCAGCGCTTTCACACTTTCAGATGCTTTGTATGTGCCAGGGATAAAGAAGAATTTATTGTCTCTCTCTGCGCGCTTGCTAGACTTGGACTTGTAGTCAAATTTGTGGATGATAGATGTACTGCTCATGATTTGACTTCTGGTGATACGATTATTGTATCTGGCACCTTGTTTCGTGGGCTGTATAGGCTAAATTCTTATGACAAGTGTGTGGAAGATTAAGCAAATGCAATTTCTGATGAAAAGGCAGTTTCAGATGAAAAGGCAAAACTATGGCATGCTCGTTTTGGTCATCTGAACTTTGGTAGTTTGCTGCGTTTGCATAAATTTGATATGGTTGCTTCATTGCCCCCTCTTGAGGCACCATTGAAACATGTTTGTGAAGGCTATATTTTGGGCAAAATGCAACGTTCTGCATTTCCAAAGGATGGTTCTATGCGGGCCAATCGCAAATTGCAACTTGTACATATAGTGATGTATGTGGGCCTATGCAAACTCCGTCATTTGGTAAACACTTGTACTTCGTGACTTTCATTGATGATTACTCAAGGCATGCATGGGTATATCCACTGAAGAATTGATTCACATCTCATCACATCCATCCTCATCTTATCACATCTCGTTCACTATCCACATCATATTACATTCATTCCATCCACATTACATCACATCCACATCTATCCATATCACACCACATCCATTCACAGCTCATCACATTCATCCACATCCATTCATTCATTCACATGCACATTTATCACATTATATCTCATTCTCATCCATTTTCATCACATCACATCCTTTCACATATCATCACATCTCATTTACATCTCCTCACATTCACATCCACATCCATTTACATCACATCACATCTCATCCACATCTCATCACATCTACTCACATCTCATCACATCACATTCACATCTCATCTAATCACATCGCATCCATTTACATCCCATCACATTCATTTACATTCATTCTAATCCACATCACATCTTATCACATCCACGTTTAGTACTGTTTTCTACTTTCAATATACTGATAGGACTTTTCTAAGTTCCTGCCAATTGCTTGGCCTAGTTAAAGGTACTTTTTCTCGATTGATATTTTCAGATTCTTTCTCAAATTTCTCAGTTGAAATATATTCAATATTCTTCTTTTTGAGTAAAAGATTCATGGGATTTACAAAAACCAATTCTACCCATATTTCCCAAAAAATTTAATAATGCTCAAATTTTACTTTTGATAAATACTCATAATTTGAATTATGCCAAAAAATTCTCTTTTACCATTTAATTACTTGGATCTCAAATATCATGGAAATTCCTCTTTTTGTATAAAAATAAATTTACCAAAATTTACTCTTTTCTCATAATCAATTAATTATGCATAATTACAAAAAAAATTTCTCATGAATATGATGAAAATCATTCTTTTTGCATAGGATGTCCAATCCTAGAATATGGTAGGAAGTCCTCTTTTAGCATTATGCATAAAAATAAGATATGTATTGTTTTCTGAAAATTTTGCTAAAGCTTCGTTTGCTATTACTGATAATTCTCTATTTTTTTTAAAAGTATAAAAGCTTGTAATGAAAATATGATAGTAGTTCCTCTTTTATGCTTAAAATCAAACTATGAATTTAAATCATGATTTTAACCATAATCATAAACTTAATTATGATTATCCCACTAGATTAACCTCATTCAATTATTTCTCTTTTTCCAAATTGATAGGATAATCTATTTCTCATTTGGAGTCAATCAGAGTAGTTTTTAACTAATTATAAATAATCTAAAAGAAATAACCATTATTTTGTTAACACAAAATCATAAAAATACCATTTTCTTAATCTTTAGCTTATCAAGCTTAGAGTTTAGCTTTGAATTAAGAGACTATCATTGAGAAGCATCCTTTTTCAAGGGATTTATCCATAAAGATGGCTATTCTTTTAGAGAGAGAGATTTAGTTAAAGAAAGCATTACAAATAAGCATAAAGATTAAATTTCTCTTAATTAAGCATTAAGACTTTAAGGGAAAGCTTGATTTGAATTAAACCAAATAAAAATTTGATTTTACCTCCATGTTTGGCTTGATTCTCTATTAGCAGTGAAGCCCCCGACCAATCAATTGGTCCACCAAGAGGAGAAGAGCAACTCCAAGAACTCCAAGCTCCCAAGAGAGAGGAAAATTTAAGGGATAATAGAAAATATGATTATTTTAATATAATACTGGCATAATATAGCTCCAATATTTTTTTACAAATGAATGAGGGTCTATTTATAGGTTAGGGAGGCCACTAACCAAGTCCAACTGGGTTCTAGAATTTTTCAGGCTCAGTTTGACTCAATTTGTACAAGATTTGGACCAGCTTGGCTCCCTTTTTGATTTGGTTTGATCTAGGAGAGAGAAGAGATAAAAATATCACAATTTTTTTGAATTAAAAACCCTTCCACACATGTGAAATAGGTGCCTATCTCAAGAGTCCCCCTCTCCTTACCATCGAGGTGTCAAAAATGTATCATTATTCCAAAATATCTCATTTTTTTAGTAATATCTCATAATTTTTAACTTATAAACCTTGTACTCAGTCAACTCTTCATCTCATGTGAGTATTTACTCATTTTTGGGTATTTTCTTTAATTCTCTTAGATATATCTCATCCCAACACTTGGATTAATCCAATTGGCCCATTGGAACCTTAATTGGATACCATAATCCAAAGGATCTCAATCAGCTGACAGTTAAGAATAAGTATCCTATCCCCAGAATTGATGAGCTTCTAGACAGGCTAAGTGGAGCCGAGATCTTCACAAAGATAGATCTCAAATCAGGGTACTATCAGATCAGGATTAATGAGCAAGATATCCCAAAGACAGCCATCAATACTCAGTATGGGCATTGTGAATTCATTGTCATGTTGTTTGGATTGACAAATGCCCCATCTACATTCAATCGATTAATGCAAAACATTCTCAGAGAATACTTGGATGATTTTGTTCTTGTCTTCTTTGATGATATTCTGATTTACTCAAAGAATGCAGCTGACGAAGCTCATGTCAGGAGAGTTCTTGAGATCCTAAGGAAGCACCAACTCTTTGCAAAATCTAATATGCCAAAGAGTCAAGGCAGAAAGGGTTAAGATGCCAGGAAAGTCGCATCCCTTTTGGACATTCCATAGATGAAGTGGGAATGTGTTAGTATGGATTTTGTTACTCGATTACCGTCAGTGCAATCAGGTTACAACTCCATTTTTGTGGTAATTGACAGATTAACCAAGGTTGCCCATCTAATTCCAGTAAAAGAAACCTACACTATAGTGGATGTTGCCACAGAGTCTTCCTCAAGGAGATGTAGTACCCATCCCATATGGAGAGGCATGTTTGTACGGTAATTTGTCCTGGACAAAGATGTGATGTGCTACCTTTGATCCCAAGACATGCATGTAATGCTCCACCCAATTCACGGCTGCTTGTTCTAAGAAACAAGTTAAACAGTCATCTAACTCCACTCTAATAAGCAAGTGCACACACTATTTAGATATGAGTCATGTACAATTTATGTTAATGACAAGTTGCATCTAGTTGAAATCAAGTCTAGAAAAATTATTGCAAGAGAAGAGAACATAGATCCTGTTACCTGCATCCATACAAACAGACAAAACATTTGGTTACCTATCTAGGGATAACTGTTGCTTGGATTATAATAGTGATTGTACTATAAGGATAGAGTGACCTCTATAGCATGTGGATAGATCCTTTGACACCTGTATATATTACAGGTGTCAAAGGATCTATCCACATGCTATAGAGGTCACTCTATCCTTATAGTACAATCACTATTATAATCCAAGCAACAGTTATCCCTAGATAGGTAACCAAATGTTTTGTCTGTTTGTATGGATGCAGGTAACAGGATCTATGTTCTCTTCTCTTGCAATAATTTTTCTAGACTTGATTTCAACTAGATGCAACTTGATTTCAACTAGATGCAACTTGTCATTAACATAAATTGTACATGACTCATAGTTGGGCTTGTTTCTTGAATGAATCTGGCTATCAACTGCTCTTCATCCAAAAGTGGAGAATATTTGAGGAGAAGGGCAAATGCCTGATGGTACTCTTCAATTGTCTGGTTAATCTATTTTAATTCCAAGAATTCATTCATTTTGGTTTCCAAGACATAACCTTTTCCTGAGGTATGCTTTAAGATCTGACCAGGTTTGGGTATTTCTGTCGAGATGGTTTGTCTCACAATGGTTCGTCCATGAGACCCTGGCTGTTTCCACAATCTTTAATCTGGCGAGAGCCATCTTGCTCCTCTCATTGTAGCCGATTACATCAAAGTAGCCGATTACATCAAAGTACTCTTCCATCTTGCTCCTCTCATTGTAGCCGATTACATCAAAGTACTCTTCCATGGCCTTAATCCATTTTTCCACTATTTCTTCTAACTGTTCCCGTTCACCCTTAAATGAACCAGATTTGGATCGATGCAGGGCTTTACGAATGTCCGGATCTAATGCTTCATCGGGTAATAAGAGGATCCGGTTGCCTAGCACAGGCCACGTGCCTCATGATTCTGACAAAACGAGATTTTTTTCAACTTAACTTCGTCATTAGATTTATGACTATTTAATTTTTGAGATTTATTTCTTACACAATAATTATTCCATCATAATTATTAAAAACAAGATTCACTTTGATAATTTTGCTAATTAATATTTACAACCATGAAAAAATTTTGGAATGATTTGCAAAAAGTCATTTATTTATTATCAAAAGTTTTTGATATATACATAGAGCATCTTGGCTCCAAAAGTCACTGCCTCAATCACTGGTAGAGGTGCTGTAATTCTACTCCTAGGAATAAAGTGGCTAAGAAGTCTAAAAATATGGCAAGCAATTCTAAAATTCCGAGGTGAATGATTAAAGAGTTGTACATAATGATCAACTCCTAGCCTTATCAAAATCATGGCTAGCGAGATATTCTACCTAAGTCTCTGACGTTTATTGGTATTGACGTTTATACATCTTCCTCTAGAGAACCACATATACTGACGTCGCTCTACTGGATCAGGAAATTTTAGATCCTCAAAGTGACGGGCAAGTCTCACTTTGCTTACTCGGGTTGTAGCGGAGTTGATGAGATGTTCGAATGCAAAGGCGATCATGTCCTGACTCTGGGAAAGTCCAGGAATGCTAGAAAAATTTGGGGTATCCATCTAAAAATCTAATTCAATTTATGAGTTTTCAATTTATGAATTCATTTCAAACATAATCTTAGCAAGTGAAAATATTTTTTTCCCAGATTTATTTAAAAAAATTTGAGCAATTTCTGCTGCTGTTTCAAAAGTTTACAACAGCGCTTTGATACCAACTGTGAGATCCATAGAAAAAAAAATCCAATATGCATTTTTCTATGCATAGAAATTGAATCTAATTAAAATAACACTTTTATAATAAAAAATATCCAATATGCATCTTTCTATGCATAGAAATTGAATCTAATGAAAATAACACTTTTATAATAAAAAAATATCCAATATGCATCTTTCTATGCATAGAAATTGAATCCAATGAAAATAACACTTTTATAATTAAAAAATATCCAATATGTGCATAGATATTGAATCTAATGAAAATAACACTTTTATAATAAAAAATATCCAATATGCATCTTTCTATGCATAGAAATTGAATCTAATGAAAATAACACTCTTATAATAAAAAAATATCCAATATGCATCTTTCTATGCATAGAAATTGAATCTAATGAAAATAACACTTTTATATAAAAGAAAATCCTTTTATGTATCTATTAATGCAAAAAAAACAATTTAATAGGAATAACACGTTTAAATTAAAAAGAATTCCTTTTAGAATGCACAAACGGTGGGGATTATTCTTTTTGAATAACATAAAGATAAAACTTATTTCCACAAAATTTAAGAAAATTTGCGATAACCTCCTTTGTATGGTGGCTGACCATTTCTCAATTTTTACGTTATAAATATCCCAATCCAAGTTGAAGTAAAACACTCTAATCTACTCAATTCTAACTTTCAAGTGAGTAAACAATAAGAAAGATTAAATCAATTTATTTGTTATTCATTTTAGGATAAAGAAAGGCTGAAATTTTAAATGAAGAGAAGGGGGAAGCCTTTTCATTAAGGCTTAACATCCAAAATCACATTAAAAAGCAAGAATTCAAAAAAACCATAGATTAGAATTAAGAAAAGTAGAATTTCTAACTTACATGGAGTTTTGTGAGCTTTCCTTTGGCTTGAGGGATTGAGGGTTCTACTCTTGTTTGGATCAAGAGTGGCCACCAATTCTTTGTAGAGGAATTAGTAAAAAACAAGTGAATTATCAAATGAATTCAATGTTTTTGGCTCTGGGGAGGAGTAGAGCAATAGTGCATAAACACTATTAAGATTTTACAAAGGGGAAGGCTTCTATTCATAGGAAAAAGTGAGCCTCTAACCAAGCAAACTCATTCTAGAAATTTCCACATCAGTTGGGTCAATTTTTGACCATTTTTGGGTCATTTCAGCTTACTTTTTGGAACTAGACTTGAATTAGGAGAGAGGAGAGATGAAATATCTCATTATTTGAGAGTTTAAAACTCCACCACACATGTGAAATAGGTGCCTGCCTCATGAGGGGGAATCCCCACTCTGAGGTGTCAAAAATTCATTTTTTAGCATTTTCTTTGGTCCTTATCCACTCTTCATCTTATGTGAGTATTTACTCATTTTTGGGGAGATTTTCTTTATTTCTTCAATTTATCTCCTCCCTACATTTGGATTAATCTGATTGGCCCCTCAAAACCTTAATCCAAAATTTTCAGAAAATGTGGACTCTTAGGCTAAGGTCTTTTTAGCAGATTATAATTTATTTCTAATGCACCTTAGGAAATTCTTTTTAAAATTCTATTTCGGGAGAATTTATTTTAATAAGAAAGGATATTTTTTCATATAAATATATCTAAAAACTGAGTCACCTCTCTCTAAAACATTTTCTCTCTCTAGGCCAAAACAGATAGAAACAAGATCTTTTATTATTCTAAAAAGGGGATTGATTATAGGGGAAGATACTGGACATCTTGAGGGGCTAGGGAGGAATCTTACAAAATGTGCATGAGTAGAAGCAGACCAAGAAAAATTGATATAAGTAAACAAAACAAACAAAAGCATTATAAGATAAACAAGCATAGGAGGTTTCAAGAAAAAATAACAATGGCCCAATGGCTTTTAGTACATTGATGCTATAGACATTCATCAAAAGTTTATAGACAATCAAGGAGAAGAGTTACAAAAAGTCATGTATTGTGGACTACCCCCAATCGATATATAGCATAAGTAGAAGTATCTAGCTAACCCAAACTTAGTAATTTGGCCTGAAGGAACCAAAACCATGCCTTAGACCAAAGAAATGAGAGGCTGAGGCTAAGGCTATCAAAGTAGTTAAGAAACAGAAAGAACAAGAACCTGACTTACGCTTGGTACCAGAGTTGGTACCAGAGCAGTATAAATCATACATCATAGGGGATTATAAGTTAGTGTTTGACATTACAAAATGAGGACCTATGAGTGAGGAGAGCAGAGTCTAAGATGGACTTGTTGAAGTGAAGGAGGTAGACTTGGTAGAATTTGGAGAAGATTCTAAGCCAATCTACATTGCTAAAGACCTCACCAAGGTAGAGGAGGTTGAGCTTATTGCTCTCCTTAAGGAATTTAGGGATTACTTTGCATGGGCGTACCATGACATGAAAGGAGTTCCCACAGAGGTGGTAAACACACCATCCCCATGGTACCCAATGCTAAACTAGTCCAACACCGACCCTATTTGATGAATCCCAAATATGTAAACATTGTGAAAGAGGAGATTGATAAGCTCATTGAGTGTAAATTCATCTATGAGATTGAACACTCAAAATGGATCTCACCCATTGTAATTGTGCCTAAGAAAAATGGAAAACTTAGAGTATGTATCGATCTTAAGAAAGTGAATACTGCCATGCGCAAGATCATTACTCCTTGCCATATTCGGAACATGTGCTTGAATGGGTGGTAGGCAAGGAGGCTTATAGCTTTTTGGATGGATACTCAAGCTATAATCAAATTTCTATTGTACTTAAGTATTAAGCCAAAACAACTTTTGTCTCTGAATAGGGTGTGTATGCTTACTGAGTTATGCTATTTGGCCTAACCAACACACCAGCCACATTCTAAAGACTTATGAATACTATTTTTAAGGAAGTCTTAAGAAAGTTTCTTCAAGCTTTCTTGGATGAATTGTGCATTCATTTGACTTGGAAAAAGCACCTAGCATGCCTAAAAAGTGTGTTTAAAACGTGTAGATTTTACCGCATATCCTTAAACCCTTACAACTGCCAATTTTGGGTGAAGCATGGAGTTATTCTTGGTCATATAGTGTCCAAAAATGGGATTTCTACTAATGAGAGAAAAATAAAGATCATCTTGGAATTACCCTCACTAAAAAACTACAAGGGAGTCCAAAGATTCATGGGCCATGTCGACTACTATCATTAGTTTTTGCTTTTCTATGCAGAGATAGATCGTCCTTTGTACAAGCTATTATTGATTGTATTTGTATGGACCGATGATTGTTAACAAGCTTTACGGCATGCTAAATCAAAACTTATTGTTTGCAAGCACCCAACTAGGATGTCATCTTCCATGTGCACATTGATGCCTCAAACTTTGCAATTGGATGCATCCTAGCATAGCCAAGAGAACACAAGTTGGACTACCCTATTAGTTTTGCAAGGTGGGAGAACTGGACGAGGCTAAAATAAATTGTACTACCATTTAGCATGAAGGGTTAGAAATGTAAAGAAATTTTGGGATTAACTTCTTACTAACAAATTTGTATTTTATGCTGATCATCAAGCCTTGTTGTATCTTGTGAACAAACCATGTTCCACAAGAAGAATCACTAGGTGGTTGTTGATTCTTCTTGAATTTGACTTTACAATGGCTTTGAGGCCTAGCAAGAAACATGTCATGGCTAATCATTTATCTCACATCCCTAATGGTGAAGCACCAACAAAAGTTAATGATGATTTACTAGATGCTACACTATTCAAGGTAGAGGCTATTCTGCAATGGAGTGAGAAAATTGTCAACCTTCTAGCTAATCATTTTCTAGAAGGGAAGGAGTTACAGAAGGATCTAGTAAGAAAGTTGCTAAAAGAGAGCAAACCTTACCAACTTATTTTTAAAACTCTTTATGAAAGAGGTAGAGATGACATTCTTAGACACTGTCTTAGGGAAGATGAATATCTCATGATCTTGGAACTGACACACAAGGGGGTAGGAGGTGGACATTTTACGACATTAATTATAGCCAAGAAAATATTCCACTTGAGGTACTGGTGGCCAATGCTTTTCAAGGACTGTGCATTATTTGTCAAGGGTTGATGAGTGGTAATGTTGTGCGAAACCACAAAATAAAGACATGATGCCATTGTACCATGTCAGGGTTGACCAAACTTTTGAGAAAGGGGGCTAAGATTTCGTCAAGCCAATAAACCTGCTACCCGTGGCACACATGCATGCTTCATCATTGTTGCCATTGATTATGTTACCAAATGGGTCAAAGAAAGAGATTTAAGGAAAGTAAATGCTATAGCAATGGCTAAATTTCTTTACAAAAACATCATTACACACTTTGGATGCCCATTTGAGTTGGTGAGCGATTAAGGTAAACACTTCATCAATGACATAATCAACATCTCACTAGTACATTCATGATTGCACACTACAAATAAATGCTGTATCATCCACAAGCCAATGGCCAAGTGGAGAGCCCCAACAAGGTTCTTATTTGAATCTTAACTAAGATTGTGGAGGCTCAATGCAATGACTGGGAGTTTAAGCTCATACAAAGTTGCAATTGGTTGCCTTGGGAGTTTATGATCCCCAACTTGAAGGTAGCTATAATTAAAAAGGTTGATGGTGTATGGACTTAAGTCACTAATGCCTTGGGAGTTTATGATCCCCAACTTAAAGGTAGCTATAATTGAAAAGGTTGATGGTAATAAATTGACTAATTGGCTATTTTCTTTAGAATAACTCGAGGGGAAAGACAACTCACCGTGTAGAATATGCTAACTGACTTGATGGTAATAAATTGGCTAATTGGCTAATTGGCTATTTTCTTTAGAACAACTCGAGGGGGAAAGACAACTCACCATGTAGAATATGCTAATTGAGAAGGACGATAGAAAGAAGTGGTTTGCCCAAAATCTCAAGGACAAGGAGATCAATGAAGGAGATCTTGTACGTATGTATGGGTCTGTAGTGAAAAGAGAAATCTCAAATACACTAGAAAGGACCATATAGGGTTTGTGAAGTTATACCACTATATGTATTGAGACTCTTGAGAGAGTTGAGACTGTCAGTTTCCTTAATAGTAGTAAGTTTAAGAAATACTATGAAGAATCCTTACGTGATTCTCATGACAAAAAAGACACCAAGCAAAGGGCCGCTCAAAAGAAGCTCCAAGCGCAAGAGGAGGCAAGGGAAAGATGCACAAAACTTCATCAACGTTGAGAAGCAAACCTTAGACGTGCTACACAAGCTTATGTTGGAGAGGTAATTGACAACACAAATGATCACATTCCACCTCTCAGGACACCCATTGAACTGCCTAGCCCCTATGGTAAAGTGTTCTAGTAAAAAATGTTAAATTTGCAGCAATGTGATTACTTATGGTGGATCAAATGCTAGAATCAACATCACTAGAAAAGAGATTAGATAATAATTAAGACGTGATTAGTGAGCAATTAACTGATAACTTAATGTAGGCATGGATAATAAAAAACCAACAAATTCTCATTAGGCCAATGCCTCAATTTATAGAGTCTACATCCAAGCATCTAATCCGACTGATTTTTCCTTGATTCACTCCACCTTTTCCCAGAATATCTCCACACCTCCTAAATCTCCTCATGCTACCCTTTATTCTCTCCCAGTAGATACTTCTCACCTTTTCATAGCTTCTCTCACATTTACAGATTCTCTTTTATAGCCTCTTGCTAAGGGCTTGTTCCCGCACACACCCTATTCACTTGTATATTTCAACACCTCCCCTCAAGTGAATACTCCTAGCACACCTGGACCCTATACCAAGTTTTCCTCTTACTTGGTAGTCCACGACCAGTGCCTCAAGTCCCTAGACTCATAGTTGATACTCTCTCTCTCTATGTGTCCAAGGCTACTACAAGTGCCCGTGACCTTGACTAAAGTGCTCACACATACATCTACCACATGGCCTACATCATCGCGTGGCTCAGAGGTGGTTTTACTGTGTTGGGGTAGGTTACATTGTGTTGTGGGGTTTCTCTCTCTCTCTCTCTCTCTCTTAAAAAAGATGATTTGACTCCACTTTTGAAAGATCCCTGTCCCCACCGCGCAACAAATTTAGGGGTGCTAGCAGCGGAAGTAGCACTTCTTGCGTAGGGTAGGGTCCCTCACTCGGGGCCTCGCCCATGGATATCCGGACAAGAGACTAATCCCTCGGTTCATCGAAAATCGAACCCAGAAAAACTTCCCTCGCCCAGAAAGCACGGGCGATTCCTCCAGGATAATTTTACTCTAACGTAGTCAAAAGCCTTAACTAACTAAACTGATCTGACTAAACCCGTAAGTCCCATAGTCAGATCAAGGAAAAGATTGCACTTGGATCATAGAGACCAACGCTTTTTTCCTCATTGAGAGGCACAGCTGTTGATTCTTTTCCATAGAATAATTTTTATCCGGGATTTACTTCATCTATCGTACTATAACAGAATTGAGTCTCATTTTAGGGATCCATCAGTCCAGCCTAACCCCATCCAATCCACTATAGTGATGGGATCCATTTAAGAATTTGGCTAGGTTTTGTCCCGGGTACTAGGGAAAAGAGTTCCCAGGCCCCCTAGCCGGATATTCATGCAAACTTAAAACTAGTCACACCACTTACACACCCAATATGAAATTGCCTTTTTCACAGAATCAACTGTCTTTAAAATAATCATTTAATGAAACCATAGTGTCACTGACCATAATCCTCCAAAATATCCAGTTGAATCCTAATTTCCAATTTTTCCTTCATTAGTGTACCTATGGCATCATTGGCAACCAAAACGCTCATGACTTGTCCACTCAAGGGCCTTTTCGATAGCTCCTAGCTCATAGTAACCAGCAATATTTTAATTTATAAAAATCAAAATGGAATCTCCGTTGAAGATCAGCAAGATCAACCAACAGATTCATATAAAAGAGCCATGGACTCATCCATTGTGAGGACCAGCAAGGTCAATCAACCAGATCTATTCTCGAATTCAGAAAACAACTCTTACTCCTTGTTCCAATATCTTCCCTGACGCACGTGTGGGCATCTTCGGTGACCCAGAGCCCGAGCACCATATGGTCAGCACCCTCTAGGATCCTTCGTCGCAGGTCACCTAGTGCTTCACTCATAGGCCGCTTCCTTGGTCCCTCATACATCGTACCAGAAGCTCACCATTTAAATCAAACCGAGGCTGGTCAAGACCTCGGCCGACCTTGCTACGCGAGATGTCATCCATTGACTCTCCGTCAGCTGTTGTAACTTTATCAGATTAGGTCCACGACCTCATTCACAAGACGGTCAAAATGCTTCCCCAACATTCTTGACATAAAATAGTCATTTAAAAACAGGTCATAAATACAGTTTCTATAATGAACTCTCGTCTTTCCACATTAATCCACATTATTTAAAACACATCCATTTCATATGTATTCCCATTCTCATCCAATCACATCATTTTCATCTCATCACATCTTTCCTCGTTTATCCTCATCAGATCTCATTCACTCGCATCTACCCATCTCCACATCTCATCACATCACATTCATTCACATCTCAATTCACATGACATCACATCTCATTTATTCACATCACATTCATTCATATCCATCGCATTCATTCTCATCACCATCCCATCACATACATTCTATCCACATAACATCTAATCACATCTATCCACATCATATCTCATTCATACACATCTCATCTCATTCATCCACATCCATCCAATCCTTCACCTATATACGACTAACTAAATCTATTCATACATTCATATCTATCACTTCACATCCACATATATTCATGTCACATCACATCTCATCTCATTCATCCACATCCATCCAATCGTTCACCTATATACGACTAACCAAATCTATTCATACATTCATATCTATCTACATATATTCATGTCACATCACATCTCTTTTCATCACATCACATTCTTTCACATACACGTCTACATCACATACACATCCACATCCATTCTTTCACATACACATCCACATCACATTCTTTCACATACACATCCACATCCATTCTTTCACATACATCCACATCCATTCTTTCACATACATATTCACATCCATTCTTCACATACACATTCACATCCATTCTTTCACATACATCCACTCACATCCCATATCATTCCTTTACATCCTTATTCACATGACATCACATCTCATCCATTCATTCACATCTATCTGATTCACATCACATCTCATCACATCTATTCACCTCACATCTCATCATCTCTGTTCACATCACATCCATCCATCCATTCATTCACATCCATCTGATTCACATCACATCTCATCACATCTATTCACATCATATCTCATCACCTCTATTCACATCACATCCATCCATTCATTCACATCTATCTGATTCACCTCACATCTCATCACCTCTATTCACATCACATCCATCCATCCATTCATTCACATCTATCTGCTTCACCTCACATCTCATCACCTCTATTCACATCACATCCATCCATCCATTCATTCACATCTATCTGATTCACATCACATCTCATCACATCTATTCACCTCACATCTCATCACCTCTTTTCGCATCACATCCATCCATCCATTCATTCACATCTATCTTGATTCACATCACATCCATCCATCCATCCATTCATATCTATCTGATTCACATCACATCTCATCACATCTATTCACCTCACATCACATCACCTCTATTCGCATCACATCCATCTATCCATTCATTCACATCTATCTTATTCACATCACATCTCATCACATCTATTCACCTCACATCACATCACCTCTATTCACATCATATCCATCCATCCATCCATGAACATCACATCTATTCACCTCACATCACATCACCTCTATTCACATCACATCTATCCATCCATTCATTCACATCTATTTCATAGAATTTAAGAGAATTCTAATTTTGATATAAAGATTCTTTACCCATCTATTTATGCATAAAAATCAACTTCAGTGGGAATAACACTTTTATAAAAATCCTTTTATGCATCTATTTATGCATTAAAATCAACTTTAATGAGAATAACACTTTTGAAATAAAAATAAATTCTTTATACATCTTTCTATGCATAAAATCAATTTTAATGAGAATAACACTTTTGAAATAAAAATAAATCCTTTATGCATCTTTCTATGCATAAAATCAATTTTAATGAGAATAACACTTTTGAAATAAAAATAAATCCTTTATGCATCTTTCTATGCACAAATCAAATTTAATGAAAATAACGCTTTTGAAATAAAAATAAATCCTGTATGCATCTTTCTATTCATAAAATCAATTTTAATGAGAGTAACACTTTGAAATAAAAATAAATCCTTTATGCATCTTTCTATGCATAAAAGCAAATTTAATGAAAATAACACTTTTGAAATAAAAATAAATCCTTTATGCATCTTTCTATGTATAAAATCAAATTTAATGAAAATAACAGTTTTATAATTAAAAACAACTTCCATTATGTATCTTTTTATGCATTGAAATTAAATTTCATGAAAATAACACTTTTATAATAAAAAAAATTCCATTATGCATCTTTTTATGCATAGAAATTAATTTTAATAATTAATATAAGTGATATCCATGCATATTCATAGGTGAATATGTACATGGAGTAATTAGAATATTTCTTTTAGAATGCACAAACGGTGGGAATTACTCTTTTCGAATAACATAAAAACAAACTTTCTTTGCCACAAAATTCTAGGAAATTTTACCATAACCTCCTTTGTATGGCTGACCATTTCTCATTTTTATCATTATAATTTCAACTTAAATTAACCCAATCTAGATGTATAGGACTCTAATCTAGATGTATAGGACTCTAATCTACTCAATTTTCAGAATTCAACTTAGAGTAAACAATAAGAAAAGTTTGATTAATCATTTAACTAATCTTTCTAGGATTAATAAAGGCTAAATTATAAGAAGAGAAGGGGGTGGCATTTTTCTCAAAGGCATAGCATTTGAATTCAAGCAAGTGTAAAACAAGCAAATCAAGAAACCATAGATTTAAAATTAAAAAAGTAAGAAAATTTAGCTTTCATGGAGTTGTGAGCTTTCCTTTGGCTTGAGGGATTGAGGGTTCTACTCTTGTTTGAAGCAAGAGTGGCCACCAATTTCTTTGGAGGATTAGGCCAAAAACAATTGAATTATTTAAAATTTCAATGTAAATGGCTCAGGATAGGAGAGAGTAACAGTGCATAAACACCATTAAGCTTTTATAAAGGGGGAGGCTTCTATTTATAGGAAAAAGTGAGCCTCTAACCAAGCAAACGGATTCTAGATTTTTCCAGATCACTTTGGTCAAATTTTGACCATTTTTAGGTCAGTTCAGCTTACTTTTTGGATCTAGTTGAAACAGGAGAGAGGAGAGATAAAAATATCTTATTATTTTTGAGTTTAAAACTCCTCCACACATGTGAAATAGGCACCTCCTTCATGAGGGGAGATCCCCACAATGAGGTGTTAAAAATGCATCATTTCCTCTAAATATCTCTTAATTTTTAACTATACTCAGTCAACTCTTCATCTTATGTGAGCATTTACTCATTTGTGGGGGTTTTTCTTTTATTCTTTAATTTATCTTCTCCCTACATTTGGATTAATCTTATTGGTCCATAGGAACCTTAATTGGAGCATAATTTCAAAATTTCTAAAAGTTTGGATCCTTAGGCTAAGGTCTTTTATACCTATCTTTAATTAATTCCAATTGCACATTGGAAAGTTCTTTTTGAATTTCTTTTTCAAGGGAAATCATTTTAGACACTAGGAGGATTTTTATATCCAAAAATATCTCAATTTTGAATTACCTCCCTCTAGACATTTTCTCTCTCAGAGTAAAACAGGATCTTTCTTTCATTTCTGAGAGGGGAAATTATAAGATCAGAAGGAGAGGTTCTTCCACCTGCACACAAAAGCAGGAGGGAGGAATCTTACATCCTACACCGCTTAAAAAATGCGAGATGTCCTCATCTCGCAAACTAGAGGACAACTCTTTCCCTTAAGGTCCAACTGATTATGGGGTTCCTTATAGTCTGATGAACCCAACAAAATCCTGGGATAAAGATCCCTTATATAGAACTCATCATCAGATAACAATTCTTTCAGATCATAACATTCATATCTTTAACACAATAATGGTCCATTAGACCAAAATTTCCATCAGAACAGTCCTCCATGGGAATTTCAATTATACAGATTTTTTATTTGACATCCCTTAACTCGATCCACTGGGTCAAGTGTTAATAGTAGCAATATGTCAGCATAATCCACTAATCTCATAGTGATCTGCTAAAGTGGTTATCGTCATTCCGGTTACGAACATCATCACAGGAACTTGCCCCATTCATCCTCATTCCGGTTACGAACATCATCACACGAACTCGCCCCATTCATCCTCATTGTGGTTTTGCTCAGCTTATTGCTTTTCAACCAAAACTTAGGAATCATCATTTTTCAATCATAATCCAAATCAACTAATCAGTTCTCAACTAGAATTTTGAAATCATATCAACCACATTCAAATTCATCATCTGGATAACATTTATGCTTATAATTTCAAGGTCTTAGATTTACTCGTATATACTGCCAGTAAAGAGCTGCAGTTATATCCTCGGCATATACGGGTAGTCACGATCCTTGGAATTTTAAGGTAAATATCATCATGTCTAAGCCTCAAGCAAGTCAAGGATTCCATGCAATTGCGGTACTTCCATCTGAAGACCCAATTACTAATTTATGAAGTTCAGTCTGAATATCAATTTGTCATCACACATTTCTAGCTTTTTACTGTTACTTCATACATTTTTGACATTTTTGGCTTCTCAGTTGATCCACTTTAGCCAATTGGCTCTGATACCAGCTGAAAGATCCCTGTCCCCACCACCGTGCAATGAATTCAGGGGTGCTAGCAGCGGAAGTAGCACTTCTTGTGCGGGGCAGGGTCCCTCACTCGGGGCCTCACCCACGGATATTCAAACAAGAGACTAATCTCTCAGTTCTTACAAAACCAAACCCGAAAAAACTTCCCTCGCCCAGAAAGCACAGGCGATTCCTCCAAGATAATTTTACTCTAATGTAGTCAAAAGCCTTAACTAACTGAACTGATCTGACCAAACCCATAAGTCCCATAGTCAAATCAAGGAAAAGATTGCACTAGGATCATAGAGACCAATGCTTTTTTCCTCATTGAGAGGCACAGCTGTTGATTCTTTTCCATAGAATAATTTTTATCCGGGATTTACTTCATCTATCGTACCATAACAGAATTGAGTTTCATTTTAGGGATCCATCAGTCTAGCCTAACCCCATCCAGTCCCGTGGGTTAGCCAACCACTTTAGTGATGGGATCCATTTAAGAATTTGGTTAGGTTTTGTCCCAGGTACTAGGGAAAAGAGTTCCCAAGCCCCCTAGCCGGATATTCATGCAAACTTAAAACTAGTCACACCACTTACACACCCAATATGAAATTGCCTTTTTCACAGAATCAGCTATCTTTAAAACAATCATTTAATGAAACCATAGTGTTACTGATCATAATCCTCCAAAATATCCGGTTGAATCCTAGTTTTCAATTTTTCCTTCATTAGTGTACCTATGGCATCATTGGCAACCAGAACGCTCACCACCTATCCACTCAGGGGTCTTTTTGATATAGCTCCTAGCTCATAGTAACCGGCAATATTTTAACTTATAAAAATCAAAATGGAATCTCCGTTGAAGATTAGCAAGATCAACCAACAGATCCATATAAAATAGCCATGGACCCAACAAGGTCAATCAACCATATCCATTCCTGAATTCAGACAACAACTCTTACTCCTTGTTCCAATATCTTTCTCGACGCACATGTGGGTATCTTCGACAACCTAGAGCCTGAGCACCGTATAGTCAGCACACTCTAGGATCCTTCGCAGGTCACCTAGCGCTTCACTCATAGGCCGCTTCCTTGGTCCCTCATCCACCGTACCGGAAGCTCACCATTTAAATCGAACCAAGGCTGGGGTCAAGACCTCGGCAGACCTTGCTACGCGAGATGTCATCCATTGACTCTCAGTTCGAGCCGCTGTTGTAACTTTATCACATTAGGTCTCCAACGACCTCATTCACAAGACGGTCAAAATGCTTCCCCAACATAAAACATTCATTTAAAAATAGGTCTCATAAATACAATTTCTAAAACGAACTCTCGTCTTTCCACATTGTTCCACATCAAATCCACATTATTTAAAACACATCAATTTCATATGTATTCCCATTCTCATCCAATCACATCATTTTCATCTCATCACATCTTTTCTCATTTATTCTCATCAGATCGCATCTACCCATCTCCACATCTCATCACATCACATTCATTCACGTCTCAATTCACATGACATCACATCTCATTTATTCAGATCCCGATTCACATCACATTCATTCATATCCATCACATTCATTCTCATCACCATCCCATTACATACATTCTATCCACATAACATCTAATCACATCTATCCACATCATATCTCATTCATACACATCTCATCTCATTCATCCACATCCATCCAATCGTTCACCTGTACGACTACCCACATCTATTCATACATTCATTTCTATCACTTCACATCCACATATATTCATGTCACATCACTTCACATCCACATATATTCATGTCACATCACATCACAATCTTTCACACACATCCACATCACATTCTTTCACATACACATCTACATCCATTCTTTCACATGCATATCCACATCCATTCTTCACATACACATACATATTCACATCCATTCTTCCACATACATCCACTCACATCCCATATCATTCATTTACATCCTGATTCACATGACATCACATCTCATCCATTCATTCACATCTATCTGATTCAAATCACATCAATTCACCTCACATCTCATCACCTCTATTCACATCACATCCATCCATCCATCTAATTCACATCACTATTCACCTTCCATCACATCACCTCTATTCACATCACATCCATACATCCATTCATTCACATCTATCCGATTCACATCACATCTCATCACATCTATTCACCTCACATCACATCACCTTTATTTGCATCACATCCATCCATCCATTCATTCACATTTATCTGATTCACATCACATCTCATCACATCTATTCACCTCACCTCACATCACCTCTATTCACATCACATCCATCCATTCATTCATTCACATCTATTTAATTCACATCACATCTATTCACCTCCCATCACATCACATCTATTTAATTCACATCACATCTATTCACCTCCCATCACATCACCTTTATTCACATCACATCCATCCATCCATCCATCCATATCACATCACCTCTATTCACATCACATCCATCCATCCATTCATATCACATCACATGTATTCACCTCCCATCACATCACCTCTATTCACATCACATCCATCCATCCATTCATTCATATCTATTTCATGGAATTTAGACAGAATTTAAGTGAATTCTAATTTTGATATAAAGATTCTTTATGCATCTATTTATGCATAAAAATCAACTTCAATGGGAATAACGTTTTTATAAAAATCTTTCTATGCATCTATTTATACATAAAAATCAACTTTAATGAGAATAACACTTTTGAAATAAAAATAAATCCTTTATGCATCTTTCTATGCATAAAATCAATTTTAATGAGAATAACACTTGAAATAAAAGTAAATCCTTTATGCATCTTTCTATGCATAAAATCAATTTTAATGAGAATAACACTTTGAAATAAAAATAAATCCTTTATGCATCTTTCTATGCATAAAATCAAATTTAATGAGAATAACACTTTTGAAATAAAAATAAATCCTTTATGCATCTTTCTATGCACAAATAAAATTTAATGAAAATAAC
This sequence comes from Cibotium barometz, assembly GCF_041138505.1. Lineage (NCBI taxonomy): Eukaryota > Viridiplantae > Streptophyta > Polypodiopsida > Cyatheales > Cibotiaceae > Cibotium > Cibotium barometz. The sequence continues at coordinate 5,588,156 of NC_141061.1, forward strand.
ATTTTTGAAATAAAAATAAATCTTGTATGCTGCATTCTATTCATAAAATCAATATTAATGAGAATAACACTTTGAAATAAAAATAAATGCTTTATGCATCTTTCTATGCATTAAATCAAATTTAATGAAAATAATACTTTTGAAATAAAAATAAATCCTTTATGATTCTTTCTATGTATAAAATCAAATTTAATGAAAATAATATTTTTTTTCCATTATGCATCTTTCTATGCATAGAAATTAAATTTAATAAAAATAACACTTTTATAATAATAAAATTTCCATTATGCATCTTTCTATGCATAGAAATTAATTTTAATAATTAATATAGGTGATATCCATGCATATTCATATGTGAATATGTACATGGAGTAATTAGAATATTTCTTTTAGAATGCAAAAACGGTGGGAATTACTCTTTTGGAATAACATAAAAACAAACTTTCTTTTCTACAAAATTTTGGAAAATTTTGCCATAACCTCCTTTGTATGGTCGACCATTCATTGAGAGGCACAACCGTTGATTCTTTTCCATAGAATAATTTTCATCCGGGATTTACTTCATCTATCGTACCATAAGAGAATTGAGTCTCATTTTAGGGATCCATCAATCCAGCCTACCCCATCCAGTCCCGTGGGTTAGGCAACCGCCCAACCACTATAGTGATGGGATCCATTTAAGAATTTGGTTAGGTTTTGTCCCAGGTACCAGGGAAAAGAGTTCCCAAGCCCCCTAGCTGGATATTCATGTAAAGTTAACACTAGTCACACTACTTACACACCCAATATGAAATTGCCTTTTTCACTGAATTAGCTGTCTTTTCACAGAATCAGCTGTCTTTAAAACAATAATTCAATGAAACCATAGTGTCACTGATCATAATCATCCAAAATATCCGATTCAATCCTAATTTCCAATTTTTCCTTCATCGATGTACCTATGGTATCATTGGTAAACAACCAGAATGCTCACCACCTGTTCACTCAGGGGCCTTTTTGATATAGCTCCTAGCTCATAGTAACCGGCAATATTTTCACTTTGAAAAATCAAAATAGAGCAAGATCAACCAACAGATCCATATAAAAGAGCCACAGACTCATCCGTTGAGGACCAGCAAGGTCAATCAACCAGATCGATGTCCAAATTCAGAAAACAACTCCTTCTCCTTGTTCTAATATCTTTCCTGACACACGTGTGGGTATCTTCGGCAACCCAGAGCCCAAGCACCGTATGGTCAGTACCCTCTAGGAGCCTTCGTAGGTCACCTAGCGCTTCACTCATAGGCCGCTTCCTTGGTCCCTCATCCACTGTACGAGAAGCTCACCATTTAAATCAAACCGAGGCTAGTCAAGACCTCGACCGACCTTGCTACACATGACATCACATCTCATTTATTCACATCCCGATTCACATCACATTCATTCATATTCATCAAATTCATTTATTCACATCCCGATTCACATCACATTCATTCATATCTATCAAATTCATTATCATCACCATCCCATCACATACATTCTATCCACTTAACATCTAATCACATCTATCCACATCATATCTCATTCATACACATCTTAACTCATCCAATCATTCAACTGTACGACTACCCACATCTATTCATACATTCATATCTATCACTTCACATCCACATATATTCATGTCACATCACATCTCTTTTCCTCACATCACATTCTTTCACATATATCTCATCACCTCTATTCGCATCACATCCATCCAGCCATTCATTCAGATCTATCTGATTCAAATCCATCCATCCATTTATTCACATCTATCTGCTGATTCACATCACATCTCATCACATCTATCTGATTCACATCACATATCACATCCATTCACCTCACATCACATCACCTCTTTCCGCATCCATCCATCCATTCATTCACATCTATCTGATTCACATCACATCTATTCACCTCACATCACATCACCTCTATTCACATCACATCCATCCATCCATTCATTCACATCTATCTAATTCACATCACATCTATTCACCTCACACATCACATCACCTCTATTCATATCACATCCATCCATCCATTCATTCACATCTATTTCATAGAATTTAAACATAGAATTTAAGAGAATTCTAATTTTGATATAAAGATTCTTTACGCATCTATTTATGCATCAAAATAACTTCAGTGGGAATAACACTTTTATAAAAATCCTTTTATGCATCTATTTATGCATAAAAATCAGCTTAAATGAGAATAACACTTTTGAAATAAAAATAAATCCTTTATGCATCTTTCTATGCATAAAATCAATTTTAATGAGAATAACACTTTTGAAATAAAAATAAATCATTTATGCATCTTTTTTGCATAAAATCAATTTTAATGAGAATAACACTTTTGAAATAAAAATAAATCCTTTATGCATCTTTCTATGCATAAAATCAATTTTAATGAGAATAACACTTTGAAAAAAAATCCTTTATGCATCTTTCTATACATAAAATTAATTTTAATGAGAATAACACTTTTGAAATAAAAATAAATCATTTATGCATCTTTTTTGCATAAAATCAATTTTAATGAGAATAACACTTTTGAAATAAAAATAAATCCTTTATGCATCTTTCTATGCATAAAATCAATTTTAATGAGAATAACACTTTGAAATAAAAATAAATCCTTTATGCATCTTTCTATGCATAAAATCAAATTTAATGAAAATAGCACTTTTGAAATAAAAATAAATCCTTTATGCATCTTTCTATGTATAAAATCAAATTTAATGAAAATAACACTTTTATAATAAATTTTTTTCCCATTATGCATCTTTCTATGCATAGAAATAAAATTAAACGAAAATAACACTTTTATAATAAAAATAATTTCATTATGCATCTTTCTATGCATAGAAATTAATTTTAATAATTAATATAAGTGATATCCATGCATATTCATAGGTGAATATGTACATGGACTAATTAGAATATTTCTTTTATAATGCGCAAAAACGGTGGGAATTACTCTTTTGGAATAACATAAAAACAAACTTTCTTTTCCACAAAATTCTGGAAAATTTTACCATAACCTTCTTTGTATGGCTGACCATTTCTCATTTTTATCATTCTAATTTCAACTTAAATTAACCCAATCTAGATGTATAGGACTCTAATCTACTCAATTTTTAGAATTCAAGAGAGTAAACAATAAGAAAAGTTTAATTAATCATTTAACTAATCTTTCTAGGATTAATAAAGGCTGAATTGTAAAGAAGAGAAGGGGGTGGCCTTTTCCTCAAAGGCATAGCATTTAAATTTAATTCAAGCAACTATAAAACAAGAAAATCAAGAAACCATAGATTTAAAATTAAAAAAGTAAGAAAATTTAGCTTTCATGGAGTTGTAAGCTTTACTTTGGCTTGAGGGATTGAGGGTTCTACTCTTGTTTGAAGCAAGAGTGGCCACCAATTTCTTTGGAGAGGATTAGGCCAAAAACAATTGAATTATTTAAAAATTCAATGTAAATGGCTCAGGATAGGAGTAGAGTAACAGTGCATAAACACCATTAAGCTTTTATAAAGGGAGGGGCTTCTATTTATAGGAAAAAGTGAGCCTCTAACCAAGCAAACTGATTCTAGAATTTTTCAGATCACTTTGGTCAATTTTTGACCATTTTTAGGTCAGTTCAGCTTACTTTTTGGATCTAGTTGAAACAGGAGAGAGGAGAGATGAAAATATCTCATTATTTTTTAGTTTAAAACTCCTCCACACATGTGAAATAGGCACCTCCTTCATGAGGGGAGATCCCCACAATGAGGTGTCAAAAATGAAAAGATGCAGGGGGGAAAGAGAGCTTGAGCTCTTGCAAGCACACACACACACACACAAAACCCTAATAGAGAACACACAAGGTGAGAGGCTGAATATCTTCTTCTTCTTCACTCAACACTCAACACACCATATACAAAGATAAGATTACACATAATATGAAAGGTACTCAACCAATACATACACAGGTTCTCTATAGTGTGAACCCAATTAAATGAGCTGGTGCTATAACTATGCCAGTCTCTAGAATGGCTGTAACACAGCCTGTCATCCCACTGGCTGCATATCACCCATGATCTCACCAACCATGCCAGTGGTGTAAGTGTGGGGCCTATCGCCCAGGCGGGTCATCAGTGTCCACTGCCTCACTAGACGAGCTCGATATCTCAACACTCCCCCTAGAGCTCAACTCCATCTCATGTACACCAAGCGAAGCCCTGAATCTGCGGAGCTTCTCTGTACCCAATGCTTTGGTGAAGATGTCAGCTACCTGATCCTCTGTGCTGACATAAACAAGGTCAAGGTCTCCTGCTGCCAAGACCTTCTCTCTAACGAAATGGTAGTGGACCTCTATATGCTTCGTGCGAGCATGAAAGACTGGGTTCCTGGCCAATTGTATACTGCTAATGTTGTCACAGAAAATGACAACTTGTCTATTCACTGATAGACCCAAATCTACAAGTAGCTTTCTCAACTAAGCTATCTCACATGCTGCCATAGCAGCTCCTCTGTACTCGACCTCTGTACTGGATAGAGCAACCGTAGGCTGCTTCTTGCTGCTCCAAGTCACAGCAGCACTCCCCAAAGAAAACATGAATCCACTGGTAGATCTTCTATCTGAGATACTACCAGCCCAATCAGCATCTGTGTACCCATGTACACATATCTCTGTCCCAGTCTCATAGAATAGTGCACAATGCAAAGTAGACCTCACATACCTCAGTATGCGTCTCACTGCATCCAAATGCGGTTTCCGTGGAACCTACATAAACTGACTCACCAACCCAACAGCATAGCTCAAATCTGGTTTGGTGATCGTCATATAGATCAAGCTTCCTACTATGTGCCTATACATAGTAGGATCCTCCAAGATCTCTCCTGAATCTGCACTCAACTTGCCATTCTGATCCAATGGCACTGAGATAGGCTTACAGCCTGTCATACCATACTTGGACAACATGTCCAAGCCATACTGTCTCTGCAGTAATCCAATACCATGTGGTGACCTAATCACCTCAATGCCCAAGAAATATCTGAGCTCCCCCAGATCCTTCATCTCAAACTTCTGTCTAAGCAAGATCTTTACATCAAAGATCTCTACATCATGGTCCCTCGTAATGATCAAGTCATCTACATAGATGACAACAAGAACAACCCCTCTATCACCATGTCTCACATACAGCGAGAAATCTGCATTGGCTATATGAAAGCCAATAGTGACAAGATATTCAGAAATCTTGTCAGACCATGCTCTGGGTGCTTGTTTCAAGCCATACAAGGCTTTCTTTAGCCTACAAACATGCTCGGGGTGACCCACATCCTCATAACCAGGTGGCTGCAACATATACACCTCTTCTTGCAAATCCCCATGTAAGAATGCATTCTTTACATCCATTTGATGTAAAGACCATTGCTTTGACGTAGCCACTGCTATCACAACTCTCATTGACAACTGGGTTAAAAGTTTCCTCATAATTAATGCCATATGTCTGCGCATATCCTTTGGCTACCAATCTAGCCTTGTACCTGTTTATGCTTCCATCACTGTTATGTTTTACTTTGTACACCCACTTGCATCTAATGGCTTTCTTGCCTTCAGGCAATTGCACTAAATCCCAAGTCTCATTTCCATATAGTGCATCCATCTTCTCATCCATAGCTTTCTTCTAACACACATTTCCAACAGCCTCATCAATGCATGTGGGCTCTACAACCTGCACAACCTTTGCCATATATGCATAGTGATGTGCCACATAACCATCATATGTAAACCTCTGTAGAGGGTTTTTCACTCTCCCAGATCTTTGCAGCTTTTCATTCATGGCTTCCATAGCCTTCTTTACACCAGGTGTTCTCATAGCTGGCATCCCAAGCTCCTCATCAAGGTTCATATCTAAGCCACTAGACTCTCCATCAACATGAGAATGCCTTGCAGAAATGTCAGGCATACTAAGGGGCTCAACCACTTTCTCTTTTCCTTTACGTGATGTACTAATCACATTTGCAGGACTGGTATTATGATGCAGCCTGCCACTCCATGGTCTATCAACAGACCCACTAGATGAGGACTCTCCTAGTCCACTCAAAGACTGTGATTGCTGACCTGCATTCTGTGCAACCACACTTACACTCACATCAGCCCCAACAGCTTCTTTTTCAGCAGCATACCAGTTGCTCATCTCGTCAAAGACAACATCCCTGCTTACCCTCAGCTCACGTGTAGCAGGGTTATAACACCTGTATCCCTTTTGCTCAAGGGAATATTCAATAAACACACATTTTTCAGCTTTTGGATCCAGCTTAGTTCTCAGCTCATCTGGCACATGCACATATGCAATGCATCCAAAGACTTTCAGATGAGACAAATCAGGTTTTTTGCCAGTAAACCTCTCCTCTAGAGTTACATCATGTATGGCTGTAGTTGGGAGTCCTGTTCATGATGTATACTGCTGTAGAAACAGTCTCAGCCCAATAGCTATGTGGCATATTCTTCTCTTCCATCAATGCTCGCGCAATCTCAGCAATGTGCCTGTTTTTTCGCTCAGCAACTCCATTTTGCTGCGGAGTGTATCTGCATGTAAACTATCTCCGAATACCATTCTTCTTCAAAAATTCAGAGAACTCATTGGAGAAGTACTCTCCCCCTCCATCTGACCTTAGGCACTTTACATATTTCCCTTTTTGCTTTTCAACCAAAACTCTGAAATTCTGAAAGTGAGTGAACACCTCACTCTTCTCCTTCATGAAATATACCCACACTTTCCTTGTGTGGTCATCAATAAATGTCACATAATATCTGCAGCCTCCCATAGACATGGTCTTCGTAGAACCCCATACATCTGAATGCACAACATCTAGTGTATTTCTTCTCACATATCTGTTGCGTGGAAATACATGCTTTGTTTGCTTTCCAAATTGGCATGCTTCACATATTCTCTGCATACCTTCCACTTTAAACTTTGGCAGTCCTGTCACAATTTCTTTAGTCTGCATAGACTTCATTCTCTGCACTTCACATGTCTAATTCTTTTATGCCAAATGTCTGTGTCTGCAACAATTCCTGAACCATTTGCAAACATCGCAGCACTCATCTTTAAAGTCTTCAACATAACAACCATCAGGGTTAAACCGAACCTGCAAACCCTGCTCAATCATCTAGCCAACTGAAACCAAATTCTTTGTTATGTTTGGAACGTGAAGTACATCTGCAAGGTACTTCACTTTGCCATCTTGCATAGACAATGGCACATCTCCAGCATGGGCAATTGGATGAGTAGTGTCATCCCCTATTTCCACAAAACCTGGTCTTTCCGGGTTTTTCATCTCCTTGAACCACTCCCCATGACGTCATGTGGTTTGAAGCACCTGAATCCACGTACCATACATCATCTTTTTGTGTTGCTTCAACATTTTCAGACATGGCATTCACGACATGCTGCATAACAAACAATCTTTCATTATCCTCATTGTTTCTGCTTGAGGATGCATAGTTGTTCTGCTGCACTTTCCCATTTTGCATGTCAACCTGCTTCTTATAACATTCTGCCTACACATGTCCAGGCTTACCACAAAAATAGCATTCACGTGCATCATTATACTGCCTTTGCTAATTTCCACGGCCTCTTTGACTCCCCCTGTCTCTGAATTTGCCTCTTTCACCTGCGTGTTATTGTTGTTGTTGTTGTGTATTCTGGGACTGTTGTTGTTGCTGCTACTGGCCATAATTCTGATTACCTGTTCGGCCACCTCCTTGACCGCGTCCACGGCCTCCTCTACCTCGTCCTCTTCTTGAACTTGTGTAGAAGGCGTGTTGCTCTAAACTGTTTTTGTTTTGTGAAGACTTTTGGTCTTCACCCAAGCTCTTCTCTTCTATAATCAGCATAGACACCAAATCTGTAAAGTTGGGAATGTTTTCTCGAGCCTAAATAGACGTCTTGAACGCCTTGTATCGTGGCTCGAGACCACGTAGACAGACTTCCACCTTATCATCATCCTCTACTGACACACCAATAGATGCAAGGGATTCCACAATACCCTTTATCTTCAATGCATAGTCATTCACAGACATGCTCTTTTTCTCCACAGTATGAAGTTCGTTCTTCAACTGTATCTTGCGTGCCTTGGTATTTGTTTCATAGAGTTTAACTAAGGTGTCCCACGCCTCCTTGGGGGACTTGGCATCCTGAATATGCCCAATCATGGTGTCCTGTATACTAATGGAGAGCCAATACATTACTTTCCTGGCTCCTTGGTTCCAGTCTTTAAACTCTTTCACCCAGCAGTCGAAAATTTATGTTCAGTATCTCTGGTGCCTCTTCATGCTCACCTTCTATGTAGTCCCAATAGCCCTTTCCCACGTTAACCTGAACCTAGTGCCTCTTCATGCTCACCTTCTATGTAGTCCCAATAGCCCTTTCCCACGTCAACCTGAACCTCCAAGCATGGAAGTTATTCTTATCAAGCTTCTCAGCCACAATCTGGGTTATGCCATCATTTGACATCTTGCCAGATACACAAATTTACCAAAAATAGCACTCTGGTTTTTTCTGCACAAACTGTTGTATTTTCTGCCAGCGGTACTGTAGTACTCTCAAATGTCACAACCAGTGACTTCAATGTGTATGCATACATCCAATGGCAATTGTTGACCTCTTTGCAGCACCCACAGTGTCTACACAGTCAATCTGTCTTCCTGCAGTTCTTAAAACAGAGTTCTGCAGAGAAACGATGACTTACCCGCAGTGCTCGAAATCGCCTGCTTTCTGAAAAACGGAGGTCCAAACGCGCCCGAAATGCGTTTTCGGCCCAGAAAATGATGCCCAATAGGACAATATAGTTGCCCTATAGCTTTACTCCCACGAAGAAAGTTCCTCAATTAGAGATCGTTTGCCGGTGCCTCCCGTAGAGCTCCCGACACAAGGGTGTAGTCACCAACACAAATAGGGAAGAGTAGTTGAAGCTCTTACCCTTGTACCGCTTCCTGTGGTTCTCTTGCTTGCAGCTCAGCCCTTAGCATGAACCAGGCTCTGATACCATGAAAAGATGCAGGGGGGAAGAGAGCTTGAGCTCTTGCAAGCACACACACACACACACAAAACCCTAATAGAGAACACACAAGGTGAGAGGCTGAATATCTTCTTCTTTTTCACTCAACACTCAACACACCATATACAAAGATAAGAGTACACATAATATGAAAAGTACTCAACCAATACATATACGGGTTCTCTATAGTGTGAACCCAACTAAATGAGCTAATGCTATAACTATGCCAGTCTCTAGAATGGCTGTCACACAGCCTGTCATCCCACTTGCCGCATATCACCCATGATCTCACCAACCATGCCAGTGGTGTAAGTGTGGGGCCTATACCCCACGCGGGTCATCAGTGTCCACCGCCTCACTAGACGAGCTCGATATCTCAACAAAAAATGCATCATTTCCTCTAAATATCTCTTAATTTTTAACTAATAAACCTTGTACTCAGTCAACTCTTCGTCTTATGTGAGCATTTACTCATTTTTGCGGGGTTTTTCTTTTATTCTTCAATTTATCTCCTCCCTACATTTGGATTAATCTTATTGGTCCATAGGAACCCTAATTGGAGCATAATTCAAAAATTTGTGAAAATTTGGACCCTTAGGCTAAGGTCCTTTATACCTATTTTTAATTAATTCCAATTGCACATTGGAAAGTTCTTTTTGAATTTCTGTTTTAGGGAAAATCATTTTAGACACTAGGATGTTTTTTATATCCAAAAATATCTCAATTTTGAATTACCTTTCTCTAGACATTTTCTCTCTCCAGTCCAAAACAGGGTAAAAAAGGATGTTTCTTTTATTTCTGAGAGGGAAAATTATAAGATCAAAAGGGGAGGTTCTTACACCTACACGCCTCAAAAGCAAGAAGAAGGAATCTTACAACTTCCTTAGGAGCCTCCATGAAGTTTGTCGATGTCATTTCTTCTCCACTGGGTTTGCTATAGCAACAGTCTCTTGCCATGTGTCCTGGCTTTCCACAGTTGTGGCAAGTGAAGGTCGTTCCTCCTACTCTACCTCTTCCTCTTCCTCATCCTTGAGACAATCCTCCTCGGGTGAAGAATGCTTTTTTCTCTCCAACTGTTGAGTCCAGCCATTTCTTCTGTTTGACTCTGGTCTCTTGCTCTAGTAGAGCTCCTTCTATCTCGTGCAGCTTCAATTCAGGTACATTCTTTAATGTTGCTACAATGTTTTCATATTCACCTTTGTCCACACTCTTCAAAAGCACTACTAGTGCCTCATCATCTTCTACCTTTTTGCCAATGGTTGAGTTGTTGCTTAATGCTTTTATATTTGTTCAAGTGTGTGATTAAAGGTTCACTTTCCTTCATATCCAGTTTGTAGAATTGCATTAACAAATTTATCTTTGAATTTTTTGCTTGAGTGCCAAATAATTTATTGAGTTCATCCCATGCATCTTTTGCCCATTGTATCCCTGTGATGTGATGAATGATTTCATCATTTAAATTGAGTGTGATAAGTCCTAATGCTTTCTCATTCCTTCTCTTCCACTCATTTTTTCCTCTCACCTTTGGGCATTCATCTCTTCCCTCACCATAGATTTTTCCTCGTGAAGCAGATACATGGTTTTTGTCTGCCATGTGTAAAACTGCTTCCCATTAAACTTTCCTCGTGAAGCAGATACATGGTTTTTGTCTGCCATGTGTAAAACTGCTTCCCATTAAACTTGGCTATCTCTTGTGCCGTACTCATGATGATGTGAAGGGGGTCTTACCTCTTGATCCAATTTCAAGATTCAAGGGCAGTGTCTACCCTTTTACAACTCAATTTGGTGTTTAGGTGATGATTACAACAGATTTATCAGCATCAATTTACTAGAAATTACATTAAACCAAGGGTAACAAATTTGTACGGAATGGCTGGAGTATCAAACCATCTCCTAATTACAATCTAAAGTTATAGGGATCTGTATCAGATACCCAATGGTTAATTTGAACCCTCAATTGTACCAAAAAATAATGATTAGTGCTGATTAGACACTGATTAGCAAATTAATCCTCTGTTTTGTGTGCAAAAAACAGAGTATGCGGGGAGTCCAGATCTGGGGCCTTAGAGTTTAAATGAGCTCAAATCCTTTCAAGGCCATCAATAGCGATTACTCTAGTAGAGGATTAAGCTAAGAAACACAAGATTTGACCAAACATTGAATGCTTAATCTATGTTTTACCAAAGTCACGTGCAGATTTGATGAAGACTCGGATCTCACTGTAGACTTGATCAGATAAAAAATTATCTTCACCAGCTTGTAGAGCACCGTTGAAAACCCCTAGGGCCAAGAGGAATCAGAGCCATTCCATCTAGTGTAAACAATATCTCCAATTTCCTTCAAAAAAAAGGTGCCAGTGTTTTAGTGAAAATCAACAGCTAACAAGCAGTGGTTTGACGAATTGCTTGAATGGGTTGGAGCATGAGGCTTGTGGCTATGTGTGGCTAAAATCTTAGAGGCTATTGTTAAGCGTAGAGGGAGATCAAGCCCCTCCACTAGCTGGGGGTACAGAAGCTTGTTGAAAAAGAGATAAAAATCTTAATTATCTACCAATCCTAATTAGCTAAGTGATTAGCAAGATAATGGGCTCATAAACTTGATGGATTCTAGGCTAGGCTCTGATACCATGTTAAATTTGTAGCAATGTGATGAGCTATGGTGGATCAAATGCTAGAATCAACATCATTAGAAAAGAGATTAGACGATAATTAAGATGTGATTAGTGAGCAATTAACTGTGATAGCTTAAAGTAGACATGGATAATAAAAAACTAGCAAATTCTCATTAGGCCAATGCCTCAATTTATAGAGTTTACATCCAAGCATCTAATCCCACTGATTTCTCCTTCATTCACTCCATCTCTTTTGCTTGATTCTCTCCACCTCTTCCCAGAATATCTCCACACCTCCTATATCTCCTCATGCTACCCTTTATTCTCTCCTAGTAGATACTTCTCACCTTTTCATAGCTTCTCTCACATTTATATATATTTTTTTATAGCCTCTTGCTAAAGGCTTGTTCTCGCATATTCACTTGTATATCTCAACACCTCCCCTCAAGTGAATACTCCTAGCACACCTGGACCCTATACCAAGTTTCCCTCTTACTTGGTAGTCCGCAACTAGTGCCTCAAGTCCCTAAACTCATAGTCCTTGATACTCTCTCTCTCTATGTGTCCAAGGCTACTACAAGTGCTCGTGACCTTGACTAAAGTGCTCACACATACATCTACCACATGGCCTACATCATCGGTGGCTCAGAGGTGATTTTACTCTGTTGGGGTAGGTTACATTGGGTTGTGGGGTTTCTCTCTCTCTCTCTCTCTCTCTCTCTCTCTCTCTCTCTCTCAAAAAAGATGAATTTACTCCACTTCCTTATTTAGGAGCCTCCAAGAAGTTTGCTGATGTCGTTCCTTCTCCACTGGGTTTGTTGTAGCAGTCTCTTGCCATGTGTCTTGTCTTTCCACAGTTGTGGCAAGTGAAGGTCCTTCCTCCTACTCTGCCTCTTCCTCGTCCTCGTCCTCGAGAGAATCCTCCTCGGGTAAAGAATGCTTTTTCCTCTCCAGCTATTAAGTCCAGCCATTTCTTCTCTTTGACTCTGGTCTCTTGCTCTAGTAGAGCTCATTCTATCTCTTGCAGGTTCAATTCAGGTACATTCTTTAATGTTGCTACAATGTTTTCATATTCACCTTTGTCCACACTCTTCAGAAGCACTGCTAGTGCCTCATCATCTTCTACCTTTTTGCCAATGGCTGACAGTTGTTGCTTAATGCTTTTATATTTGTTCAAGTGTGATTAAAGGTTCACTTTCCTTCATATCCAGTTTGTAGAATTGCATTAACAGATTTATCTTTGAATTTTTTGTTTGAGTGCCAAATAATTTATTGAGTTTATCCTATGCATCTTTTGCCCATTGTATCCCTTTGATGTGATGAATGATTTCATCATTTAAACTGAGTGCGATAAGTCCTAATGCTTTTTCATTCCTTCTCTTCCACTCATTTTTCCCTCTCACCTTTGGGCATTCATCTCTTCCCTCAACTAGCCCCCACAGATTTCTCCTCATGAGCAGATACATGGTTTTTGTCTGCCATGTGTAAAATTGCTCCCCATTAAATTTGGCACTTACTAGTCCACGACTAGTGCCTCAAGTCCCTAAACTCATAGTCCTTGATACTCTATCTCTCTATGTGTCCAAGGCTATATTACAAGTGCCCGTGACCTTGACTAAAGTGCTCACACATACATCTACCACATGGCCTACATCATCGGTGGCTTAAAGGTGGTTTTACTCCATTGGGGTAGGTTACATTGGGTTGTGGGGTTTCTCTCTCTCTCTCTCTCTCTCAAAAAAGATGATATGGTATTATAGGAGCCTCCATGAAGTTTATCGATGTCGTTCCTTCTCCACTGGGTTTGCTGTAGCAGTCTCTTGCCATTTCTGTAGCAGTCTCTTGCCATGTGTCCTGGCTTTCCATAGTTGTGGCAAGGGTCCTTCCTCCTACTCTGCCTCTTCCTCGTCCTCTTCCTCGATAGAATCCTCCTCGTGTGAAGAATGCTTTTTCCTTTCTAGCTATTGAGTCCAGCCATTTCTTCTCTTTGACTCTGGTCTCTTGCTCTAGTAGAACTCCTTCTATCTCGTGCAGCTTCAATTCAGGTACATTCTTTAATGTTGCTATAATTTTTTCATATTCACCTTTGTCCATACTCTTCAGAAGCACTACTAGTGCCTCATCATCTTCTACCTTTTTGCCAATGGCTGATAGTTGTTGCTTAATGCTTTTATATTTATTCAAGTGTGTGATTAAAGGTTCACTTTCCTTCATATCCAGTTTGTAGAATTTCATTGACAGATTTATCTTTGAGTTTTTTGCTTGAGTGCCAACTAATTTATTGAGTTCATCCCATGCATCTTTTGCCCATTGTATCCTTGTGTGATGAATGATTTCATCATTTAAACTGAGTGCCATAAGTCCTAATGCTTTCTCATTCCTGCTCTTCCACTCATTTCTCCCTCTTACCTTTGGGCATTCATCTCTTCCCTCAACTAGCCCCCACAGATTTTTCCTCATGAGCAGATATATGGTTTTTGTTTTCCATGTGTAAAACTGCTCTCCATTAAATTTGGCTATCTCTTGTGCCGTACTCATGATGATGTGAAGGCAGTCTTACCTCTTGATCCAATTTCAAGATTCAAGGGTAGTGTCTACCCTTTTACAACTCAATCTGGTGTTTAGGTGATGAGATTACAATAGATTTATCAGCATAAATTTACCAAAAATTACATTAAAGCAAGGGAACAAATCTGTACGGAATCGTTGGATTATCAAACCATCTCCGAATTGCAATATGAAAATATAAGGATCTGTATCAGATACCCAATGGTTAATTTGAATCCTCAATTGTACCAAAAAATAGTGATTAGTGGTAATTAATCACTGATTAATAAATTAATCCTCTATTTTGTGTGCAAAAAATAGAGTATGCGGGGAGTCCAGATCTGGGGCCTTATAGTTCAAATGAGCTCAAATCCTTTCAAGGCTATTAATAGCAATTAGTCTAGTAGAGGATTAAGCCAAGAAACACAAGATTTGACCAAACATTGAATGCTTAATCTTTGTTTTACCAAAGTCACCTACAGATTTGATGAAGAGCTCGGATCTCACTGTAGACTTGATCAAACAAAAAATTATCTTCACCAGATTGTAGAGCACCCTTGAGAACCCCTAGGGATGGCAAGAGGAATTAGAGCCATTCCATCTGGTGTAAACAATATCTCCAATTCCCTTCAGAAAAAAAGGCACCAGCATTTTAGCAAAAATCGACAGCTACAAGCATCGGTTTGACAAATTGCTTGAATGGGCTGGAGCATGAGGCTTGTGGCTATGTGTGGCTAAAATCTTGGAGGCTATTGTTGAGCCTCGAGGGAGATCAAGCCCCTCCACTAGCTAGGGGTACAGAAGCTTGTTGAAAAAGAGGTAAAAATCTTAATTATCTACTAATCCTTTAGCTAAATGATTATCTAGATAATGGGCTCATAAACTTGATGGATTCTAGGCTAGGCTCTGATACCATGTTAAATTTGCAGCTATGTGATGAGCTATGGTGGATCAAATGCTAGAATCAACATCATTAGAAAAGAGATTAGATAATTAATTAACTCTATGGTGGCTCTAATTAGTGATCAATTAACTGATAGCTTAATGTAGGCATGGATAATCAAAAACCAACAAAAGATCATTAGGCCAACGCCTCAATTTATAGAGTTTACATCCAAGCATCTAATCCCACTGATTTCTCCTTCATTCACTCCACCTCTTTTGCTTAATTCTCTCCACCTCTTCCCAGAATATCTCCACACCTCCTAAATCTCCTCATGCTACCCTTTATTCTCTCCTAGTAGATACTTCTCACCTTTTCACAACTTCTCTCACATTTACAGATTCTCTTATACAGCCTCTTGCTAAGGGCTTGTTCCCGCACACACCCTATTCACTTGTATATTTCAAAAAATCGTGGATGAGAGCAACAATAGCAAGATAAGGATAAGATAAACGTGGAGAGAGAGAGAGAGATACAATGTAGCAAAAAACTTATCAAAGCTTTAGCTAAAATAAAAGCTTACACATTCCTTTCTCTTCTCACACCATATGACAGAGAGTTGATTCCTTTATAGTTTCTAGGCTAGGGTTTGATACTGTGAAGCTTGGAGCACACCGATTTCTATCAGATCTGAGAGCTTGGCCTACCGGGTAAGGTATTCTAAACATCCTTGAGCGGATTGCAGGTGATTCAGGCAAAAACAAAGCAAATTAGTGTTGCCCAAAAGCAAAGAAAATTTTTGGTTTTTGGAAGCTTTCCATTGAAGCTTGGAAGCGGTGATGTATGGTCTGGCAAAGAAATATGTATGTGACCACAGCAAGAATGTGTTGGCAACTCATGTACAAGCCCTACACTGATTTTTGGAGCAATTTTGATGCATTTGAATGAGTGAAATTTATTGGTTTTTGAGCTCTCACAAAATAGAGAAAAGGAAGCCAAATTTTGATGAAATTGGAGCATGTTTTTGGCAAAAATCAGAGCATTGATGGATTGCACACTTGCCTAGGTGTGTTGGGAACCTATTTACATCAACAATTAGCACTATAAACACTCCCAAATCCTTCTACAGCAGGTGGCACAGGCTGGACAGAGAAAAGGGCAGAATTTTCAAAAATTTGATGCGAGGAGGCCACAAATCAACTCTTTCACTTGATTTATCCCACAATTGGCATAGAAAATTTGTAATTCACATACCCAAGGAGGTTTCTATATGATTGGATTGATCAATTATCATCAATTGAGCTGGAAATGAGCTGATTAAACAGGTTGTCTACTGGTTGCAGAGAAACAGAGTGATTAATCGATCAATTACTCTTTGGTCTTAAACAATTGGACTAATTCCTTTTACATGGAGTTAGTGGACATCATTGCTAAGCTAATCAATACCTGGTTGCTCAATTTGGACAAGGATTGAAGAAATTAGAGCAAAATTACTACTGGTTAAACAGGCTAGTTAAACAGGCTGTCTACTGGTTGCAAAGAAATAGAGTGTGATTAATCGATCAATTACTCTTTGGTCTTAAACAATTGGACTAATTCCTTTTACATGGAGTTAGTGGACATCATTGCTAAGCTAATGAATACCTGGTTGCTCAATTTGGACAAGGATTGAAGAAATTAGAGCAAAATTACTACTGGTTTTTTTGGTTTTTCTCAGAACAGAGAAGGGGGTTTGACAAAATTGGTATGTACACACATCAGATGGTGTTGATATTCAACATTGAGGTTGTTTAGGTGGTGTCAATGAAAGTTACCCATACTTGATTGAACCACTACATTGTAATTTGGAGCCTTGGAAGGCGCATCAAAATAGGGTATCTTGGACTGCGTGAGCCAGTTCATTTTGGATGCATACAGGTTGATTTTCTACATCAAATTTGAAGATTGTTGGCTACTTTGGAGTATTTGGAACACCCATTGGAGTGTGGTTGAGCTGAGGAAGGCTCGTTTACAGATTTGGAATTGTACAGAAGGTGTATTTGCATTGAGCAGACATGTCGGATAATCCAGTACAGATTGTTGGTGAAAAGCTGGATAGGAAGAACTTCCAGGCATGGAAGTACAGGATCAAAAGTTTTCTGAAGGGAAAAGGTTTTTGGAATCTCATTACAGGTGCTGAGCCAGAGCCGGAACTACCCCGACAACCTACACAGTAGCAGGTTATCGCTCATAAGCAATGGTCAAAAAGAGCATTCAAAGTGTTGCATTATCTGTCTATATGTATTTCGGATGCTATGCTCATACACATACATGATGCTAAGAATCCCAAGGATGCATGGAATACATTGGTGAAGTTGTTTGATACAGACATGAGTGCTCGCAAGTCTCAATTGCGACAACAGAGACATAATGTGAAGCGGAATAGAAGGAGCATCCATGATTATGTACAAGAGATAAAGAAGTTTGTAGATGCATTAGCAACAATTAATGCCCCCATGCCTGATGATGATTTGGTAGACATTACCTTGCATGGTCTTGGCAACAAGGAATATAAATCTTTTGATACATCCATCTCGGAGTACAGGTTTACCAGACTTTGATGAGTTGGTTTCACTCTTGCTTGTTGAGGAAATCAAACTCAGTGATTCTTTTCAGGATGCATCTACTAGCCATGATGATAATGGCAGAAATCAGGCTATTTGCAAAGAGGTTTTAGAGGTGGGGGGAGATTCGCATCACGTGGCCATGGTAATAGTCGTGGATGGCAGGACAGGTCATCACAACAAAATTTTCAGCCTTCATATGGTGCTAGAGGTGGTCGTAGATATACACCTCAGAGAGGCAGAGGTAATCCTCATGGTAGAGGACGTTGGCAAGGCCAACAGACATCTATGCAAGATGTGGAATGCCATTACTGTGGAAAATTTGGTCATATGGCACGTGATTGTTTCCGCAAACAGAATGATTTGAGAGGGGGTAAAGCACAACATCATGGAAATTATGCACAACATGGTGGTGGAAATTATGCATCAAGCAATAATGATGGCACTGCAAATCACTTGTTTGCCATGAAACATGTTGTGGGATCTATGATGACAAATGCTGAAAATGATGACTCTTGGTATATGGACTCTGGAGCATCAAAACATATGACTTGTCATGGTGAATGGTTTGAGCATATGAAGCCTATGGATGTGAAAGGCTATGTGGAAACAGAAGATGATACTCAGCATGCCATTACACATGTTGGAAGTGTACCATTGGTTATGCACAATGGTCAAACAAAATCTATGTCAGATGTATTGTATGTGCCTTCTATCACAAAAAGTTTGGCTTCAGTTGGTCAAATGATAGAACAGGGATTACAGGTTCGTTTCAACGAGCATGGTTGCTTCGTTGAGGAGTTCAAGAATGGATGTAGAGTCATTGCTAAAGGCAAGAAAGAAGGCAGGTTGTTTAAGCTGGATGCTAGAATTCCTGAGTTGAAATCAGCCATGTTCTCTAAAAGCAGAAATGTGGTACAAGACATTGATATGTGGCATAAGAGGATTGGATATGTCAATATACAAAGGTTAAAGAACATGCAAGCAAGAGGCATTGTTAGTGGGCTGCCTAGATTCAAGTATGATGGGAATATGCATGTTTGTGAAGCCTGTCAATTTGGAAAGCAGGCAAGGTTACGATTTCCTAGAGAAGGAAATATGAGTAGCAGGCCACTTGAGATAGTACACAACGATGTATGGGGTCCTGCACAAAACCCATCTATTAAAGGCAGTTTATATTATGTGACATTCATTGATGATTTTAGCAGAATGACATGGATATACTTTCTCAGAGAGAAAAGTGAAGTGTTGGAAAAGTTTATGGATTTCAAAGCTTTTGCAGAAAAGCAATATGGTTCTTGGATTAAGTGTTTAAGAATAGATGGAGATGGTGAATATACCTCAAATGCTTTTGAGCATTTCTTGAGAAAGCATGGCATAAGAAGACAATTGACTTGCAGGTATACACCTCAGCAAAATGGTGTGGCTGAGAGAAAGAATAGAGTCATTTGTGAAGTGGCCAGGGCAATGCTCAATGAAAAGAGCATGCCAGATTATTATTGGGTAGAAGCTTGTGCTACCGTGGTGTATATACTGAATAAAACACCTACAACAGCCATTCATGAAAGTACGCCAGAGATGCGACTTACAGGTTTTTAGGCTAGACATTGGACACCTCAAAGTTTTTGGATGCATAGCTTATGTACATGTGCCTGACAAGAGAAGGAGGAAGTTGGATCCTAAGGCAGAAAAGTGTGTGTTTGTTGGATATGCATAGGATCGAAAGGCATACAAATGTTACAATCCACAAACTAGACAAGTGGTTATCTCACGATATGTGGTGTTTGATGAGCTTGCTAGTTGGTACAAAGCAAAGGATAAGGGTGTCATTGAGTCTCTTGAAGCTGATGTGCATGTGAACTTGCCACAAGCAAGTTCTAGTTCTACTTCTATGTCTGGGCCAGCAGAGGCTGAGATGTGCATGTGAACTTGCCACAAGCAAGTTCTAGTTCTACTTCTATGTCTGGGCCAGCAAAGGCTGAGAGTAGTACTGTACGTCCATGGTCAGGACGTTTGAGGTATGAGAGTGTGAGCACTGGGAGTAGTGTTGTGGATAAAGGGAAAAAGAAAGTCGAAGGAATTGGAATTACAGGTTATGAGTCATAAAGTTCAGAGAGTTTGGATGAAGAGCTTGGCATACCTGTTTTACGCACACATGGTGCAAGGCAGGACAGATATGTGCCACCACATGCTAGAGTGACAGGTGTTCAGAGTGATCCGCATGCATTGCAGATATCCCAAAGGGTCAGATATCCAGTTAACAAGTTGACATATCAAGATTTTGCTATGCATTTTGCATATATGACGTCTTTGGTGAAGCATGTGGAACCTACATGCTATACAGAAGCTATTGGAAAGCATGTATGGGAGAAAGCAATGGATGTTGAGATGGACGTATTGGTTCATAATGACACATGGGATTTGGCTGCATTACCACAGGACAAAAATGTTATTGGTTGTAAATGGGTTTACAAAGTGAAATGCAAGTCTGATGGTTCCATTGAGCGACATAAAGCAAGATTGGTAGCTAAGGGTTATGCACAAGCCCAAGGCTTGGACTATGATGAAACGTTTAGTCCAGTGGAAAAGATGGAAACAGTGAGAGCAGTCATTGCTATGGCTACAGCAAATGGTTGGGAAATACGTCAAATGGATGTGAAAAATGCATTTCTAAATGGAGATCTACAAGAAGAGGTTTATATGGCATAGCCAGAAGGATATGTACACCTAAAGTATCCCACTCATGTATGAAAATTGAAAAAGGCATTATATGGTTTGAAGCAAGCACCTCGTGCTTGGAGTGATAAGATGAGCAGATATCTTATCTCCCTTGGATTTCAGGTTTCTACCACAGATTCTTCACTCTATATGAAGAAAACAAATCATGTGATTGTTTACTTGTCATCTATGTGGATGACTTGATTATCACAGGTGATCATGGTACAGATGTGATGCATGTCAAGAAAGCATTGAGTGGGCAGTTTGACATGAAAGACTTGGGTGAGTTGAGATACTTTCTTGGAATTGAAGTGATCAAAGACCATGCAGGTACATGGTTAGTGCAACGCCAATATGCATTAGATATGTTGGAAAAATATGGGATGACTGGGTGTAAGCCTATGAGTATACCTTTGGAGCAAAATGTGAAGTTGCGGGCTGATTTTGGTGAGGAATTGGATGATCCATCTATGTACAGAAAGATGGTTTGGTAGTCTCATTTACATGACTATCACACGCCCAGATTTGAGAAGATGGCTTCCCTCTATGGTTAGGGTTTGTAATATACATTAGGGTTTGCTCCTGTGTGTGTGTCTCCTCTCCCTCTACCTATTTTTCAATAGCAACACTTTAGTAAGTAACAATAAAAAATCTCTCTTCACTACAAGAGATAGAGGTAGATCAAATAATAAAAAAAGGTAAGGAAGACATAACAACTATCAGCCCATTAACAACAACAATGATCAAGGCACTCATGAAGGTACTTATTCTTCTAATGGTAGAGGTGGCTATTCCTTTAGAGGTAGTGTTGAGATTCAAGCTTGATGTCAGCTTATGCCTGTTGCACTATGTGCTGGCATGTTAGGTAGTAACATGTGTGAGACATAAATGACTGCGTCCAATTGGTCATAATGTGTGGACATTAGCTAGGGTTAGCAATGTGTGGACACAACACAAGTAGTGTGTGTTGTGAGAAGGGAGATGGCTTCCCTCTATGGTTAGGGCTTGATAATACATTAGGGTTTGCTCTTGTGTGTGTGTGTCTCCTCTCCCTCTACCTGTTTTTTCATCATGGTATAAGAGCCTGGTGCTCTCTATTAGGGTTTATGAGTGAGTGAGAAAAGAGGGAGAAGAAGCTATGAAGAAAAGCTGTGAAGCTTGCCATTGGAGCTGTGAAGCTTGGAGCACACCAATTTTCATCAAATCTGAGAGCTTGGACTATTGAGTAAGGACTACTAAACGTCCTTGAGCGGATTGTAGGTGCAAAAACACAAACAACACCAGATTTGAGCAAAGAGAAATTTCTATTTTGCAAGCTCTCCATTGAAGCTTGAGTGTGGTGAATGTATGAGGCAAATGGATGCAAATCTAACAAAGAATCATGTATCTGGAAAATGGGAATGTATTGGCAACTCATGTGCAAGACCTACAATGAATTTGAACCAAAGATGATGCATTTAAGTGATTGGAATTCACTGTTTTGAAGACCTCACAAAAACAGAGAAGAGATGTCCATTGTTGATGAAATTGGAGCTAGTTTTCTGCAAAAATCAACTAGTTGATGGATTGGGTACATGCCTAAGTGTTGGGCACATATATATACCTTCAATTATCACAATAAACTCACCAAATCACCTCATGAGCAGGCAACATAGCTTGTAGGGAAGAAACAGAGCAGTTTTCTCATCTTTTTTGAAAAGTGGAAGTCAAATGCTACTTGGTTGACTGATTAAATTCAAAATTTGCTTAGTAACTTTGTGGTACACACACTTGAGAAGGTTGCTATGTGGTTGGTTGAAGCAATTATGCATTATGGAACTGATTATGAGCTAATTAAACAAGCTATCTATAGTGATTAGTGAAACAGAGGGTCATTAATTGGCTAATTACTCTCTCGACTTAAAGAATTGGTCTAATTCCTTTTACATGGAGTTAGTAGACATAATTTCTAAGCTAATGAATTCCTGGTCTCTCAATTTGGACAAGAATCAAAGGAATTAGAGCAGTTTTACTATTGGTTTTTTCCTGGTTTTTCTCAAAACAGAGAAGGGGATTTGATAATTTTGGTATGTACGCACCTTGGTTGGTGTTGATATGCAACATTGAGCTTTTTTAGGTGTCAATGCAAGTTATCCACACTTGATTGAACCACTACATTGCAATTTGAAGCCTTGGAAAGCGCACCAGAATAGGGTACGTTGGACTACGTAAGCCAGTTCAATTTGAATGCAATCAGTTTGATTTTCTACATCAACAGTGAAGTTCGTTGAGTACTTTGGAGTATCGAGAACACTTATTAGAGTGTGGTTGAGCTAAGGAAGGCTCATTTACAGAATTGGACATGTGCGGAAGGTGCATTTTCATTGAGCAAATATGTCAGACAACCCAGTACAGAT
This sequence comes from Cibotium barometz, assembly GCF_041138505.1. Taxonomy (NCBI): domain Eukaryota; kingdom Viridiplantae; phylum Streptophyta; class Polypodiopsida; order Cyatheales; family Cibotiaceae; genus Cibotium; species Cibotium barometz. Next base: position 5,610,985 of record NC_141061.1, read on the forward strand.
TGTGGGTGAGAAGTTGGATAGAAAGAACTTCCAAGCATGGAAGTACATGATTAAAAGCTTTTTGAAGGGAAAAGGATTTTGGAACCTTGTTACAGGTGCAGAGCCAGAGCCGGAACTACCTCGACAACCTACATAACAACAGGTTGTAGCTCATAAGCAATGGTCAGAGAGAGCTACAACAGGTTGTAGCTCATAAGCAATGGTCAAAGAGAGCAGACAAAGTTTTGCATTACTTATCTATATGTATCTCGGATGCTATACTCATGCATATACATTATGTTGAGATTCCCAAGGATGCATGGGATACATTGGTAAAGCTATTTGATACAAATACTAGTGCTCATAAGTCTCAGTTGAGATAACAAATTCATAATGTGAAGCGGAAAGGAAGGAGTATCCATGATTATGTTCAAGAGATAAAGAAGTATGCAGATGCATTGGCAACTATCAACGTCCCCATGCCTAATGATGATTTGGTAGACATTACCTTGTGTGGTCTTGGCAAGGAGTACAAGTCTTTTGATACATCTATTTCTGTTCGAAGTACAGGTTTACCAAATTTTGATGAGTTGGTTTCACTCTTGCTTGTTGAGGAAATCAAACTCAGTGACTCTTTTCATGATGCATGTACTAGCCATGATGATAATGGCAGAAATCAGGCTTTCTATTCACAAAGGGGATTTAGAGGCAGGGGAAGATTCCTCGGGGGGGTCACTCTATGTAGAATATCCCTATCGCGTGCGTTCAAGGCCTATATTTTAAATCCCTTATCTGTGAATTTTTTAATCCATATAATATCCCCTTTTCTTTATGAATCTGTAAATTTTTTTTAAAAAAATTAAATCATATCCTTATGTAAATATATTTCTATAAGTTTCATAAATTAAAAATATGCTTCTGTTGAATGCACGTGATATTCACATTTTTTTGTGAGCGACCCCCCCGAGGAAGATTCGCATCACGTGGCCGTGGTAATGGTCGTGGATGGCAAGATAGGTCACCACAACATAATTTTCAGCCTACATATGGTGCTAGAGGTGGTCGTGGATATACACCTCAGAGAGGCACAGGTAATCCTTGTGGAAGAGGACGTTGGCAAGGCCAAAAAACATCTATGCAAAATGTGGAATGCCATTACTGTGGGAAATTTGGTCATATGGCACATGATTGTTTCCGCAAACAAAATGATTTGAGAGGGGTAGAGCACAACATGGTAGACATTATGCACAACATGGTGGAAATTATGCAAATGGTGGAAATTTTGCATCAAGCAGTAATGATGGTAGCGCAAATCACTTGTTTGCCATGAAACATGTCGTGGGATCTATAATGACAAATGGTTATAGTGATGTCACTTGCTATATGGACTTTGGAGAATCAAACCATATGACTTGTCATGGCGAATGGTTTGAACATATGAAGCCTATGGATGTGAAAGGCTATGTGGAGACAGGAGATGATACCCAACAACATGCTATCACACATGTTGGAAGTGTACCATTGGTTATACAGTGCAATGGTGAAACAAAGTCTATGGCAGATGTCTTGTATGTGCCTTTTATTACAAAAAGTTTGGCCTCAGTTGGTCAAATGGTGGAACAGGGTTTACACGTTCATTTCAACGAGCATGGTTGCTTCGTTGAGGATTTCAAAAATGGATGTAGAGTCATTGCCAACAAAGGCAAGAAAAAAGGTAGGTTATTTAAGTTGGATGCTGGGATTTCTGAGTTGAAATCAACCATGTTCTCTAAAAGTCGAAATGCGGTACAGGACATTGACATGTGGCATAAAAGGATTGGACATGTGAACATACAAAGGTTAAAGAACATGCAGACAAGAGGCTATGGAGGATAAAGGGAAAAAGATAGTTGAAGGAATTATCATTATAGGTTATGAGTCATCAAGTTCAGAAAGTTTGGATGAGGAACTTGGCATACAAGTTTTACGCACACCAGGTGCAAGGTAGGATAGATATGTGCCTCCACATGCTAGAGTGACAGGTGTTTAGAGTGATCCGCATGCATTGTGGAGATCCCAAAGGGTCAGGTATCCAGTTGACAGGTTGACATATCGTGACTTTGCTATGCATTACACATATATGACCTCTTTGGTGAAGCATGTGGAACCTACATGCTATAAAGAAGCTATTGGGAAGCATGCATGGGAGAAGGCAATGGATGTTGAGATGGACGCATTGGTTCAAAATGAAACTTGGGATTTTGTTGCCTTACCACAAGGCAAAAATGTCATTGTGGTTGCAAATGGGTTTATAAGGTGAGATGCAAATCAGATGGTTCCATTGAGTGCCATAAAGTGCGGTTGGTAGCTAAGGGTTATGCACAAACTGAAGGCATGGACTATGATAAAACATTTAGTCCAGTTGCAAAGATGGAAACAGTGAGAGTAGTCATTGGTATGGCTGCAGCAAATGGTTGGGAAATGCATCAAATGGATGTGAAAAATGCATTTCTAAATGGTGATTTACAAGAGGAAGTTTATATGGCACAGCCAGAAGGATATGTACACCTGAGGTACTCCACTCATGTATGCAGATTAAAGAAAGCATTATATGGTTTGAAGCAAGCACCTCGTGCTTGGAGTGATAAGATAAGCCGATACTTATCTCCCTTGGATTTCAGGTTTCTTCAGTAGATTCTTCACTCTATGTGAAGAAAATAGATCATGGGATTGTCTTACTTGTCATATATGTGGATGACTTGATTGTCACAAAAGATCATGCTACAGATGTTATGCATGTCAAGAAGGCATTGAGCGGACAATTTGATATGAAAGGCTTGGGTAAATTGAGATATTTTCTTGGGATTAAAGTGATCAAAGACCATGCAGGGACATGGTTAGTGCAATGCCAATATGCATTGGATATGTTGAAAAAATATGGGATGACAGGGTGTAAGCCAAATTGGCCAAGAATCCAGTTTTTCATGCACGGACCAAACACATAGAGGTCCACTATCATTTTGTTAGAGAGAAAGTGTTGGATGGTACAGTGGATTTGCAATATGTGAAGACTGAAGAGCAGGTGGCCGGCATCTTACAAAGCCACTTAGCAGGGAGAAGTTTGAGTACTTCCGTACTATGTTGGGAGTACATGGGATGAGCTTAAGGGGGGGTGCTAAGAGCTTTGATAGCCCAAGCTCATCTACATCTTCATCTATGGAAGTACATCATGAGCTTGAGAGGGGATGTTGAGATTTAAGCTCGATGTTAGCTTATGCCAGCTGCACTATGTGCTGGCATGTTAGGTAGTAACATGTGTGAGACATAAATGACCACGTCCAGCTGGTCATAGTGTGTGGACATTAGCTAGAGTTAGCAGTGTGTGGACACAACACAAGTAGTGTGTTGTAGATTATGGATTATGGCTTTATGCATTGTGTGAGAAGGGAGATGGCTTCCCTCTATGGTTAGGGTTTGATAATACATTAGGGTTTTCTCCTGTGTGTGTGTCTCCTCTCCCTCTACCTGTTTTTTCATCAGGTAGAACTTCCCATAACTCTATTCAATGTTATAACTATAAAAAATATGGAAATTTTGAGAAAGATTGCAAGAAAAGGCAAGCTAATCTGAAGGGGAAATCAGCCGGCTATGCTGAAGATCAAAGCTTCACAAATGCCAACACTTTTCTCTCTATTGAAGAGATCAAAGAGGCCAACCATGTAGACCATGGTAGCAAGCAGGAAACATGGTGGATTGATAGTGGGGAAAGCTCCTACATGACTTCTCATGCTGAATATTTTTCTAAGTTGGATTCTGCTCATAATGGTTTGATTTATATTGTAGACACCACTCCTAATTCTATCACAAGGAAAGGAGAAGTTTCAGTTAAGTTAAACACAGGGGAAAGGAAGCAGCTTGAGATGTCCTCTTGATTCCTTCACTCACCAAGAACTTATTCTTAGTTGGATCCATGGTGAATAAAGGCTTCAAAGTGGAATTCGAAGGTCAGCAATGCTTGATCAGAGATCCTCAACAAAGTAGTCGAAAGAGGTCAGAAGCAAGGAAACTCTTCAAGTTGAGTGGATTAGTAGCAAAATGGTCAGCAATGCAAGCTGATAGGTCATTCTCCTTACTCCATCATAATTATGTCATAAAAGGTATGGTCACCTAAATCTCAATAGCATGTGTTTTTTGAAATCAAAAGGCATGGTTTTGGGCATACCATCTTTGCACAAAGTTGATAAAGTATGTGAAGCTTGTTGCATTGGGCAAGCACTCCAGAGCACCATTTTCTAGGGGCGCATGTAGAGTAAGAGAAGTCCTTGACCTCATTCACATAGATGTTTGTGAAACAGCTGGCACTCTTTCACTTGGTGGTAATACATATACTATGTTTCCTTCATAGATGATTACTCTAGATATATTTGGGTTTTCTTCCTGAAATCCAAAGCTAAAGTATTTGGCATTTTTGAATAATTTCCTGTTATGGTTCACAACATGACGGGTAGGAGAATCAAGGTCCTTAGGTCAAACAATGGAGGAGAATACCTCAAAATACTTTAGCAAATACCTTCTTGAGCGTGGCATTAGAAGGCAAACTGACCTGCACTACTATGCACCTTAGCAAAATGGAGTTGTCGAGGTGAGAGGAAGAAGAGTCCTGTTTGAGTTAGCTAGGTGTATGCTAAAAGGGAAGAACCTCTCCAATAGAGTCCTATTTGAGTCAACCAGGTGTATGTTAAAGGGGAAGAACCTCTCCAACAGAGTCTGCTTGAGTCATCCAGGTGTATGCTAAAGGGGAAGAACCTCTCCAACACCTATTGGGCTGAAGCTATTAGTAGCATGCTACTTGATGAAAAGATCCCCAACTGAAGCACTCTAGGGCATCACCCCATATGAAGGTTTTCATGGACTCAAGCCTCTGGTACATAACTTCTGAATATTTGGCTATTTAGCTTTTTCTTATATTCCATATGCAAATAGGAAGAATCTTGATGACAAGTCAAGAAAGTGTGTGTTTGTTGGATATAATAGTGATCATTACGTACAAACTCTATCATCCAATAAAAAAGGAAACATTTGTGTCAAGGGATGTGATATTTGATGAGACTTCCAGTTGGACATTAGCTCATCCATCAGATGTAGACACCCCTTCTTCATCAGCTACCCTCAAAGGGGAGATAGCACCTTTGGAGGACTCTATTGAAGGACTAGAGGAAAAAGATGATGTGCACAAAGCATCCTTGAGGAGGTCTAATAGAGATAGAAGGTAGCCACAAAGGTTAACATATCACATAGGTAATGATTTAGACTTTGAACAAACAAATTATGCCCTCTTAATATTATTGATGTAGCATGATGAACCCCTCTTCTATGAGGATTCCTATGATAAGAAAGAATGGATAGATGTAATGGATAAAGAGATGATTGCATTGTGCAAGAACCACACTTAGGATCTATGTGAGCTTCCACCCACCAAGACAGCAATAGGCTATAAATGGATCTACAAGCTGAAGTACAACAAGGAAGGGAAGATAAATGGGTATAAAGAAAGACTTGTGGCTAAAGGTTTTGTTCAAAAACAAGGGGTTGATTATGAAGAGACCTTTACACCAGTAGCCCCAAGATGAATTCCACCAAGTCAGTCCTTTCTCTAGCCTCTCTTCATAAGTGGAAATTGTGGCAAATGGATGTTAACAATGCCTTCCTCAATGGCAAGCTTGAGGAAGAAGTCTACATGCAGCTCGAAGGGTTCACCTTAAAAAATTTTAGTGTACCATGTGCGATCAAAAGGAGGGGCATTTTAATTCAAATTTTGGAAAAATTTTAACAGGATTACAATAACAGGAGGGGTATTTTAATTGAACTTTTAAAAAAAATCCGTTAGTTCATAAGTAAAGAGGGGTGGTTTTATTGGGGGAAAATTTTTACTTAAGGGGTTTTTTTAATGCCCTTTGAACACACGTGATACATATGATTTTTTAGAAGTGCACCCCTCGAGACGTGCAGCAACCTACATGTTATGTCAAAGCAGGAACATATCATCTTATTTACAAGCTACAGAAGTCTAGCTTGTATGGTCTGAAACAAGATCCAAGAGCATGGTATGATAGAGTTGATGAGAATATCAAAGCTCAAGGTTTCCAAGTGAGTAATTCAGATCATACTCTCTACTACATGGTGAAAGGGAAGGGCATTGCTCTTGTTCTTCTGTATGTTGATGATTTGATTTTAATTTTGATAGGAAGTAATGAAGCCATAGTTGCAGCTATCAAATCAAAACTCCTAGCTGAGCCCAAAATGAAAGATCTTGGATACCTACACTATATCTTAGTTGAGTTTGAAATTAAAGATCTTGGATACCACACTATATCCTTGGGATTGAAGTAGCCAAGACCACAACATGTCGTATCTTCATCTCTCAGCAAAAGTACATGCAGACTATTCTCAAGAAGTTTGGTATGGAGACCTACAAGCTAGTGTCTACACCAATGAAATCCACTCTGAAGCTGACAATGGATGAAACAGGTGATCCTTCTGGTACTACTTTGTATAGGAAACTCATTGGTTCTCTCATTTACCTGACTATCACTAGGCTTGACCTCTCTTTTGTAGTAAATATTCTTGCTCAGTTTATGTAGAACCCCAAATTATCTCATTGGACTGAAGCCAAAAGAGTGCTCATATATTTGAAAGGCACTCAACAAGGGTATCTTATATGCAGGTGACACACTAAATCTGCATGGATTTAGTGATTTTGATTATGTAGCCTATCTGATGGACAAGAGAAGCATTAGTGGCACTGCATTCTTTCTTGGTGTAGGAGCCATTTCAAGGTGTTCTAAGAAGCAGAATATAGTCAGCCTTTCCTCTACAGAGGCTGAGTACAAAGCTTTAACCACCTCAACCTATGAAGCTATATGGTTGAAAAGATATTTGCAAGAACTTGGTCTTTATGGAGTTGATGGTCCTACTCCTATTGTTTGTGATATTAGTGGAAGCCTTAGCCAAGAATCCATTTGTGCATCAAAGGAGTAAGCATATTGAAGTTAGAGAATATTTTATCAGGGAGAAGATACACTCTGGTGACATAATGTTGTGCATTGTAATACCAAAGAAAATGTTACAAATATCTTCACTAAATCCCTAGGCAAAGAGCTCTTTTTCAAGCATAGAGCAGGCCTTGGAATGATGGAGCTTCCCTTAAGGGAAGGTGTTTGAAAGAGTAAGGGAAGGCTCCACAATTGCTCCATGTTTGGAGTAAGGGAAGGCTCAATAGCCTTTTCCACAAAATAAACATGTTTTAAATTTTTTAATTTTTAATTTTACAGGTCTGAGTGAGCTGACTGAATAAGTTATCAGAGTAAGCTAGTTGAATGAGTTGACTAAAGCTACTGGAGTCAGCTTTTAACCTGTAGAGTTTGTCAGAGTCAACATTCTGAATTAAGTGGTTGAATTAGATTTCTGAATTAGCTCGCTAAATCAACTAGTTGAATTAGCTGATTGAATCAATCTATCGGGGCTAGTTTCTGACCTACAGAGTTATCTGTCTAAACAAAGGTTCAGAGATGTTGCTGATCTTGAGGGAAGGTGTTAAAAGATTAAGAATTCACACCATCTAAGGTTTGCAAAGCCTTGGAGAAATGCGCTGCCTAGTTGATGATCAAAATTCCTACATTAAAAGAGAAATTATAGATCATTGTCTTCTAAGGAGACAATTCTGTAGATATGTTCTAACTGCCGCGAGAGTTAGCTACTAACAAGAAGCTGCATAGGTTACACCTACCAAGGCAAGATTACGGAGATGAAGCTGGAATCACAAACTCATCTATCTACCATCAGTTACAAAACTATCTAGATCATTATAAAAGCATGTCTTGTATGCAGTTTTAATAGTGAACACAGTGAATTGAAGTGAACAAGATAGTGAGCAAAAGCCACCTGCTGAGTATGTAGCTTGAGCTGGACACTCACAACACTATATGAATTGTCTGATCCCACCTGCTGTGAGTGTGCAACCTGAGCGTGACGCTCACAGCACTGTATGAATTATCTGATCTGAATTGATTGAGCTCCGTATTAGGAAAGGGTTTTGGGGATTAGCCCTTCCACATTAGAGTCAGAAATTATCGTTTGTTGTATCACATTTGATTTAGTAATATAAACAGTATTGATTCAATCATCAACTTGTTCATTCAATCTATCTGCTAGTCGTTGTGTCACATTTCCTTGTCCCTATAATTTTAACAAACCTTCAGCTCCAACAAAACATCTACAAGTGCCTCAACATCAAGCCAGGTTCCATCTACACAAAAACCTTTAGAATGCCCACCACCTGAGGAAAGGACTACTGATCAACAAGTTCTTGCATCAATGTCATCACCTTTCCAAGTACTTGATAGTCCAAACCATGCCTATGAAAGTACCTTGCCACCTTTAATCCTCAACTACCATCAACAGCCAGGTGTACTCCTAAGCAAGAATCCTATGTAGATAGAAACTGGAAAGGATGGCCATGAAGTCCAAGGATGACATAAGATAGCAAGGGAGACATTTCTATCAACTTCTATATATGTGCCCCCTAGAATCTTTACTCCTCGACAATTCTTCATGCTCATATGAAAAGGGAGCTTCTTGAAAAAATGTTGACAACCACAAAATGTAAAGTTGCATCTTTATACATACTTATAGGAAATATACACACGAACCAACCCACCTAGTTTTTTTTTTAATGATGAGAAAGGAGCATAAAAACTAACAAAATTTTACAACTTAGAGAATGTTTAACCTCTGGAGAATCAACTTTTTCTAGGATGTTTGAATGTTGCCTTTTCAAGTCTTGAGAAATGGATTTCTCTTGGTGGCGACACCAGTGTACCCATTTTGGATTTCGACAGTACTGAATGGTACTTTCAAGGGGAGTTAAATATTCCTAACTTCCAAACCTACTCGCAATATTTTATGCATCCTTGGCTAAGGTTTTTTGTGAGAGTGCATTTGTTGACCTATTCTGTTTACAATTTCACCCCCTTTAACCATGTCATGATTGTGAGCATTGCATGTTTGCAATAGTTACGTCCTACCTTTGTTGGTAGTTTAGAACCTACTTTAGAAGGTATGTGACCTGACTTCTTCAATTCCTTGTAGGAGTGACCCCACAATGGCATGATGATTAGAGTGTTTTGTATTCAATTGGTGGACCCCATCAAGTGAGGAGTGTCCAAGAGTAAGAGGTAGAGCAATGGAGGATGGTGCATTATGATGCCTTATTTCCATCACTCTATGAGATTTTATTGGCATGTACTTGTCTGTTTTTGGGCCATTGTATGTGAATTCATTGATAGTTTCCATGGGGATAGATGTTGAGCTCACTTGCCTATCATCCAAATGCCATTCTATAGTCTTTCTATAGTGAGGGTGCCCTAAGACCTCTACCAAGTATGCCACAAGCAACATATAAGCTAGGAGTAAAACCAGGGACCGAGTTTGAGTTTGTATTCACATTGCATCTTTCTGACGAATATTAATGCTAGCATTTTTTCTTAAAAAGAGTCATAGTCTTCCTATTCTGCATCTAAAATAAGGTATGCCGAAGGATTATTCCAAGTACTCAACTCTATCTTTATTTTAATGCCCTCTTTAGCCATATTCTAACTCTCTAGGCAATTTATGAGAGTGAAAGAATAGTTGTTACAATAAATAGATAAATTAATTAATTAATTAAGAAAAAGAAAGAAAAGAGAAGAACAAGAAGAGAATCATCACCATGTAGGATCCTGGTAGGCCTTTGGGACACCAACAATGGTACTTTAGACTAATGACTTGATTTTTCATGGGGTGGAACCTTGCATTTTTGCTCCCCCAGAAATTATTTTGCATGTGTGATCGTCTCTTGTCTATTAGAGGCACATCGTGGGATCTTAGGTGGAGAGTACTAGTTGTGGATTAGGTGTTTGCACAAGCTAGAGTGGTCAAATGAGTCCTAGGACCTAATTTTTAACTTTGGTTGCCCAACAATGTAAAGATTAGAAGCCACACATAAAAGGCAAAATGTAACTCTCACCACTCATTCTCTTATGCATAATATTTAGAAGTGCTCTTTTCCTCTCCTCCCTTGCTTTTCTCTTATGCTCTTGTGTGCTCCATTGTGTGAGTGAGAGAGAGAGAGAGAGAGAGAGAGTGTGTGTGTGTGTGAGGCTATTGAGGTGCGGCGATGGGTGATAGAGTGGAGCTCTTGGGTGCTCCTACACGGTGACGCTATCTATGAGAATCCCAGGTGACTTGCGTTCACGAGTTGAGTGACACACCTCGACCGTGCATTTGTGTGCTAGGCCAAGACTTGTTGGTTTCTCAGTTCAGCTATTGTGTTCCGGAGTGCGGAATGGCAAAGCCCCATGACATGCGGTTGCACCTTGCATCCTTCCCATGATGCTAGGGTCACCCAATTGCTAATATGGAAAATTTCCTTGCTATTTAGCCTCCTGGTGGCTTTTGGGTCTTGGGTCTTGGGTCTTGGTTTGATAAAGGGGGTTGCAAACAAAGACGTGGCTTTTGGGTCTTGGGTCTTGGTTTGATAAAGGGGGTTGCAAACAAAGACGTGGCCACCAGACATTATACATTATGACAAAATTCATTTGGTAGATGTAGAATGCATTTTCACTTTTTGCTAATGAACTTTACAAAGGGAATATTTTTATCACCAGTGAAGCATAGGAAAAATCCTCATTGACCCAAGATAGACCTTATCATTTTCCTTGATAGTATTGTGTGAGCTCTTTGAATATAATTGCCCAAGGTCAACTTTATTCAAAGAAGACTCCCATGATCTTAGTAAGCCTAAGAGTAGGGTGCTTCCTTATATCAAGGATTCCCAAACCACCTTCAACCTTAGGCCTATAGACTTTATGTCATGCCAAAAAATGAGCATGCCCTCTTGTTTCTCACACATGCACCCCCACTGGTGGGCAACCCAGAAGCTTTTTAACACTGGGCCATGTTGATGACTTTACATCACCATCTTAAGGTATCCTTTTCTGTTAGATTGATCAACATGGACTTCAAAGATGTACAAAAAAATAATTACACTATTGAAATACTGCCCCCCCACCCCCAAGATTTTTATTTGATTGATTAATAAAGCATTGGATCATCATCTTAATCCTTTTCCTAAACTAATCATCCTTGACATAATTTTCTTCTATTGTAACAATAAGGGGCTGGGAGAAAACTAAAAATAGCAAGGGTCCAAAAGGACACCCTTGTCTCAATGAGCATGAGACTACACCCTTGTCTTACAAATCTTTTTGAACAAAAGACTCCACAACTAGGTTGTCGAGTATGAGACTACACCCTGCTTAAAAGCTATGAACATATACGAGATTTAGGTACTAGAGGAGAAAATCCCATCTTCGATAGCACTTTGATGAGGAAGGACTAGCAACTATATCAAAAGCCTTCTCCAAGTCAAGTTGAAAGAGCACACATTTTTGGTTGCTCATCCTTTCACGCTCTTTAACTAGGAGGACAAAATAGACATCATACACAATTGACCTTCTGTTTTAATGAGCCTAGGTTGCTTGGGAGAAATAAAAGGACCAATTCTCAATGCAAGCACCTTGGCTATAATTTTGTACAACATAGTTGGCATAGTGACGGGTCTCTAGTTAGAGAAAAATTGACAAGCCACAAAGAATGCCATTACTCATATATATGCTATTTACCAAGGTACTTGTATTTATCTATATGCCACAAAGAATGCCATTATTTTTTTTGCACCAAGGTACTTCTATTCATTTGTATGATATTTACAATAAAAAATTTCCCTCATTTTCACACTGTCATACTTTATACTATTCCATAATCCTTTTGAATTTAATCATGTGAAACAAGATATAAATGAACCGAGACATTGAAGATATGCCACTAGCTTCTTGCACAAGATTTCTTTAACAATGTGTTTAGTGTGCAAGTGTTGCATTGTTGGTGGAGAGGGTATTCAAAGAAATGGCATATCATCTTTGATGCTCAAGGATTGAACCTAGGACTTTTACATTCCTAGCATTCCCCCTTAACCAAGCCACCACAATGCCTATAGCTTCTTGCACAAGCTTCTTGAGTAGTAGTTAACTTTCTATAAAAACATTCCTATCATTGTTAGACTTTTGTAAAAGATCCTTCTTAAGTATTTCCAAAGAGTATTATTGGTATATGGCCCTCGTAAAGGTAAACAACATTACAAGAACTTCATGTAAAACAATAAACATGCCTTAAAAGCAAAGAAACTAATGATGTTGCAGTACTTGTCATGGGATATGAAAGACTAAGCATAGGAAAAATAAGGTAATGAATAGTAAGATTTACAAGTCTTATTTTTAAGAAAAATATTATACACATCTTATCTACTAAATATTACACACATTCTATTTTTTAAGAAAAATATTACACACATCCTATCTACTAAATATGTGAATTTTGGAAGTTGTATTTCTATTACTATTTTTGTTAGCTTTAAAAGTTAAGCACTTTTAAGAGGCAAAACTGAAGGGACCATACCTTTGTGCATAGGAGGAAGCCAATATGGCATTAAATGGCCTATAACAATAAGAAACTTTGTTGCAGCTTGTGCATGCATGCTACAACAAAAAGCCTTAACAAAATGAAGCATCTTGGTTACTCGAGAGTCCCAAGGTCATGGGTTCTAGCCCTCCCTCTGCAATCCCTCTGCAAACGGTGGCATGCATGGGTGTGTGTTGTTCTTTCTAATTCCAGCCATTTTTTTTAAAGAAAAGAAAAGAAATATGTTCTCTTTGACAAGGATGATTGAAAAACCCTTGTAAGATTTCAACCTGACCAGCCAAAAGAAAAAAACTTGAAGTTCCATGTTTAAATTCCCTTACTATATTTTTGCTCTGACCTACAAAGGTGTCCCAAAATCATTAGTCCACTTTAGTGTATACTGGAAAATAACGTGATCCTTGTGCTTTACGCAAGGTCGTGGGGAAGAACATTGCGGCACCACTTGATTATCTCCTCGCGCGAGTATGTCTGAGCCGTGCCATCAATACTCGAAGAAGGACAGATTTGTTCAAAGATAGGCAGTCTCCGCCGTGTAGGAGGATCACGACGGAAGATGCAGCTTGGAGCCGCGGCATCGGAAGTAGTCGCCGGTATCATACTGTCGTCCACTGTACCAGTGCCATTGCTGCCGTTCTGCACTAGTGGCTCGGTATTGGAAGTAGCTGAAGGAGCTTTCATGTCGCCGAGATTCTGCGCTACTAGTAAGGCATCGGCAGACGTATACATATTGAGGTCCTCCTGTGTCACGAGGCTCTTATCATGATCACATGATATCAATTTCGGGCCGTCTCGCGTAAGCAGAGTTCTGGTGATGTGGGCGATTCTGACGAGAGTGTCGGAGGTGGACCTGTCTCCTCCTCCTTCCCCATTCTCCTGCTGTGCGTTATGAGCAATCGATTCTCTCACGGCAGGAGATGGTTGTCCCGATCCACGTGATCTTGCTCGACGGTAGCGCGTGGGAGTACTATTGCTCGACCCTGTTGTGGATTCGTTTCCAAGTTTGACGTTGTCTGCCATGACGAGATAGAGATAGAGAGAGAGAGAGAGAGAGAGAGAGAGAGAGAGAGCGCGCGCGCGTTTGACGTTAGAGAACGCAGTCGTTTTATAGAGCGCGTCTGCTTTTTGTCGGCCGAGTCCCGACTAGAACGATCACACAATTTTAGGGCAAAAACTAATGCCTATGATGTTAATGCGTATGGTGTCTTTTGTACACATGTTGATCAAATATGCCAAAACTAGGACTATTTTCACACGGATTTACTTCATTTGAATAGTAGTTTTGGTTTATAAGCAAACTTTCACATCTTTTTGTTGCTCCATTTTATAGCCTTGTGTATCAAAAAGTTAGGGCAAAGACAATTCCACTTCTCGTGATTATTAATAGACTTATTGACTCCTATAATCTTTTAGACTTAAAGGGATGTGTTGACCCCATTGAGTCCATGTGCCACTTGTTGACTCATCATTACTCTTCTAAATTCATTGAAGTCTTGTGATGAATGACTCCAAAACTTTTATAAACATTGTTTTCCATAATGATCCATAATGTCAGCAACCTACCAAACACGCCAGTGATGTAAGTGGCTAAAACACTCCTCCTCATCAAGCTCAAGTCCATCTCTAGGACTCCCAGCGTAGTTCCGAATTTGCAAACCTTCTTTGCTCCCAGGGCTTTCGTGAAAATGTCAGCTACTTAGTCCTCTGTTCTAGCATACATGGGATCGATGTCTCTTGCTAAGACCCTCTCTCTAATGAAGTGATCGTGGACCTCTATGTGTTTGGTCCATGCATGAAAAATTGGATTCCTCTTGCCAACTGTATATTGCTAAGGTTGTCACAATAGATGACAGCCTGCCTGTCAACCTGCATCCCCAAATCACCAAGTAGCTTGCGCAACCAAGCTACCTCAGGGCTACCTCACATGCTACCCCATTTCAGCACCCGTATACTCTATCTCCGTACTCAACAAGGCAACTATTGGTTACTGCTCCATGTCAGAGCACCACTCCCAAACGAGAACCCTTGTTGGCTTCATTAGGGGAAGGTTGAGGTCTATGGGGACCCTTTAAGCTGCCATGAAATTAACGAGATGATTAGTGTGAAGGCCAATAGGAAAAATACATGTGTACAAAAATGTTGGGTTGATTAAGAACCTATATCTTGTGGTCAAAGGTAGAATCTTACCTTTTTCAGATCTGCCAGCAAAGAAAATCTTCAATATCTTTTCTTTTTATATTTTTATAAAGGAAAAGTTTCAAAAAGTTACTCCCCCCACTTCCCTCTTCCCTCCAAAAGTAGGGGTGTGTTTCTCTCTTCTCCCTTTTAGACTAACCCACTTTCCCCATCTACCACTCTCTACACCCTCACTTGCAGCCCTATCTTCATCTCCAACTTGAGGAAAGCTCTTTGCTACCAGCTACTCAGAGAAAGCTCTGTTATCAGCCTCTCTCTCTCTCTCTAGAGAAAGCTCTGTTATCAGACTCTCTCTCTCTCTCTCTCTCTCTCTCTCTCTCTCTGTGTGTGTGCAAGCAGGCACCTAATGCAATCTCTCATTAGCTTTCTTTTGAGGAAATCTCTTTGCTACAAGCTACTCAGAGAGGAAGCTCTGTTATCAGCCCTTCTCTCTCTCTAGAGGAAGCTCTGTTATCAGACTCTCTCTCTCGCTCTCTCTCTCTCTCTTTTTCTCTCTCTCTCTACAAGCAGGCACCTAATGCAATCTCTCATTCGCTTTCTTTTGAAGCTTTAGCTTTGTGTGTGTGTGTGTGTGTGCATGTGTGTGTGTGTGTGTGTGTATTGTGTGTGTGTGTATGAATTTGCAGCGATCTTCTTTGAAGCTTTAGCTCTCTCTCTCTCTCTCTCTCTCTCTCTCTCTCTCTTTCTCTCTCTCTCTCTCTCTCTCTCTAAGCATGTATTTGCTTTTTTGCCATATTCTTAACATTCACTTTCTTTTCATTTGGGCAATCTATGGCTCTTCAAAGTGTGTACGCAAGCCATCATCCACTATCGAGTCCATGGCTATTTCCAAAGTACAGGATAATGAAGGTTATTGGATTCCTACCGTTTTTAAGCGGTTCATGTGGATAAAAATGCAACCCAGTTTGAGGGGTGCACACAAGGTTCCTCGAAGGCATATGGCTTCCACAAGCCATCACTGGAAAGGAAGGATCTTAGAATTCAAAGTTTGCAACAAGGATGGAAAGCGTCTTGCAAAGGTGCAACATGTTTACACCTCAAGCCAAATACATCTTGAAGATGAGAACTCACCACGGTTCCCAACTAACTGTAAGTTTCAGAACTTGTTTATAGTTTCTTTGCTTTAGAGAAATGCTTGCACGAAGACTATGTGAATATCAAGAACTCCAATGTATTCTATTGTATGCAGATGTTTTCCCTTCAACATGTGTGGAATGGCAGCCTCTAGCATGTTTTACAGGGACCTTCGAAGCATGTCATGTTGATCTAGGTAGGCTTATGTATGCTGGGGAAACAAGTTTCGAACTTGCAAATAGAGGAGTATTTTTCATTGCTGCAACATATGTTGTGCCACAGAGGGGAAGGTTTGGAGCACTTGAGCCAATTTCTCCTCCTTCACTAAATAAGGCACAGAAAAATACATTTGAAATTCTAAAGAAAATATTGGTGGTAGCACCAATATTGCAGCCACCAGATTGGTTTTTACCTTTTCATGTGTTTGTATATGCGTCAGATGTTGCAATCGGAGCTGTTTTAATACAAGAAAAGTAGAAAGGGTGGTACCGGCCTATTTATTATGCAAGTAAAATTTGACACCAGTTGAGAAGAATCATACAGTGTGACTGAGAGAGAAGCTTTGGGCATGGTCTATGCATTAAGGAAGTTTAGACACTATTTATTGAACAACAAAGTGGTTTTCCATGTTGACCACCAAGCTTTGCTGTATTTGGTGAAGAAGCCCCAATTGACAGGAAGGCTGGCACGATGGATGCTCTTGTTTTGCAGGACTTTGATTTTACTATTATTCATACTCTAGGCAAGTTACATGCAATTGCAGACTATTTGAGTCGGATTGAGCATGGTGAAGCAGCAGTTGGAGTTTTAGATCACCAGATGCCAGTCTTTATGCTGTTAGGACTTTTCAAGCTGAAAATTGGTATGATGAGATGCTGAATTTTTTGCTAGATGGGATGCTGCTGACACAGATGACAGTGGATCAGAAGAAGAAGTTTGCTTTAAAGAGCAGACCTTTTCTAGTCATTACAGGGTGTTTGTACGAAAGAGGTATTGATCAGATTATACATCGGTGTGTAGCAGGAACCTATATTGAAGGAGGCTCACAGTGGCAATGCTAGCGAACATTTCTCAGGAGAGATTACAGGTCGAAAAATCCTACAGGCTAGGTTATGGTGGCCTCTTGTACTTAAAGATGCTCATAAGTTCTCCAGAGAGTGTCTATAGTGTCAGAAAATGGGACAGCCAGGATCATCGGATAGAATGCAAGATCATCCAATAATGCCTTTGGAACCATTTCAAAAATGGGGGCTTGACTTTGTAGGACCAATTAAGCCAAGAGCTAGCAGAACAGGTGCCAGGTATATACTAGTGGCTACTGATTATGCCACAAAATGGGTAGAGGCAGTGTCTTTGAGAGTTAACAAGGCAGCTAGTGTAGCAAGGTTCCTATACAAGAACATAATGACTAGGTTTTGATGTCCTGTGGAGTTGGTCTCTGATCAGGGGACACATTTTTTAAATTTAGTAATTCAGGAGTTGACAAAGACTCACATGATGGTACACAAGAAATCATCCCGTATCATCCGCAGGCAAATGGGCAGACGGAGAGTTCAAACAAGGTTTTGCTCAGGATTTTGAAGAAAATAGTGGCAGATCACTATAAGGACTGGGATGATAAATTAGATTCAACTCTGTGGTCCTTTCGAACTGCCTTCAAAGTGTCGACAGGCATGAAGCCATTCCGATTGGTGTATGGGATAGAAGCAGTTGTTCCCATGGAGTGTGTGGTTCTGACACTGCGGATTTCTACAGAATATAGACTGTCAAAACGGAGGAGTCATTAAAGCACAGGCAGGAGCAGCTGTTACAGTTGGATGAAGATAGACTACTTACTGAACTTACAGTGGAGGAGATACAAAAGAGGAGACAAGCATGGATGGCAAGGCAGATCAAGTTTAAAATTTTTCAGAAGGGTGATTGGGTTATGATGTATAACTCAAAGATGGGACCACATCCGGGTAAGCTCAAACTTAGGTATTTGGGTCCTTATAAAATTATAGAGGATTTAGGCCAAGGCACGTTCCGACTGGTAGACTATTTTGGAACGGAGGTGTTGAAACCAGTTAATGGATTCAGGCTCAAGAAATTTTATGGAGCTATCCCGGGCCAGAAGGGCATTCATGAAACAAGTCCGGATAGAAGGTCCGACGCTGACTTAATGGATACACAGCGGAATGTAGTTGAGATCATGTCCGCAATATGTGAAGGGGTGAATTCAAAGGGAGGATCCGAGGTGTCGGAGTGTTTTGTGCTGACATGGCATTCGAAATTTTTAAATTTTAAAATGTTTGTTTTGATTTGTGTGAAACATCTAAATCACATCAAAATGAGGATTGGGGGTTTTCGAGTTGTGGGAATGGAATATTCATTTGAAACTCTTGAGGTGGTTGTTGACGGGACTGAGTGTCAAATTAGTAAGTGTCCTATTTCTGAGCGGGCCATGCAGAATGCAGCCGTAGACCAGCTGGAGCGCCTGAACGAGCTTAGGAGAAGCTTAGCGCTGCTAGACATGCCTAAAACCCGCAGTAATTTTGTCCCGACGACGACAATGAAGAAAGGGAAAGGCCATCTTAAGAAAGCAGGGGACGAGATAGTTCAGATAGGGCTAGTTGAGGGTCAGAACAGTTCAGTGGAGATTGAAGATGATAATGATGAGCAGGAGGCTTGTCTGGACCTGACTAATGCTGAGACAGAAGCTTGGGGGCTGAGGCGGATAAAGCTGTGGGAATTTACAAATCTTCCATGGTCAGAGTGGGAGAAGAATCCGCATGCAAAGGAGCAGCTCAACTACCTCAAATCGACCGGCGGGTTTGTTACACAACAGGTGCAGGTAACACCAGATTATGTAGCAACAGCATTTCATTTACCTTATACAAAGGAGTGACCGATCAGATGATGAGGGTGGAGTTTGGTTCTCTCAAAGGTACAAAGGGGTATTTCATGGTTAGGAATGCATCTCCATAGAGGCAAGTGCACTGTACCTAGTTTTTATCGAAGGTGTGCCTGTTGGTGAAAAGTCTGTATATGAGTAAGGAGTCTTATGCAGTGCTGCACAGTGCAGAAAAAGGATTGAGTATTGATTGGGGTTCTTTTCTTCATGAGAAATTGTAGTTTTATGCAGGGCTTCGAGATAAAAGAAGGCAAGTTTCGGTGGACAGTTTAGCCCCATACATGGCCGGGTTATTTACATATAGGGATTGGCTTCATTCCGATCCTACTCATACAGATCCGAAGACGGCAATGAAGGAGCCTGTGGACGGTGGAAACCTCAAGAGAAAGCTGCAATTCATGACAGGGTCAAGCATGAAGGCTACTGCTGAAGCAGATCTGCTTGCTGTCGGATATATAGAGCAGGAGGGGTGTTAGAGGCAGTGGCTAAAAAGAAGCCTTCTTTAGTGGTGTTTGAGGGAGATAAAGCAGGAGATAGCAAGCCTGAATCGCAGACATAAGTTAAAGATGCCAAAACGAAAGGGCGCTGGCGGATTGGCATAACAGCCTTTAGGGAGTCCTGTACCATCTGCTCCTGTAGTACTAGCAATTCAGATGATCATGTCCACAGGGTTGGATGTAGCCATGAGACCTGAAGAGGTCATCACAAAGTTATACTCAGTACAGCATTACATAAGGCAGCAGGCTAAGCAGGGAGAGAGACAGAAGGCTACTTGCTTTGGAAAAGCAGGTAGCTGATCATGAAGCAGCAGGGTTGGATGACATGCACAAGGAAATAGAGGATTTGAAGGAGCAGAATGTTTAGCTCAGGAAGCAACATAAGGAGGAGTTGTTGGGTGTGCAGAATTCCACAGCATTGTTCAGACAGTGGACAGAGGTGTTTAAGCAAGAATGCAGGTCTGAGTGGACTCAGACAATGGACAGAGTGGCAGCAGTTCAAGCAGAGAATGAGTTTTTACCGTCTCGGATTGCTGCATTATCAGAGTTAGAAGGGGAAATCTTGGAAGAGAATCGGGTTCAAGGAGTAATAATAGCAACTGAAGATGTTGAAGTGATGAAGAAAGCAGTGAGACAGAGCATGCATTAGAATTGTGGAAAGGTTTGCTGTTGAAAATGGAGGAATGGATTTCAAAGACTTATCAAGAGGTGAAGGCTATGTTTACTTCTGAAGTGGATGAGAAATATGTCATGTGGATTAAAGAGCTTGAGGCAGAGAATATGAAGCTGTCTAATCAATTGTTACAGCAGACATTGCAGGAGCTCAAGGATGTAGTTCCAGTGGAATCTGGCGTGTTTGCAGTGGATATGCAGACAGGAGGACAACAGGCATTATCGCCTGTGGTTGCAGTAGGAGGTGATATGGCTAAGGGTCAGAATTTGATGGTTAGTACATCTGAGGAGACAAAAAATCTGTTCGAATTGGTGAAGATGTCAAGACCTTTGGGTGATGTTTGGCTGATGATGCAGAGATTTCGGGAAATAAATACAGCAACAAAGGATGAAGAGGATGCAACATTTCAGGAGAGGGATGGTGGTTTTTTTGCTTGATCGTATGTTCGGTACCTTGTATTTGGTTCCAGGCACTACCGTTTGCTATCAAGTAGGAAGCTGCTATCCTAAATCAATAGAGAATTTTTGGACGGATCAAGGGATTATGGAAAACGGGTCCGCCTGGTCAGGCTCAGGTCACCGGGCTGTGCCAGTGTTAGGGCTCTACTTACAATACCATAAATTACTTTACTTTGTTTTAGTTTCCAAGTTTAGCAATTCCTTTTTGTAAGTCTTTTTGCAAAATACCTTAGTCGGACTTTCATTATATCTTGGGGAATTCCGATGAAGGAATGCGGTTATAACTACTTGTAACGGATGCGGGCTTTTAATCAGCTGCACTATTGTGTTTTGGATATGATGAATTAAGGGAGTTCCGTCTGTGCTCTACAATGGCATTCAGACTCATTTCTGTCATCCACATGTGTATTCTGATTTCAGTCTTACTTCTATGAATCTGAATTAGGTTTAGTAAAAGTCTGATTTGAGTCACGAATATACAATGAGCTCAATATCTCAACACTCCACCTCGAGCTCAACTCTATCTCATGTACACCAAGCGAAGCCCTGAATTTGTGGAACTTCTCTATACCCAATGCTTTGGTGAAGATGTCAGCGACCTGATCTTGTTTGCTAACATAAACAAGCTCAACGTCTCTCCTGTGCCAAAACCTTCTCTCAGACAAAATGATAGTGGACCTCTATATGCTTCGTGCAAGCATGAAAAACTGGGTTCCTGGTCAACTGTATACTACTAATGTTGTCACAGAAAATGACAACTTGTCTATCCACTAATAGACCCAAATCTGCAAGTAGCTTTCTCAACCAAGCTACCTCACATGTTGCCATAGCAGCACCTCTGTACTCGGCCTCTGTACTGCATAGAGCAACTGTAGGCTACTTCTTGCTACTCCAAGTCATAGCAGCACTCCCCAAAGAAAACATGAAGCCACTAGTAGATCTTCTATCTGAGATACTACAAGCCCAATCAGCATCTGTGTACCCATGTACACATATCTCTGTCATAGTTTTATAAAATAGTCCACAATGCAAAGTAGACCTTGCATACCTCAATATGCATCTCAATGCATCCAAATGTGGCTTCCAAGGGGAACCTACATAAATTGACTCACCAACCCAACATCATAGCTCAAATCTGGCCTGGTGATTGTCATGTAGATCAAGCTTCCTACTATATGCCTATACATAGTAGGATCCTCCAAAATCTCTCCTGAATCAGCACTCAACTTGCCATTCTGATCCAATGGCACTGAGATAGGCTTACAGCCTGTCATACCATACTTGGACATGTCCAAGCCATACTATCTCTGCAGTAATCCAATACTATGTGGTGACCTAATCACCTCAATGCCCAAGAAATATGTGAGCTTTCCTAGATCGTTCATCTCAAACTTCTATCTAAGAAAGATCTTTACATCAAAGATCTCTGCATCATGGTCCCCCGTAATGATCAGGTCATCTACATAGATGACAACAAGCACAATACCTCTATAACTATGTCTCACATACAATGAGAAATTTGCATTGGCTACATTAAAGCCAATAGTGACAAGATATTCAGAAATCTTGTCAAACCATGCTCTTGGTGCTTGTTTTAAGCCATACAAGGCTTTCTTCAACCTGCAAACATGCTCGGGGTGACTCACATCCTCATAAAACTAGGTGGCTATAACATATACACCTCTTCCTGCAAATCCCCATGCAAGAATGCATTCTTTACATCCATCTGATGTAAAGACCATTGCTTTGATATCCACTGCCATCACAACTCTCATTGTTGGCATCTTGGTAACTGGGCTGAAAGTTTCCTCATAATCAATGCCATATGTCTGCGCGCATATCCTTTGGCTACCAATCTAGCCTTGTACCTGCTTATGCTTCCATCAATGTTATGTTTTACTTTGTACACCCACTTGCATCCAATGGCTTTCTTGCCTTCAGGCAATTGCACTAAATCCCAAGTCTCATTTCCATATAGTGCATCCATCTCCTCATCCATAGCTTTCTAACACCATATTGGGGAATATGGGAATTTCCCACAAGTTTGGGACACGTGGTCAAAAGTTTGGATTAACCATAACTTGAACACCACTAATCCAAAATGAGCGCTTTATAGCTCTTTAGATTCCATTTTTCAAGCGCTTTCCAACGATAGGTCATATGATAGGGTTTTTGAGAATCTTACAAACATGTTATCCATGTCCCCTTTTTTAAGTATTCAAAAATGGAAATTGGGAAATTCCCAAATTCACTAATATGGTGTTTTCTCCCAACACACATTTCCAACAGCCTCATCAATGCATGTGGGCTCTACAACCTGTACAACTTTTGCCATGTATGCATAGTGATGTGCCACATAACCATCATAGGTAAACCTCTACACAGGATTCTTCACTCTCCCAGATCTTCGTTAGCTTTGCATTCATGGATTCCATAGCCTTCTTTACACTAGGTGTTCTCATAGCTAGTATCCCAAGATCCTCATCAAGGCTCATCTGTGAGCCACTAGACTCTCCATCAACATGAGAATGACTTGCAGAAATGTCAGGCATACTAAGGGTCTCAACCACTTTCTCTTTGCCTTTATGTGATGTACTAATCACATTTGCAAGACTGGTATTCTGACACAGCCTACGACTCCATGGTCTATCAACAACTGAACCACTAGATGAGGACTCTCCTGGTCCACTCAAAGATTGTGATTGCTGACTTGCATTCTGTGCAACCACATTTCCACTCACATCAGCCCCAAAAGCTTCTTTTTTAGCATCATATCAGCTGATCATCTCATTAAAAACAACTTCCCTGCTTACCCTCAACTCACGTGTAGCAGGGTTATAACACCTATATCCCTTTTGCTCAAGGGAATACCCAATAAACACACATTTTTCAGCTTTTGGATCCAGCTTAGTTCTCAGCTCATCTGGCACATGCACATATGCAATGCATCGAAAGACTTTCAGATGAGACAAATCAAGTTTTCTGCCAGTAAACCTCTCCTCTGGAGTTACATCATGTATGGCTACAGCTGGAGTCCTGTTCATGATGTAAACTGCTGTAGAAATAGCCTCATCCCAATAGCTAGGCAGCATATTCTTCTCTCCCGTCAATGCTCGCACAATCTCAGCAATGTGCCTGTTTTTTCGCTCAGCAACTCCATTTTGATGAAGAGTGTATCTACATGTAAACTGTCTTTGAATACCATTCTTATGCAAAAATTTAAACACACATTTTTCTACTTTTAGATCCAACTTCGTATGCAACTCATTTGCTGGCACATGCACATAGGCAATGCATCCAAAAACATTCAAGTGAGACAAATCGGGTTTCTTGCTAGTGAGTTTCTCCTTTGGTGTTAGATCATGTATGGCTCCAATTAGAGTCCTGTTCACGATATAAATTGTCATAGAAAAAGCTTCAGCCCAATAGCTAGGTGGCATATTCTTCTCTGTCTCATTAATGCTTGTGCTATCTTTGCAATGTGCTTGTTTTTTTGCCCACCAACCCCATTTTGTTGTGGAGTGTGTCTATATATGAACTATCTCTGAATGCCATTCTTTCACAAAAAATTAGAGAACTCATTGGAGAAGTACTCTTCCCCTCCATCTGACCTTAGGCACTTCACAAGCTTTGTTTACTTTCCAGTCATCACTCTAAATTTTGAAAATGAGTGAAAACTTCACTCTTCTCCTTCATGAAATAAACCCACACTTTCCTCATGTGGTCATCACTCTTCTCCTTCATGAAATACACCCACACTTTCCTCATGTGGTCATCAATAAATGTTACATAATACTTACAGCCACCCATAGACGTAGTTTTTGTAGTTGAAAAGATGCAGGGGAGAAGAGAGCTTGAGCTCTTGCAAGCACACACACACACAAAACCCTAAAAGAGAATACACAAGGTAAGAGGCTGAAAATCTTCTTCTTCTTCACACAACACTCAACACACCATATACAAAGATAAGAGTACACACAATATGAAAAGGTACTCAACCAAATACATACTAGGGTTCTCTATAGTGTGAACCCAACTAAATGAGCTGGCGCTATAACTATGCCAGTCGCTAGAATGGCTACTATCGCATAGCCTGTCATCCCACTGGCCGCATATCACCCATGATATCACCAACCATGCTAGTGGTGTAAGTGTGGGGCCTATCCCCCAAGCGGGTCATCAGTGTCCACCGCCTCACTAGATGAGCTCAATATCTCAACACTCCCACTTGAGCTCAACTCCATCTCATGTACACCAAGCGAATCCCTGAATCTGTGAAACTTCTCTATATCCAATGCTTTGGTGAAGATGTCAGCGACCTGATCCTGTTTGTTGACACAAACAAGGTCAACGTCTCTCCTGTGCCAAAACCTTCTCTCTAACAAAATGGTAGTGGATCTCTATATGCTTCGTGCAAGCATGAAAAACTGGGTTCCTGACCAATTGTATACTGCTAATGTTGTCACAGAAAGTGACAACTTGTCTATCCACTCCACTGATAGACCCAAATCTGCAAATAGCTTTCTCAACCAAGCTACCTCACATGTTGCCATAGCAGCACCTATGTACTCGGCCTCTGTACTGGATAGAGCAACCGTAGGCTACTTCTTGCTTCTCCAAATCATAGCAGAACTCCCCAAAGAAAACATGAAGCCACTAGTAGATCTTCTATCAGAGATACTACCAGCCCAGTCAGCATCTGTGTACCCATGTACACATATCTCTGTCCTAGTTTCATAAAATAGTCCACAATGCAAAGTAGACCTCACATACCTCAATATGCATCTCAATGCATCCAAATGTGGCTTCCAAGGGAAACCTGCATAAATTGACTCACCAACCCAATAGCATAGCTCAAATGTGGCCTGGTGATTGTCATGTAGATCAAGCTTCCTACTATACGCCTATACATAGTAGGATCCTCCAAAATCTCTCCTGAATCTGCACTTGACTTGCCATTCTGATCCAATGGCACTGAGATAGGCTTACAGCTTGTCATACCATACTTGGACAACATGTCCAAGCCATACTATCTTTGCAGTAATCTAATACTATGTGGTGACTCACCTCAATGCCCAAGAAATATGTGAACTCCCCTAGATCCTTCATCTCAAAGTTCTGTCTAAGAAAGATCTTTACATCAAAGATCTCTGCATCATGGTAATGATCAGGTCATCTACATAGATGACAACAAGCACACCACCTTTATCACTGTGTCTCACATACAGCGAGAAATCTGCATTGTCTACATGAAAGCCAATAGTGACAAGATATTCAGGAATCTTGTCAGACCATGCTCTTTGTTGGTGCTTGTTTTAAGCCATACAAGGCTTTCTTCAACCTGCAAACATGCTCGGGGTGACTCACATCCTCATAAAACCAGGTGGTTGTAACATATACACCTCTTCTTGCAAATCCCCATCATGCAAGAATGCATTCTTTACATCCATTTGATGTAAAGGCCATTGCTTTGATGCAGCCACTACTATCACAAGTCTCACTGTTGCCATCTTGGCAACTGGGCTGAAAGTTTCCTCATAATCAATGCCATATGTCTGCGCATATCCTTTGGCTACCAATCTAGCCTTATACCTGCTTATGCTTCCATCACTGTTATGTTTTACTTTGTACGTGTACCCACTTGCATCCAATGGCTTTCTTGCCTTCAGGCAATTGCACTAGATCCCAAGTCTCATTTCCATATAGTACATCCATCTCCTCATCCATAGCTTTCTCCCAACACACATTTCCAACAGTCTCATCAATGCATGTGGGCTCTACAACCTGTACAACTTTTGCCATGTATGCATAGTGATGTGCCACATAACCATCATAGGTAAACCTCTGCACAGGATTCTTCACTCTCCCAGATCTTCGTTAGCTTTGCATTCATGGATTCCATAGCCTCCTTTACACTAGGTGTTCTCATAGCTGGTATCCCAAGATCCTCATCAAGGCTCATCTGTAAGCCACTAGACTCTCCATCAACATGAGAATGACTTGCAGAAATGTCAGGCATACTAAGGGTCTCAACCACTTTCTCTTTGCCTTTATGTGATGTACTAATCACATTTGCAGGACTGGTATTATGAGACAGCCTGCCACTCCATGGTCTATCAACTGAACCACTAGATGAGGACTCTCCTGGTCCACTCAAAGACTGTGATTGCTAACTTGCATTCTGTGCAACCACATTTCCACTCACATCAGCCCCAAAAGCTTCTTTTTTAGCAGCATACGAGCTGATCATCTTATCAAAAACAACATCCCTACTTACCCTCAACTCACGTGTAGCAGGGTTATAACACCTGTATCCCTTTTGCTCAAGGTAATACCCAATAAACACACATTTTTCAGCCTTTGGATCCAGCTTAGTTCTCAGCTCATTTGGCACATGCACATATGCAATGCATCCAAAGACTTTCAGATGAGACAAATCAAGTTTTTTGCTCTAGTAAACCTCTCTTCTGGAGTTACATCATGTATGGCTGCAGTTGGAGTCCTGTTCATGATGTAAACTACTATAGAAACAGCCTCAACCCAATCGCTATGCAGCATATTCTTCTCTCCCATCAATGCTCGCACAATCTCAGCAATGTGCCTGTTTTTTCACTCAGTAACTCCATTTTGCTGCGGAGTGTATCTACATGTAAACTTTCTTTGAATACCATTCTTATGCAAAAATTCAGAGAACTCATTGGAGAAGTACTCTCCCCCTCCATTGGACCTGTTTCCCTGTTTGCTTTTCAACCCATAACTCTGAAATTCTGAAAATGAGTGAACACCTCACTCTTCTCCTTCATGAAGTATACCCACACTTTCCTTGTGTGGTCTCATTGAATAAATGTCACATAATACTTGCAGCCTCCCATAGACATGGTCTTCGTAAGACCCCATACATCTGAATGCACAACATCTAGTGCATTTCTACTCACATTTCTGTCACGTGGAAATACATGCTTTGTTTGCTTTCCAAATTGGCATGCTTCACATATTTTCTGCATACCTTCAACTTTAAACTTTGGCAGTCCTATCACAATTCCTTTAGTTTGCATAGACTTCATTCTCTGCACATTCACATGTCCAATTCTTTTATGCCAAATTTTTGTGTCTGTGTCCACGCACTTCAGGCATGTTTACATTTAATGTAAACATTCTGCCCACTCTGTTGCCTTTTGCAACCAACTTGCACTTGTCTTTAAAGTCTTCAACATAACAACCATTAGGGTTAAACCAAACCTGCAAACCGTGCTCAATCATCTGGCCAATTGAAACCAGATTCTTTGTTATGTTCGAAACATGAAGTACATCTGCAAGGTACTTCACTTTGCCATCCTACATAAACAATGGCACATCTCCAACATGGGCAAATGGATGAGCAGTGTCATCCCCTGTTTCCACAAAACCTGGTCTTTCAAGGTTTTTCATCTCCTTGAAGCACTCCCCATGACTTGTCATGTGGTTCAAAGCACCTGAATCAACGTACCATACATCATCTTTATATGCTGCTTCAACATTTTTAGTCATGGCATTAACGACATGCAATACAGATACGCACACACTCCTCTTTAAACTTTAATTTATAAAATAATCCATTGACAAAACAATTATTGGTGGTTACAAATGTCATAACTCGAAATTTCCATTCAATCCTTGTTTCTCACAAAACAGTATCACTCTAGACTCTCCATTGAGACCAGCAGGTCAGCAACAACGAGATCCAGTAACAGATTACAATAAGTTTCTTGTGATCATACATATATATATCTTCCACGACATATGCATGGGTGTCCTAAAAAGAACTGCGAGCCCATGCATCACGTGGTCAAAACCCTCCAGGATCCTCCTTAGGTATCCTAGCACTTCACCCAGGGACCGCTTTGTCGGCCCTCACCCATCCTACCAGAAGCACACCATTTTACACCATACCCAGGCTGGTCAAGACCAGGGTAGGTTTTTGCCACATGAGCCGTCCTTTGAACACTCCGCTAGCTGTTGCAACCGAACTTCCCTTAGAAAAGCACATATACCAAATGCTCCCTCCAGCATTCTGGCATAAGACAGTTCTTTAAGAAAAAAGGGTCTCTATGCAAGTTTTCAATTTTGATTCTCTTTTGATGAATACAATGAGTATATCTTAATTCCGTATCCTAAGACTTCTAGATCACAGGTCTGGATTCCAAAATTCCTTGAATTTTGAATTCTTGATCCTCAAATCAAAATCAAAGGTCTCAACTTAGTTTCAGATGATTCGGTGGGTGATTTGAGTATAGATTACTGAACTGGTCACATCGTCATTTCTTGAAACTAACGAAGGAGTTACATTTTGGTCATAGTCTAATTCAGGGTTTGAGTCTGGAAAGATTCTTCTTGAACTATCTTTCTCAAAGGGTAATATTTCAATTACTACTTTACTGAATTTCATTCATTGAGTATTTTGCTTAACTGAATTCAAAACTAATCACGAATTCCTATGAGGAATAAATTAATCATTTATCTAAAATTTCAACTTCGATGGTTTTTCTGAATTTTCTCATTACCATCCTAGAGAATATGAAACGGTAGAATTTTCCTTCACACAGAGTATTTACTTATTCATTTTCCAATATTCATGGGATTTAAACATAAGATTAAAGAGAACTCTTATTTTGATATAAAAATTATGTATGCATCTATTTATGCATAAAATCCAACTTCTATGGAAATAACACTTTTATATAAAAGAAAAATCCTTTTATGCATAAAAAAATCAATTTTGATGAAAGTAACACTTTTATAATAAAAAAATTCTTTTATGCATAAAAATAAATATTGATGAAAGTAACACTTTTGCAATTGAAAAAAATTCTTTTATGCATCATTTTATTCATAAAAATCAATATTGATGAAAGTAACACTTTTATAATAAAAAAAAATTCTTTATGCATAAAAATCAATAATGATGAAAGTAACACTTTTATAATTAAAAAAATATCCAATATGCATCTTTCTATGCATAGAATTTAACTCTAATGAAAATCACACTTTTATAATATAAAAATTACTCAATATGCATCTTTCTATGCATAGAATTTAAATCTAATGAAAATCACTCTTTTATAATAATAAAAAATAACCAATATGCGTCCTTCTATGCATAGAATTTAAATCTAATGAAAATCACTCTTTTATAATAAAAAACTAACCAATATGCATCCTTCTATGCATAGAATTTAAATCTAATAGAAATCACTCTTTTATAATTAAAAAAATAACCAATATGCATCCTTCTATGCATAGAATTTAAATCTAATAGAAATCACTCTTTTATAATTTAAAAAAACAACCAATATGCATCTTTCTATGCATAGAATTTAAATCTAATAGAAATAACACTTTTGTAATAAAAGTATTTCTACTATGCATTTTCCTATGCATAGAATGAAAATAACACTTTTAGAAAACGATGGGGATTACACTTTTTGAATAATGAAAGGTAATACTTATGTTACAAAATTTAAGAAATTTTTGCCATAACCTCCTTTGTATGGCTGACCATTTTTCAAATTTTCCTATTCTTAATTTACTTAAAAATTATCCCCAATTTGTTTAAAGCATTCTAAACTAATCAAATTCCACTTTTACAAGAGAAACAATATGAAAAGTTTAATTCAAAAAAATTGATTACTTAACTAGGATAAAGAAGGGCTGAATTGAAGAATGAGAGAGGGGGAAAGCCTTTCCAGCAAGGCATAGCATCAGATTATCATTTTAAAGATAACAAAAAAAATTAGAAAACCATTAAAAGAATAAGAAAAAGTAGGATTTCTAACTTACATGAAATTCTGGGAGCTTTCCTTTGGGTTGATGGTTTAAGGGATCTTTTCTTGTTTGCAACAAGAGTGGCCACCAGTTCTTTAGAAGAGGGAAAGGTCAAAAACTAATGAATTATTAAGAAATTCATAATTTTTTGCTCTCGGGAGGAATAGAGTAACAGTGCATAAAACACTATTAAGCTTCAACAAAGGGGGAGGCTTCTATTTATAGTTAAAAGGAAGCTTCTAATCAAGCAAACTGCTTATAGAATTTTCTAGATTAGTTTGGTCAATTTTTGACCATTTTTGGGTTAGTTTAGCTTACTTTTTGGAACTAGACTTGAATTAGGAGAGGGTGTTGAAATTTGAGCTAAATGATGAGCTATGGTGGATCAAACACTAGAATCAACATAATTAACAAAGTGATTAGCAAGTGATTAAGATGTAATTAGTGAATAATTAGCACATAGATTAATGTAGGCATGGATACTCAAAAACCAGCAAATTCTCATTAGGGCTATGCCTCAATTTATAGAGTTTACATCAAGCATCTACTTTGATTTCTCCATGATTCACTCCCAGAATATCTCCACCTCTTGCCTGATTCTCTCCACCTCTTCTCTTTTCCCTGAATATCTCCCAGAATATCTCCACACTCCTAAATTCCCTCATGCTACCCATTATTCTCTCCCAGTAGATTCTCCTAACCTTTTCACAGGTTCTTTCACAATTACATCTCCTCTTTTACAGCCTCTATCCAAGAGCTTGTTCCCACACACACCCTTTTCACTTGTATATTTCAACACCTCCCCTCAAGTGAATAATGCTAACACACCTGGACCCTGTATCAAGTTTCCCTCTTACTTGATAGCCCGCGACCAGTGCCTCAAGTCCCTAAACTCCATAGTCCTTGACACTCTCTCTCTCTATGTGTCCAAGGCTACTATAAGTGCCCGCAACCTTGACTAAAGTGCTCACACATACATCTACCACTTGGCCTACATCATCGGTGGCTCAGAGGTGGTTTTACTTTATTGGGGCAGGTTACATTGGGTTGTGGGCTCTCTCTCTCTCTCTCTCAGAAAAGATGATCCGACTCCACTTCCCTTGGAGCCTCCATGAAGTTTGCCGATGTCGTTCCTTCTTCACTGGGTTTGCTGTAGCAGTCTCTCGCCATGTGTCCTGGCTTTCCACATTTGTGGCAAGTGAAGGTCCTCCCTCCTACTCTGCCTCTTCCTCGTCCTCGTCCTCGAGAGAATCCTCCTCGGGTGAAGAATGCTTTTTCCTCTCCTACTGTTGAGTCGAGCTCTTTCTTCTCTTTGCCTCTGCTCTCTTGCTCCAGTAGAGCTGCTTCTATCTCGTGTATCTTCAGTTCAGGTACATTCTTTAGTGTTGCTACAATGTTTTCATAATCTCCTTTGTCCACACTCTTCAAAAGTACAGCTAATGCTTCATCATCTTCTACCTTTTTGCCAATAGCTGCCAGCTGTTGCTTAATGCTTTTATATTTGTTCAAGTGTGTGATTAAAGGTTCACTTTCCTTCATGTCCAATTTGTAAAATTGCATTAATAGATTTATCTTGGAATTTTTTGCTTGTGTACCAAATAATTTATTGAGTTCATCCCATGCATCTTTTGCCCACTGTATCCCTGTGATATGATGAATGATCTCATCATTTAAACTGAGTGCAATAAGCCCCAATGCTTTTTCATTCCTACTCTTCCACTCATTTTCCCCTCTCTCTGGGCATTCATCTCTCCCTTCAACTAATCCCCACAGATTTTTCCTCATCAGCAAATACATGGTTTTTGTTTGCCATGTATAAAACTGTTCTCCATTGAATTTGGCTATTTCCTGTGCTGAATTCATGGTGATGTGAAGGGGGTCTTACCTCTTGATCCAAATTCAAGATTCAAGGGCAGTGTCTACCCTTTTACAACTCAGTCTGGTGTTTAATAGATGATTACAATAATTTTATCAGCATAAAATCACCAGAAATTACATTAAATTGAGAGTAACCAATTTGTACGGGATGGTTGGAGTATCAAACCAACTCCGATTTGCAATCTGAAGCTTTAGGGATCTGTATCAGATACCTAATGGTTAATTTGAACCCTCAATTGCACCAAAGTACAGTGATTAGCACTGATTAATCACTGATTAGCAAATTAATGCTCTGGTTTGTGTGCAGAAAATAGAGTATGCGGGGAGCTCAGATCTGGTGCCTTCCACTTCAAATGAGCTCAAATGCTTTCAAAGGCATCAATAGCAATGAGTCTAGTAGAGGATTAAGCCAAGAAACACAAGATTTGACCAAATAATGAAAGCTTAATCTCTGTTTTACCAAAGTCACCTGCAGATTTGATGAAGAGCTTGGATCTCTCTGTAGACTTGATGAAATTGATTTCTGTCTTCACCAGCTTGTAGAAAATGCTTGAAAACCCCCGGGGCTAAGAGGAATTAGCTCAATTTGATTTGAGGAGCTCAAGATCTGCAGAATACTCAGAAAATTCAGCGCTGAAGAAAACGACGATTTCTCCTAAACGCCTTCGCGTTTTGCTGCGCCGTTTGATGTGCTTGTAGCTAGATGTGTTGGCTAGCTTGTGTCAAGAGGGCAAGGCCTAATTTTCACTGTGCATGGAGAATAGAGTCCTCCACTGGCTGGGGGTGAAGGGGAAGAGTGAAAACTCACTAAAAACTGATTTTTTTTGCTAATTACTTACTAATCCTGATTAATTCACTAATGGGCTCATAAATCTGGTTGATTCTAGGCATGGCTCTGATACCATGTTGAAATTTGAGCTAAATGATGAGCTATGGTGGATCAAACACTAGAATCAATATAATTAACAAAGTGATTAGCAAGTGATTAAGACGTAATTAGTGAATAATTAGCACATAGATTAATGTAGGCATGGATACTCAAAAACCAGAAAATTCTCATTAGGGCTATGCCTCAATTTATAGAGTTTACATCAAGCATCTAATCCCTTTGATTTCTCCATGATTCACTCCCAGAATATCTCCACCTCTTGCCTAATTCTCTCCACCTCTTCTCTTTTCCCTGAATATCTCCCAGAATATCTCCACACTCCTAAATTCCCTCATGCTACCCATTATTCTCTCCCAGTAGATTCTCCTAACCTTTTCAAAGGTTCTTTCACAATTACATCTCCTCTTTTACAGCCTCTATCCAAGAGCTTGTTCCCACACACACCCTTTTCACTTGTATATTTCAACAGAGGGGAGAGATGAAATATCTCAATATTTGAGAATTTAAAACTCCACCACACATGTGAAATAGGCACCTCCTTCATGAGGGGGAATCCCCACATCTGAGGTGTCAAAAATTCACTTTTTTAGTATTTCCTTTGGTCCTTAGTCCTCTTCATCTTATGTGAGTATTTACTCATTTTTGGGGGAATTTTCATTATTTCTTCTATTTATCTCCTCCACACATTTGGATGAATCTGATTGGTGTTACCATATTATAGTAGTGATGTGTGTGAACACACTTAGGACCGCCGGGGCACTTTTTCCCTCACTAGGAGGTTTTTTCCCCCGTGCATTGTATATACGCCCATTATCTTCTAGGGCTTGTTATCTTTCATTTTTGGCACTCATAATACACTACTGTGTTGTGCTCAAGCTTCCTCATCTTCTTGAAGTTGTGTGTGCATTCCTGCAACCCTAATTCCAACAATTGGTATCAGAGCAGGCTTCCTCCTCCCGGGCAGCATCACCGGCACCTGCCGCTTCATCTCCTCCGATTGCGACGAGGTTTCACGAGCGTCTGCAGGTTAGTATATGCCGTGGGAAAGCCCGTAGGGCTTGTTCGTTTCAGAATTTTGATCTGAAGTCATTTCGCCCTCCGTTTTTGCATTCCAAGTACTGCGCAGGCAAAATCGTCCTACTGTGCAGATTTTCTGTCAAGATTAAAATCTGCAGGACAGGTGCCCATTCGTCTGTTTTGGGCTGTGCTACATAGCACAGGTCGATTTTATACAGGTTTACCTCTTACAGACAGCATTTACATCTAGTAGTACAGTCATTGGCCATGGCTGACAACAATGATGTATTCCGCATGTTGGCTGCTGAGGATAAGTTGGATGGCACCAACTATCCATTGTGGGCATATATGATGCGACATGTATTGGTAGCAAAGGGGTTATGGAACATTGTGCAGGGTATTGATGCACGTCCTATTGTGGCTGGGAATGCTGCAAACACATCAGAAACAGGTACTGTTGATGATGGTGCAGGCACAAGTGCTGTAGCAGCTATTCGAGAACCACCACTTTCAGCAGAGCAGATTCGTTGGGATGGTAGAGATGCGCAGGCTCATGCCTTGATTGCGCTGTCTGTCAAACGTACCATTATCCCACATATTCGCTCCTGCAGGACTTCTAAGGATGCTTGGGATGTACTTGCCACATTGTATCAGGCAAGAAATGAGGCTCGTGTTGCTTACCTCCGAAAACAGTTGGAGAGTGAGCATATGAACGAAGGTGATTCTATGGATAGCTTTTTGACAAAGATCAAGGATTTCAAAGAGCAGCTCATTTCTGCAGATGAAATCCTGTCAGACAGTTCACTTGTGCAGACTGTTTTGAATGGTCTACCAGATTCTTATCAGGGTTTTGCTTCCACTCTTCGCTTGATGATGAAAGGCAATCCCAATGCCTTATCATTTGAGGAGTTAGTTTCTGTTTTGCTGCAAGAAGACCAGTCAAGGCAAAACAGGAATATTATGCGTGTCGCAGATCAAGCTTTCGTTGCTAGTCAGAGAAGCGGGAAAGGTAAAGCTGGCTTTTCTTCCAGTAAGCAGAAATCTGCAAATGCTGCGCAACCAAAGAAGGAAGACAAAGATGAGAAGAAGGGTGACAAACAGAAGACATTTTGCAAGTACTGTAAGGGAAATGATCATGTCATCAAAGCGTGTCCTAAGCTGGCTGCGAAAGAGGCTAAGAAGAAAGAGGCTGGTATGGCTGTTGCAGATGCCTCTCCTTCTAACAATGAATCTGCTAATGTTGTTCAAGATACAGAATGGGCATTCAATGCGCAGTGCAGTTATGACCCATCTTTTCATGACACATGTATGTCTGCAGTAGATTCAGATGTATGGTACTTTGACAGTGGTGCCACTAAGCATATCACCTCGCAGCGCAGTTTATTCACTTTCCTTGAGTCTGCTCCCACAGGGAATACTGTCACTTGTGCCAATAACTCCTCTTATCCCGTTAAAGGAGTTGGACAGATTGTGCTGAATGTTGCAAATTGCAACACCTTTACACTTTTTGATGCATTGTATGTGCCAGGGATCAAAAAGAATCTGCTGTCAGTCTCCGCATTTGCCAAAACAGGTTTGGTTGTAAAATTCGTGGATGACAGATGTACTGTTCATGATCTCTCTTGTGGTGACATCATTGTAGCATCTGGTTCACTATGTCGAGGGCTGTATAAGCTCAATATGGATGGCAAATGTGTAGAGGATTCAACATGTGCTATTATGGATACGCAGGCTATTTCAAATGCAAAACTGTGGCATGCACGTTTTGGTCATCTGAATTTTGCAAGTTTGCTGCGCCTGCAGAAATCTGAAATGGTGTCTTCTTTGCCTAAGCTTGAGGCACCTGTCAAGCATGTTTGTGAGGGCTGCATATTGGGTAAAATGCAGCGTGCTTCCTTTCCCAAAGATGGATCAGTGAGAGCTGAACGCAGATTGCAGCTTGTTCACAGTGATGTTTGTGGTCCCATGCAAACTCCATCATTTGGAAACTACCTTTACTTCGTGACTTTCATTGATGATTTTACCAGGCATGCATGGGTATATCCTTTGAAGGCAAAGTCCGAAGTGTTTTTGTGCTTCAAACAGTTTTTGGTTATGGCTGAAAATGTGTCAGAAAGTAAGATGGGCACCCTCCGTTCAGATCGAGGGGGGGAGTATATGTCTTCAGAATTTAATGCATTTCTGGCTGAGCGTGGGATAAAACACCAATGTACAGTGCCGTATACACCACAGCAAAATGGTGTGGCTGAGAGAAAAAACAGGTCTCTCATGGAAATGGCAAGATGTATGGTTAAGAGTCAAAGTCTACCACATGGTTTTTGGCTTGAGGCTGTCATGTGTGCCACTTATGTACTAAACAGGTGTCCCACCAAAGCATTACAGGTTGTCACTCCATATGAGGCTTGGCATAGCCGCAAGCCATCTGTTGGCCATTTACGTGTTTTTGGTTGCCTGGCATATGCATTAGTGCCTGTGCAACATCGCAGAAAATTGGATGACAAAGCTGTCAAATGTATTTTTGTTGGATATAGTGCTGAGAGCAAAGGCTATCGTTTGTATCATCCACAGACAAAGCGCATTTTGGTTAGCCGTGATGTTGTATTTGTGGAAGATGCAGTTCAGCCCTTGGTTTCATGTACTAAGGAGACAGATATCAGCTCACGTGATATCTATGATACATTGTTGCCTCTTTTCAGTGGTGCACAGTCAAGTGCAATACCTCATGAGGCAGTTTTTCAGCCTATGCAGGTTTTAAATGATGGCACAGATCAGCCTATATCTGATGCAGATGTGCATGATGCACTTGAGGATGAGAGACAAGAGATTGAGGGCTCTAGGAACATGCCTAGATGGCTGGTGCAGACTTTGCGTGACAGCAAGTTGGATGCCCCTTTGTCTAGTCGCACTCGTTCTGGCTCTCATGGTGCCTCTTATGCGTCAGATTGTTATGCATTGGCTGTTTCTAGTATGTGCGATGAAAGTGAGCCTGTTTCATTTGATGAGGCACAAAGTTCAGAAAATTGGATGGCTGCTATGCAAGCAGAATACGATGCTATTATGAAGAATAGTACATGGTCTTTATGTGACTTGCCCCCTAGCAAGAAGGCCATTGGCACTAAGTGGGTATACAAATTGAAGCGTAAGCCTGATGGCACAGTGGATCGCCATAAGGCTAGGCTTGTTGCAAAAGGTTATGCTCAAGAGAAGGGCATTGATTTTGATGAGACTTTTGCTCCCACATGTCGTATGACCACTGTTCGTAGCATCTGTTCATTAGCAGCTCATAATGGTTGGAATGTACATCAGCTGGACATAAAGACTGCGTTCTTAAATGGAGATTTGCATGAGGAGGTGTATGTATCGCAGCCTCGTGGTTTTGTTCAAAGAGGGCAGGAAAACAAAGTGTGCAGGTTAAAAAAGGCTTTATATGGTTTAAAGCAAGCTCCACGAGCTTGGTATGAAAAAATACATGCATATTTGACTGCACATGGGTTTCAGAATAGTCCAACAGAAAGCACTTTGTATGTTAAACGTGTGGATGGTGTACATCTAATCATTGCTCTCTATGTCGATGACATGCTGCTCACAGGACCAAATGAGAGTCATATTGCTGATTTTAAGGCTGATTTGAATGCCTCTTTTGAGATGTCAGATTTGGGGCATTTGCATCATTATTTGGGGATACAATTTAAGCAGTGTGATGGAGGTATTGCTTTGTGTCAGACAAAGTATATTGAAACATTGTTGCGGAGATTTAGCCTTGAAGACTGCAAGCCTATTGCTACTCCAATGGAGACAGGTTTGAAGTTGAGTCTTCATGATGCTGGAGATCACTTTGATGTCACACTCTATCAGACAGCTGTTGGTTGCCTCATTTATGTATGCATTACGAGGCCAGACATTCATTTTGCAGTCTCACAGGTGAGCAGATTTATGCATAGCCCAGGCATTAATCATTGGCAGGCAGTGAAGCGTATCTTTCGCTATTTGAGTGGTACTCGGCATCTTGGGTTGTTTTATCCCAAGGGGGGATCATTGCCGCCAGATTTACATGTTTTTTCAGATTCTGACTGGGCTGGTTGTTATGACACACGCGTGTCCACGAGTGGTTTTTGCTTCATGCTTGGAAGCTCATGCATATCATGGTTGAGCAAGAAGCAGCCTACTGTGGCCACTTCTAGTTGTGAAGCTGAGTACAGGGCAGCTTTCACAGCTACGGTTGAGTGTGTGTGGCTCAGACGCCTTATGGCTGATTTGGGTGTTGGGCAGCCATCTGCCACCACCATCTTCACTGACAGTCAGAGCGCATTGGCAGTTGCGCGGAACCCAGTGTTCCATGCTCGTACGAAGCACATTGAGGTGCACTACCATTATGTCAGGGAGAGACTCTCTGCAGGAGAGATCAGTTTGGCTTATGTGCCAACACAGGATAACCTTGCAGACCTTTTCACAAAGGCTCTGCCTCGTGAGAAGTTCGAAGCTTTTCGCAAAGCTTTGGGCTTACTCCCTTTTGTGGATTCGTCCACATAGCTAGACACTTCCCTATACATGAGTGCTAGCTCTTGTTCACCGCATCACTTCAGGGGGGATTTGTTACCATATTATAGTAGTAATGTGTGTGAACACACTTAGGACCGCCGGGGCACTTTTTCCCTCACTAGGAGGTTTTTTCCCCCGTGCATTGTATATACGCCCATTATCTTCTAGGGCTTGTTATCTTTCATTTTTGGCACTCATAATACACTACTGTGTTGTGCTCAAGCTTCCTCATCTTCTTGAAGTTGTGTGTGGATTCCTGCAACCCTAATTCCAACAATTGGCCCCTCAAAACCTTAATTTAAAATTTTTAGAAAATCTGGACTCTTAGGATAAGGCCTTTTGAACAGATTATAATTGATTTCTAATACACCTTCTGAAAATCTTTTTGAACTTCTATTTCGGGGGAATTTATTTTAATAAGAAGAGATATTTTTCCATCAAAAAATATCTAAATTTTGAATAATCTCTCTCTAGGCAAAAACAGCAGGTAGAAACAAGATCTTTTATATTTCTAAAGAGGGATATGATTACAAAAGAAGATACTGGACATCTTGAGGGGCTAGGGAGGAATCTTACATTCTCTCCCACTTGAAAATGCGAGATGTCCTCATCTCACAAACTGGGGGTAATCTCGTAATAGATCGGCTTCTTTCTCCCAGGGGCATCTTCAAAAGGATAGAACTTCCATTTGACCAATAATTCTCTCAGAACTGTGTTCCTGAGGACCTTTTCTTGAAACAAGATCTTTTATATTTCTAAAGAGGGATTTGATTAGAGGGGAAGATACTGGACATCTTGAGGGGCTAAGGAGGAATCTTACAACATGGAGCAACAGATGCAGTCAATCCGTAAAGATTTAAGAGCTGCCAGGATAGACAGAAGCAGTATGAAGATAAGAAGAGGTCAGACAGAGAATTCAAAGAAGCAGATATGGTCTTAATTCGAGTACGCCCAAAAAGAAGTTCTCTATCTCTTGGGAAGTACAAGAAGTTCTCTATCTCTTGGGAAGTACAAGAAGTCATCCCCTAGATACTATGGGCCATATCTGATTACAAAGAAAGTAGGTGACTTAGCCTTTGAACATCTTCTGCCTCCTCATCTCAAAGTACATAATGTATTTCATGTCAGCTTACTTAAAAAGTATGTACCGAGCCTGATCATGTGCTTAATTGAACTCTTAACTTCTTCAACCCAAGGGCGGATGGAACTCCAACCTGAAGAAATCCTTGATGTTCGAGAGAAGGTTCTCAGGAACAGAATTGTGAGAGAATTCTTAGTCAAATGGAAGTTCTATCCTTTTGAAGATGCCACCTGGGAGGAGAAAAAAGCCGAACTATAAGGGATTACCCCCAGTTTGTGAGATGAGGACATCTCGCATTTTTCAAGTGGTAGAGAATGTAAGATTCCTCCCCAACCCCTCAAGATGTCAAGTATCTTCCCCTGTAATCAATCCCCTTTTCAGAATAATAAAAGATCTTGTTTCTATTTGTTTTGGCTTAGAGAGAGAAAATATTCTAGAGAGAGATAACTCAATTTTTAGATATCTTTGTATGGAAAAATATCCTTTCTTATTAAAATAAATTTTCTCAAAATAGAATTTTAAAAAGAATTTCCTAAGGTGCATTAGAAATAAATTATAATATGCTAAAAAGACCTTAGCCTAAGGGTCCAGATTTTTTAAAAATTTTGGATTAAGGTTCTGAGGGGCCAATCATATTCATCCAAATGTAGGGAGGAGATAAATTGAAGAAATAAAGAAAATCCCCTAAAAAATGAGTAAATACTCACATAAGATGAAGAGTGGATAAGGACCAAAGGAAATACTAAAAAAATGAATTTTTGACACCTCAAAGTGGGGATTGCCTCTCATGAGGGACGTGCCTATTTCACGTGTGGTGGACTTTTAAACTCTCAAATAATGAGATATTTCATCTCTGCTCTCTCGTAATTCAAGTCTAGTTCCAAAAAGTAAGCTGAACTCATCCAAAAATAGTAAAAAAATTGACCAAACTGATCTGGAAAAATCTAGAACCAGTTTTCTTGGTTAGAGGCTCACTTTTTCCTAAAAATAGAAGCCTTCCCCTTTGTAAAAGCTTAATAGTGTTTATGCACTGTTGCTCTACTCCTCCCCACAGCCAAAAACATTGAATTCATTTGATAATTCACTTGTTTTTGACTAATTCCTCTACAAAGAATTGGTGGCCACTCTTGATCCAAACAAGAGTAGAACCCTCAATCCCTCAAGCCAAAGAAAAGCTTACAAAACTCCATGTAAGTTAGAAATTCTACTTTTTTAATTCTAATCTATGGTTTTTTTGAATTCGTGCTTTTTAATGTGATTTTGGATGTTAAGCCTTAATGAAAAGGCTTGCCTCTTCTCTTCATTAAGAGTTTCAACCTTTCTTTATCCTAAAATGAAGAACAAATGAATTGATTTAATCTTTCTTATTGTTTACTCACTTGAAAGTGAGAATTGAGTAGATTAGAGTGTTTTACTTCAACTGGGATTTAAATTAAAGGGATATTTATAATGTAAAAATTTAGAAATGGTCAGCCATACAAAGGAGGTTATGGCAAAATTTTCTTAAATTTTATGGAAAAAAGTTTTATCTTTATGTTATTCAAAAAGAATAATCCCCATCGTTTATGCATTCTATAAGGATTTCTTTTTAATTTAAAAGTGTTATTCCTATTAAATTGATTTTTTTTGCATAAATAGATGCATAAAAGTATTTTCTTTTATATAAAAGTGTTATTTTTATTAGATTCAATTTTTATGAATAGAAAGATGCTTATTGGATATTTTTTTATTATAAAAGTGTTATTTTCATTAGATTCAATTTCTATGCATAGAAAGATGCATATTGGATATTTTTTTAATTATAAAAGTGTTATTTTCATTAGATTCAATATCTATGCATAGAAAGATGCATATTGGATATTTGTTTTTTATAAATGTGTTATTTTTATTAGATTCAATTTCTATGCATAGAACGATGCATATTGGATATTTTTATATTATGAAAGTGTTATTTTCGTTAGATTCAATTTCTATGCATAGAAAGATGCATATTGGATATTTTTTTAAAAAGTGTTTTTTTCATTAGATTCAATTTCTATGCATAGAAAGATGCAGATTGGAATTTTTTTTAATAAAAGTGTTATTTTCATTAGATTCAATTTCTATGCATAGAAAGGAGTATATTGGATATTTTTTTAATAAAAAAGTGTTATTTTCATTAGATTCAATTTCTATGCATAGAAAGATGCATATTGGATATTTTTTTATTGTAAAAGTGTTATTTTCATTAGATTCAATTTCTATGCATAGAAAGATGCATATTGGATATTTTTTTAATTATAAAAGTGTTATTTTCATTAGATTCAATATCTATGCATAGAACGATGCATATTGGATATTTTTTATTTATAAAAGTGTTATTTTTAATATATTTAATATCTATGCATAGAAAGATGCATATTGGATATTTTTTTATTATAAAAGTGTTATTTTCATTAGATTCAATTTCTATGCATAGAAAGATGCATATTGGATAATTTTTTATTATAAAAGTGTTATTTTCATTAGATTCAATTTCTATGCATAGAAAGATGCATATTGGATAATTTTTTATTATAAAAGTGTTATTTTCATTAGATTCAATTTCTATGCATAGAAAGATGCATATTGGATATTTTTTTTTATAAAAGTGTTATTTTTATTAGATTCAATTTCTATGCATAGAAAGATGCATATTGGATATTTTTTTATTATAAAAGTCTTGTTTTCATTAGATTCAATTTTTATGCATAGAAAGATGCATATTGGATATTTTTTTATTATAAAAGTATTATTTTTATTAGATTCAATTTCTATGCGTGGAAAGATGCGTATTGGATATTTTTTTATTATAAAAGTGTTATTTTTATTAGATTCAATTTCTATGCATGGAAAGATGCATATTGGATATTTTTATTATTATAAAAGTGTTATTTTCATTAGATTCAAATTCTATGCATAGAAAGATGCATATTGGATATTTTTTTATTATAAAAGTGTTATTCCTATTAAATTGATTTTATGCATAAATAGATGCATAAAAGGATTTTCTTTTATATAAAAGTGTTATTTCCATTGAAGTTGGATTTTATGCATAAATAGATGCATAAAGAATTTTTATATCAAAATTAGAGTTCTCTTTGATTCTATGTTTAATTTCCATGAATAATCGATAAATGAATAAGTAAATACACTGTGAGAGAAAATTCTATCGTTTCATATTCACTCGGATGGTAATGAGAAAATTTAAAAAATCTATCAGTCAAAAATTTAGATAAATTGATTAATTTATTCCTCATAGGAATTCGTGATTAGTTTAGAAATCAGTTAAGTGAATATTCAAAATGAATGAAATTCAGTAAAATAATAATTGAAATATCACCCCCCCTTTTGAGAAAAGTAGTTCAAGAAGAACCTTACCAGACTCGAAGCCAGAATCAGACTTTGACCATGACCAAGACCAAACTCTTCGTCAGTTTCAAGGAAAGACGATATGACTAGTTCAGGAAAATACACTCAAATCACCCACCAAATCAGAAACTAAGTTGAGACCCTTTGAATTGATATGAGGATCAAGGTTACAGAATTTGAGGAATTCTGTTTGGAATTCAGATCTATGATCAAGAAGTCTTGGGATATGGATTTAAGGTATACTCAATATATTCAAAGAAAATCAAAACTACTGAAAACTTGCATAGAAACCCTATTTTCTTAAA
This sequence comes from Cibotium barometz, assembly GCF_041138505.1. Classification (NCBI taxonomy): domain Eukaryota; kingdom Viridiplantae; phylum Streptophyta; class Polypodiopsida; order Cyatheales; family Cibotiaceae; genus Cibotium; species Cibotium barometz. The sequence goes on from NC_141061.1 coordinate 5,654,207, forward strand.
GGACTGTCTTATGCCAGAATGCTGGAGGGAGTGTTTGCTATATGTGTTTTTCTAAGGGAAGTTCGGTTGCAACACAACTGGGGCAGGGAGTGTTCAAAGGAGAGCTCATGCCGCAAAGCCTGCCCAGGTCTTGTTGACCAGCCTCGGTACGGTTAAATATGTGCGCTTCTAGTATGATGGACGAGGGCCGACGAAGCGGTCCCTGAGTGAAGTGCCAAGACACCTAAGGAGGATCCTGGAGGGTTCTGACCAGGCGATGCACGGGCTCGCGATGCCGAGGACACCCTTGCGTATGTCGTGGAAGATATTGTATGATGGACCAATGTTTATTGTAATCTGTTACAGGATCTCGTGTGCTGACTAGCTGGTCTCAATGGAGAATCCAGAGTGATACTATTTTTGTTGAGAAACAAGGATTGGATGGAAATTTTGAGTTATGACATCTGTAACCAATAATTGTTTGTCAATGGATTGTTTTATAAGTTAAAGTTTAAAGAGGAGTGTGTGTGTATCTATATTCTAAAACAAAAGTTAAGAAAGGCATTCAATTATGGGTGGGTGAGTACTGTCTGGTTCTACTAATTCCAGTGGTTGGGCGGTGGCTAACCCATGGGCCGGATGGGGTTAGGCTGGAATCAGTAGAGTTATAATAATAAAATTGATTAATAGGAATACGCTTAGAATTCGAGTAGTCAAATAAAAGCCTGAAGACTTCTTAAATGAATAGATCAACGGCTGTGCCTGATTCAATTAGGAAAAAAGCGTTGATTTCTTCAAGTTAAGTCTCTAATAGTTTTCCTTATATCTGGTTTAATCAGATGAAGGTTAGTTTAGTCTCTTAACCCCGTTAGGAAATTTGTTCAAAAATTCAAAAAGGTGGAATCGTTCCCGTTTTTCGGGCAATGGAAATTTTCTTGGTTTCGGTTTCGGAATGATCACCAGATTAGTCTCATGCCCGGACATTTGAGGGCGAGGCCCCGAGTGGGAAATCCTACCCCGTGCAAGAGGAAGCTACTTCTACTGCTACCAACCGGGAATTCAGTGTGCAGAGGGGGCAATCAAATCTCACAGCTGGTATCAGAGCGCTGTTATAAACTTTTGAAACAACAGCAAAAATTGCTTAAATTATTTTTAAGTAAATCTGGGAAAAAAATGTTTTCACTTGCTAAGATTATGTTTGAAATGAATTCATAAATTGAATTGGATTTTTAGATGGATACCCCAAATTTGTCTAGCATTCTTGGACTTTTCCAGAGTCAGGACATGATCGCCTTTGCATTCGAACATCTCATCAACTCCGCTACAACCTGAGTAAGCAGAGTGAGACTTGCCCGTCACTTTGAGGATCTATACTTTCTTGATCCAGTGGAGCGACGTCGGTATATGTGGTTCTCTAGAGGAAGATGTATTAACGTCAATACCAATCAACGTTAGAGACTTAGGTAGAATATCTCGCTAGCCATGATTTTGATAAGGCTAGGAGTTGTTCATTATGTACAATTCTTTAATCATTCACCTCGAAATTTTAGAATTTTCTGTCATATTTTTAGACTTCTTAGCCACTTTATTCCTAGGAGTAGAATTACAGCACCTCTACCAGTGATGAATTGTATATATCATGGCATGTGTTTCGCTTTTTTATGCGTACGCGATTGATGCAGTGACTTTTGGAAAAAAGATGCTCTATGTATATATCAGAAACTTGTGATAATAAATGACGTTTTGCAAAAGACTCCAAATTGTTTTTCGTGGTTGTTAATATTGATTAGTAAAATTATCAAAGTGAATCTTATTTTTAAGAATTATGATGGAATAATTATTGTGTAAAAAATAAATCTCAAAAATTTAATAGTCATAAATCTGATGAGGGGTGACAAAGCTACTGGCTGAGCTCCGGGGGTCAATTCTATCACATGATCTACTTCCTGAATCGGAGGCATCTCTGTTAACTCTGCTGGGAATAAATCATCATATTCACTTAACCATTCTGGTTCTTTAGCTTTCAACTTTGTGTCTACTGGATTCATTTTGACAAGGTAAATGAGCTGCTTCTTTCTAAGTCCTTTCAGTAACTTAGAAGCTTTTACTAATTGCAGACTTAACACCATATTGGGGAATATGGGAATTTCCCACAAGTTTGGGACATGTGGTCAAAACTTTGGATTTTCCATAACTTGAACACCATTAATCCAAAATGAGTGGTTTATGGCTCTTTAGATCCCATTTTTCAAGCGCTTTCCAATGATAGGTCACATGATAGGGCTTTGAGAAACTTACAAACATGTTATCCATGTCCCCCTTTTTTAGTATTCAAAAATGGGAATTGGGAGATTCCCAAATTCTCTAATATAGTGTTACTTGGGGATCCTGAAATTCGGTTCCTTAAACTTTGTTTCCGTGAAGGTCACGGAAAGAAATGGTTCCATTGTGACAGTGAATGTCAGCTTGATTTTTGTGGAGCCAATCCATTCCAAGGATCCCATCGAAAACTCCCAAAGGTAGGACTCAGAACTGGTAATCCGTTATATTCCCATCTAGATTGAACTGAATACAAACAGTCTCATGGTGTGTGAAAAGGATCTTCCCCCTAGCCAATTCAACTTGCATAGGTTTCCCTGTTTTGTGATCTAAGACTAGCTTATGCAAGCATTGAGGGGAAATAAATAAATGAGTACTACCTGAATCAATCAAAAGTTTGAATGACTTACCCTTATACTCAGCTGGAGTATGGATGACTGAGAATTGACAGTTTGGTCCTTGGTTTTCAATTGCGGCATAAATCTGGCCTCTTTCCTCTTCCACTCCTTCTGCTATTGTAACCGCTCTGGTTGCACTGCAGACTGGGGCAGACTTCTTTCTCTTTGGTTACCCAAGTTCTGGGAGGGAGTTCTGAGAGGCAGATGGCTGAGTTGGATTGCCCTGATTTTGACGAGATGGACTGATAGGAAGGGGCTGGTCTCTACATTCTGGGTCCTTTACTTCCCTGTCCTCTTGACATGATGGCAGGAGGAGTCGGGTACTCTTTCAGCTGGTGATGAAAACCTTGACATCCAAAACACCGGTTCTCACTTCTAAGCTCATCCCTCTGAATCCTTGAAAAAGGTGGGGCTCCTGAGAGTGTGTTCTAAGGGAAGGGTCTTCCTTCACTTTTGAATCTGCTAGCATCTTGATTCTGACTTGGGCCTTGCTGCCTCTTTGGGGGTGGAAAGTTTGAAGCACTTCCCGAGGTTTGGAACCTTTTAAAGTTTGAGGGTGCAGGCCTTGGCAGGACCTTGACAACAAATGAGTCCGGCCATGAGCTGCTCTTCATCCAAAAGTGGAGAATATTTGAGGAGAAGGGCAAATGCCTGATGGTACTCTTCAATTGTCCGGCTATCCTGTTTTAATTCCAAGATCTCATTCATTTTGGTTTTGAGGAAGCCCGGAGGACAGAACCTTTTCCTGAGGTATACTTTAAGATCTAACCAGGTCTGGGTATTTCTATCAAGATGGTTTGTCTCACAATGGTTCCTCCATGCGATCCTGGCCATTTCCACAATCTTTAATCTGGCGAGAGCCATCTTGCTCCTCTCATTGTAGTCAGTTACATCAAAGTACTCTTCCATGGCCTCAATCCATTTTTCAACTGTTTCTCCTAACTGTTCCCCTTCACCCTTAAATGGACCAGGTTGGGACGGGTGCAGGGCTTTACGAATGTCGGGATGATCTAGCTCTTCATCATCGGTAAGAGGATCCGATTGCCTTGCACAGGCCGCGCGCCTCATCATGATTCTGACAAAACAAGATTTTTGTCAACTTAACTTCGTCATCACATTTATGACTATTTAATTTTTGAGATTTATTTCTTACACAATAATTATTCCATCATAATTATTAAAAACAAGATTCACTTTGATAATTTTGCTAATCAATATTCACAACCACGAAAAACAATTTGGAATCTTTTGCAAAACGTCGTTTATCTATCAGAAATTTTTGATATATACATAGAGCATCTCGGCTCCAAAAGTCACTGCCTCAATCGCGTGCGCATAAAAAAGTAAAACTGCGATGGAGACATGCCATGATATATACAATTCATCACTGGTAGAGGTGCTGTAATTCTACTCCTAGGAATAAAGCGGCTAAGAAGTCTTAAAATACGGCAGGAAATTCTAAAATTTCGGGGTGAATGATTAAAGAGTTGTACACAATGAACAACTCCTAGCCTTATCAAAATCATGGCCAGCGAGATATTCTGCCTAAGTCTCTGACGTTGATTGGTATTGACGTTAATACATCTTTCTCCAGAGAACCACATATACCGATGTCGCTCTACTGGATCAGGAAAGTATAGATCCTCAAAGTGACGGAGGGCAAGTCTCACTCTGCTTACTCGGGTTATAGCGGAGTTGATGAGATGCTTGAATGCAAAGGCAATCATGTCCTGAATCTGGGAAAGTCCAAGAATGCTAGACAGATTTGGGGTATCCATCTAAAAATCCAATTCAATTTATGAATTCATTTCAAACATAATCTTAGCAAGTGAAAACATTTTTTTCCTAGATTTACTTTTAAAAAAAATAAGCAATTTTTGTTGTTGTTTCAAAAGTTTACAACAATGCTCTGATACTAGCTGTGAGATCCCACTGCCCCCTCTATGCACCGGATTCCTGGTTGGCAGCGGAAGTAGCTTCCTCTTGCACGGGGTTAGGGTTTCCCACTCGGGGCCTCGCCCTCGAATGTCCAGGCACGAGACTAATCTGGTGATCATTCTGAAACTGAAACCAAAACCAAAAAAATTTACCTTGCCCGAAAAACGGGGACGATTCCACCTTTTTGAATTTCTTAACTAACAGGGTCAAGAGACTAAACTAACCTTCATCTAACTATACCAAATAGAAGGAAAACTATTACAGACTTAACTTGAAGAAATCAACGCTTTTTTCCTAATTGAATCAGGCACAGCCGTTGATCTATTCGTTTAAGAAGTCTTCAGGCTTTTATTTAACTACTCGAATTCTAATCGTATTCTTATTAATCAATTTTATTATTAAAACTCTATTAATTCCAACCTACCCCATCCGGCCCATGGGTTCCAACCACTGGAATTGGTAGAACCAGACAAGTACTCACCCACCCCAAAATTGAATGCCTTTCTTAACTTTTGCTTTAGAATATAGATATGCACACACTCCTCTTTAAACTTTAACTTATAAAACAATCCATTGACAAACAACTATTGGTTACAGATGTCATAACTCAAAATTTCCATCCAATCCTTGTTTCTCAACAAAAACAGTATCACTCTGGATTCTCCGTTGAGACCAGCTGGTCAGCCAACGAGATCCAGTAACATATTACAACAAACATTGGTCCATCATACAATATCTTCCACGACATATGCATGGGTGTCCTTAGCATCGCGAGTCCTGGCACTTCACTCAGGGACCGCTTCGTCCGCCCTTGTCCATCGTACCAAAAGCGCACCATTTTAACCGTACCGAGGCTAGTCAAAGACCTGGGCAGGCTTTGCCGCGTGAGCTATCCTTTGAACACTCCCCGCGAGCTGTTGCAACCGAACTTCCCTTAGAAAAACACATATACCAAATGCTCTCTCCAGTATTCTGGCGTAAGACAGTCCTTTAAGAAAACAGGGTTTCTATGCAAGTTTTCAGTTTTGATTTTCTTTGAATATAATGAGTATATCTTAAATCCATATCCCCAGACTTTTTGATCGTCGTAGGTCTGAATTCCAAACAGAATTCCTCGAATTCTGTAACCTTGATCCTCAATTCAATTCAAAGGGTCTCAACTGTTGAAAGAACGATAGAGGAGGAGGAGACACACACACAGGAGCAAACCCTAATGTATATTGTAAACCCTAACCATAGAGGGAAGCCATGTCCACTCTCACACAAAGCATAATGCACTAACCCATAATCCACACAACACACAATGAGTTGTGTCCACACTCTACTAACCCTAGCTAATGTCCACACACTATGACCAGCTGGACACGCGGTCATTTATGTCTCACACATGTTCCTACCTAATCTGCCAGCACATAGCATAGCTGGCTCACACTGACATCGAGCTTGAATCTCAACAGCCCCTCTCAAGCTCATGATGTACTGCCGATGAAGATGTAGATGAGCTTGGGATATCAAGACTCTCAACACTCCCCCTCAAGCTCATCCCATGTACTCCCAACATAGTCCGGAAGTACTCAAACTTCTCCCTGCTAAGTGGCTTCGTAAAGATGTCTGCCACCTGCTCATCAGTCTTCACATAGTGAAGATCAACTGTACCATCCAGCACCTTCTCTCTGACAAAGTGATAATGAACCTCTATGTGTTTGGTCCTCGCATGAAACACTGGATTCTTTGCCAACTGTATACTGCTCATGTTGTCACAATGAATGACAACTTTGCCATCAAGAGGCTCACATAAATCTATCAAGAGACTCTTTAACCATATAGCCTCACAAGTAGCAATAGCTGCACCCCTGTACTCAGGCTCTGTACTGGATAAAGCAACTGTAGGTTGCTTTTTGCTACTCCAACTCACCACGGCACTTCCAAGTGTAAAAGCATATCCACTAGTAGACCTCCTATCATATGCGCTACCTGCCCAATCAGCATCTGTGTAGCCATGTATGTCCAAGCTTTTACCACTCTCATAAAATAAACCATAATGTGCTGTGGTTTTCACATATCTCATGATGCGTCTCACTGCATCCAAATGTGGTTTCCTGGGGCTCTGCATAAACTGGCTGACTAGCCCCACAGCATAACTCAAATCCGGGTGTGTGATAGTCATATATATGAGACTACCAACCATCTTCTTGTACATAGAAGGATCATCCAATTCCTCGCCATAATCAGCCCGCAACTTCACATTTTGCTCCAATGGTGTACTCATAGGCTTACACCCTGTCATGCCATACTTTGCCAACATATCCAATGCATATTGGCACTGTACTAACCAAGTACCTGCATGATCTTTCACCACTTCAATGCCAAGGAAATATCTCAACTCACCAAGATCTTTCATGTCAAATTGCCCACTCAAAGCTTTCTTGACATACATCACATCTGCACCATGATCACCTGTGATAATCAAATCATCCACATAGATGACTAGTAAAACAATCCCATGCTGTGTCTTCTTCACATAGAGTGAAGAATCTGCTGTAGAAATCTGAAAACCAAGTGAGATAAGATATCTGCTCATCTTATCACTCCAAGCACGAGGTGCTTGCTTTAGACCATACAATGCCTTTTTCAACCTGCATACATGAGTGGGATACCTAGGGTGTACATACCCTTCTGGCTGTGCCATGTACACTTCCTCTTGTAGATCTCCATTCAGAAATGCATTCTTAACATCCATCTGATGCATTTCCCAGCCATTAGCTGTAGCCATAGCAATGACTGCTCTCACTGTGCCCATCTTAGCCACTGGACTAAACGTCTCATCATAATCCAATCCTTGGGTCTGTGCATAACCCTTTGCTACCAATCTTGCTTTATGTCTCTCAATAGAACCATCAGATTTGCACTTCACTTTGTAAACCCATTTACATCCAATAACATTCTTGTCCTTTGGTAGTGCAACCAAGTCCCATGTATCATTATGGACCAATGCGTCCATCTCCACATCCATTGCTTTTTCCCATACATGCTCTCCAATAGCCTCTGTATAGCATGTAGGTTCCACATGCTTCACCATAGATGTCATATATGCATAGTGCATAGCAAAATCTCTGTATGTCAATCTGTCAACAGGATATGTGACTCTCTGGGATCTCCGCAATGCCTGCGGGTCACTTTGTACACCTGTAACTCTAGCATGTGGTGGCACATATCTATCCTGTCTAGCACCAGGTGTGCGTAAAACAGGTATGCCAAGCTCCTCATCCAAAATCTCAGAACTAGATGACTCATAACCTGTGATTCCAATTCCTTCGACTTTGTTTTTGCCTTTATCCATAGCACTACTCCCAGTGCTTACACTCTCATGCCTCAAACGTCCTGACCATGGACGTACACTACTACTCTCAGCTTCTGCTGGCCCAGACATAGTAGTAGAACTAGAACTTGCTTGTGGCAGGCACATCAGCCTCAAGTGACTCAATGACTCCCTCATCTTTTGCTTTGTACCAACTAGCAAGCTCATCAAACACCACATCACGTGAGATGACCACTTGTCTAGTTTGAGGTTTATAACATTTGTAGGCCTTTCGACCCTGTGCATATCCAACAAATACACATTTCTCTACTTTAGGATCCAACTTCCTTCTTCTTTCATCAGGCACATGTACATAGGCTATGCATCCAAAAACTTTCAGATGTCCAATGTCTGGCCTGTAACCTGTGAGCCGCATCTCTGGCGTGCTTCCATGAATGGCTGCTGTAGGTGTTTTGTTCAATATGTATATTGCAGTAGCACATGCTTCTGCCCAATAGTAATCTGGCATGCTCTTTTCATTAAGCATTGCCCTTGCCACTTCACATATGACTCTATTCTTCCTCTCAGCCACACCATTTTGCTGAGGTGTATACTTGCAAGTCAATTGTCTTCTTATTCCATGCTTCCTCAAGAAATGCTCAAAAGCTTTTGAGGTGTATTCACCACCTCCATCTGTCCTCAGACATTTAATCCAACAGCCATACTGCTTTTTTGCAAAAGCTTTGAAATCCATGAATTTTTCCAACACTTCACTCTTCTCTTTCAGAAAGTATATCCATGTCATCCTGCTGAAATCATCTATGAATGTAACATAGTATAAACTGCCTTTGATAGATGGGTTTTGTGCAGGACCCCATACATCACTGTGTACTATCTCAAGTGGCCTGTTACTCATATTTCCTTCTTTAGGAAACCTCAACCTTGCCTGCTTCCCAAACTGACAGGCTTCACAAACATGCATATGTCGATCCTATTTGAACCTAGGCAGTCCATTGACAATGCCTCTTGTTTGCATGTTCTTTAATCTCTGTATATTAACATGGCCAATCCTCTTGTGCCACATATCAATGTCCTGTACCACATTCCTGCTCTTTGAGAACATGGCTGATTTTAGCTCAGGAATTCCAGCATCCAGCTTAAACAATCTTCCTTCTTTCTTGCCTTTAGCAATCACTCTACATCCATGTTTGAAATCTTCAACGAAGCATCCATGCTCGTTGAAACGAACCTGTAATCCCTGTTCCACCATTTGACCAACTGAGGCCAAGCTCTTAGTGATCGAAGGCACATACAGCACATCTGACATAGACTTTGTCTGACCATTATGCATGACCAATGGTACACTTCCAACATGTGTAATGACATGCTGGGTATCATCACCTGTTTCCACATAGCCTTTTACATCCATAGGCTTCATATGCTCAAACCATTCTCCATGACATGTCATATGGTTTGATGCTCCTGAGTCCATATACCATGTATCATCATTCTCAGCATTTGTTGTCATAGAACCCACAACATGCTTCATGGCAAACAAATGATTTGCAGTTCCATCATTGCTACTTGATGCATAGTTACCACCATGTTGTGCATAGTTTCCACCATAATGACCACCACGTTGTGCTCTTCCCCCTCTCAAATCATTCTGTTTGCGGAAACAATCTCTCGCCATATGACCATATTTGCCACAATAATGGCATTCCACATCTTGCATAGAATTTTGTTGGCCTTGCCAACGTCCTCGACCATGGGGGGTACCTCTGCCTCGCTGAGGTGCATATCCACGACCACCTCGAGCACCATATGAAGGCTGAAAATTCTGTTGTGGAGGCATGTCCTGCCATCCACGACCATTACCACCACGTCCACGTGATGCAAATCTCCCCCTGCCTCTAAAGCCTCTCTGCGGGCGAGTAGAAAGCCTGATTTCTGCCATCATCATGGCTAGTAGATGCATCCAGAAATGAATCACTGAGCTTGATTTCCTCAACCAATAAGAGTGAAACCAACTCATCGAAGTCGGGTAAACCTGTACTTCTCACTGAGATAGATGTATCAAAAGATTTGTATTCCTTGCCAAGACCACGCAAGGTAATATCCACCAAATCATCATCAGGCATGGGGGCATTTATTGTGGCCAATGCATCTGCAAACTTCTTGATTTCTTGCACATAATCATGTATGCTCCTTTTATTCCTTTTCACATTGTGTATCTGCTGTCGCAATTGAGACTTGCGAGCACTCGTATCTATATCAAACTTCTTGACCAAAGTATCCCATGCATCTTTGGGATTCTCAGCATCCTGAATGTGTATGAGCATAGCATCAGAAATGCATATAGACAAATAATGCAGCACTTTGAATGCTCTCTCTGACCATTGCTTATGAGCAATAAGCTGCTGCTGTGTAGGTTGCCGAGGTAGCTCAGGCTCAGGCTCAGCACCTGTAATGAGATTCCAAAATCCTTTCCCTTTCAAGAAATTCTTTATCCTGTACTTCCATGCCTGGAAGTTCTTCCTATCCAGTTTTTCACCAACAATCTGAACTGGATTGTCCGACATGTTGCTCAATGCATACACCTTCCGCACACTTCAAATCTGTAAATGAGCCTTCCTCAGCTCAACCACACTCCAATGAATGTTCCAGATACTCCAAGGTAGCCAACAAACTCCAAATTTGATGTAGGAAATCAACCTGTAATCATCCAAGATGAACTGACTCACTCAGTGCGGGATACCCTGAATTGACACGCCTTTCAAGGCTCCAAATCACAATGTAATGGTGCAATCAAGTATAGGCAACTTGCATTGACACCTAATGAACCTCAATGTTGAGTATCAACACCATCTGACATGTGTACATATCAATTTTTGAAAAACCCTTTTTCTGTTTTTGAAAAAACCAGAAAAACCAGTAATGATTTGGCTCTAATTTCTTCAATATTTCACCAAATTGAGCAACCAGGCATTCATTGGCTTAGCAATAGTGTCCATCAACTCCATGTAAGAGGAATTTGTCCAATTGTAAAACACCAAGGATTAATTGCTCAATTAAAATGAACCTGTTTCTCTGCAACCAGTGGACAGCCTGTTTTAATCAGCTCATTCCCAGCTCAATTAAGCATCATTGACCAAAAAAATCACATAGCCCTCTTCTCCAAAGTGTAAAGCATCCAATTGCTAAAGTAAACTTGAAAGGTATCAACCAACCAATGAGAATCGGATCTCCTCGTAGGCAAAATGACCAAAATCTGCACAGTTTCCTCTGTTCTGGCTGTGCCGCCTGCTGTAGGGGGGTTTAGGAGGGTTTGTGATGCTAATTGAAGATGGTTTTAAGTCCCCAAGACACCTAGGCATGTGTGTGACCCATCAATGCTTTGATTTTTACCAAAAATGTGCTCCAAATGCTTCAATTTTTGACTTGCTTTTCTCTGTTTTGTAAGAGCTCAAAAAACCAGAATTTTCACACATTCAAATGCTTCCAAAATGCTCCAAAATCACAATAGGGCTTGCATAAGAGTTGCCATTACATCTCTCATTGTCAGATACATGTTTGCTTTGCCAGATTTACATGTATTTCCACCATACATCAATGTTGCCAAGCTTTAATGGAAAGCTTCAAAAACCAGAATTTTTCTTTGCTTTGATTTGCTCTATTTTGCTTTGTTTTTGCCTGTATCACCTGCAATCCGCTCAAGGATGTTTAGAAAACCTTACCCGGTAGGCCAAGCTTTTAGATCTGATAGTATTTGGTGTGCTCCAAGCTTCACAGCTCCAATGGCCAGCTTCACAGCTTCTTTTCACAGCTTCTTCTCCCTCTTCACTCACTCACTCATAAACCCTAATAAACAGCACAAGGCTCTGATACCATGTTGAAAGAACGATAGAGGAGGAGGAGACACACACACAGGAGCAAACCCTAATGTATATTGTAAACCCTAACCATAGAGGGAAGCCATGTCCACTCTCACACAAAAGCATAATGCACTAATCCATAATCCACACAACACACAATGAGTTGTGTCCACACTCTACTAACCCTAGCTAATGTCCACACACTATGACCAGCTGGACACGCGGTCATTTATGTCACACATGTTCCTACCTAATCTGCCAGCACATAGCATAGCTGGCTCAACACTGACATCGAGCTTGAATCTCAACATCAACTTAGTTTCAGATTTGGTGGGTGATTTGAGTATATTTTCCTGAACTGGTCACATCGTCTTTCCTTAAAACTAACACAGAGTTTGTTCTTAGTCAAAGTCTAATTCTGGGTTCGAGTCTGGTAAGGTTCTTCCTGAACTACCTTTCTCAAAAGGGGGGGTGATATTTCAATTACTATTTTACTAAATTTCATTCATTAAATATTCACTTAACTGATATCTAAACTAATCATGAATTCCTATGAGGAATAAATTAATCAATTTATCTAAATTTTTGACTTTGATAGATTTTTTGAATTTTCTCATTACCATCCAAGTGAATATGAAACGATTGAATTTTCTCTCACAGTGTATTTACTTATTCATTTATCGATTATTCATGGAAATTAAACATAGAATCAAAGAGAACTCTATTTTTGATATAAAAATTCTTTATGCATCTATTTATGCATAAAATCCAACTTCAATGGAAATAACACTTTTATATAAAAGAAAATCCTTTTATGCATAAAATCAATTTAATAGGAATAACACTTTTATAATAAAAAAATTTTCAATATGCATCTTTCTATGCATAGAAATTGAATCTAATGAAAATAACACTTTTATAATAAAAAAATATCCAATATGCATCTTTCTATGCATAGAAATTGAATCTAATGAAAATAACGCTTTTATAATAAAAAAATATCCAATATGCATCTTTCTATGCATAGAAATTGAAACTAATAAAAATAACACTTTTATAATTAAAAAACATATCCAATATGCATCTTTCTATGTATAGAAATTAAAAAAACATATCCAATATGCATCTTTCTATGTATAGAAATTGAATCTAATGAAAATACCACTTTTATAATAAAAACAAATATCCAATATGCATCTTTCTATGCACAAAAATTGAATCTAATGAAAATAACACTTTTATAATAAAAAAATATCAAATATGCATCTTTCTATGCATAGAAATTGAATCTAATGAAAATAATACTTTTATAATTAAAAAATCCAATATGCATCTTTCTATACATAAATATTAAATCTTATGAAAATAACACTTTTATAATTAAAAAAATATCCAATATGCATCTTTCTATGCATAGAAATTGAATCTAATAAAAATAACTCTTTTATATTAAAAAAAATCCAATATGCATATTTCTATGCATAGAAATTGAATCTAATGAAAATAACACTTTTATATATATATATATATAATATCCAATATGCATCTTTCTATGCATAGAAATTGAATCTAATGAAAATAACGCTTTTATAATAAAAAAATATCCAATATGCATCTTTCTATGCATAGAAATTGAATCTAATGATAAGAACACTTTTATAATAATAAAAAAATCCAAAATGCATCTTTCTATGCATAGAAATTGAATCTAATGAAAATAACACTTTTATAATAAAAAAATATCCAATATGCATCTTTCTATGCATAGAAATTGAATCTAATGAAAATAACACTTCTATAATAAAAAAATATCCAATATGCATCTTTCTATGCATAGATATTGAATCTAATGAAAATAACACTTTTATAATTAAAAAATATCCAATATGCATCTTTCTATGCATAGAAATTGAATCTAATAAAAATAACACTTTTATAATAAAAAAATATCCAATATGCATCTTTCTATGCATAGAAATTGAATCTAATGAAAATAACACTTTTATATAAAAGAAAATCCTTTTATGCATCTATTTATGCAAAAAAATCAATTTAATAGGAATAACACTTTTAAATTAAAAAGAATTTCTTTTAAATTGCACAAACGGTGGGGGTTATTCTTTTTGAATAACATAAAGATAAAACTTATTTCCACAATTTAAGAAAATTTTGCCATAACCTCCTTTGTATGGCTGACCATTTCTCAATTTTTACATTATAAATATCCCTTTAATTTAAATCCAAGTTGAAGTGAAACACTTTAATCTACTCAATTCTCACTTTCAAGTGAGTAAACAATAAGAAAGAATAAATCAATTTATTTGTTATTCATTTTAGGATAAAGAAAGGCTGAAATTCTTAATGAAGAGAAGGGGGAAGCCTTTTCATTAAGGCTTAACATCCAAAATCACATTAAAAAGCAAGAATTTAAAAAAACCATAGATTAGAATTAAAAAAAGTAGAATTTCTAACTTACATGGAGTTTTGTGAGCTTTCCTTTAGCTTGAGGGATTGAGGGTTCTACTCTTGTTTACATCAAGAGTGGCCACCAATTCTTTGTAGAGGAATTAGTCAAAAACAAGTGAATTATCAAATGAATTCAATGTTTTTTAGCTTTGGGGAGGAGTAGAGCAACAGTGCATAACACTATTAAGCTTTCACAAAGGGGAAGGCTTCTATTTATAGGAAAAAGTGAGCCTCTAACCAAGCAAGTGATTCTAGAATTTTCCAGATCAGTTTGGTCAATTTTTGACCATTTTTGGGTCAGTTCAGCTTACCTTTTGGAACTAGACTAAAATTAGGAGAGAGGAGAGATGAAATATCTCATTATTTGAGAGTTTAAAACTCCACCACACATGTAAAATAGGTGCCTTCTTGATGAGGGAGAATCCCCACTATGAGGTGTCAAAAATTCATTTTTTTAGTATTTCCTTTGGTCCTTGTCCACTCTTCATCTTATGTGAGTATTTACTCATTTTTGGGGAGATTTTCTTTATTTATTCAATTTATCTCCTCCGTACATTTGGATTAATCTAATTGGCCCCTCAGAACCTTAATCCAAAATTTTCAAAAAATCTAGAGCCTTAGACTAAGGTCTTTTTAGCAGATTATAATTTATTTCTGATGTACCTTAGAAAATTCTTTTTAAAATTCTATTTCAGGAAAATTTATTTTAATAAGAAAGGATATTTTTCCATACAAAGATATTTAAAAATTCGGTTACCTCTCTCTAGAATATTTTCTCTCTCTAGGCCAAAACAGATAGAAACAAGATCTTTTATTATTCTGAAAAGGGGGATTGATTACAAGGGAAGATACTGGACATCTTGAGGGGCTAGGGAGGAATCTTACATTCTCTCCCACTTGAAAAATGTGAGATATCCTCATCTCGCAAACTGGGGGTAATCCCGCAATAGCTCGGCTTCTTTCTCCCAGCTGGTGTCTTCAAAAGGATAGAACTTCCATTTGACTAAGAATTCTCTCAAAATTCTGTTCTTGAGAACCTTCTCTCTCGAACATCAAGGATTTCTTCAGGTTGGAGTTCCATCAGCCCTTGGGTTGAAGAAGTTAAGAGTTCATCATTAAGCATGTGATTTGGACTCGATACATACTTTTTAAGTAAGCTGACATGAAATACATTATGTACTTTGAGATGAGGAGGAAGAAGAAGTTCATAGGCTAAGTCACCTACTTTCTTTGTAATTAGATATGACCCATAGTATTTGGGGGATAACTTCTTATACTTCCCAAGAGATAGAGAACTTCTTTTTGGGCATAATCGAATGAAGACCATATCTGCTTCTTTGAATTCTCTGTTTGACCTCTTCTTATCTGCATACTGCATCTGTCTATCCTGGGCAGCTCTTAAATCTTTGCGGATTGACCACATCTGCTGCTCCATGTCATCAAGCATCTATCTCGACATCTTAACGATAATCAATGGGTGGGACCAAGTTAATGGTGTTAGGCAATCTTGTCCATACAGAGCTTTGAAAGGGCTCATCTTGATGCTTCGGTGATAAGAGGCATTGTAGGAAAACTCGACTAGGTGCAGATAGCTTAGCCACTTTTTGGGTTCCCTACTGCCACAGCATGACGGAAGTATATCTTTCATTACTTGGTTCACCCTTTCTGTTTGACCATCGGTCTTGGGGTGGTAAGCTATGATGAGATCCAAGAAAGTTCCTACTGCTTCGAAAAATGCAGTCCAAAATCTTGATGTAAACTTGGGATCTCGATCACTTACTATTCTCCTAGTGGGTAGGCCATGCAATCTGAAGATTTCCTTGAGGAACACTCTGGCCACATCCACTGCAGTGTAGGTTTCTTTTATTGGAATCAGATGGGCAACTTTGGTTAGTCTATCAACTACCACGAAGATGGAGTTGTAACCTGATTGCACTAAAGGTAGTGCAGTAATAAAATCCATACTGATGCATTCCCACTTCATATGGGGGGGGATGTCTAATGGATGTAACTTTCCACTTCATATGGGGGGGGATGTCTAATGGATGTAACTTCCCATGTATTTTTACTCTTTCTGCTTTGACTTTCTAAGAATCAGGCATTGATGTACATGATTAAGTACATCCTTTTTTAGTCCAGGCCAAAAGAAGCTTTTCTTCACAGACATGTAGGTCTTGATGAAACCTGGATGTCCTACAACAATAAGGTTGTCATGGGGTTCATTCAAAATTTGACCTTTAGTTCCCTCATCATTTGGGAATGCATAGCCTGCTATTATAATACAAAATTTCATCATGCAGGGTGTATCCTTGAACTCGGTTCAACTCCTGAGGAGTTTTGCTTTCCTGCATAAGTAGGGTAGCAATAGGGCCAAAGTAGGGTAGCAATAGGGTAGCAATAGGGCTAAAGAATCTATCCTGCATGATCTTCTTTCTTGCCTCATTAATCAATGGATTTGACACCACTGTAATTGCAAGCAAGGAGGCTTTTCTACTGAGGGCATCTGCTACCACATTTTCTTTACCTAGGTGGTACTTGATTTCAAAATCAAATTCCTTATAGGGTCTGCATCCACCTTCTTTAGCGCATGTTGAGATCCTTCTTAGTGAAGATCCACTTTAAGCTCTGATGATCTGTCATCAAATTGAATCTTTGACCCAGTAGGTAATGTCTCCACAACTTCAAGGCATATACTACTGAAAGTAGCTCTAGGTCGTGGACAGCATAATTTCTCTCATGCGTTTCGAGTTTTCGGGATTCATAGGCCACTGTATGACCTTCCTTCATGACTGCACCTCCTAGGGCAAAACCACTGGCATCAGTACCTCAAAGGGTAGAGAGAAATCTAGCAATTTCAGAACGGGATTGGTTACCAAGGCGGTCTTCAGCTTATCAAAAGCACTCTGACACCTGGCAGACCATTGAAACGGTATATTCTTCTTGAGAAGATTAGTTAGGGGGGAAGCTATGAGAGTATACTTAGGTATAAAATTTCTATACCAACTAGTTAGTCCCAAGAATCCCTTGACTTCTTTCACTCTCTTTGGTTCATGCCAATCTATGACTGCTTGGACTTTAGCGAAATCTGGAGAAATCCTGTCTTTGGATACTAGGAAGCCCAAGTATTCAACATGGTCGACAGAGAAAGTGCATTTGCTCTTTTCTTCAAAGAGTTGGCGCTTCCTTAGAATCTCAAGAACTTTTTCGGACATGAGCTTCACGGTGGTCAGCTGCATTCTTTGAGTAAATTAGAATATCATCAAAGAAAACAAAAACAAAATCATCCAAGTATTCTCTAAGAATGTCGTGTATTAGATGATTGAATGTAGCTGGGACATTTGTCAAACCAAACGGCATGACTATGAATTCATAGTGCCGGATATCTTGCTCATTAATCCTGATCTGATAATACCCTGATTTGAGATCTATCTTTGTGAAGGTCTGGGCTCCACTTAGCCTGTCCAAAAAAAGCTCATCAATTTTGGGGATAGGATACTTATTCTTAACTATCAGCTGATTGAGACCTCTGTAGCCCACACAGAGTCTTAGCGTTCCATCTTTCTTTTTCTGAAAGAGAACTGGCACTCCCCAATGTGAAACAGTGGGTCTTATAAACCCTTCTTCTAACAGCTGCCTAAGATGTTCCTTGAGTTTGATGGCTTCAAGGACTGTCATTCTGTACATGCGCTGGGCTAGTGGCTAAGCTCCAGGGGTCAATTCTATCACATGATCTACTTCCCGAATCGGAGGCATCTCTGTTAACTCTGTTGGGAATAAATCATCATATTCACTTAACCATTCTGGTTCTTTAGCTTTTAACTTTGTTTCTACTAGATTTATTTTGACAAGGTAAATGAGCTGCTTCTTTCTAAGTCCTTTCAGGAGCTTAGAAGCTTTTACTAATTGCAGACTTGGGGATCACAAAATTCTGGTTCCTTGAACTTTGTTTTCGTGAAGGTCACGGAAGGAAATAGTTCCATTGTGACAGTGAATGTCAGCTTGATTTTTGTGGAGCCAATCCATTCCAAGGATCCCGTCAAAAACACCAAAAGGTAGGACTCTAAACTGGCAATCCGTTATATTCCCATCTAGATTGAGCTAAATATACGATCTATCTCATGGTGAGTGAAAAGGATCTTCCCACTAGCCAATTCAACTTGCATAGGTTTCCCTGTTTTGTGATCTAAGACTAGCTTACGCAAGCATCTAGGGAAAATAAATGAATGAGTACTGCCTCAATCAATCAAAAGTTTGAATGACTTACCCTTATACTCAGCTGGAGTATGGATGACTGAGAATTGACGGTTTGGCCGTTGGTTATCAACTGCGGCATAAATCTGGCCTCTTTTCTCTTGCACTACTTCTGCTATTGTAACAGCTCTAGCTACTATTGCAGACTGGGGCGGAACTCTTTCTCTTTGGTTACCCCAGTTCTGGGAGGGAGTTCTGAGATTACTCTGTGTACAGAGGTCATTAGGACCTCAATGGAAGGCTTCTTGGGCCCTTTTATTTGGCAGTTTAAGGAGTCAAACCTTTTCTCTTAAGAAGAAACGTTTTCTAATTAGAAGCTTCAAAACGGCTACTTTATTCGAATTTGAATTTTGGGGGAAAAATGGAATTTAAAATCTAGCGAACAAAACCATATCATGTAACATATCTATGGAAAGCTCTTGATGCGTAGATCACGGATCTATAATCTCCGCTCAAATCGGAGCTTGTATTAGAAGTTATGGAGGTCCGAAAATTGTAAAATTGCCTCCCCCCCTTTTTGGGGAAAAAAGTGCACCCTTTGACCACTCTTACACCTCTCTTACAAACCCAACATTTCAACCCACATGGCAACCCCCCATTTGGCTATTCCTTAATCACCTTGATTAGGCTTGGGCAAATTAAAGGGCCCAAGAAGACCCCATTCAATTCCTTATGTAGATGGCTGAGCTATTCCTCCTGGGATTACCGTGATTTTGACGAGATGGACCTTGAGTTGACTGATAGGAAGCGGCCGGTCTCTCCATTCTGGGTCCTTGATTTCCCTGTCCTCTTGACATGGTAGGAGTCGGGCAGTCTTTCAGCAGCTGCTGGTGACCAAAACCCTGACATCCAAAACACCGGTTCTCACTTCTGAGCTCATCCCTCTAAATCCTTGAAAAAGGTGGGGCTCCTGAGAAATTGTTCTGAGGGAAGGGTCTTCCTTCACTTCTGAATCTACCAGCATCTTGAATCTGACTTGGGCCTTGCTACCTCTTTGGGGGTGGAAAGTTTGAAGCACTTCCCGGGGGTTTGGAACCTTTTAAAGTTTGAGGGTGCAGGCCTTGGTGGAACCTTGACAACAAATGCCTTGGCAAAGTCCTTTGCCATTCGGACAGGTTCTGCCATTAAGACTGGTTTGGCATTTTTCACTAAAGTGTCTAATGGCTCGTTCATTCCTCGAATGAATCTAGCCATCAGCTGCTCTTCATCCAAAAGTGGAGAATATTTGAGGAGAAGGGCAAATGCCTGATGGTACTCTTCAATTGTCTGGCTATTCTATTTTAATTCCAAGATCTCATTCATTTTGGTTTCCAGAAAGCTCGGAGGACAGAACCTTTTCCTGAGGTATGCTTTAAGATCTGACCAAGTCTGGGTATTTTTGTTGAGACAGTTTGTCTCACAATGGTTCCTCCATGTGACCCTGGCCGTTTCCACAATCTTTAATCTGGCGAGAGCCATCTTGCTCCTCTCATTGTAGCCGGTTACATCAAAGTACTCTTCTAGGGCCTCAATCCATTTTTTCACTGTTTCTCCTAACTGTTTCCCTTCACCCTTAAATGGACCAGGTTGGGATCGGTGCAGGGCTTTACGAATGTCTGGATCTAACTCTTCATCATCGTCGGTAAGAGGATCCGATTGCCTAGCAGCACGGGCCGCGCTCCTCATGATTCTGATAAAATGAGATTTTTGTCAACTTAACTTCATCATCAGATTTATGATGACTATTTAATTTTTGAGATTTATTTCTTACACAATAATTATTCCATCATAATTCTTAAAAACAAGATTCACTTTGATAATTCTGCTAATCAATATTCACAACCAGGAAAAACAATTTGGAATCTTTTTTTGTAAAATGTCATTTATTATCAGAAGTTTTTGATATAGAGCATCTCGTTCCAAAAGTCACTGCCTCAATCGCATACGCATAAAAAAGCAAAACTGCGATGGAGACATGCTATGATATATATAATTCATCACTGGTAGAGGTGCTGTAATTCTACTCCTAGGAATAAAGCAGCTAAGAAGTGTAAAAATATGGCAAGAAATTCTAAAATTCCGAGGTGAATGATTAAAGAGTTGTACATAATGAACAACTCCTAGCCTTATCAAAATCATGGCTAGCGAGATATTCTGCCTAAGTCTCTAATGTTAATTGGTATTGACGTTAATACATCTTCCTCCAGAGAACCACATATACCGACGTCGCTCTATTGGATCAGGAAAGTATAGATCTTCAAAGTGACGGGCAAGTCTCACTCTGCTTACTCAGGTTGTAGCGGAGTTGATGAGATGTTCGAATGCAAAGGCGATCATGTCCTAACTCTGGCAAAGTCCAGGAATGCTACAGATTTGGGGTATCCATCTAAAAATCCAATTCAATTTATGAGTTTTCAATTTATGAGTTCATTTCAAACATAATCTTAGCAAGTGAAAACATTTTTTTCCCAGATTTACTTAAAAACAATTTAAGCAATTTCTGTTGTTGTTTCAAAAGTTTATAACATCGCTCTGATACCAGCTATGAGATCCCACAGTCCCGTCTGCGCACCGGATTCCCGATCGGTAGCAGCAGCAGAGCGGAAGTAGCTTACTCTTGCACAGGGTAGGGTTTCCCACTCCGGGCCTCGCCCTCGAATGTCCACGCACGAGACTAATCTTGTAATCATTCCGAAACCGAAACTGAGAAAATTTCCCTTGCCCGAGAAACGGGGACGATTCCACCTTTTTGAATTTCTTAACGAATTTTTTAACGGGGTCAAGAGACTAAACTAACCTTCATCTAATTAAACCAGATAGAAGGAAAACTATTAGAGACTTAACTTGAAGAAATCAATGCTTTTTTTCTTAGTTGAATCAGGCACAGCCGTTGATCTATTCATTTAAGAAGTCTTCAGGCTTTTATTTAACTACTCGAATTCTAATCATATTCCTATTAATCAATTTTATTATTAAAACTCTACTGATTCCAGCCTACCCCATCGCCGGCCCATGGGTTTTAGCCATCGCCCAACCACTGGAATTGGTAGAACCAGACAAGTACTCACCCACCCATAATTGAATGCCTTTCTTAACTTTTGCTTTAGAATACAGATACGCACACACTCCTCTTTAAACTTTAACTTATAGAACAATCCATTGACAAACAATTATTGGTTACAAATGTCATAACTCAAAATTTCCATCCAATCCTTGTTTCTCAACAAAAACAGTATCACTCTGGATTCTCCGTTGAGACCAACTGGTCAGCAAAATGACATCCAGTAATAGATTACAATAAAAATTGGTCCATCATACAATATCTTCCACGACATACGTATGGGTGTCCTCGGCACTGTGAGCCTGTGCATTACTTGGTCAGAACCCTCCAGAGTCCTCCTTAGGTGTCACGTAGGCTGTAACGCCTGTGGGACCGACGGCAAACCGGATGGCCATGTCCGGGGTTCAGTGGGAGAGGACGCCCATGCGGAGTCATGGGCGGCCAGGCTAGTGTGGACGGCAGGCCACACACTATATAGCCTAGGGGATGAGGGGCAATCCTCATTCTTCCTCTATGGCTGGGTGGTGAGTCTCCTCCTGTGGTAACGCCCGTAGTGGCGTTATGGATATCTAACACTAGTATCAGAGCGTGGTTCGATGGGGTCGTCAGGTCCGCGCGTGACCGGGGGACGGAGCCCACTCAATGGTTTTCAACCATTCATCTCCTCATCCTTATCTCCACAATGGAGTGTGTGGAGGGAAGTGGCCAGAATTGAACGGAAGATTTTGAAGGGAAGAACTCTCTCTCTCTCTCTCTCTCTCTCTCTCTCTCTCTCTCTCTCTCTCTCTCTCTCTCTCTCTCTCTCTCCCCGTCACACACAACAAGCGATTGCAGGTAAGATTTCGTTTTTTTTCTCTGCGTTGAAGCTTTTGTGCAAAAAAATTTGGTTTGGTGTGGGGGGGCGAAGACCAGCCCCACGACCCGTCTCTACTGTTTGGGGGGGGGGGCGAAGACCAACCCCATGACCCAATACGGACGAGAGAATGCTGAAAAGCCAGCATTGATTCTACGTGGGGGGGCAAAGACCGCCTGCTGGAGCATTGTGCCGTCTGAGGTGGGGCGAAGAACCCATGTGCGCCGTGGTGGAACAATGTAAGCATTGTTAAAGGGGGGCGACTGCTGGAGGCTCGCGACCCTCATTTAAGAGGGGGGCGAATAGTCTGGGGCGGCCAGGCAGGCGGCCAACCTTAGGCGGCCAGCCCAGCGGGGGCGGCCAGGCGGGCGACAAGCGAGGCGGCGGCCAGCCAACGGCCACCTAAAAAACCAGCAGCGAATTGCCAACAGAAAAAAAAAAGAAAAAAAATTATCATATTTATTTTTTTTCATATTTTCATTATTCATTTTTTGATTAAAAATGAAAGTAAATTCACACAGATCCTCTCTCTTGGCTGGGGAGGGATAATCCCGACAAGGGATAATCCGATGTTTCTGTTGTGTATTTTTGGTTTATTGCATTGTTTACATTGCAAGTAAATAAAAATGTCTGCCCATCCCAGTGTGTCCCCACCCACTAGTCCGGTAGGTTTTTCAGGACTTCTCTCCTCGTTCGCGGGCCTTACCCCGACCGAGTTGGCTGGCCGTAGACATCAGGCCATCTCCCGTTCAGAGGGGTGCTCTCCGGGCACGTCTCATGACCCGCAGGCGCCTTCCACGTCTCGTGACCATGCCCTTGACCTTGGCATGCCCGTAGAGGCCGCCGACCTGGCTGACCCCGCTCCGGTCGATGAGCTGGATTATATGGACACTGACGTCGCCGAGGGGGACGATGACCTCTTGGCAGACCACAACTTTGACCAGTACCTTACTGACCCTGCCGACATCCTCACAGAGACGGAGCGCTCTAGTGGGATGTTTAGATATGTTAACACGCAATTCACAACCTTATAGAGGGTCCAGGATGACGTTGTCATGATGCTGCAAGGCATCTCCACACACCTAGACGTGTTGTCCGCTATTTCGACATCTTCTCCTCTTCCTTGTGATGATAGACGCCCGCCTACGACACGCGTCAGCGCAGCCTCACCCGTTGTCCCGAAAGGACAGGCCGCAGTGCCTGCGAGGTCGCCCGTAGAGGCAGCCTCGGCGTTACTTAAAGATTTTAAGTTGCCTAGTTTTGGCGGTGAGGAACGAGAAACACCATATTAGTGAATTTGGGAATTTCCCAATTCCCATTTTTGAATACTTAAAAAAGGGGACATGGATAACATGTTTGTAAGTTTCTCAAAACCTTATCATATGACCTATCGTTGGAAAGCGCTTGAAAAATGGAATCTAAAGAGCTATAAAGCGCTCATTTTGGATTAGTGGTGTTCAAGTTATGGTTAATCCAAACTTTTGACCACGTGTCCCAAACTTGTGAGAAATTCCCATATTCCCCAATATGGTATTGAGAGCGTAACAAGGATTCTGTTAATATGTTCTTATCGAAATGGTCAGACATTCATGAGCTACGTAAGCAGCCTAGTCATGTGCAACCCGTAGAGGCTAGTTTTTTATTGTCTGGCAAGGCATACAAGTGGTGGATGAGTCTTAGCACTCGCCCTACCACTTGGGCAGCTTTCAAAACAATGTTTCGAAAGGAGTTTTTGCTAGGCAATGAATAAGAGAAGTTGGGATGCGTGGGACAAGTGTTCAATACCCTCACCCAGTACATCTCTGACTACAGAGAGCTCATACTCAAGTTGAAGGGAATCGATGCATTCCAAACATTGAGGGGCCTCAAACGAGGCCTAACAAATGATTATCTTGAGTATGTACAGCCCTTGCAGCCTAAGGACCTCTCTCAGGCCATCAAGTATACGCAAATCTAAGATGACATCAAGCGCCATGGTGCGCGAGATGGGGCAGGGAGATCAGTGTGGATAAAGAAAAAAAGGTGTCAAGGTTTAAAAGAAAGGGTTTCCGTAGTGAAAAATCAGGGGAGAGGACGGAGGGGAGTCAGGGGGTCGTTGGTCTAAAAAACCAAGACCCTTCAAGAAAAAACGAAGTTTTGAAACCCACAAAAAGGAGCAGTACTTGCAAGCACAAAAGGAAAATCGTTGCTTCAACTGCAATGAAGTGGGGCACAACAAGGCTGATTGCCCAAAGTTAAAAGCAAGCACTACTGGCAAGGCGCCTAAGAGCGATGGTAAATCCTCTAGGCAGTTGCACACGGTGCAGACGCTACCTCTCAGTGTTGCCGGAGAGTTCAGAGAGGTTACGGTGAGTCATTGTGACGAGCGTCATGCTTGTTCAGTGACACCAGCCATGTGGCAGCCTAGTGTTGGTCCGCATGACATGGTACGCATGTATGGCACCATAGGTGGCCGTAGAGTCACTGTCTTTATAGACGATGGGGCTAGCCATAACTTTTTGAACTATTCATTGGTCAAGAAGTTGAAATTAAAAGAGACCACAAGTGATCATGAGTATATCGTTGGTTTGGCCAATGGTTATGATAAAAAGGTATGGAATACCGTGGTCTTGGGAGTCCCTTTGATCATCGAGGACTATGAGGCCGTGCTTGACTTCCAAGTCATGCATTTGGCTAGAGCAGATGTTTACTTAGGCAGGGAGTGGCTGTATAGCCTCGGTCCTAGCCTAGTTCGGAGTTATTTACACAACACATTACAGTTTGAGTCTGGGGGTAATATCATCACCCTACAGGGAGACTGTAGTGTCCCCTTTTCACCACTTATATCATTGCTCGAGTTATGCCACGCGGTCCGCAGCGGCCAGGTAGCACAAGTATACGCTTGTTACCCTCTTGTAAATTCTGTTTCCGTAGCTGAAACTGAAAGTAATGTTTGCGTAGACAAACATGGAAAACAAAGCCTTGGAAGAGACCCACTATTTTTTGAAAACCCTGTTTGGCATGCATGTAATGATGAAACAACAAAGTCCAAGGCAAAAGAGACTCTAAAAACAAAGTACGTAGATGCTTTGAAAAGTTTATTGCAAGAATTTCAAGATGTCTTTCCTACAGAGCTTCCAGATGGTTTACCACCATCAAGGGAAGTAGACCATGGCATCAAAGTTATGCCTCGGTCCAAACTAATAAGCAAGCCTACTTATAGGTTGAGCCACTCCGAGGCACAGGAGGTGGAAAAGCAGTTGACCGAATACTTAGAGAAAGGGTTTATTCGCCCTAGTTCGAGTCCTTGGGCATCACCGATTCTTCTGGTAAAGAAGAAAGACGGTTCTATGTGCATGTGCATAGATTATCGGGCTCTTAATCAAGTTACGATTAAGAATAAGTACCCTATGCCACGTATGAACGAGTTGTTTGATCAACTCTATGGGTCGAAATATTTCTCTAAGATAGACCTGAGATCTGGGTATCATCAGGTTAGAATTAAGGTCAAGGATGTTGCGAAGACAGCATTCAGGACACGATTCGGTCACTTTGAGTTTTTGGTTATGCCGTTTGGGCTAACCAATGCTCCAGTGACTTTTATGATGCTGATGGACAGTGTTTTACGTCCATACTTAGGAAAATTCGTAGTAGTTTTCCTAGATGATATTCTTGTGTACAGCAAAACACATAAAGAACACTTGGCACATTTGCAATTAGTGTTCCAGTTATTGCGACAACACAAGCTATTTGCGAACGAAAGCAAATGTGAATTTTTTAAAAGAGAAATTCACTATTTGGACCATATTATATCCGCCCATGGTACGCGGATGGAACCTGTGAAAGTGGAAGCTATTCTCAAGTGGCTAACCCCGAAAAATCTCGAAGAACTACAGATTTTTCTTGGCATGTCGGGGTTTTACCGACAGTATGTAAAGGACTACGTGAAGATCGCAGTCCCGTCAAAGGATCAATTGCACACAAAAACAAAGAATATATGTTGGGAGGGAGACCAACAAAAGAAGCTTCGAAAAACTTAAGGTAGCCATAACAGCTGCACCTGTTTTGACTATAGTTGACCCTACTGAGCCGTTTGTCTTGGAGACAGACGTTAGTGGTGAGGCCATTGGAGCCGTGCTTTTGCAAAGGGGGCGCCCTGTTGCATTTGAGAGAAAAAATTAGATAGGGCTCAGTGTAACTACTCGGCTTACGAGCGGGAGTTACTGGCCATCGTACATGCACTTAAAAAGTGGAGACACTATTTATATGGTGCCACTTTTGAAGTACGTACGGATCACGAAAGCTTGACATGGCTTTCGAGTCAAAACAAGTTGAAAGGTTGGAAAGCTCAGTGGGTGGATCTCCTACAAGATTTTGACCTTCAGATTCACTACCAAAGGGGTAAATATAATGTTGTGGCGGATGCGCTTAGCCGCATGCCACAAATTAATGAGTTAAGCTTTACGGTTTTCAAGAATGAGTTCTTGGAATCACTCCGTGGCTTATGTGAGCATGATCCTGTCTTTATAGAGGTCTGGCACACTGTACGTGTACGCACTTTGTCACAATCGCGCCCACCTTCCTCGTCGACACGTAATGCTAGTCCAGAGAGACTGGCCGTAGGTGTGGCGGGTAGCGAGGCGAGAGTTAGTCCGGAGAGGCTAGCCGAGTCTTCGGGGTATAGTTTTGAGTCGGAGAGCTCAGACGTAGGCCCTTCATCACCTTTGTTTTCCGACACGGTTTCAAAGGATGATGCTAAACTTCATCAGGGGAGACGTATGCTAACTACTCCATTGACGACGGGTACTTACTCTACAAGGGTAGGGTGTGTGTACCAACTATTGGTGACTTTCGAGCATGCATTCTTAGAGAAAGTCACGATAGTCCAAGTGCTGGTCATCCCGGGATACAAAAGACCTATGCACTAGTCAAACGACAATTTTATTGGCCTAGTTTGTTCAAGGACGTCCAGACTTATGTGCTGCAATGCAATAAGTGTCAGGTCAATAAGCATGAAATGCTAAAGGTTGGGGGCTTGCTCCATCCTTTAAGCATTCCTCAAGGGAAATGGGAAAGCATTTCCATGGATTTCATCACCGGTTTACCCACGACAAGTCGAGGGAATGACTCGGTCTAGGTGGTGGTGGATAGGTTAACCAAGATGGCAAAATTTATTGCCACCAAGAAAATGGTAAAAACGCAAGATTTGGAAAAACTCTTTATTGAACATCTCTACAAGCTATATGGCTTTCCCGCAGATATAGTGTCGGATAGAGATAGAAAGTTCAACAGTCATTTTTGGAGGGAAGTCTTCAAAAAGTTGGATACTACTCTGAGTATGAGTACGACAGATCATCCGGAGTCTGATGGTCAAACTGAAAGAGTTAACCAAATTCTAAAGGATATGTTGCATTCTTATGTTAGTAAGAAGCAATCTAATTGGGAAGAGTACTTGCCCTTATTGGAGTTTGCCTATAACAGCTCCAAACACTCAGTGACTGACTGGATTTACACCATTCATGTTAATGTATGGATTCCAGCCGAGATCTACGATGGCTGTAAGCCTGGAAAAGGAGAAGATTCAATCTATCAAGGATTTCCTTGAAGATATGAATGATATGCTCAGAGCCGCACGTGAGAGCATTCGTAGCGCTCAGGATCGCGCTAAAACTTATGCGGATAAAGGACGAAGAAAGGTGACCTTTGCAAAAGGTGACTTTGTATTCCTCAAGGTTCCTGCACAGTCAGAAACCATGAAAATGGGAAAGTATGATAAACTTTCTCCGAGATATTGTGGTCCTTTTAAAATCCTTAAGAAGATTGGGGACGTAGCATATAAACTTGAGTTACCGGAGAGTTCTCAAGTCCATCCTGTCTTCCATGTCAGTAAACTGAAGAAATCAGTTCACGGGTTAGAGAATGCAGCTTCTCCAAAGATTTTGGTGGACTTGGTAGAGCCACCAAAGATACCAAAGAACCTAAAAAGATTCTACAGTATCGTGACAGACAAACCCGACATAAAGTGTACCAGGAGGTACTTGTTAAATGGACAGATAGGGATGAGGAGGTAGCTACTTGGGAACGCCGTAGTGCAATTTCCAAAAGGTTTCCCCAGTTTGTTTTCGAGGACGAAAACTCTTCTTAAGGGGGGGTAATGTCACGTAGGCTGTAACGCCTGTGAGACCGACGGCGGCGGCAGACCGGATGGCCATGTCCGGGGTTCAGTGGGAGAGGACGCCTATGCGGAGTCATGGGCGGCCAGGCTAGTGTGGACGGCAGGCCACACACTATATAGCCTGGAGGATGAGGGGCAATCCTCATTCTTCCTCTATGGCTAGGTGGTGAGCTAGAGGCTGTCCCCTCCTGTGGTAACGCTCGTAGCGGCGTTACGGATATCTAACATTAGGTGTCCTGGCACTTCACTCACGGACCACTTCCTCGGTCCTCGTCCATCGTACCGGAAGCGCACCATTTTAACTGTACCGAGGCTGGTCACCTGGGCAGGCTTTGCCATGTGAGTTGTCCTTTGAACACTCCCTGCCGCCAGCTGTTGTTGCAACTGAACTTCCCTTAGAAAAACACATATACCAAATGCTCCCTCCAGCATTCTGGCGGACAAAACAGGATTTCTATGCAAGTTTTTAGTTTTGATTTTCTTTGAATATAATGAGTATATCTTAAATCCGTATCCCAAGACTTCTTGATCATAGGTCTGAATTCCAAACAGAATTCCTCGAATTCTATAACCTTGATCCTCAGATCAATTCAAAGTGTCTCAACTTAGTTTCAGATTTGGTGGGTGATTTGAGTGTATTTTCTTGAAGTGGTCACATCGTCTTTCCTTGAAACTGACGAAGATTTTGGTCTTGGTTAAAGTCTGATTCTGGGTTCGAGTCTATCAAGGTTCTTCTTGAACTACCTTTCTCGAAAGGGGGGGTGATATTTCAATTACTATTTTACTGAATTTCATTCATTGAATATTCACTTAACTGATTTCTAAACTAATCACACGAATTCCTATGGGGAATAAAATAATAAATTTATCTAAATTTTTGACTTTGATAGATTTGTTGAATTTTCTCATTACCATCCGAGTGAATATGAAATGATAGAATTTTCTCTCACAGTTTATCTACTTATTTATTTATCAATTATTCATGGAAATTGAACATAGAATCAAAGAGTACTCTAATTTTGATGTAAAAATTATTTATGCATCTATTTATGCATAAAATCCAACTTCAATGAAAATAACACTTTTATATAAAAGAAAATCCTTTTATGCATCTATTTATGCATAAAATCAATTTAATTAGGAATAACACTTTTATAATAAAAAAATATCCAATATGCATAGAAATTGAATCTAATGAAAATAACACTTTTATAATTAAAAAAATCCAATATGCATCTTTCTATGCATAGAAATTGAATCTAATGAAAATAACACTTTTATAATAAAAAATATCCAATATGCATCTTTCTATGCATAGAAATTGTATCTAATGAAAATAACACTTTTATAATTTAAAAAAAATATCCAATATGCATCTTTCTATACATAGAAATTGAATCTAATAAAAATAACACTTTTATAATTAATAAAAATATCCAATATGCATCTTTCTATGCATAGAAATTGAATCTAATGAAAATAACACTTTTATATTGAAAAAAATATCCAATATGCATCTTTCTATGCATAGATATTGAAACTAATGAAAATAATAAAAATAACACTTTTATAATAAAAAAATATCCAATATGCATCTTTCTATGCATAGAAATTGAATCTAATGAAAATAACACTTTTATAATAAAAAACTATCCAATATGCTTCTTTCTATGCATAGATATTGAATCTAATGAAAATACCACTTTTATAATAAAAAAATATCCAATATGCATCTTTCTATGCATAGAAATTGAATATAATAAAAATAATATTTTTATAATAAAAAAATATCCAATATGCATCTTTCTATGCATAGAAATTGAATATAATGAAAATAACACTTTTATTAAAAAAAATATCCAATATGCATCTTTCTATGCATAGAAATTGAATCTAATGAAAATAACACTTTTATAATTAAAAACAATATCCAATATGCATCTTTCTATGCATAGAAATTGAATCTAATGAAAATAACACTTCTATAATAAAAAAATATATCCAATATGCATCTTTCTATGCATAGAAATGGTATCTAATGAAAATAACACTTTTATAATAAAAAAATATCCAATATGCATCTTTCTATGCATAGAAATTGAATCTAATGAAAATAACACTTTTATAATAAAAAAAATATCCAATATGCTTATTTCTATGCATAGATATTGAATCTAATGAAAATAACACTTTTATAATTAAAAAAAATCCAATATGCATCTTTCTATGCATAGAAATTGAATTTAATGAAAATAACACTTTTATAATAAAAAAATATCCAAAATGCATCTTTCTATGCATAGAAATTGAATCTAATGAAAATAAAACTTTTATATAAAAGAAAATCCTTTTATGCATCTATTTATACAATTCTAATCTATGGTTTTTTTTTGAATTCTTGCTTTTTAATGTGATTTTGGATGTTAAACCTTTATGAAAAGGCTTCCCCTTCTTTTCATTAAGAATTTCAGCCTTTCTTTATCCTAAAATGAATAACAAATAAATTGATTTAATCTTTCTTATTGTTTACTCACTTCTTGAAAGTGAGAATTGAGTAGATTAGAGCGTTTTACTTCAACTTGGATTTAAATTAAAGGGATATTTATAATGTAAAAATTAAGAAATGGTCAGCCATACAAAGGAGGTTATGGAAAAGTTTTCTTAAATTTTCTTAAATTAAAGAAATAAAGAAAATCCCCCCAAAAATGAGTAAATACTCACATAAGATAAAGAGTGGAGAAGGACCAAAGTAACTACTAAAAAAAAATTTTTTTGACACCTCAGAGTGGGGATTCCTCCTCATGAGAGAGGCGCCTATTTCACATGTGTGGTAGAGTTTTAAACTCTCAAATAATGAGATATTTTATCTATCCTCTCTCCTAATTCAAGTCTAGTTCCAAAAAGTAAGCTGAACTGACCCAAAAATGGTCAAAAATTGACCAAACTGATCTGAAAAATTCTAGAATCAGTTTGCTTGGTTAGAGGCTCACTTTTTCCTATAAATAGAAGCCTTCCCCTTTGTAAAAGCTTAATAGTGTTTATGCACTATTGCTCTACTCCTCCGCAAAGCCAAAAACATTGAATTCATTTGATAATTCACTTGTTTTTTACTAATTCCTCTACAAAGAATTGGTGGCCACTCTTGATCCAAACAAGAGTAGAACTCTCAATCCCTCAAGGCAAAGGAAAGCTCACAAAACTGCATGTAAGTTAGAAATTCTACTTTTTTTAATTCTAATCTATGGTTTTTTTTAATTCTTACTTTTTAATGTGATTTTGGATATTAAGCCTTAATGAAAAGGCTTCCCCTTCTCTTCATTAAGAATTTTAGCCTTTATTTATCCTAAAATGAATAACAAATAAATTGATTTAATCTTTCTTATTGTTTACTCACTTCTTGAAAATTAGAATTGAGTAGATTAGAGTGTTTTACTTCAACTTGGATTTAAATTAAAGGGATATTTATAATGTAAAAATTGAGAAATGGTCAGCCATACAAAGGAGGTTATGGTAAAATTTTCTTAAATTTTGTGGAAATAAGTTTTATCTTTATGTTATTAAAAAAGAATAATCCCCACCGTTTGTGCATTCTAAAAGAAATTCTTTTTAATTTAAAAGTGTTATTCCTATTAAATTGATTTTTTTGCATAAATAGATGCATAAAAGGATTTTCTTTTATACAAAAGTGTTATTTTCATTAGATTCAATTTCTATGCATAGAAAGATGCATATTGGATATTTTTTAATTATAAAAGTGTTATTTTCTTAAGATTCAATTTCTATGCATAGAAAGATGCATATTGGATATTTTTTTTATTATAAAAGTGTTATTTTCATTAGATTCAATATCTATGCATAGAAAGATGCATATTGGATATTTTTTAATTATAAAAGTGTTATTTTCATTAGATTCAATTTCTATGCATTGAAAGATGCATATTGGATTTTTTTATTATAAAAGTTTTATTTTCATTAGATTCAGTTTCTATGCATAGAAAGATGTATATTGGATATTTTTTTATTATAAAAGTGTTATTTTCATTATTGGATATTTTTAAATTATAAAAGTGTTATTTTCATTAGATTCAATTTCTATGCATAGAAAGATAAATATTGGATATTTTTTTATTGTAAAAGTGTTATTTTCATTAGATTCAATTTCTATGCATAGAAAGATGCATATTGGATATTTTTTTATTATAAAAGTGTTATTCCTATTAAATTGATTTTATTCATAAATTGATGCATAAAAGGATTTTCTTTTATATAAAAGTGTTATTTCCATTGAAGTTGGATTTTATGCATAAATAGATGTATAAAGAAATTTTATATCAAAATTAGAGTTCTCTTTGATTCTATGTTTAATTTCCATGAATAATCGATAAATGAATAAGTAAATACACTGTGAGAGAAAATTCTATCATTTCATATTCACTCGGATGGTAATGAAAAAATTTAGAAAATCTATTGAAGTCAAAAATTTAGATAAATTGATTAATTTATTCCTCATAGGAATTCGTGATTAGTTTAGAAATCAGTTAAGTGAATATTCAATGAATGAAATTCAGTAAAATAGTGATTGAAATATCACCCCCCCTTTCGAGAAAGGTAGTTCAGGAAGAACCTTACCAGACTCGAACCCAAAATCATACTTTGACCAAGACCAAACTCTTCCTCAGTTTTCAAGGAAAGACGATGTGACAGGTTTAGGAAAATACACTCAAATCACCCACCAAATCTAAAACTAAGTTGAGACCCTTTGAATTCATATGAGGATTAAGGTTACAGAATTCGAGGAATTCTGTTTAGAATTCAGACCTACGATCAAGAAGTCTTGGGATACAGATTTAAGATATACTCATTATATTCAAAGAAAATCAAAACTGAAAACTTGGTCACCAGCCGACTCCTGCCATGTCAAGAGGATGTTGGAATTAGGGTTGCAGGAATGCACACACAACTTCAAGAAGATGAGGAAGCTTGAGCACAACACAGTAGTGTATTATGAGTGCCAAAAATGAAAGATAACAAGCCCTAGAAGATAATGGGCGTATATACAATGCACGGGGGAAAAAACCTCCTAGTGAGGGAAAAAGTGCCCCGGCGGTCCTAAGTGTGTTCACACACATCACTACTATAATATGGTAACAAATCCCCCCTGGAGTGATGCGGTGAACAAGAGCTAGCACTCATGTATAGGGAAGTGTCTAGCTATGTGGACGAATCCACAAAAGGGAGTAAGCCCAAAGCTTTGCGAAAAGCTTCGAACTTCTCACGAGGCAGAGCCTTTGTGAAAAGGTCTGCAAGGTTATCCTGTGTTGGCACATAAGCCAAACTGATCTCTCCTGCAGAGAGTCTCTCCCTGACATAATGGTAGTGCACCTCAATGTGCTTCGTACGAGCATGGAACACTGGGTTCCGCGCAACTGCCAATGCGCTCTGACTGTCAGTGAAGATGGTGGTGGCAGATGGCTGCCCAACACCCAAATCAGCCATAAGGCGTCTGAGCCACACACACTCAACCGTAGCTGTGAAAGCTGCCCTGTACTCAGCTTCACAACTAGAAGTGGCCACAGTAGGCTGCTTCTTGCTCAACCATGATATGCATGAGCTTCCAAGCATGAAGCAAAAACCACTCGTGGACACGCGTGTGTCATAACAACCAGCCCAGTCAGAATCTGAAAAAACATGTAAATCTGGCGGCAATGATCCCCCCTTGGGATAAAACAACCCAAGATGCCGAGTACCACTCAAATAGCGAAAGATACGCTTCACTGCCTGCCAATGCTTAATGCCTGGGCTATGCATAAATCTGCTCACCTGTGAGACTGCAAACTGAATGTCTGGCCTCGTAATGCATACATAAATGAGGCAACCAACAGCTGTCTGATAGAGTGTGACATCAAAGTGATCTCCAGCATCATGAAGACTCAACTTCAAACCTGTCTCCATTGGAGTAGCAATAGGCTTGCAGTCTTCAAGGCCAAATCTCCGCAACAATGTTTCAATATACTTTGTCTGACACAAAGCAATACCTCCATCACACTGCTTAAATTGTATCCCCAAATAATGATGCAAATGCCCCAAATCTGACATCTCAAAAGAGGCATTCAAATCAGCCTTAAAATCAGCAATATGACTCTCATTTGGTCCTGTGAGCAGCATGTCATCGACATAGAGAGCAATGATTAGATGTACACCATCCACACGTTTAACATACAAAGTGCTTTCTGTTGGACTATTCTGAAACCCATGTGCAGTCAAATATGCATGTATTTTTTCATACCAAGCTCGTGGAGCTTGCTTTAAACCATATAAGGCCTTTTTTAACCTGCACACTTTGTTTTCCTGCCCTCTTTGAACAAAACCACGAGGCTGCGATACATACACCTCCTCATGCAAATCTCCATTTAAGAACGCAGTCTTTATGTCCAGCTGATGTACATTCCAACCATTATGAGCTGCTAATGCACAGATGCTACGAACAGTGGTCATACGACATGTGGGAGCAAAAGTCTCATCAAAATCAATGCCCTTCTCTTGAGCATAACCTTTTGCAACAAGCCTAGCCTTATGGCGATCCACTGTGCCATCAGGCTTACGCTTCAATTTGTATACCCACTTAGTGCCAATGGCCTTCTTGCCAGGGGGCAAGTCACATAAAGACCATGTACTATTCTTCATAATAGCATCGTATTCTGCTTGCATAGCAGCCATCCAATTTTCTGAACTTTGTGCCTCATCAAATGAAACAGGCTCACTTTCATCGCACATACTAGAAACAGCCAATGCATAACAATCTGACGCATAAGAGGCACCATGAGAGCCAGAACGAGTGCGACTAGACAAAGGGGCATCCAACTTGCTGTCACGCAAAGTCTGCACCAGCCATCTAGGCATGTTCCTAGAGCCCTCAATCTCTTGTCTCTCATCCTCAAGTGCATCATGCACATCTGCATCAGATATAGGCTGATCTGTGCCATCATTTAAAACCTGCATAGGCTGAAAAACTGCCTCATGAGGTATTGCACTTGACTGTGCACCACTGAAAAGAGGCAACAATGTATCATAGACATCACGTGAGCTGATATCTGTCTCCTTAGTACATGAAACCAAGGGCTGAACTGCATCTTCCACAAATACAACATCACGGCTAACCAAAATGCGCTTTGTCTGTGGATGATACAAACGATAGCCTTTGCTCTCAGCACTATATCCAACAAAAATACATTTGACAGCTTTGTCATCCAATTTTCTGCGATGTTGCACAGGCACTAATGCATATGCCAGGCAACCAAAAACACGTAAATGGCCAACAGATGGCTTGCGGCTATGCCAAGCCTCATATGGAGTGACAACCTGTAATGCTTTGGTGGGACACCTGTTTAGTACATAAGTGGCACACATGACAGCCTCAAGCCAAAAACCATGTGGTAGACTTTCACTCTTAACCATACATCTTGCCATTTCCATGAGAGACCTGTTTTTTCTCTCAGCCACACCATTTTGCTGTGGTGTATACGGCACTGTACATTGGTGTTTTATCCCACGCTCAGCCAGAAATGCATTAAATTCTGAAGACATATACTCCCCCCCTCGATCTGAACGGAGGGTGCCCATCTTACTTTCTGACACATTTTCAGCCATAACCAAAAACTGTTTGAAGCACAAAAACACTTCGGACTTTGCCTTCAAAGGATATACCCATGCATGCCTGGTAAAATCATCAATGAAAGTCACGAAGTAAAGGTAGTTTCCAAATGATGGAGTTTGCATGGGACCACAAACATCACTGTGAACAAGCTGCAATCTGCGTTCAGCTCTCACTGATCCATCTTTGGGAAAGGAAGCACGCTGCATTTTACCCAATATGCAGCCCTCACAAACATGCTTGACAGGTGCCTCAAGCTTAGGCAAAGAAGACACCATTTCAGATTTCTGCAGGCGCAGCAAACTTGCAAAATTCAGATGACCAAAACGTGCATGCCACAGCTTTGCATTTGAAATAGCCTGCGTATCCATAATAGCACATGCTGAATCCTCTACACATTTGCCATCCATATTGAGCTTATACAGCCCTCGACATAGTGAACCAGATGCTACAATGATGTCACCACAAGAGAGATCATGAACAGTACATCTGTCATCCACAAATTTTACAACCAAACCTATTTTGGCAAATGCGGAGACTGACAGCAGATTCTTTTTGATCCCTGGCACATACAATGCATCAAAAAGTGTAAAGGTGTTGCAATTTGCAACATTCAGCACAATCTGTCCAACTCCTTTAACGGGATAAGAGGAGTTATTGGCACAAGTGACAGTATTCCCTGTGGGAGCAGACTCAAGGAAAGTGAATAAACTGCGCTGCGAGGTGATATGCTTAGTGGCAC
Source organism: Cibotium barometz (assembly GCF_041138505.1). NCBI lineage: Eukaryota > Viridiplantae > Streptophyta > Polypodiopsida > Cyatheales > Cibotiaceae > Cibotium > Cibotium barometz. The sequence continues at coordinate 5,691,171 of NC_141061.1, forward strand.
CACTGTCAAAGTACCATACATCTGAATCTACTGCAGACATACATGTGTCATGCAAAGATGGGTCATAACTGCACTGCGCATTGAATGCCCATTCTGTATCTTGAACAACATTAGCAGATTCATTGTTAGAAGGAGAGGCATCTGCAACAGCCATACCAGCCTCTTTCTTCTTAGCCTCTTTCGCAGCCAGCTTAGGACACGCTTTGATGACATGATCATTTCCCTTACAGTACTTGCAAAATGTCTTCTGTTTGTCACCCTTCTTCTCATCTTTGTCTTCCTTCTTTGGTTGCGCAGCATTTGCAGATTTCTGCTTACTAGAAGAAAAGCCAGCTTTACCTTTCCCGCTTCTCTGACTAGCAACGAAAGCTTGATCTGCGACACGCATAATATTCCTGTTTTGCCTTGACTGGTCTTCTTGCAGCAAAACAGAAACTAACTCCTCAAATGATAAGGCATTGGGATTGCCTTTCCTCATCAAGCGAAGAGTGGAAGCAAAACCCTGATAAGAATCTGGTAGACCATTCAAAACAGTCTGCACAAGTGAACTGTCTGACAGGATTTCATCTGCAGAAATGAGCTGCTCTTTGAAATCCTTGATCTTTGTCAAAAAGCTATCCATAGAATCACCTTCGTTCATATGCTCACTCTCCAACTGTTTTCGGAGGTAAGCAACACGAGCCTCATTTCTTGCCTGATACAATGTGGCAAGTACATCCCAAGCATCCTTAGAAGTCCTGCAGGAGCGAATATGTGGGATAATGGTACGTTTGACAGACAGCGCAATCAAGGCATGAGCCTGCGCATCTCTACCATCCCAACGAATCTGCTCTGCTGAAAGTGGTGGTTCTCGAACAGCTGCTACAGCACTTGTGCCTGCACCATCATCAACAGTACCTGTTTCTGATGTGTTTGCAGCATTCCCAGCCACAATAGGACGTGCATCAATACCCTGCACAATGTTCCATAACCCCTTTGCTACCAATACATGTCGCATCATATATGCCCACAATGGATAGTTGGTGCCATCCAACTTATCCTCAGCAGCCAACATGCGGAATACATCATTGTTGTCAGCCATGGCCAATGACTGTACTACTAGATGTAAATGCTGTCTGTAAGAGGTAAACCTGTATAAAATCGACCTGTGCTATGTAGCACAGCCCAAAACAGACGAATGGGCACCTGTCCTGCAGATTTTAATCTTGACAGAAAATCTGCACAGTAGGACGATTTTGCCTGCGCAGTACTTGGAATGCAAAAACGGAGGGCGAAATGACTTCAGATCAAAATTCTGAAACGAACCAGCCCTTCGGCCTTTCCCACGGCATATACTAACCTGCAGACGCTCGTGAAACCTCGTCGCAATCGGAGGAGATGAAGCGGCAGGTGCCGGTGATGCTGCCCGGGAGGAGGAAGCCTGCTCTGATACCAATTGTTGGAATTAGGGTTGCAGGAATGCACACACAACTTCAAGAAGATGAGGAAGCTTGAGCACAACACAGTAGTGTATTATGAGTGCCAAAAATGAAAGATAACAAGCCCTAGAAGATAATGGGCGTATATACAATGCACGGGGGAAAAAACCTCCTAGTGAGGGAAAAAGTGCCCCGGCGGTCCTAAGTGTGTTCACACACATCACTACTATAATATGGTAACAGAGGAAAGGGAAGTCAAGGACCCAGAATGCAGAGACTAGCCCCTTCCTATCAATCCAATCAGGGTCCCGTCTCGTCAAAATCAGGGCAATCCCAGGAGGAATCCAGCCTAGCCATTTGCCTTTGTACAGAGTAATCTCAGAACTCCCTCCCCCAAAACTAGGGTAACCAAAGAGAAAGAGAACTCCCGCCCCAGTCTGCAGAGCAGCCAGAGCGATTATAATAGCAGAAGTAGTGGAAGAGGAAAGAGGCCAGATTTATGCCGCAATTGAAAACCAAGGAGAAAACCGTCAATTCTCAGTCATCCATACTCTAGCTGAGTATAAGGGTAAGTAATTCAAACTTTTGATTGATTCAGGCACAGTACTCATTCATTTATTTCCCCTGGATGCTTGCATAAGCTAGTCTTAGATCAAAAAACAAGGAAACCTATGCAAGTTGAATTGGCCAGTGGGAAGATCCTTTTCACTCACCACCATGAGACAGATCGTATTCAGTTCAATCTAGATGGAAATATAACGGACTGCTAGTTCAGAGTTCTACCTATGGGAGCTTTTGACGGGATCCTTGGAATGGATTGGCTCCACAAAAATCAAGCTGACATTCACCATCACAATGGAACCGTTTCCTTCCATGACCTTCATAGAAACAAAGTTCAAGGAACCAAAATTTCAGAATCCCCAAGTCTGCAATTAGCAAAAGCTTCTAAGTTACTAAAAGGACTTAGAAAGAAGCAACTCATTTACCTTGTCAAAATGAGCCATCAATTTCAAGGAACACCTTAGGCAGCTATTAGAACAAGGGTTTGTAAGACCTAGTGTTTCACCTTAGGGAGTTCTCTTTCAGAAAAAGAAAGATGGAATGCTAAGACTCTGTGTGGACTACAGAGGTCTCAATCAGGTGAAAATTAAGAATAAGTATCCTATCCCCAAAATTGATAAGCTTCTAGACAGGCTAAGTGGAGCCCAGATCTTCACAAAGATAGATCTCAAACCAGGGTATTATGAGATCAGGATTAATGAGCAAGATATCCCGAACACAACCATCAATACTCGTTATTATAGGCACTATGAATTTACAGTCATGCCGTTTGGTTTGACAAATGCCCCAGCTACATTCAATCGTCTAATGCAGGACATTCTCAGAGAATACTTGGATGATTTTGTTCTTGTTTTCTTTGATGATATTCTCATTTACTCAAAGATATTCTGATTTACTCAAAGAATGCAGCTGACCATGAAGCTCACGTCCAAAAAGTTCTTGAGATTCTAAGGAAGCACCAACTCTTTGCAAAAAAGATCAAATGCACTTTCTCTGCCAACCATGTTGAAAACTTGGGCTTCCTAGTATCCAAAGACAGGATTTCTCTAGATTTCGCTAAAGTCCAAACAGTCATAGATTGGCCTGAACCAAAGACAGTGAAAGAAGTCAGAGGATTCTTGGGACTAACTGGTTGGCATAGAATTTTTATACCTAAGTATGCTCTCATAGCTTCCCCCCTAACTAATCTTCTCAAGAAGAATATACCGTTTCAATGGTTTGCTAGGTGTTAGAGTGCTTTGAATAAGCTGAAGACCGCCTTGGTAACCAATCCCATTCTGAAAATGCCAGATTTCTCTCTACCCTTTGAGGTAGTAACAGATGCCAATGGTTTTGCCCTGGGAGGTGCACTCATGCAGGAAGGTCATGCAGTGGCCTATGAATCCCGAAAACTCAGAACGCATGAGAGAAATTATGTTGTCCATGACCTGGAGCTACTTTTAGTAGTATATGCTCTGAAATTGTGGAGACATTACCTACTGGGTCAAAGATTCACTTTGATGATAGATCATCAGAGCTTAAAGTGGATCTTCACTCAGAAGGATCTCAACATGCGCCAAAGAAGGTGGATGCAGGAATTTGATTCTGAAATTAAGTACCGCCTAGGCAAAGAAAATGTGGTAGCAGATGCCCTCAATAGAAAAGCCTCCTTGCTTGCAATTACAGTGGTGTCAAATCCATTGATTAATGAGGCATTAGAGAAGATCATGCAGGATAGATTATTTGGCCCTATTTCTACCCTACTTATGCAGGAAAGCAAAACTCCTCAGGAGTTGATGGAATTTTGTATTATAATAGCAGGCTATGCATTCCCACTGATGAGGGAACTAAAGTTCAAATTCTGAATGAAGTCCAGGTATGATAGCCTTATTGCAGGACATCCAGGTTTCATCAAGACCTACATGTCTGTGAAGAAAAGCTTCTTTTGGCCTAGACTAAAAAAGGATGTACTTAATCATGTACGTTAATGTCTAATTTTTCAAAAGGTCAAAGCAGAAAGAGTAAAAATACCAGGGAAGTTACATCCATTAGACATCCCCCAGATGAAGTGGAAATGCATCAGTATGGATTTTAATACTGGACTACCTTCAGTGAAATCAGGTTACAACTCCGTCTTCGTGGTAGTTGATAGACTAACCAAAGTTGCCCATCTGATTCCAGTAAAAGAAACCTACACTGCGATGGACGTGGAAATCTTTAGATTGCATGGCCTACCCAGGAGAGTAGTAAGTGATCGAGATCCCAAGTTCACGTCAAGATTCTGGACTGCATTTTTTGAAGCAGTAGGAACTTTCTTGGATCTCAGCACAACTTACCACCCTAAGACCGATGGTCAAACAGAAAGGGCGAACCAAGTAATCAAAGATATACTTCGGTCATGCTATCAAGGAACCCAAAAAGTGGCTAAGCTATCTCACCTAGTCGAGTTCGCCTACAATGCCTCTTATCACCAAAGCATCGGGATGAGCCCTTTCAAAGCTCTGTATGGACAAGACTGCCTAATACCATTAACTTGGTCCGACCCATTGATTAGGGTCAAAATATCCAGACAGTTGCTTGATGACATGGAGCAGCAGATGTAGTCAATCCGCAAAGATTTAAGAGCTGCCCAGGATAGACAGAAGCAATATGCAGATAAGAAGAGGTCAAACAGAGAATTCGAAGAAGCAGATATGGTCTTCATTCGAGTATGCCCAAAAAGAAGTTCTCTATCTCTTGGGAAGTACAAGAAGTTATCCCCCAAATACTGTGGGCCATATCTGATTACAAAGAAAGTAGGTGACTTAGCCTATGAACTTCTTCTTCCTCCTTATCTCAAAGTACATAATGTATTTCATGGCAGCTTACTTAAAAAGTATGTACCGAGCCCAAATCATGTGCTTAATGATGAACTCTTAACTTCTTCAACCCAAGGGCTGATGGAACTCCAACCTGAAGAAATCTTTGATGTTCAAGAGAAAGTTCTCAGGAACAGAATTCTGAGAGAAATCTTAGTCAAATGGAAGTTCTATCCTTTTGAAGATGCCACCTGGGAGAAAGAAGCCAAACTATTGCGGGATTATCCCTAGTTTGCGAGTTGAGGACATCTCGCGTTTTTCAAGTGGGAGAGAATGTAAGATTCCTCCCCAGTCCCTCAAGATGTCCAGTATCTTCCCTTGTAATCAATCCCCTTTTCAAAATAATAAAAGATCTTGTTTCTATCTATTTTGGCCTAGAGAGAGAAAATATTCTAGAGAGAGATAACTCAATTTTTAGATATCTTTGTATGGAAAAATATCCTTTCTTATTATTAAAATAAATTCTCCTAAAAAAGAATTTTAAGAAGAATTTCCTAAGGTGCATTAGAAATAAATTATAATCTGCTAAAAAGATCTTAGCCTAAGGGTCCAGATTTTTTGAAAATTTTGGATTAAGGTTCTGAGGGGCCAATCAGGTTAATCCAAATGTAGGGAGGAGATAAATTGAAGAAATAAAGAAAATTCTCCCAAAAATGAGTAAATACTCACATAAGATGAAGAGTGGATAAGGACCAAAGGAAATACTAAAAAAATGAATTTTTGACACCGGCTCCTCTCTCCTAATTCAAGTCTAGTTCAAAAAAGTAAGCTGAACTGACCCAAAATGGTCAAAAATTGACCAAATTGATCTGGAAAATTCTAGAATCAGTTTGCTAGGTTAGAGGCTCACTTTTCCCTATAAATAGAAGCTTTTCCCTTTGTAAAAGCCTAATAGTGTTTATGCACTGTTGCTTTACTCCTCCCCAGAGCCAAAAACATTGAATTCATTTGATAATTCACTTGTTTTTGACTGATTCCTCTACAAACAATTGGTGGCCACTCTTGATTCAAACAAGAGTAGAACCCTCAAAAAATATCTTTTATGCATACAAATCATTTATGATGAAAATCACTCTTTTAATATAAAAGAATTTCTTTTATGCATCTAATTTACGCATAAAATCATTTATGATGAAAATCACACTTTTAATATTAAAAAAATATCTTTTATGCATATGTTTATGCATACAAATCATTTATGATGAAAATCACTCTTTTAATATAAAAGAATTTCTTTTATGCATCTAATTTATGCATAAAATCATTTATGATGAAAATCACACTTTTAATATAAAAAATTATATTTTATGCATATGTTTATGCATACAAATCATTTATGATGAAAATCACTCTTTTAATATAAAAGAATTTCTTTTATGCATCTAATTTATGCATAAAATCATTTATGATAAAAATCACACTTTTAATATTAAAAATATCTTTTATGCATATGTTTATGCATACAAATCATTTATGATGAAAATCACTCTATAAAAGAATTTCTTTTTGCATCTAATTTATGCATAAAATCATTTATGATGAAAATCACACTTTTATAAGAATCAGAATAACAATTTCAATATACTTCCTTCTATGCATAGAACTTAATTCTAAAGAAAGTAATACTTTTTAATAAAATATTTTAGTATGTATTTTCTTATACCTAGGATGAAAATTAACACTTTAAGAATACATATACGATGGGAATCACTCTTTTTGAATTGAAAAAAATAAAACTTATTTTACACAATTTTAGAAAATTTTGCCATAACCTCCTTTGTATGGCTGACCATTTTTTAATTTTTAACTCTCTAAAATAAACTAGAATTTCACCAAGAGTATTTAAATCATTCTAATGTAAACAATTTCTACTTATTTAAGAAAAACATTATGAAAAACTTGATTCTATCCATTAATCATTCATCTAGGATAAAGAATGGTAGGATAAAGAATGGTTGGATTTACTAAAGAAGAGAGGGGAATGCCTTTTTTTCAATGAGGCATAACATCATAATCATTTTAGAGAAGACAAAAATCATAAAAACCATTAAAATTAAGCATAAATGGGAATTTATGTATTTCCTTACTACCATTCATCAATTAACTTCAATAGCATTAAAAAGCTATTCCAATTAAGCTTCTCAAGCTTGAGAGGGGTTGAGAAGAGAGAAACATTGAGAAATTATGAAAAAAGATGAAAATTCACACTTTACCTCACAAATTTCTTGATTCTTTGATCACGGTAGAGGCCCCTAACCAATGAATTGGTTTGGTATGTTGATGGAGCCACCAATGGAGATTGAAGAAGGAGGGAAGCTCCAATTTCTTCAATTTGGAGAGAATTTTAGAGAATAGTAAAAATTATCATTATTCAGCATAATTCTGGCATAGTATAATTCTCCCATTTTTTTACAAAGGACTCAGGTTCTATTTATAGGAGAGGGAGGCTCTAACCAAGACCAACTGATTTCTAGAATTTTTCAGATTCAATTTGGTTGAATTTGGACTAGATTTGGACCTAGTTTGGTTCCTTTTTTATTTGGTTTTGATTCGATTTGAATTCGGTTTTGATTCGGTTTGATCCAAGAGAGAGGAGAGATAAAAATATCACATTATTTTTTAGTTTAAAACTCATTCAAGCATGTGAAGTAGGCGTCTCCTTGAAGGGACTCCCCTTCCTTACACATGTGTCAAAATGAAATCATTATACCCAAAATATCTCATTTTTTTAGTAATACTCATAGTTTTTTACTAATAACCCTTGTACATAGTCAACTCTTCATCTTATGTGAGCATTTACTCATTTTTGGGTATTTTTCTTTTACAAATTGGATTTATCTCCTCCCCACACATGGATTGATCTTATTGGCCCATAGGAACCTTAATTTAAAATTTCGAAAAAATCTTGACCCTCAGGATAAGGCCTCTTGAACAGATTATACTTGATTTCTAATGCACCTTCTGAAAATCTTTTTGAACTTCTGTTTCAGGGGAACTTATTTTAATAATAAGAGATATTTTCCCATCCAAAAATATTTAAAAACTGAATTAGCACTCTCTACAAGATTTTTTCTCTCTAGGCCAAAACTGGTAGAACAAGATCTTTTATATTTCTCAAGAGGGATTTGGCTATAGGGGAAGATATTGGACATCTTGAGAGGCTGGGGAGGAATCTTACAAGATCAAGGTTACAGAATTCGAGGAATTCTGTTTGGAATTTAGACCTACGATCAAGAAATCTTGGGATATGGATTTAAGATATTCTCATTATATTCAAAGAAAATCAAAACTGAAAAATGCATAGAAACCCTCTTTTCTTAAAGGATTGTCTTAGGACAAGAATGCTTGAGGGAGCATTCGGTATATGTGTTTTTCTAAGGGAAGTTCGGTTGCACCAGTTGGCGCGGAGTGCTCAAAGGACAGCTCACGCAGCAAAGCCTGCCCAAGTCTGGACCAGCCTTGGTACGGTTAAAATGGTGCGCTTCCGGTTAAAATGGTGCGCTTCCGATACGATGGATGAGGACCGATGAAGCGGTCCCTGAGTGAAGTGCCAGGACACCTACTAAGCTGGAGGGTTCTGACTCGGCGATGCACGAGCTGGCGGTGCCGAGGACACCCATGCGTATGTCGTGGAAGATATTGTATGATGGACCAATGTTTATTGTAATCTATTACTGGATCTCGTTGTTTGTTGACCAGCTGGTCTCAACGGAGAATCCAGAGTGATACTGGTTTTGTTGAGAAACAAGGATTGGATGGAAATTTTGAGTTATGACATCTGTAACCAATAATTGTTTGTCAATGGATTGTTTTATAAGTTAAAGTTTAAAGAGGAGTGTGTGCGTATCTATATTCTAAAGCAAAAGTTAAGAAAGGCATTCAATTATGGGTGGGTGAGTACTTGTCTGGCTCTACCAATTCCAATGGTTGGGTGGTAGCTAATAACCCATGGGCCGGATGGGGTAGAATTGATTAATAGGAATACGCTTAGAATTCGAGTAGTTATTAGGCTAGAATCAGTAGAGTTTTAATAATAAAATTAATTTTAATAGGCTGAAATTAGTAGAGTTTTAATAATAAAATTGATTAATAAGAATACGCTTAGAATTCGAGTAGTTAAATAAAAGCCTGAAGACTTCTTAAATGAATAGATCAACGGCTGTGCCTGATTCAATTAGGAAAAAAGCATTGATTTCATCAAGTTAAGCCTGTAATAGTTTTTCTTCTATCTGGTTTCATCAGATAAAGGTTAGTTTAGTCTCTTGACCCTGTTAGAAAATTCATTAATAAATTTAAAAAGGTGGAACCGTCCCCATTTTTCGGGCAAGGGAAATTTTCCCAGTTTTCGTTTCGAAATGATCACCAAATTAGTCTCGTGCCCAGACATTCCAGGGCCAGGCCCCGAGTGGGAAACCCTACCCCGCACAAGAGGAAGCTACTTCCACCTGCTGCTACCAACCGGGAATCCGGTGCGCAAAGGGGGCAGTGGGATCTCACAGACAGCTGGTATATCAGAGCGCTGTTGTGAACTTTTAAAACAGCAGCATAAATTGCTTAATTTTTTTAAGTAAGTCTAGGAAAAAAATGTTTTCACTTGCTAAGATTATGTTTGAAATGAATTCATAAATTGAAAAGTCATAAATTGAATTGGATTTTCAGATGGATACCCCAAATTTGTCTAGCATTCCTAGACTTTCCCAGAGTCAGGGCATGATCGTCTTTGCATTCGAACATCTCATCAACTCCGCTACAACCAAAGTAAGCAGAGTGAGACTTTCCCATCACTTTGAGGATCTATACTTTCCTGATCCAGTAGAGCGACGCTGGTATATGTGGTTCTTTGGAGGAAGATGTATTAACGTCAATACCAATCAACGTTAGAGACTTAGGCAGAATATCTCACTAGCCATGATTTTGATAAGGCTAGGAGTCTTTCATTATGTAAAACTCTTTAATCATTCATCCCGAAATTTTAGAATTTCCTGCCGTATTTTTAGACTTCTTAGCTGCTTTATTCCTACAAGTAGAATAACAGCACCTCTACCAGTGATGAATCGTATATATCATGGCATGTCTCCATTACAGTTTCGCTTTTTTATGCGCACGCAATTGAGGCAGTGACTTTTGGAGCCGAGATGCTCTATGTATATATCAAAAACTTTTGATAATAAATGACGTTTTGCAAAAGAATCCAAATTGTTTTTCGTGGTTGTTGTGAATATTGATTAGCAAAATTATCAAAGTGAATCGTGTTTTTAATAATTATGATGCAATAATTATTGCATAAGAAATGAATCTCAAAAATTAAATAGTCATAAATCTGATGACGATGTTAAGTTGACAAAAATCTCGTTTTGTCAATAATCATGAGGCGCGCGGCCCGTGCTAGGCAACCGGATCCTCTTACCGATGATGAAGAGTTAGATCCGAACATTCATAAAGCCCTGCACCAATCCCAACCTGGTCCATTTAAGGGTGAAGGGGAACAATTAGGAGGAATAGTGGAAAAATGGATTGAGGCTAATGGAAGAGTACTTTGATGTAACCGGCTACAATGGAAGAGTACTTTGATGTAACCGGCTATAATGAGAGGAGCAAGATGGCTCTTGCCTATTAAAGATTGTGGAAACAGCCAGGGTCGCATGGAGGAACCATTGTGAGACAAACCATCCTCGATAGAAATACCCAGACCTGGTCAGATCTTAAAGTATACCTCAGGAAAAGGTTCTGTCCTCCGGGCTTCCTGGAAACCAAAATGAATGAATTCTTGGAATTAAAACAAGATAGCCGGACAATTGAAGAGTACCTTCATGCATTTTCCCTTCTCCTCAAATATTCTCCACTTTTGGATGAAAAGCAGCTGATGGCCAGATTCATTCGAGAAATGAACGAGCCATTAGACACTTTAGTGAAAAATGCCAAACTAGTCTCAATGGTGAATGCTGTCCAAATGGCAAAGGACTTTGCCAAGGCATTTGTTGTCAAGGTCCCGCCAAGGCCTACACCCTCAAACTTTAAAAGGTTCCAAACCCCGAGAAGTGATTCAAACTTTCCACCCCCAAAGAGGCAGCAAGCCTAAGTAAGAATCAAGATGCTGGCAGATTCACAAGTGAAGGAAGACCCTTCTCTCAGAACACTTTCTCAGGAGCCCCACCTTTTTCAAGGATTCAGAGGGATGAGCTCAGAAGTGAGAACTGGTGTTTTGGATGTCAGGGTTTTGGTCACCAGCTGAAAGACTGCCCGACTCCTGCCATGTCAAGAGGACAGGGAAGTCAAGGACCCTGAATGCAGAGACCAACCCCTTCCTATCAATCAAATCAGGCCGTCTCGTCAAAATCAAGGCAATCCCAGGCGGAATCCAGCTCAGACATCTGCCTCTGTAGTACAGAGTAATCTCAAAACTCCCTCCCAAAAAAGGGATAACCAAAGAGAAAGATTTCCGCCCCAGTCAGCAACCAGAGCAGTTTCAATAGTAGAAGTAGTGGAAGAGGAAAGAGGCCAGATTTATGTGGCAATTGAAAACCAAGGGCCAAACCGCCGTCAATTCTCAGTCATCCATACTCTAGCTGAGTATAAGGGTAAGTCATTCAAACTTTCGATTGATTCAGGCAGTACTCATTCATTTATTTCCCCTAGATGCTTGCGTAAGCTAGTCTTTGATCAGAAAACAGGGAAACCTATGCAAGTTGAATTGGCGAGTGGCAAGATCCTTTTCACTCACCATGAGACAGATCGTATTGAGTTCAATCTAGATGGGAATATAACGGACTGCCAGTTCAAAGTCCTACCTTTGGGAGTTTTTAATGGGATCCTTGGAATGGATTGGCTCCACAAAAATCAAGCTGTTATTCACTGTCACAATGGAACCATTTCCTTCCGTGACCTTCACGGAAACAAAGTTCAAGGAACCGGAATTTCAGGATCCCCAAGTCTACAATTAGTAAAAGCTTCTAAGCTACTGAAAGGACTTAGAAAGACGCAGCTCATTTACCTTGACAAAATGAATCCAGTAGACACAAAGTTAAAATATAAAGAATCAAAATGGTTAAGTGAATATGATGATTTATTGCGAGCAGAGTTAACAGAGATGACTCCGGTTTGGGAAGTAGATCATGTGATAGAATTGACCCCCAATGCTCAGTCCCCAGTAGCCCAGTGCACGTATAGAATGCCAGTCCCTGAAGCCATCAAACTCAAGGAACAGCTTAGGTAGGTGTTAGAACAAGGGTTTGTAAGACCCAATGTTTCACCTTGGGGAGCGCCAGTTCTCTTTCAGAAAAAGAAAGATGGAACGCTAAGACTCTGTGTGGACTACAGAGGTCTCAATTAGCTGACAGAGTTAAGAATAAGTATCCTATCCCCAGAATTGATGAGCTTCTGGACAGGCTAAGTGGAGCCCAGATCTTCACAAAGATAGATCTCAAATCAGGGTATTATCAAATCAGGATTAATGAGCAAGATATCCTGAAGATAGCCATCAATACTACTCGATATGGGCACTATGAATTTACAGTCATGGCGTTTGGTTTGACAAATTCCCCAGTTACATTCAATGGTCTAATGCAAGACATTCTCAGAGAATACTTGGATGATTTTGTTCTTGTTTTCTTTGATGATATTTTGATTTACTCAAAGAATGCACCTGACCAAGCTCACGTCCGAAAAGTTCTTGAGATTCTAAGGAAGCACGAACTCTTTGCAAAAAAGAGCAAATGCACTTTCTCTGCTGACTATGTTGAATACTTGGGCTTCCTAGTATCCAAAGATGGGATTTCTCCAAATTCCGCTAAAGTCCAAGCAGTCATAGATTGGCCTGAACCAAAGACAGTGAAAAAAGTCAGAGGATTCTTGGGACTAGCTGGTTTGCTATAGGATTTTTATACCTAAGTATGCTCTTATAGCTTCCCCCCTGATTAATCTTCTCAAGAAGAATATACCGTTTCAATGGTCTGCCAGGTGTTAGAGTGCTTTTGATAAGCTGAAGACTGCCTTGGTAACCAATCCCATTCTGAAATTGCCAGATTTCTCTCTACCCTTTGAGGTAGTAATAACTGATGCCAGTGGTTTTGCCCCGGGAGGTGCACTCATGTAGGAAGGTCATGCAGTGGCCTATGAATCCCGAAAACTCAGAATGCATGAGAGAAATTATGCTGTCCACGATGACCTGGAGCTACTTTCAGTAGTATATGCCCTAAAAATGTGGAGACATTACCTACTGGGTCAAAGATTCACTTTGATGAGATAGATCATCAGAGCTTAAAGTGGATCTTTGCTTAGAAGGATCTCAACATGTGCCAAAGAAGGTGGATGCAGACCCTGCAAGAATTTGATTTTGAAATCAAGTACCACCCAGGCAAAGAAAATGTGGTAGCAGATGCCCTCAGCAGAAAAGCCTCCTTGTTTGCAAAATTGATTAATGAGGCAAGAGAGAAGATCATGCAGGATAGATTCTTTGGCCCTATTGCTACCCTACTTATGCAGGAAAGCAAAACTTCTCAGGAGTTGAACCAAGTTCAAGGGTACACCACCCTGGATGACGGAATTTTGTATTATAATAGCAGGCTATGCATTCCCAAATGATGAGGGAACTAAAAGTCAAATTTTGAATGAAGCCCATGACAGCCTTATTGCAGGACATGCAGGTTTCATCAAGACCTACATGTCTGTGAAGAAAAGCTTCTTTTGGCCTGGACTAAAAAAGGACGTACTTAATCATGTACGTCAATGCCTGATTTTTCAGAAAGTCAAAGCAGAAAGAGTAAAAATGCCTGGGAAGCTACATCCATTAGACAAGATGAAGTGGGAATGCATCAGTATGGATTTTATTAGTGGACTACCTTCACTGCAATCAGGTGTTACAACTCCATCTTCGTGGTAGTTGATAGACTAACCAAAGTTGCCCATCTGATTCCAGTAAAAGAAACCTACACTACGATGGACGTGGCCAGAGTGTTCCTCAAGGAAATCTTCAGATTGCATGGCCTACTACCCAGAAGAATAGTAAGTGATCGAGATCCCAAGTTCACGTCAAGATTCTCGACTGCATTTTTTGAAGCAGTAGGAACTTTCTTGGATCTCAGCACTGCTTATCACCCCAAGACCGATGGTCAAACAGAAAGGGTGAACCAAGTAATCGAAGATATACTTCAGTCATGCTGTGGCAGGGAACCCAAAAAGTGGCTAAGCTATCTGCACCTAGTCGAGTTCGCCTACAATGCCTCTTATCACCGAAGCATCGAGATGAGCCCTTTCAAAGCTCTGTATGGACAAGACTGCCTAACACCATTAACTTGGTCCGACCCATGAATTAGGGTTCAAGATTTCCAAACAGATGTTTGATGACATGGAGCAACAGATGCAGTCAATTTGCAAAGATTTAAGAGCTGCTCAGGATAGACAAAAGCAGTATGCAGATAAGAAGAGGTCAGATAGAGAATTCGAAGAAGCAAATATGGTCTTCATTCGAGTATGCCCAAAAAGAAGTTCTCTATCTCTTGGGAAGTACAAGAAGTTATCCCCCAGATACTGTGGGCCATATCTGATTACAAAGAAAGTAGGTGACTTAGCCTATAAACTTCTTCTGCCTCCTCATCTCAAAAATCCTCATCTCAAAGTACATAATGTATTTCATGTCAGCTTACTTAAAAAGTATGTACCGAGCCCGAATCATATGCTTAATGATGAACTCTAGTAACTTCTTCAACCCAAGGGCTGATGGAACTCCAACTTGAAAAAATCCTTGATGTTCAAGAGAAGGTTCTTAGGAACAGAATTCTGAGAGAAATCTTAGTCAAATTGAAGTTCTATCCTTTTGAAGATGCCACCTGGGAGAAAGAAGCCGAACTATTGCGGGATTACCCCCAGTTTGCGAGATGAGGACATCTCGCGTTTTTCAAGTGGGAGAGAATGTAAGATTCCTCCCCAGCCCCTCAAGATGTCTAGTATCTTTCCCTGTCTCATCAATCCCCTTTTCAGAATTAAAAAAAGATCTTGTTTCTATCTGTTTTAGCCTAGAGAGAGAAAATGTTCTAAAGAGAGGTAACTCAGTTTTTAGATATCTTTGTATGGAAAAATATCCTTTCTTATTAAAATAAATTCCCTCGAAACAGAATTTTAAAAAAGAATTTCTTAAGGTGCATTAGAAATAAATTATAATCTGCTAAAAATACCTTAGCCTAGATTTTTTGAAAATTTTGAATTAAGGTTCTAAGGAGCCAATCAGATTAATCCAAATGTAGGGAGGAGATAAATTAAAGAAATAAAGAAAATCTCCCTAAAAATGAGTAAATACTCACATAAGATGAAGAGTGGAGATAAGGACCAAAGGAAATACTAAAAAAATGAATTTTTGACACCTCATAGTGGGGATTCCCCCTCATGAGGGAGGCACATATTTCACATGTGTGGTGGAGATAAGGACCAAAGGAAATACTAAAAAAATGCATTTTTGACACCTCATATAGTGGGGATTCCCCCTCATGAGGGAGGCACATATTTCACATGTGTGGTGGAGTTTTAAACTCTCAAATAATAAGATATTTCATCTCTCCTCTCTCCTAATTCAAGTCTAGTTTCAAAAAGTAAGCTGAACTGACCCAAAAATGGTCAAAAATTGATCAAACTGGTCTAGAAAATTCTAGAATCAGTTTGCTTGGTTAGAGGCTCACTTTTTCCTATAAATAGAAGCCTTCCCCTTTGTAAAAGCTTAATAGTGTTTATGCACTGTTGCTCTACTCCTCCCAGAGCCAAAAACATTGAATTCATTTCATAATTCATTTGTTTTTGACTAATTCTTCTACAAAGAATTGGTGGCCACTCTTGATCCAAACAAGAGTAGAACCCTCAACCCCTCAAGCTAAAGGAAAGCTCACAAAACTCCATGTAAGTTAGAAATTCTGCTTTTTTTAATTCTAATCTATGGTTTTTTTGAATTCTTGCTTTTTAATGTGATTTTGGATGTTAAGCCTTAATGAAAAGGCTTCCCCCTTCTCTTCATTAAGAATTTCAGCCTTTCTTTATCCTAAAATGAAAAACAAATAAATTGATTTAATCTTTCTTATTGTTTACTCACTTGAAAGTGAGAATTGAGTAAATTAGAGTGTTTTACTTCAAGTTGGATTTAAATTAAAGGGATACTTATAATGTAAAAAGTGAGAAATGGTCAGCCATACAAAGGAGGTTATGGTAAGCTTTTCTTAAATTTTGTGGAAATAAGTTTTATCTTGATGTTATTCAAAAAGAATAATCCCCACCGTTTGTGCATTATAAAAGGAATTCTTTTTAATTTAAAAGTGTTATTCCTATTAAATTGATTTTTTTGCATAAATAGATGCATAAAAGGATTTTCCTTTATATAAAAGTGTTATTTTCATAAGATTCAATTTCTATGCATAGAAAGATGCATATTGGATATTTTTTTATTATAAAAGTGTTATTTTCATTACATTCAATTTCTATGCATGGAAAGATGCATATTGGATATTTTTTTATTATAAAAGTGTTATTTTCATTAGATTCAATATCTATGCATAGAAAGATGCATATTGGATATTTTTATTATAAAAGTTTTATTTTCATTAGATTCAATTTCTATGCATAGAAAGATGCATATTGGATATTTTTTTATTATAAAAGTGTTATTTTCATTAGATTCAATTTCTATGCATAGAAAGATGCATATTGGATATTTTTTAATTATAAAAGTGCTATTTTCATTAGATTCAATTTCTATGCATAGAAAGATGCATATTGGATATTTTTTATTATTATAAAAGTGTTATTTTCATTAGATTCAATTTCTATGCATAGAAAGATGCATATTGGATATGGTTTTATTATAAAAGTGTTATTTTCATAAGATTTTTTTTCTATGCATAGAAAGATGCATATTGGATATTGTTTTATTATAAAAGTGTTATTTTCATTAGATTCAATTTTTATGCATAGAAAGATGCATATTGGATATTTTTTTATTATAAAAGTGTTATTCCTATTAAACTGATTTTATTCATAAAAGGATTTTCTCTTTTATAAAAGTGTTATTTCCATTGAAGTTGGATTTTATGCATAAATAGATGCATAAAGAATTTTTATATCAAAATTAGAGTTCTCTTTGATTCTATGTTTAATTTTCATGAATAATCGATAAATGAATAAGTAAATACACTGTGAGAGAAAATTCTATCGTTTCATATTCACTCGGATGGTAATGAGAAAATTTAGATAAATTGATTAATATATTCCTCATAGGAATTCGTGATTAGTTTAGAAATCACTTAAGTGAATATTCAATTAATGAGATTCAGTAAAATAGTAATTGAAATATCACCCCCCCCCCCTTTCGAGAAAGGTAGTTCAGGAAGAACCTTACGAGACTGGAGCCCAGAATCAGACTTTGACCAAGACCAAACTCTTCGTCAGTTTCAAGAAAAGACGATGTGACCAGTTCAGGAAAATACACTCAAATCACCCACCAAATCTGAAACTAAGTTGAGACCCTTTGAATTGATCCGAGGATCAAGGTTACAGAATTCGAGGAATTCTGTTTGGAATTCAAACCTACGATCAAGAAGTCTTGGGATACGGATTTAAGATATACTTTATTATATTCAAAGAAAATCAAAACTGAAAACTTGCATAAAACCCCTGTTTTCTTAAAGGACTGTCTTACGCCAGAATGCTGGAGGGAGCATTTGGTATATGTGTTTTTCTAAGAGAAGTTCGGTTGCAACAGCTGGCACGGGGAGTGTTCAAAGAATAGCTCACGCGGCAAAGCACCCAGGTCTTGACCAGCCTCGGTACGATTAAAATGGTGCGCTTTCGGTACGATGGACGAGGGCCGCCGAAGCAGTCCCTGAGTGAAGTTCTAGGACACCTAAGGAGGATCCTGGAGGGTTCTGACCAGGCGATGCACGGGCTCGCGGGTGCCGAGGACACCCATGCATATGTCATGGAAGATATTGTATGATGGACCAATGTTTATTGTAATCTGTTACTAGATCTCGTTAACTGACCAGCTGGTCTCAACGGAGAATCCAAAGTGATATTGTTTTTGTTGAGAGACAAGGATTGGATGGAAATTCTGAGTTATGACATCTGTAACCAATAATTGTTTGTTAATGGATTGTTTTATAAGTTAAACTTTAAAGAGGAGTGTGTGCGTATCTGTATTCTAAAGCAAAAGTTAAGAAAGGCATTCAATTATGGGTGGGTGAGTACTTGTCTGGTTCTACCAATTCCAGTGGGTTGGGCGGTGGCTAACCCATGGGCCGGATGGGGTAGAATTGATTAATAGGAATATGTTTAGAATTTGAGTAGTTAATAGGAATATGCTTAGAATTTGAGTAGTTAATAGACTGGAATCAGTAGAGTTTTAATAATAAAATTGATTAATAGGAATACGCTTAGAATTTGAGTAGCTAAATAAAAGCCTGAAGACTTCTTAAATATATAGATCAACAGTTGTGCCTGATTCAATTAGTAAAAAAGCATTGATTTCTTCAGTGTTAGGTCTGTAATAGTTTCCCTTCTATCTGGTTTAATCAGATGAAGGTTAGTTTAGTCTCTTGACCCCGTTAGAAAATTTGTTAAGAAATTCAAAAAGGTGGAATCGTCCCCGTTTTTCGGGCAAGGGAAATTTTCCCAGTTTCAGTTTTGGAATGATCACAAGATTAATCTCGTGCCCGGACATTCGAGGGTGAGGCCCCGAGTGGGAAACCCTACCCCATGCAAGAGGAATCTACTTCCACTGCTGCTGCCACAATCAAGAATCCTGTGTGCAGAGGGGGCAGTGGGATCTGACAGCTAGTATCAGAGTGCTGTTGTAAACTTTTGAAACAGCAGGCATAAATTGCTTAAATTTTTTTTAAGTAAATCTGGGGAAAAAATGTTTTCACTTGCTAAGATTATGTTTGAAATGAATTCATAAATTGAAAACTCATAAATTGAATTGGATTTTTAGATGGATACCCCAAATCTATCTAGCATTTCTAGACTTTCCCAAAGCCAGGACATGATCGCCTTTGCATTCAAACATCTCATCAACTCCGCAGAGTGAGACTTGCCCGTCACTTTGAGGATCTATACTTTCCTGATCCAGTAGAGCGACATCAGTATATGTGGTTCTTTGGAGGAAGATGTATTAACGTCAATACCAATCAACGTCAATACCGATCAACGTCAGAGACTTAGGCAGAATATCTCGCTAGCCATGATTTTGATAAGGCTAGGAGTTGTTCATTATGTACAACTCTTTAATCATTCACCCCAAAATTTTAGAATTTCTTATCGTATTTTTAGACTTCTTAGCCGCTTTATTCCTAGGAGTAGAATTATAGCACCTCTCAGTAATGAATCGTATATATCATGGCATGTCACCATCACAATTTCGCTTTTTTATGCGTACGCGATTGAGGCAGTGACTTTTGGAGCCGAGATGCTCTATGTATATATCAAAAACTTCTGATAATAAATGACATTTTGCAAAAGATTCTAAATTGTTTTTCGTGGTTATGAACATTGATTAGCAAAATTATCAAAGTGAATCTTGTTTTTAATAATTATGATGGAATAATTATTGTGTAAGAAATAAATCTCAAAAATTAAATAGTCATAAATCTGATGTGACGAAGTTAAGTTGAAAAAAATCTCGTTTTGTCAGAATCATGAGGCATGTGGCCCGTGCTAGGCAACCGGATCCTCTTACTACCGATGATGAAGAGTTAGATCCAGACATTTGTAAAGCCCTATACCGATCCCAACCTGGCCCATTTAAGGGTGAAGGAGAACAGTTAGGAGAAATAGTGGAAAAATGGATTGAGGCCAACCATGGAAGAGTTCCTTGATGTAACCGGCTATAATGAGAGGAGCAAGATGGCTCTCGCCAGATGAAAGATTGTGGAAATGGCCAAGGTCGCATGGAAGAACCATTGTGAGACAAACTGCCTCGCCAGAAATA
Organism: Cibotium barometz; assembly: GCF_041138505.1. Taxonomy (NCBI): domain Eukaryota; kingdom Viridiplantae; phylum Streptophyta; class Polypodiopsida; order Cyatheales; family Cibotiaceae; genus Cibotium; species Cibotium barometz. The sequence goes on from NC_141061.1 coordinate 5,710,943, forward strand.
CCTAGACCTGGTCAGATCTTATTAAAGCATACCTCAGGAAAACGTTATGTCCTCCAGGATTCCTGGAAACCAAAAAGAATGAATTCTTGGAATTAAAATAGGATAGCCGGACAATTGAAGAGTACCATCAGGAATTTGTCCTTCTCCTCTCTCAAGGTTTTGGTCACCAGCTGAAAGACTGCCCAACTCCTGCCATGTCAAGAGGATAGGGAAGTCAAGGACCCAGAATGCAGAGACCAGCCCCTTCCTACTATCAGTTAAATCAAGGTCCGTCTCATCAAAATCAAGGCATTCCCAGGAGGAATCCAGCTCAGCCATCTACCTCTGTACAGAGTAATCTGAGAACTCCCTCCCAGAATTGGGGTAACCAAAGAGAAAGAGTTCTGCCCCAATCTGCAACAGCCAGAGCGGTTACAATAGCAGAAGTAGTGGAAGAGGAAAGAGGCCAGATTTATGCCGCAATTGAAAACCAAGGGCCAAACCATCAATTCTCAGTCATCCATATTCCAGCTGAGTATAAGGGTAAGTCATTCAAACTTTTGATTGATTCAGGCGTACTCATTCATTTATTTCCCCTGGATGCTTGCGTAAGCTAGTCTTAGATCAGAAAATAGGGAAACCTATGCAAGTTGAATTGGCCACCAGTGGGAAGATCCTTTTCACTCACCATGAGACAGATCGTATTCAGTTCAATCTAGATGGGAATATAACGGACTATTAGTTCAGAGTCCTACCTTTGGAAGTTTTCGACGGGATCCTTGGAATGGATTGGCTTCACAGAAATCAAGCTGACATTCACTGGTCACAATGGAACCATTTCCTTCCGCGACCTTCACGGAAATAAAGTTCAAGGAACCGAAATTTCAAGTTATTGAAAGGACTTAGAAAGAAGCAGCTCATTTACCTTGTCAAAATGAATCCAATAGACAAAAAGTTAAAAGCTAAAGAACCAGAATGGTTAAGTGAATATGATGATTTATTCCTAGCAAAGTTAACAAAGATGCCTCCGATTCGGGAAGTAGATCATGTGATAGAATTGACCCCCAGAGCTCAGCCAGTAGCCCAGCGCATGTACAGAATGCTAGTCCCTAAAGCCATTGAACTCATGGAGCAACTTAGGCAGCTGTTAGAACAAGGGTTTGTAAGACCAAGTGTTTCACCTTGGGGAGTGCCAGTTCTCTTTCAGAAAAAGAAAGATGGAACGCTAAGACTCTATGTGGACTACAGAGGTCTCAACGAGCTGACAGTTAATAATAAGTATCCTATCCCCAGAATTGATGAGCTTCTGTGGACAAGCTAAGTGGAACCCAGATCTTCATAAAGATAGATCTCAAATCAGGGTATTATCAAATCAGGATTAATGAGCAAGATATCCCGAAGACAGCCATCAATACTCAGTATGGGCACTATGAATATACAGTCATGCCGTTTGGTTTGATAAATGCCCCAGCTACATTCAATCATCTAATGCAGGACATTCTCAAAGAGTACTTGGATGATTTTGTTCTTATTTTCTTTGATGATATTCTGATTTACTCAAAGAATGCACCTGACCATGAAGCTCATGTCCAAAAAGTTCTTGAGATTCTAAGGAAGCACCAACTCTTTGCAAAAAAGAGCAAATGCACTTTCTCTGCCAACCATGTTGAATACTTGGGCTTCCTAGTATCCAAAGATGGGATTTCTTTAAATTCTGCTAAAGTCCAAGCAGTCATAGATTGGCCTGAACCAAAGACAGTGACAGAGGTCAGAGGATTCTTGCGACTAACTAGTTGGTATAGAATTTTTATACCTAAGTATGCTCTCATAGTTTCCCCCTGACTAATCTTCTCAAGAAGAATATACCGTTTCAATGGTCTGCCAGGTGTCAGAGTGCTTTTGATAAGCTGAAGACCGCTGTGGTAACCAATCCCGTTCTGAAATTGCGAGATTTCTCTCTACCCTTTGAGGTAGTAAAAATTGATGCCCAGTGGTTTTGCCCTGGGAGGTGCACTCATGTAGGAAGGTCATGCAGTGGCCTATGAATCCCGAAAACTCAGAACACATGAGAGAAATTATGTTGTCCATGACCTAGAGCTACTTTTAGTAGTATATGCCCTAAAGTTGTGGAGACATTACCTACTGGGTGTCAAAGATTCACTTTGATGACAGATCATCAGAGCTTAAAGTAGATCTTCACTCAAAAGGATCTCAACATGCGCCAAAGAAGGTGGATGCAAACCCTGCAGGAATTTGATTTTGAAATCAAGTACTACCTAGGCAAAGAAGATGTGGTAGTAGATGCCCTCAGCAAAAAAGCCTCCTTGCTTGCAATTACAGTGGTGTCAAATCCATTGATTAAGGAAGCAAGAGAGAAGATCATGCAGGATAGATTCTTTGGCCCTATTGCTACCCTACTTACGCAGGAAAGCAAAACTCCTCAGGAGGTGAACCGAGTTCAAGGGTACACCCTAGATGATGGAATTTTGTATTAGAATAGCAAGCTATACATTCCCAATGATGAGGGAACTAAAGGTCAAATTCTGAATGAAGCCCATGATAGCCTTATTGTAGGACATGCAGGTTTCATGAAGACCTTTATGTTTGTGAAAGAAAAGCTTCTTTTGGCCTAGACTAAAAAAGGACGTACTTAATCATGTATGTCAGTGCTTGATTTTTTTATAAAGTCAAAGCAGAAAGAGTAAAAATGCCTGGGAAGCTACATCCATTAGACATCCCCCAGATGAAGTGGGAATGCATCAGTATGGATTTTATGACTGGGACTACCTTCAGTGCAATCAGGTTACAACTCCATCTTCGTGGTAGTTGATAGACTAACCAAAGTTGCCCATCTGATTCGAGTAAAAGAAACCTACACTACGGTGGATGTGGCCAAAGTGTTCCTCAACAAAATCTTCAGATTGCATGGCCTACCCACCGGGAGAATAGTAAGTGATCGAGATCCCAAGTTCACGTCAAGATTCTGGACTGCATTTTTCAAAGCAATAGGAACTTTCTTGGATCTCAGCACAGCTTATCACCCTGAGACCGATGGTCAAACAGAAAGGGTGAACCAAGTAATCGAAGATATACTTCGGTCATGCTGGCAGGGAACCCAAAAAGTGGCTAAGCTATCTGCACCTAGTCGAGTTTGCCTACAATGCCTCTTAACACCGAAGCATTGGGATGAGCCCTATCAAAGCTCTGTATGGACAAGACTGCCTAAACAATGCCTCTTAACACCGAAGCATCGGGATGAGCCCTTTCAAAGCTCTGTATGGACAAGACTGCCTAACAATGCCTCTTAACACCAAAGCATCAGGATGAGCCCTTTCAAAGCTCTGTATGGACAAGACTGCCTAACAATGCCTCTTAACACTGAAGCATCGGGATGAGCCCTTTCAACTGTATGGACAAGAGTGCCTAATACCATTAACTTGGTCCGACCCATTGATTAGGGTCGAGATGTCCAGACAGATGCTTGATGACATGGAGCAACAGATGCAGTCAATCCACAAAGATTTAAGAGCTGCCCAGGATAGACACAGAAGTAGTATGCAAATAAAAAGAGATAAGACATAGAATTCGAAGAAGCAGATATGGTCTTCATTCGAGTACACCCAAAAAGAAGTTCTCTATCTCTTAAGAAGTACAAGAAGTTATCCCCCAGATATTGTGGGCCATATCTGATTACAAAGAAAGTAGGTGACTTAGCCTATGAACTTCTTCTGCCTCCTCATCTCAAAGTACATAATATATTTCATGTCAGCTTACTTAAAAAGTATGTACCGTGCCCGAATCATGTGCTTAATGATGAACTCTTAACTTCTTCAACCCAAGGGCTGATGGAACTCCAACCTAAAGAAATCCTTGATGTTCGAGAGAAGGTTCTCAAGAACAAAATTCTGAGAGAATTCTTAGTCAAATGGAAGTTCTATCCTTCTGAAGACGCCACCTGGGAGAAAAAAGGCGAACTATTATGGGATTACCTCTAGTTTGCGAGATGAGGACATCTCATGTTTTTCAAGTGGGAGAGAATGTAAGATTCCTCCCCATCCCCTCAAGATGTCCAGTATCTTCCCCTGTAATCAATCCCCTTTTCAGAATAATAAAAGATCTTGTTTCTATCTGTTTTGGCCTAGAGAGAGAAAATATTCTAGAGAGAGATAACTCAGCTTTTAGATATCTTTGTATGGAAAAATATCCTTTATTATTAAATAAAATTCTACCAAAATAGAATTTTAAAAAAAATTCCTAAGGTGCATTAGAAATAAATTATAATCTGCTAAAAAGACCTTAGCCTAAGAGTCATGATTTTCTGGAAATTTTGGATTAAGGTTCTGAGGGGCCAATCAGATTAATACAAATGTAGGGAGGAGATAAATTGAAGAAATAAAGAAAATCTCCCCAAAAATGAGTAAATACTCACATAAGATGAAGAGTGGATAAGGACCAAAGGAAATACTAAAAATTGAATTTTTGACACCTCATAGTGGGGATTCCCCCTCATGAGGGAGGCACCTATTTCACATGTGTGGTGGAGTTTTAAACTCTCAAATAATGAGATATTTCATCTCTCCTCTCTCCTAATTCAAGTCTAACTCCAAAAAGTAAGCTGAACTGACCCAAAAATGGTCAAAATTTGACCAAATTGATCTGAAAAATTCTAGAATCAGTTTGCTTGGTTAGAGGCTCACTTTTTCCTATAAATAGAAGCCTTCCCCTTTTTAAAAGCTTAATAGTGTTTATGCACTGTCGCTCTACTCCTCCCCAGAGTCAAAAACATTGAATTCATTTCATAATTCACTTGTTTTTGACTAATTCTTCTTCAAAGAATTGGTGGCCACTCTTGATCCAAACAAGAGTAGAACCCTCAACTCCTCAAGCTAAAGGAAAGCTCACAAAACTCCATGTAAGTTAGAAATTCTACTTTTTTTAATTCTAATCTATGGTTTTTTTGAATTCTTGCTTTTTAATGTGATTTTGGATGTTAAGCCTTAATGAAAAGGCTTCGACCCCCTTCTCTTCATTAAGAATTTTAGCCTTTCTTTATCCTAAAATGAAAAAAAAATAAATTGATTTAATCTTTCTTATTGTTTACTCACTTGAAAGTGAGAATTGAGTAGATTAGAGTGTTTTATTTCAACTTGGATTTAAATGAAAGGGATATTTATAATGTAAAAATTGAGAAATGGTCAGCCACACAAAGGAGGTTAAGGTAAAATTTTCTTAAATTTTGTGGAAATAAGTTTTATCTTTATGTTATTCAAAAAGAATAATCCCCATCGTTTGTGCATTCTAAAAGGAATTCTTTTTAGTTTAAAAGTGTTATTCCTATTAAATTGATTTTTTTGCATAAATAGATGCATAAAAGGATTTTCTTTTATATAAAAGTGTTATTTTCGTAAGATTCAATTTCTATGCATAGAAAGATGCATATTGGATTTTTTTTAATTATAAAAGTGTTATTTTTATTAGATTCAATTTCTATGCATGGAAAGATGCATATTGGATATTTTTTTATTATAAAAGTGTTATTTTCATTAGATTCAATATCTATGCATAGAAAGATGCATATTGTAAAAGTTTTATTTTTAGTAGATTCAATTTCTATGCATAGAAAGATGCATATTGGATATTTTTTATTATAAAAGTGTTATTTTCATTAGATTCAATTTCTATGCATAGAAAGATCCATATTGGATATTTATTTTAATTATAAAAGTGTTATTTTCATTAGATTCAATATCTATGCATAGAAAGATGCTGTAAGATTCCTCCCCAGCCTCTCAAAATGTCCAGCATCTTTCCCCTGTAATCAATCCCCTCTTCAGAAATATAAAAGATCTTGTCTCTGCCTGTTTTGACTTAGAGAAAGAAAATATTCTAGAGAGAGAATATTTATATTTTTAATATTTTTAGATCGAAAAATTTCTCATAATATTAAAATGAATTCCCCTGAAATAGAACTTCAAAAAGAACTTTCCAATGTGCAATTGAAATTAATTGGAAATGGGTATAAAGGACCTTAGCCTAAGGGTCTAGATGTTCAGAAAATTTTGGATTATGGTCCAATTAAGGTTCATGTGGGCCAATAGGATCAATCCATGTGTAGGGAGGAGATAAATCCAATTTGTAAAAGAAGATACCCAAAAATGAGTAAATGCTCACATAAGATGAAGAGTTGACTATGTACAAGGTTTATTAGTAAGAAACTATGAGTAATATCAAAAATATGAGATATTTTGGGTATAATGATTCCATTTTGACACATATGTAAGGAAGGGGAGTCCCTTTAATGAGGCGCCTACTTCACATGTGCAATTGAGTTTTAAATCTTCAAAAATTGTGATATTTTTATCTCTCCTCTCTCTTGAACCAAACCAAATCAAAATAGAACCAAACCGAATCAAAAAGGAACCAAACTAGGTCCAAATCTAGTCCAAATTCAACCAAACTGAAATCTAGAAAATTCTAGAAATCAGTTAGCCTTGGTTAGAGCTTCCCTCTCCTATAAATAGAACTTGAATCCTTTGAAAAAAATAGGAGAATTTTACTATATTAAAATTATGCTGAAATAATGCTAATTTTTACTATTCTCTAAAATTCTCTCCAAATTGGAGAAATTGGAGCTTCCCTCTTTCTTCAATCCCCATTGGTGGCTCCATCAACATACTAAACCAATTGATTGGTTGGGGGCCTCTACCGTGAACAAGGAATCAAGCAATTTTTAAGGTAAATGGTGAATTTTGATCTTTTCTATAATTTCTCAATGTTTCTCTCTTCTCAACCCCTCTCAAGCTTGAGAAGCTTAATTGGAATGGTTTTGAATGCTATTGAAGTTAATTGATGAATGGTAGTGAAGAATTACATAATTTGATGAATGCTATTGAAGTTAATTGATTAATGATAGTAAAGAATTACATAAATTTCTATTTATGCTTAATTCTAATGGTTTTTATGTAATTTCTCTCTCTCACTCAAGAAATGGTCATACTCATGACCCATTCTCAATCCAAATGAAGCTTTTCATAAAGCTTTTCCTTAATCCAAGATTAATCTATGCTTGAGGCCAAATTAATGGCTTTTTTCTATGCTTTTAGTTTATGTATTTCATGAATATTGATGATTCAATCCATTATTGGGTTAATGATCCAATTAGGGATCATTCTAATCATTCCCTTAATGATAAGCTTTGTCCTTCAAAATAAATTGAGATTTATCAGTCATAATAGCGGAGCTGTGGTAAAATTTTTATAAAAATTACACATAAAATAATTTCATTCAAAGCATGAAAAGAGGACTTCCTACCATATTCTAAGAATTATCATACTAGATTAATTGAAAGAATTTTATTGTAATCATGGAGAAATTGATTTTTATGTTATGTATAATTGATGAATTAAGAAAAAGAGGAATTCTAGTAATTAAATTTTATGCTAAAAGAGTAATTCCTATCAATTCTATACTCTAAAAGTATCTTTTTTGTGCATAGAAGATGCATATTGATTATTATATTTGATTTTCATGCATAGAGGTATGCATAAAAGATTATTATTTTAATATAAAAGTGTTACTTTTATCATATTTGGATTTCATACATAGAGGTATGCATAAAAGATTATTATTTTAATATAAAAGTGTTACTTTTATCATATTTGGATTTCATGCATAGAGGTATGCATAAAAGATTATTGTTTTAATATAAAAGTGTTACTTTTATCATATTTGAATTTCATACATAGAGGTATGCATAAAAGTTGATTATTTTATTATAAAAGTGTTACTTTTATTATATTTGAATTTCATGCATAGAGGTATGCATAAAAGTTGATTATTTTATTATAAAAGTGTTACTTTTATCACATTTGAATTTCATGCATAGAGGTATGCATAAAAGTTGATTATTTTATTGTAAAAGTGTTACTTTTATCATATTGGATTTCATGCATAGAGGTATGCATAAAAGATATTCTTTTTATACTAAAAGTGTGATTTTCATCATAAATGGATTTTATGCATAACTTAGATGCATAAGAGAAATTCTTTTATTCTAAAAGTGTAATTCCTACCAAATTGAATTTATGCATAAGAAGATGCATAAAAGATTGATTTTTAATTCAAAAGTGTCATCTAAATTGAATTTATGCATAGGAAGATGCATAAAAGAATGGATTTTTAATTCAAAAGTGTTATTCTCATCCAAATTGAATTTATGCATAGGAAGATGAATAAAAGATGGATTTTTAATTCAAAAGTGTCAATTCTCATCTAAATTGAATTTATGCATAGGAAGATGCATAAAAGATGGATTTTAATTCAGAAGTGTCAATTCTCATCTAAATTGAGTTTATGCATAGGAGGATGCATAAAAGATTGAATTTTAATTTAAAAGTGTCATTTTCATTTCAAATGAATTTATGCATAGGAAGATGCATAAAAGATTGATTTTTATTTCGAAAGTGTTAATCTCCTTAAATGGAATTTATGCATAAATAAATGTGTAGAGAAATCTTATATCAAATATAAGAATTCTCTTGTATTCTATAAATAGATATGGGAAGTGATAGGATGTGATAAGAGGCATATGAGATGTGATAGGATGTGATAAGATGTGTATGAGATGTGATCGGATGTGATAAGAGGTGTATGAGATGTGATAGGAGGTGTATGAGATGTGATAAGATGTGATAAGATGCATATGAGATGAGTTAGGATGTGATAAGAGGCGTTTAGATGTGATAAAATGTGCATGGGATGAGGTAAGAAGTGTATGTGATGGGATAAGATGTATATGGGTTGTGATAGGGCGAGAATGGATGTGATGTAAAAGAATAGATGTGAAGGCGTATGTGGTTATATGAATGGGAATGTGGAAATGGATGTATGCATGTAGATGTGGATGTATGGATGAAATGTGGATGTGGATGTGGATGTGGATGTGGATGAAATGTGGATGTGGATGTGGATGTGGATGTATGGATGTGGATATGGATGTGTATGTATGAATGCGGATATGGGATTGGATGTATGATGTGGATGTACGAACATGGATGTGTATGTAGAATAATGAATGTGAATGTGTATGTGAAATAATGTGTCGCCGATTTGAGTGAATGGATGAGAATGTGAATGTGAATGTGTATGTGAAATAATGTGTCGCCGATTTGAGTGAATGGATGAGAATGAGTACACATATGAATGGAATGTGGAATAAGTAATGTGGACTGAGGAGGGATAATGTGGAAAGACGACAGTTCGATATAGAAACTGTATTTTGTGACCTGTTTGTAAATGACTGTTTTATGTTAAGAATGTTGGGGAAGTATTTTGACCGTCTTGTGGATTAAGGTCATGGAGACCAATCTGATAAAGTTGCAACTGCTGACGGAGAGTCAATGGAAGACATCTCGCGTAGCAAGGTCGACCGAGGTCTTGACCAGCCTCGGTTCGAGTTAAATGGTGAGCTTCTTATGGTGGATGAGGGACCAAGGAAGCGGCCTATGAGTGAAGCGCTAGGTCACCTGCGAAGGATCCTAGAGGGTGCTGACCATACGGTGCTCGGGCTCTGGGTCGCTGAAGATACCCACACGTACGTCGTGGAAGATATTAAAACAAGGAGTAAGAGTTGTTTTTCTGAAACCGGGCATGGATCTGGTTGATTTACCTTGCTGGTTCTCAACGGATGAGTCCATGGCTCTCTTATATGGATCTGTTGATTTACCTTGCTGGTTCTCAATGGATGAGTCCATGGCTCTCTTATATGGATCTGTTGATTGATCTTGCTGATCTTCAACAAGGATTCCATCTTGATTTTTATATGTGAAAATACTACCGGCGGGTACTATGAGCTAGGAACTATCGAAAAGGCCCCTGAGTGAACAGGTGGTGAGCATTCTGGTTGCCAATGATGCCATAAGTACACCGATGAATGAATGATTGGAAATATGGATTCAACCAAAGATTTCAAGGATTGTCATCAGTGACATAATGGTTTTATTAAAGGATTGTTTTAAAGTTAGTTGATGCTGAGAAAAAGGCAATTTCATATTGGGTGTGTAAGTGGTGTGACTAGTTTTATGTTTGCATGAACTTCCGGCTAGGGGGCCTAGGAACTCTTTTCCCTGGTACCCGGGACAAAACCTAACCAAATTCCTAATTGGATCCTATCACTACAGTGGTTGGGAGGTTGGCTAACCCATGGGACTGGATGGGGTTAGGCTGGACTGATGGATCCGTAAATCGAGACTCAATTTTTGTTATTACGATAGATGAAGTAAATCCCGGATAGTAATTGTTCTATGGATAGGAATCAATGGCTGTGCCTCTTGATGGGGAAGAAAGCGTTGATCCCAATGATCCAAGTGTGCAAGTTTCTTCCTTGATCTGATCGAGTACCTTTATAGGTGCAGTCGGATCAGTTTAATCAGTAATGGTCTTGACTACATTAGAGTAAAAAGTTATCCTGGTGGAATCGCCCGTGCTTTCCGGATAAAGGAAGTTTTTTTGGGTTCGGTTTTGGAAAGTGCTACTTCCGCTGCTAGCACCCCGAATCCGTTGTGCGGTGGGGACAGGGATCTCACAGTTGGTATCAGAGCGAATTGGCTAATAAAGATCAACTAAGAAGCCAAATATGTCAAAAATTTATCAAGAAGCATAAAAAGGTTGTAATTGTGTGATATAATTCATACAATTTGATATTCAAACTGAAAATTCCTAAATTAATAATTTGGTCTTCAATTGGAAGTACCGCAATTGTATGGAACCCTGACTTGCTTGAGGCCTAGACATGATGGTATTTACCTTGTAGTTTCGAGTATCATGACTATCCGTATATACCGAGGGTATAACTGTAGCTCTTTACCGGCAGTATATACGAGTAAATCTAAGATTTGAAATTATAATCATTAATGCTATCTAGTTGATGAATTCGAATGTGGTTGATATGATTTTTAATTCTGTTTGGGAACTGATGAATTGATTTGGATCCTGATTGAAAAATGATGATCCCTGAAAATGGGTTGAAATATAATAAGTTGAGCGAAACCACAATGTGGATGATTGGGACGAGTCCCTGTGATGATAAATGATGATAATGATTTCAGCAAATCACTATGAGATTAGTGGATTGTGCTGTCAAATTGCTACTGTTAATACTTGACACGGTAGATCAAGTTAAAGGATGACAAATTGAGAACTTGCTTAACTGAAATTCCCGTGGAGGAATGTTCAGAAGGAAATTTTTCGGTCTAATGGACCATTATCGTGTTAAAGATATGAATGATATGATCTGAATGAATTGCTATTTAATGATGAGTTCTATATAAGGGATATTTATCCCCGTATTTTGTTGGGTTGACCAGAATATAAGGAACCCCAGAATAAATTGGATCTTAAGAAAAAGAGTTGTCCTCTACTTTGCGAGATGAGGACATCTCGCACTTTTTTAAGTGGGGTAGAATGTAAGATTCCTCCCCTCGGGGGGGTCACTCGTATAAATATGTAAGTAACACGTGGGTTCAACAGAAGGACATTTTAAATATTCAAAACTTACAGAAATATATTTACAGAGGGGACTTATTTATTGTATTTTAAAAAAAAATTACAGATTTGAATAGGAAAGGATACATTATATTCACTAAAAAATTCACAGATAAGGGACTTTTTAAATAGGCCTTGAATGCACGTGATATAGAGGATTTACATATAGTGACCCCCCCGAGTTCCTCCCCCAGCCATGTAAGATTCCTCTCCCAGCCTTCGAGGTATGCAGGAGTAAGAATCTCCCTTTCTGATCTTATAATTATTCCCTCTCTAAAATAAAAGAAAGATTCTGTTTAAAAAGGAAAGACACTTTCCCCAAAATACTTTCTCAGGAGCCCACCTGTTTTAAGGATTCAAAACGATGAGTTCAGAAGTGAGAACCGGTATTTTGGATGCCAAGGTTTTGGTCATTAGTTAAAAGACTGCCCGACTCCTGCCATGTCAAGAGCACAGGGAAGTCAAGAACCCCGAATTCAGAGACCAATTCCTTCATACCAATCTAATCAGGGTCCGCCGTCTCGGACAAGATTGCTTAACTCCATTAACTAGGTCCGACCCATTGATTAGGGTCGAGATGACCAGTCAAATGCTTGATGACATGGAGCAACAGATGCAGGCAATTCATAAAGATATAAAAGCTGCCCAGGATCGATAGAAACAGTATACAAATAAGAAAAGGATAGTCAGAGAATTCAAAGAAGCAGATATGGTCTTCATTCGAGTACGGCCCAAAAGAAGTTCTTTATCTCTTGGGGAGTATAAGTAGTTATCCCCCAGATATTGTGGGCCATATCTGAATTCAATGAAAGTAGGTGACTTAGCCTACGAGCTTCTTTTACCTCCTCATCTCAAAGTTCTTAATGTATTTCATGTAAGCCTTCTATAGAAATTTTTGCCAAACCCAAATCATGGAGAGACGATAAAACTTTAGTGGCAAGATACCCCGTTGGCTTCTAGGTTATGCTAGTTCCTTCTTTTATATAAGTCGTAACTCTTACTTGTCGCCCACAGTAACCTTACTTCCATCGATCTCCTTTCTTTCATTAATCTCCTTTATGGCTTGGCAGTAGGAATTGGTTTTATCCATGATGATTTCTCACCTTCAAGACGCAAGCGAGTGTGTGAAGAAGGATTTTATAGAACTGTATGAGCGCTCACTTTTCCCTCACTTGGGAACTTCTGTAGCTCAGACCAAATGGCGGACCTATCAATACATAACTAGGGTAACACCATGGGGTCAACAGCACTTTCGTAACAATGTCCGCTTGGCTATGGTTATTGAAGCTTTGGGTTTGGGTCCCCGATACTATTGCGTGATGAGATCAAGGCATGGTGGATTTTCTGAGCGGGTCTTCTTACTTGCGTGTTTTCTTCCTCACCAGAAGATATGCCTTTACCCCATTTTCGGCTTGCCTCTTAGAGGTCCTTTTAATAGGTCACCTCATACCATTGAGATAGGTGCTGCAATAAGTAGCCGAATTATTCCCATAGATGAGTTACCTTATACGTGTGCAACTTGTGAGTGCTGCTTTTGTGACCATATGATGGATGGGCTTATGGAAGTGTAAAAAGTTCTTCTATCTTTACTGTATATGTTCCAAGAGTGAATAAAGTTGAAATCTTTGTTCTTGTCTTGAGTCTTGCTCTCTTTGAGACTTTTCTTGGTGGTTAATCTTAATTAAATTTTCTCTTAGTCTCATATTTGTGCATCTTGCGAAATTACCCCAGTTTGCGAGATGAGGACATCTCGCGTTTTTCAAGTGGGAGAGAATGTAAGATTCCTCCCCAGCCTCTCAAAATGTCCAGCATCTTCCCCCTGTAATTAATCCCCTCTTCAAAAATATAAAAGATCTTATCTCTGCCTGCTGTTTTGACTTAGAGAGAGAAAATATTCTAGAGAGAGAATATTTAGATTTTGAATATTTTTAGATAGAAAAATTTCTCATAATATTAAAACGAATTCCCCTGAAACAGAAATTCAAAAAGAACTTTCCAATGCGTAATTGGAATTAATTGAAAATGGGTATAAAGGACCTTAGCCTAAGGGTCTAGATTTTCAGAAATTTTTGGATTATGGTCCAATTAAGGTTCCTGTGGGCCAATGGGTCAATCCATGTGTGGGGAGGAGATAAATCCAATTTGTAAAAGAAGATACCCAAAAATGAGTAAATGCTCACATAAGATGAAGATACCCAAAAATGAGTAAATGCTCACATAAGATGAAGAGTTGACTATGTACAAGGTTTATTAGTAAGAAACTATGAGTAATATCAAAAATATGAGATATTTTGGGTATAATGATTCCATTTTGACACATATGTAAGGAAGGGGAGTCCCTTTAATGAGGCGCCTACTTCACATGTGCAATTAAGTTTTAAATCTTCAAAAATTATGATATTTTTATCTCTCCTCTCTCTTGAACCAAACCAAATCAAAATAGAACCAAACCGAATCAAAAAGGAACCAAACTAGGTCCAAATCTAGTCCAAATTCAACCAAACTGAAATCTGAAAAATTCTAGAAATCAGTTAACCTTGGTTAGAGCTTCCCTCTCCTATAAATAGAACTTGAATCCTTTGAAAAAAATAGGAGAATTTTACTATATTAAAATTATGTTGAAATAATGCTAATTTTTACTATTCTCTAAAATTCTCTCCAAATTGGAGAAATTGGAGCTTCCCTCTTTCTTCAATCCCCATTGGTGGCTCCATCAACATACTAAACCAATTGATTGGTTGGGGGCCTCTACCGTGAACAAAGAATCAAGCAATTTGTAAGGTAAATGGTTAATTTTGATCTTTTCTATAATTTCTCAATGTTTCTCTCTTCTCAATCCCTCTCAAGCTTGAGAAGCTTAATTGGAATGGTTTTTGAATGCTATTGAGGTTAATTGATGAATGGTAGTGAAGAATTACATAATTTGATGAATGCTATTGAAGTTAATTGATTAATGATAGTAAAGAATTACATAAATTTCTATTTATGCTTAATTCTAATGGTTTTTATGTAATTTCTCTCTCTCACTCAAGAAATGGTTATACTCATGACCCATTCTCAATCCAAATGAAGCTTTTCATAAAGCTTTTCCTTAATCCAAGATTAATCTATGCTTGAGGCCAAATTAATGGCTTTTTTCTATGCTTTTAGTTTATGTATTTCATGAATATTGATGATTCAATCCATTATTGGGTTAATGATCCAATTAGGGATCATTCTAATCATTCTCTTAATGATAAGATTTATCCTTCAAAATAAATTGAGATTTATCAGTCATAGTAGCGGAGCTATGGCAAAATTTTTATAAAAATTACACATAAAATAATTTCATTCAAAGCATGAAAACAGGACTTCCTACCATAATCTAAGAATTATCATACTAGATTAATTGAAAGAATTTTATTGTAATCATGGAGAAATTAGTTTTTATATTGTGTATAATTGATGAATTAAGAAAAAGAGGAATTCTAGTAATTAAATTTTATGCTAAAAGAGTAATTCCTATCAATTCTATACTCTAAAAGTATCTTTTTTATGCATAGAAGATGCATATTGATTATTATATTTGATTTTCATGCATAGAGATATGCATAAAAGGGGGGATTTTTTTTTGCGAGCTTTTTTTGCCGAGCTTTTTGGAGCAATGAACAAGGAGTCCGAGCTTTGCAAAGGACCATGAACTTACTATGAGCTTTGTAAAGGACCAAGAACTTACTTACATATAAATAACAAGCTTTGAAAGATCAACAATATAAATTTCAATCTTTTGATCCACATCATACTTATTGATATAATTACATATATTCATATATGTAACTAAATTCATGCACCTCATACATATACACATACAAAATATACATATACATACATACATGCAAGAGCTACCTACATACATACTAACATATATACATACATACATACATACATACTTTCTTACTTACTTAAATATAAAAAACAATCCTTTAAAGATAAAAAATATATATATCGATCTGTAAAGTTCCAAACCATGAAAATCTCGATTACAAAGTCTTTGATCCACATCATACTTATTGATATAATTATATATATACATATATCTACCTAAATTCATACACCTCATACATATACATATACATACATACATATATACAAGAGCCACCTACGCAGCACTAACATATATACATACATTGCATACATACATACTTTCTTACTTACTTAAATATAAAACACAATCTTTTAAAGATCAAAAATGTATATATCGATCTTTAAACTTCCAAACCATGACAATCTCGAATACAAAGTCTTTTGATCCACAAATTATAGCATTCTAATTATAGCATTCTTCTACATGTCATCCCGACCTAATGAGAAATCTCCCAGACATGCTTTGGCTACCTCCATGTCATTCTCTATCCCCATATAGTGCCTTTTTAACTCTTGGCATGCACGTCCCAAGCCTCCACATCCCGCAAAAACGTCCAAGACACTATCTCCTTCACTTGAGAAGGTCTCCACTAGCCACCTACAATGAAATACAATCATAAACGTGCATCTAAGTATTTTGAAAAAGTAGCTATGAAAATGACCAGAATGAAAATTATCTCACCTAAAGAACATAGGAGATCTTTCTGCACCACCTCGAATGTAGCGCTCCAAGACCATTGTGCGTTGGAATGGATGCTTCTTATTCTTCTCAAAAATGAAATTTCGTTGAGCATTGAATAACTTCTTTGAAACATTTTGCCCAGCCTCACGATCAATAATAAGGACATGGCAATTTACTCGATAGAACATACTAAGCGCCAATGTATCCACCTACCATAACGAGAAAACATTATGTTTGGATATCCATACCACATAACATGTATACACAAAGGGAAATATTTCAGAGATTATGACTTACCCGTTCTCCATTGTCATACAAATAACTTGATTCCACATGAACAGACATTGTTCGATGCATGACCAATCCAACTTTCTTTCCCATGGAATATATTTTAGGAAGTTGATCCATTAGACTCAAACACACAAACCAACCCTCATCAGCCACAAATAAACCAACAAAACTGAGTGTGGCACGTATCAATGATGAAGAAACTTGATTCCATGAGGGACACCCATCTGTATCTACATCAACAACCTATAAACCTGTAGGAAAGTCAGCCCATACGAGGCGAGCCACTGTATCTGAGGGAGCACCTCTATGAGATAGAGCCTTGGGAATCTTCATCAAGAATTCTTCCAAACTACATAAAAGATTTATGATGTTTGGTTTTGGTAAGTACAACTTGGAAAACTAATTATATGGTGAAATTTTTCTTTTTACCTATCTGAGCCCTCCGAAAGAGTGTGGATGTCTACCAGCAATATGTGTGAAAAACATCTCTCACCTGCAAGTAAACAAGACAAAAAATGAGATGCATTTCGAAAGCACACACTTCTCAAAATAAATTTGCAATGGAAAGTACTCTTACTAGTCATGTTCATGATGTCACGTTGTCCTGACACCTCCCCCTCTTGAAGATGCTCTGGAGGGTCTCTCTCTTGATCTTCATTTGTGGGGTCTCCCTCTTGAACATCATGCATAATGTCAAGACGTCTCTTTGTTCGCCTCTCACGTTGCACTTGAGATGATGTAGATGTATGCTCTTGGTGTGATTGTGGCACTCGTGACAGTGGTGTGGATGGTTTTGGGGCCACGCGCGAGGATCCAACTACTGGAGACTGGGTCAAGATTGTTGGCTGTGGGGAAGGTATTCTAGAGTCTTCTTGAGTTGGGGGCTCTCTTTCAAGCTCAGATTGGCAATTCTTAAATTCTTCAAGAAATAGATCAAGATAATTAGTAAAAAGGTAAAAATCCCCATACCTTTTTGTATATGTATATGTACGTAGATGTATATGTATCTATGTATATGTATATGTACATGTATGTGTATGTGTATATGCATATGTATATGTATATGTATATGTATATGTATGTAGGTATGTATCTATGTATATGTATAGGTATGTATATGTATGTAGGCATGTGTCTATGTATATGTATGTAGGTATATGTATCTATTTATATGTATATGTATGTAGGTATGTATATATCAAAACTTAACAATGTTTCTTTAAAATCTAGCATGCCAAATCTTAAATGTAACATGAACTTTGTATGTATGTAGGAATTTAGTGTATGTGTGTAGGTATGTATTTATGTATGCATATGTATATATACATATGTATATACATATGTATTTGTATATGTATATATCTGTATGTATATGTATCTAATATGTATATGCATATGGATAGTTTACATATGTATAGGTAGGAAGGTTTACATAAACATATACATTTACATTTACATGCATATAATTCAGTAGAAAGCAAAAAAGTACCTTTTTCTAGGAGCTCCTCACTTGGAGGCACATGATTTAGAGGATAGTCCAACCACCAAGGACATCTCTTAAATTCCCAATCAGAAACCCCTCTCTCAACCCATTCCTTCGGGTACATTGTTTCCGAGGAATTTGGATCTACCCATTCTTTGATTGCTTCCGTCTCTTCGTCCATTAGACCTTGGCCAATGAGTAGCTGCACCCACCTACATGTCCAAAATAAAACAAACAGTACTAAAATATTTTTTTAAAAGCGTATATATATTTTCTACAAAAATGTAATGGCATTAGAAGATATATACCTATAGACAACCCTCTTTGCGGCATTCTCTACCTCAGGTTGCTTTTGGCCTTCCTTTACTTTTCCAATCTTTGCCCACACCTCATGGAAAGCCCATGGTATGTGTTTCGATCGCTCCTCTTGCACCCATTGCATAAATGGTGGGATGTAGACAACATCATCATATACCAATAAACCCTCCAAAATAGAGTCTGCCTCCCCTATTAGCTCTTCCCAATACAACTCTTTCTTCATATGCAGCAACGTCTTTTTGTTATCCCCAAACATCTCTGAAATTACCTTGTCCTTTGCCCTCCCGGTCATAAGCATTTGAAGCAATTCCGTCTTCCTATTTCAGCATCATACCAAAACCATAAGAGATTAGATATTAAGGTTAGTTTATGTTAAGGGAGGTTTATTGACATGTGACATACCTTTGAGTTGAAATCCGAGATATGGCGACTGTGTAGAGCTTTTCTTTGGTCAGAGCAACCAATCCCTTCTTGGACCAATCATAGTTATATACGAGTTGAAAGAATGCATCACCATTGGATGGGTTTGCAATTATGAGCATCTTGTATGCTCTATCTCGAAATGTTTGCTCTACACCACGTCTGGCTTTCTCACATTTTGTCTCATATTCTTGCAACCCCATGGCATGTCTATCAATGCATGATATAGCTTGCTTCACCGCATTTTCAAACGGTGTCTACGTATAACGAAAAGGACTCATTATCACTCACACAATTAAAAAACATTGATAATCCGTTTATTAATAAAAGATGGGAAATGCAAACACTACCTTCCACACAAGCTGTGCCAAGATTGTAGCTGGAGCATTGTACCATTGCTCTCCACTTCGTCGCTCCAAACTAAGCTCCATTAAAGCCCACCTCCTTACGTCTTCACCAAGGTAGTCCAATATGGATGATTTGTCCGCCATTCCAAATCGTTGAAACATGAAGATCTCATGTGACAATGTGGGTGTAACACTAGTGCGCACCAATCTGTGTTGTAAAGAGTCACAATGAGCTAAGAACTTAACCATGACTTCACAATGTCCATAATTAAGTAGAGAGAGATCACTTACTCATTTTGAAATCGCAAAGCCAATAGCAATTCTCCTTCTTGCTTCTTGTCCACAACCAAAAATTGACATTTGACCCGGACATGGCGTGAGGGGCTATGAGACCAAGCTAGAGAAAGCAAAATAAAGATATTACAATATATTACTTTTAATGTTGCATAAAATCACTCTATGACATTCAAAAGAACATACCTTCACGCACTCGAGACATCCATGCCTTCACACGATGATTGCCATCCCATACAAGAAACTTCTTACCACTGAGATCCTCCCACTCAGTTCCTCTGATTTCATCCTCAAATCTGTCATGTTGTACCACCCAGTTTGGTCCCCATTCTTGCAAGTCTATTTGTGTGACCGCGAAATACATAGAGCTTCCTGGACGTGTAAGTGAAACTAAAAAAGCAGGAGATGCTTCGACATAACCATGGCAGTCAAAAGAATCACGAAACACCTCAAGTTGGGTAGAAATTGTACGGATGGATTCATTTGGAATCAGCCTGCATAAAGGGACCAATGGGGTAGAGGAATTGCGTTGCACAAAAAACTTAGTGAATACATCACCAAGCAATCCCAATTCAATAGATTTTCCAAGAAGCCTTCTATGGGTCTCCCCTTGACCAGTACTAGATTCAGGAATCTCCGTGTGAGTTGGAGGAGGTGAGCTCATTTCGTTCTCCAACACAAGCACTTCTTCCTCATGACCAAGAGAATTATGCGCTTCTGTTTCCTCTCTAACAGGAGATACATGTGAGGACAAAGGTGTCCGTGATTGAGCTTCCTCGCTAAGAGTCAAACAAACACGCCCAGATCTTAGTGAGTATCCCCTGTTGTCTGTAAGACACACACACCAAGCCCAAGTAAGCATATCTAAAACAATAAAACACAATCTCAATAGAATCTTGGCTATTCACATCATATACCTTTCTTAGTCTTTGCCTGTTGTTTTCCTGCTTTTCTTGGAGCCATCTTCCTTTCTTTTGCCCTGAATATGAGTAGCAAAAAGTTTGAGCTGAATCACACATAAACCCTACTTCATGTATATAGGAAAACATCAACCTCACACACAAACATCTCCAACTAGTGTGTGTGTGTGTGGGGAGAGAGAGAATAGCATAGACATGAAGTGAAGCCACGGATTATATTGAAGAGCTAGAGTTGCAAAATGGGCTCTTCTGGTTAGAGTGCACATTTGAGGAGAAACCAATAAACCTGAGCTTCCTAGCTCAATACAAGAGCCATTGAAGGAGCTAATATATATTGGCTGTTCATGGTGGCAGTGATGCAAACCCATTGCAGTGTTTCGTCCGAGAGGACCATGATATAAGCATAGAAGGACGTGCAGGTGCAAGAACCATTATGCAAGCCTTACTACTGAGAAATGCACCCGAACTCGTCTGCCCATTTCTTCGTCATCATCATTATGATGATCCATAGCCAAATGTGAGCTCAAATTCATTGTGCCATATGTTCAAGCAATGCGTATAAGAAATGCACCATTCAAATGGGACTTACACGACTCTATGTTGTGTGAGCTTGTGCTTTAAAGTTTCCTATTCCTATTGGGAGAAGTAAAGGTAAGCCTAATGTATCTAATATTTGAATGGGAGTAAAGGTGCTAAGCCTAAGGACGTAAAGGTAAGCCTAAGGTATCTAACATTTCAATGGACGTAAAGGTAAGCCTAAGGTATCTAACATTTGAATGGGAGTTAAAAAATTCTATGTTGTGTATAAATTCACATGACCTCTATGCTATGTATATATTATATGGCTAAAGGTTGTGGTAGAACTAAAGTACTTAATGTTTATAGGAAAAGGTAAACATAAGGTACCTAACATTTAGGTTCCTTTAGGTGCCCACCCACCCACCTCCCCTCTCCTATGTACATCTTGATGCTTCCACCCCAGGCAATGTGTGCCCTCTTTTTCTAGAGCGCCAACGCACAATATTGTGCTCCAATAGCCCCTATACCTGCATTCGAGAGAGCAACATTCCAAATGCAAGAGATAAGGAGAGTTCTCAACCATTGTTACCTGCCTACGCTAGAGATAAGGAGAGATACCCGCCTACGCTAGAGACGCTAGAGATACGCTAGAGATAAAGGAAAAATATCAATGTTTTCGGAATACGCTAGAGATAAAGAAAAATATCACTGGAAAAAATTGTTGCTCGAATTCTGCAGAGAACCTTCCAAACGCATGGGTAAGCGAAACCTTCCAAATGCAATGGTCGCTCGTGCATTTCCACCCCCCCGGCTCTGCCGGGGGGGAGGAAATGCACGAGCATGGCTTATTAAGGTCGTCTTCTCCAGCTGTTAACGTCGTCTTCTCCAGCTATTAACATCGTCTTCTCCAGCTGTTTCGCAAACTCCGCCTCCTCAACAAAACGTCCAGCGACGCCTGTGTCTTCGCCTCCACCTCCTGCACCACCTCCACCTCCTCAAACGCCACCGGCTCAACCTCTACATCTGCTCATACACGCCTCCATCGCCTCTCCTCCAGCATGTCCACTCCCCCGGCAGAGCCTGGGGATGGTCTGCGCTAGCGCAGACCATCCCCAGGCTCTGCCGGGGGAGTGGACATGCTGGAGGAGAGGCGATGGAGGCGTTGCGGCCAGCACTGCCCCCGTCTCCTCACACTTGACCTTCTCAACATCGTGTCCGCCAACGCCACAAACTGGACGTCCTCAACACCATCACCGCCTACGAAAGCTACAACGTACACCTCCAACGAAGCCGCTGCCGGCGCACAGAAAAGAAGAACAGAGAAAAATCGAGAAATGAAAAAAAAAACTCACCTCTTCTCTTGCATTCGTCTGCCTGCTTGGTGAATTGAAAGTATCCTTCATGTACCCTAAATATCTCTTTTCTTCGTGTACCCTTTAAACTAAGCACCACATATGTGTGTGTGGCCTAAAACATACTTAGCCTATAAATAGATACATATACACACACATATATATATGTCTAAAAATGTATTAAGCTATATGTGTTTTATTGTACACACGTACATTTTATAGTTTAGGCTATTTAAATATGTATATATATATTGATGTTAATAAATGTGTGTGGTGTGTGTGTAGCCTACTAGATATATAATCTAATATATTTGTATATCCTAAAATAAGTAAAAGACTAGTCTCTTTGTAAATACACACACACACTAAAATACATATATCCTCGTCGGGGGATTCTTAGCCTAGAATATATACAATATAATAATATAAATATAAACATGTGTGTATGTGTATTTACATATATCCCCATCCGGGGTTCTTAGCCTAGAATTTATACAATATAATAATATAAATATAAACATGTATGTGTGTGTATTTACAAAGACATAAGCTTTTTATTAAAATAACACTTAGAATCAATAAATGTATATATTTGTGTATTTTTTTATATATTTGTAGATACATATATATTTGTATATTTTTTATTAAAAAATTTGATCGTGGTCATTCTCAATCGTGATTGCTCCACCTTGTTTTATCATTTCAACCACCTACATTCTCAATCGTGATTGCTCCACCTTGTTTTATCATTTCAACCTCCTTCATTCTCAAATCGTGATTGCTCCACCTGTTCCTTCGTTTTTATATTTTCATTTCACATTTTCGTCTCTCCTATCCTTTCTATTTCACATTTTCGTCTCTCCTGTCCTTTCTGCATCTTCATATTGCCTTCCCTATGGAGCACACTGTTACCTTTGAGTGGGAGCTTGATGGCAGTAGCAAAAAATCTCAAACTTTAATACTTCTCCACCAGACCACGCTTGTCAGTCACGGATATCTACAAGGGTTTTTGCCTTCTTCACACGCCCTTTCTGGAGTGAAAGCTACTAGGACCGATGGAAGCCTACAGGAAATCATCGCTCATTATGATATGGAGGGCAATAAAAACTACCTCATAGATATTTCTCGAAGTAAAACATATATGCTACAATGTAGTCCTCTTTGTGCTGCTGATAGTCTTGATTCTAGTGCTGACGACATTGCCCAAGATGTCCGACATTTGGAGAGTTCAGTGGATAAAGAATTAGGGACACAAAACACCCATGTTCATATCTCGAGCTCCTCCTCTGAGAGTGACTTGAATGGCTCAGCAACTATTTTGCAACCAGGTGAAGGCACAAGCAATCCAAAAGGTTCAAAGCACAAGATCTCTGAAGATGAATGTATTGCTTCAGAGAGTATACTTTCGGTTCTTTGTAAGAAGGAGCAACCTTCTCTTCTGCGTTCATTGTTGGAAAAAGTTACTCGAGTCATCCAAGTCCAGGAGGTGCCAAGACATTATGATGGTGATTCCATCCTAGAGTTTCCACCAACATATGGCAAAATAGGAAATATGGATGGAATGGAGCAAAAATATGATGGTCACCTATGGACACGTCCAGTAACATCAAACATGTCTGTAAGTTGTACCGTGCGTATTAGCTATTGTGTTGGTACTTTGGAGTGCCATAGGCTCAGCTGTCCTTTTTACTTGAACAATAAAAGGTATAACAACACCTTCTTTCATGGACATCTGACAAAAAAGATTGCAATTGGACTTTTGACAGAGGATGAGAAATCTAAAATAGTTTGTCACTTTTGTCGCAAAACTGCACATTGTGTGCAAGTGTGTAGATGTATTGTGTATTACGTAATGCCTCGTGACACAACTATTACAAGAATGATGCTCCACACTGGGCTGCATGAACATCCAGTTCAGCCAGGAACTTCAAGGTCAATGTTGGAGCGCGTGAAAATGTTTGTTTCTCAAGTGCTGAAAACCCAGAGAAGTGCTGGTCCTCGAAAAATACAGATGGATATTGTGAAGGATATGCTATTTTCCTCCATGATGAATCAAAATGATGAGCTACCTACAAGTATTGGGGATCATGAGCTCTGCAATTTTTTGGAGGAGTTGAGTCCTCTTGTGGAAAACCAGAGGTGAGTATTCACTCTATAACTTAATTATATTTGGAAGTATTTTTCTACATTCGGTCCTCTCTTTATTATGAAATTATGTTTTTTAGGTTTAGACGCATTGTATCCCAGGAGAAAAGAAAATTGATGCCAGCAGGAGAGGGCTTTGATAGCATCCTTCTTATACAGAGAAGATCTCGCTATTCATTTATACAAGGTAGCCGTTTCCCAGGACAAGGTGGCCCTGATGACAAATGTTATGTCTTTAAGATGTCTTTGCGAGGACCAGCATCAGGCGTGGACTTGGTGAATCGTATGCGGTGTGACAGTGGAGGTGACTTGTCAAAGTCCTGGGTTTTGTTTGATCACACTCATCGAGTTTTTGGTTGGTCAACAATGGCTTGTCATGTTTACGACCCAAGGTGAGACTACGAACTCCAATTTTTTCATTTCTTTCATTTACCTTGAATGATAGCTGACTGAAAAAATTATCTCCAAAATCTTATAGTGTTCAAGAGCTGTTGACAATTGCCACATGCGAAATGAAGGAGGAGGATACAAAAAGCCAAGTACTATTTTGGGAAATGCTGAATAGCACAATGGAGCAATGCGATTATGCACCCGCACACTTCTATGGGTTTATGGCTGATGAAGCAGGGTCTAATTGGTGTGCAGTTAGGACCGTTTTCAATGGGGGTCCGCACAACATTATGGAGGACAGGGAGCGAACGTGCTTATTCCATTGGAAACAAAGTTTGATGAAGCATGCTAAACAATGCGTGAAGGCAGAAAGTCGACAACACCATATTGACTTGTGTGAAGAATGGAGATTGGCAACCAATAAGGAGTCAGCTTTCTTAAAAAGTAAAGAGATTCGTGAGTGGTGGAGAAATGGACATGTTCATGAGGGAAAACTATCAGTGATGGATACGTGGATGAGTTGGTGGGAAGTACGAATAGCACATTGGGGCAACCTCATGTCAAGGGTGAGAAATTTTATAGAGAACTGATATGTTGTATGGATGCATTTGCATTGGAGTCAATTTTATGAATTCTTGTATGAAACCTCTTGTGTGCAGGTGGTCTTAAGCTCGGTGGATTTAGCACAAACCCCTCGAACAAACTTATCTGAAAGTGTACATGGGAGTTGGCTTGCTGGTGAAGGATACAAGGAAAAGGTTAGCTTGTATGATGCATGCATTTCAGATATGGCAAACGCTTTACTACAAAGTGCAAAGCAATATGCATATCAGATGGGGAAGCACAAAGGTGAGGGACCAAGCTTGAGCAAGTTGCTAGACAGGGTAGCAGCAAGGTCAAGACTAACACCACCACAAGTGGCTCGCATGGTCCATGAAACAGTAGCTAATACTCCTATGTATGAGGAATCAAGGCCTCTACATGGAGATAAGGAGACTATTCAACGGAAGAGGGTGAGGACAACGGAAGTAGACCAATGCTCACATCGTCCAGGTTATGTCATGCAGAGCAGACATCGTCAAAACCGGGGAACAGCAAGAAGAGTAAGTTTTGGAGATAGATCTAGAACAAACAGTGCAGCAAGTCCCGCTTCAAGGGGAGGACCAAAAAGTCCAATGACTGGAGGAAACAAAGATGTCGGACATGAAGAGCCTAAACAACATTATGGCACAATGAGCGGAGGACAAATGCATGTAAAGGAAGAGGCCGTTGGACGCACAATGTGGGCCATTAGACAAACCCCATTGAACTCAAAAGTCAAATGTTTGGGAGGTATTGATGGAAGACTTAAGTGCAACTCATACATACAGGGAAGCTCTATTGGAGTTGTTGCCCCTAGCTTCTACTCAGAGCGACGACATCCTGGTCCGGGAGGGCCAAAGGCTCAAATGATGTGGTTTTGTCCTTCAGATGTTTCACACACATGGCATGTAGATCCAAACATAATATACAAGCCATCATACCCAGATATGTGGAAAGTGGATGTTGGGACCAACATAACCAGCCAAGAGGTAGATAAATTAGTAAAGGCAGGGTTCAAGTTAGATGTTACTCATGAAGAACCTTTTGTGTCGGGGGTGGGAGAAACGTCCACACAAGCAGCGGGCAACAAAGAAAGTGACAAGAGGCCACATGATGCTACACAGAATACAAAGAGATCAACCAAGTGGAGGCATTGGATTTCCAAAGAAGCAGAAAAGAGGATTGGTAGTGCCGAGGCCATGACAGCGACAGTCCTTAATGAGAGTGCAATGCAGCCATCCCCCTACTCTATTTTTCATTTGGCATGTGAGAGTGGAGAGGACTATTTTATACACATCAAGGTACAACCTTGGTGTACATGTCCTGATTTCATGCAAAGAGAATCTAGAGGAAAGTCTTACGTTGCATGTAAGCATATCTATTTTGTCTTCTTGCGAGTTTTGGGATTACATAAGAATGAGGATATGGTAATGCATCAACCGACACTATCACCAGAGGAAGTGGACAATATACTATCACGTCCTCGAAGCAAGGATGTTTGTGCTTATACTTAAGCTTTAATCAAGCCTGTTTGTGCCTATACTTAAGCTTTAATCAAGCCTCTCATGTTTGTGCCTACTTAAGCTTTAATCAAGCCTTCCATGTTTGTGCTTACTTAAGCTTGTAAGGAAATGTGAAGTCAATCTTTTTGTAAGAAAATTTGAACCAATATTATTTTTGTCTTGCTTTGGGATGGAGTATACTGTCACGTACTCTAAAGTCTTATTGTAGGTAGCTTGCGACGCTATGGTAAAGGAGTTATACCAACCAGATATCTTCTTGTAAGGAAATGTGAACTCAATCTTTTTGTAAGAAAACATGAGCCAGGTATACTTGTTTTTACTTGTGTTGAAATAAACATTGGAAGAAAGGTACATAGATAGGTATTTTTAGGAAGGTAGGTATGTAGGTATGTATGTATGTATGCATGCATGTATGTATGTATATATGTAGGAAGGTAGGTAGGTAGGTAGGTAGGTAGGTAGGCACGCAGGTAGGTAGGTAGGTAGGTAGGTGTGTATGAGAATATACATGTATATATGTATGTATGTATGTGAATGAATATAGGTAGGTAGGTAGGTAGGTAGGCAAGTAGGTAGGCAGGTAGGCAGGTAGGTAGGTAGGCAGGCAGGTAGGCAGGTAGGCAGGTAGGTGTGTTTGAGAATATACATGTATATATGTATGTATGTATGTGAATGTATTTATTTCTCTTTCATAAATACTTACTATATAAAAGCTCACCAAAATGTATCATTTTTCTTACAAGCTCACATAAAACTATCTTATCTCCAAAAAGCTCACCAAATAAAGCTCGCAAAAAAATCAAACCCGCATAAAAGATTATTATTTTAATATAAAAGTGTTACTTTTATCAAATTTAGATTTCATGCATAGAGGTATGCATAAAAGATTATTATTTTAATATAAAAGTGTTACTTTTATCATATTTGGATTTCATGCATAGAGGTATGCATAAAAGATTATTATTTTAATATAAAAGTATTACTTTTATCATATTTGGATTTCATGCATAGAGGTATGCATAAAAGTTGATTATTTTATTATAAAAGTGTTACTTTTATCATATTTGAATTTCATGCGTAGAGGTATGCATAAAAGTTGATTATTTTATTATAAAAGTGTTACTTTTATCATATTTGAATTTCATGCGTAGAGGTATGCATAAAAGTTGATTATTTTACTATAAAAGTGTTACTTTTATCATATTTGAATTTCATGCATAGAGGTATGCATAAAAGTTTATTATTTTATTATAAAAGTGTTACTTTTATCATAATTGAATTTCATGCATAGAGGTATGCATAAAAGTTGATTGTTTTATTGTAAAAGTGTTACTTTTATCATATTGGATTTCATGCATAGAGGTATGCATAAAAGATATTCTTTTTATACTAAAAGTGTGATTTTCATCATAAATGGATTTTATGCATAAGAGAAATTCTTTTATTCTAAAAGTGTAATTCCTACCAAATTGAATTTATGCATAATAAGATGCATAAAAGATTGATTTTTAATTCAAAAGTGTCATTCTCATCTAAATTGAATTTATGCATAGGAAGATGCATAAAAGAATGGATTTTTAATTCAAAAGTGTTATTCTCATCCAAATTGAATTTATGCATAGGAAGATGCATAAAAGATGGATTTTTAATTCAAAAGTGTCAATTCTCATCTAAATTGAATTTATGCATAGGAAGATGCATAAAAGATGGATTTTTAATTCAAAGTGTCAATTCTCATCTAAATTGAGTTTATGCATAGGAGGATGCATAAAAGATTGAATTTTAATTCAAAAGTGTCATTTTCATTTCAAATGAATTTATGCATAGGAAGATGCATAAAAGATTGATTTTTATTTCGAAAGTGTTAATCTCCTTAAATGGAATTTATGCATAAATAAATGTGTAGAGAAATCTTATATCAAATATAAGAATTCTCTTGTATTCTATAAATAGATATGGGAAGTGATAAGAGGCATATGAGATGTGATAGGATGTGATAAGATGTGTATGAGATGTGATAGGATGTGATAAGAGGTGTATGAGATGTGATAAGATGTGATAAGATGCATATGAGATGAGTTAGGATGTGATAAGAGGAGTTTAGATGTGATAAGAGGAGTTTAGATGTGATAAGATGTGTATGGGATGAGGTAAGAAGTGTATGTGATGGGATAAGATGTACATGGGTTGTGATAGGGCAAGAATGGATGTGATGTAAAAGAATAGATGTGAAGGCATATGTGGTTATATGAATGGGAATGTGGAAATGGATGTATGCATGTAGATGTGGATGTATGGATGAAATGTGGATGTATGGATGTGGATATGGATGTGTATGTATGAATGCGGATATGGGATTGGATGTATGATGTGGATGTACAAACATGGATGTGTATGTAGAATAATGAATGTGAATGTGTATGTGAAATAATGTGTCGTCGATTTGAGTGAATGGATGAGAATGAGTACACATATGAATGGAATGTGGAATAAGTAATGTGGACTGAGGAGGGATAATGTGGACTGAGGAGGGATGATGTGGATGTACGAACATGGATGTGTATGTAGAATGTGAATGTGTATGTGAAATAATGTGTCGTCGATTTCAGTGAATGGATGAGAATGAGTACACATATGAATGGAATGTGGAATAAGTAATGTGGACAGAGGAGGGATAATGTGGAAAGACGAGAGTTCGATATAGAAACTGTATTTTGTGTCCTGTTTGTAAATGACTGTTTTATGTCAAAAATGCTGGGGAAGTATTTTGACCGTCTTGTGGATTAAGGTCATGGAGACCAATCTGATAAAGTTGCAATTGCTGACGGAGAGTCAATGGAGGACGTCTCGCGTAGCAAGGTCGACCGAGGCCTTGACCAGCCTCGGTTCAATTTAAATGGTGAGCTTCCGGTACGGTGGATGAGGAACCAAGGAAGCGGCCTATGAGTGAAGCGCTAGGTCACCTGCGAAGGATCCTAGAGGGTGCTGACCATATGGTGCTCGGGCTCTGGGTCGCCGAAGATACCCACACGTGCGTCGTGGAAGATATTGGAACAAGGAGTAAGAGTTGTTTTTCTGAAACCGAGCATGGATCTGGTTGATTTACCTTGGTGGTTCTCAACGGCGGATGAGTCCATGGCTCTCTTATATGGATCTGTTGATTGATCTTGCTGATCTTCAACAAGGATTCCATCTTGATTTTTATATGTGAAAATACTGCCGGCGGGTACAATGAGCTAGGAACTATCGAAAAGGCCCCTGAGTGAACAGGTGTTGAGCGTTCTGGTTGCCAATGATGCCATAAGTACACCGATGAATGAATGATTGGAAATATGGATTCAACCAGAGATTTCGAGGATTGTCATCAGTGACATAATGGTTTTATTAAAGGATTGTTTTAAAGTTAGTTGATGCTGAGAAAAAGGCAATTTCATATTGGGTGTGTAAGTGGTGTGACTAGTTTTATGTTTGCATGAACTTCCGGCTAGTGGGCCTAGGAACTCTTTTCCCTGGTACCCGGGACAAAACCTAACCAAATTCCTAATTGGATCCCATCACTACAGTGGTTGGGAGGTTGGCTAACCCATGGGACTGGATGATGGATCCGTAAATCGAGACTCAATTTTTGTTATTACGATAGATGAAGTAAATCCCAGATAGTAATTGTTCTATGAAGGATAGCGATCAACGGCTGTACCTCTTGATGGGAAAAAAAGCGTTGATCCCAATGATCCAAGTGCAAGTTTCTTCCTTGATCTGACCGAGTACCTTTATAGGTGCAGTCGGATCAATTTGATCAGTAATGGTCTTGACTATGTTAGAGTAAAAAGTTATCCTGGTGGAATCGCCCGTGCTTTCCGGATAAAGGAAGTTTTTTCGGGTTCGGTTTTAGAAAAACCGATGGATTAGTTTCTTGTTCGGATATCCGTGGTGGGCGAGGCCCCGAGTGTGGGACCCTGCCCCACGCAAGAAGTGCTACTTCCGCTGCTAGCACCCCGAATCCGTTGCGCGGTGGGGACAGCGATCTCACAGATGCATATTGGATATTTTTTTAATTATAAATATGTTATTTTCATTAGATTCAATTTCTATGCATAGAAAGATGCATACTGGAAATGGTTTTATTATAAAAGTTTTATTTTCATTAGATTCAATTTCTATGCATAGAAAGATGCATATTGGATATTTTTTATTATAAAAGTGTTATTTTCACTAGATTCAATTTCTATGCATAAAAAGATGCATATTGGATATTTTTTTTATTATAAAAGTGTTATTTTCATTAGATTCAATTTCTATGCATAGAAAGATGCATATTGGATATTTTTTTATTATAAAAGTGTTATTCCTATTAAATTGATTTTATGCATAAATAGATGCATAAAAGGATTTTCTCTTATATAAAAGTATTATTTCCATTGAAGTTGGATTTTATGCATAAATAGATGCATACAGAATTTTTATATCAGAATTAGAGTTCTCTTTGATTCTATGTTTAATTTTCATGAATAATCGATAAATGAATAAATAAATACACTGTGAGAGAAAATTCTTTTGTTTCATATTCACTCGGATGGTAATGAGAAAATTCAAAAAATCTATCGAAGTCAAAAATTTAGATAAATTGATTAATTTATTTATGTTTAATTTTCATGAATAATCGATAAATGAATAAGTAAATACACTGTGAGAGAAAATTCTATCGTTTCATATTCACTCGGATGGTAATGAGAAAATTCAAAAAATCTATCGAAGTCAAAAATTTAGATAAATTGATTAATTTATTCCTCATAGAAATTCGTGATTAGTTTAAAAATCAGTTAAGTGAATATTCAATGAATGAAATTCAGTAAAATAGTAATTGAACCTTACCAGACTCGAACCCAGAATCAGACTTTGACCAAGACCAATCTCTTCGTCAGTTTCAAGGAAAGACGATGTGACTAGTTCAGGAAAATACACTCAAATCAACCACCAAATCTGAAACTAAGTTGAGACCCTTTGAATTGATTTGAGGATCAAGGTTATAGAATTCGAAGAATTCTATTTGGAATTCAAACCTACGATCAAGAAGTCTTGGGATACAGATTTAAGATATACTCATTATATTCAAAGAAAATTAAAACTGAAAACTTGCATAGAAACCCTATTTTCTTAAAGGACTGTCTTACGCCAGAATGCTAGAGGGAGCATTTGGTATATGAGTTTTTCTAAGGGAAGTTTGGTTGCAACAGTTGGTGGGGAGTGTTCAAAAAGGACAGCTCACTCGGCAAAGCCTTTGACCAGCCTCGTTATTTACGGTTAAAATGGTCCACTTTCGGTAGTACGATGGACGAGGGCCGACGAAGCAGTCCCTGAGCGAAGTGCTAAGACACCTAAGGAGGATCGTGGAGGGTTCTGATCAGGCGATGCATGGGCTCGCGGTGCCGGGGACACCCATGCGTATGTCATGGAAGATATTGTATGATGGACCAATGTTTATTGTAATCGTTTACTAGATCTTGTTGTTGCCAACCAGCTGGTCTCAACGGAGAATCCAGAGTGATATTGTTTTTGTTGAGAAACAAGGATTGGATGGAAATTTTGAGTTATGATATCTGTAACCAATAATTCTTTGTCAATGGATTGTTCTATAAGTTAAAGTTTAAAGAGGAGTGTGTGCATATCTGTATTCTA
The DNA here is from genome assembly GCF_041138505.1 of Cibotium barometz. Classification (NCBI taxonomy): domain Eukaryota; kingdom Viridiplantae; phylum Streptophyta; class Polypodiopsida; order Cyatheales; family Cibotiaceae; genus Cibotium; species Cibotium barometz. The sequence continues at coordinate 5,743,308 of NC_141061.1, forward strand.
AAAAGAAAAAGTTAAAGTTTAAAGAGGAGTGTGTGCATATCTGTATTCTAAAAAGAAAAAGTTAAGAAAGGCATTCAATTATGGGTGTGTGAGTACTTCTCTGGTTCTACCAATTCCAGTGGTTGGGCGGTGGCTAACCCATGAACCGGATGGGGTTAGGCTGGAATCAGTAGAGTTTTAATAACAAAATTGATTAATAGGAATACGCTTAGAATTCCAGTAGTAAAATAAAAGCTTGAAGACTTCTTAAATGAATAGATAAACGGTTGTGCCTAATTCAATTAGAAAAAAAGCGTTGATTTCTTCAAGTTAAGTCTGTAATAGTTTTCCTTCTATCTGGTTTAATCAGATAAAGGTTAGTTTAGTCTCTTGACCCCGTTAGAAAATTCGTTAAGAAATTCAAAAAGGTGGAATCGACCCCGTTTTTCGGGCAAGGGAAATTTTCAAGAATGATCACCAGATTAGTCTCGTGCGCCCGGACATTCGAGGGGGAAACCTACCCCCGTGCAAGAGGAAGCTACTTTCACTGCTGCTACCAACCGGGAATCCCAGTGCGTAGAGGGGGCAGTGGGATCTCATAGCTGGTATCAGAGCACTGTTGTAAAACGGCAGCAGAAATTGCTTAAATTTTTTTGAAGTAAATCTGGGAAAAAAATGTTTTCACTTACTAAGATTATGTTTGAAATGAATTCATAAATTGAAAACTCATAAATTGAATTGGATTTTGAGATGGATACCCCAAATCTGTCTAGGACTTTCCCAGAGTCAGCAGGACATGATCACCTTTGCATTCGAACATCTCATCAACTCCGCTACAACCCGAGTAAGTAGAGTGAGACTTTCCCGTCACTTTGAGGATCTATACTTTCATGATCCAGCAGAGCGACGTTGGTATATGTGGTTCTCTGGAGGAAGATGTATTAACGTCAATACCAATCAACATCAGAGACTTAGGTAGAATATCTTGCTAGCCATGATTTTGATAAGGCTAGGAGTTGTTCATTATGTACAACTCTTTAATCATTCACCCCGGAATTTTAGAATTTTTTGTCGTATTTTTAGACTTCTTAGTCACTTTTTTCCTAGGAGTAGAATTACAGCACCTCTACCAGTGAGATGAATCATATATATCATGGCATGTCTCCATCGCAATTTCGCTTTTTTATGCGTACGCAATTGAGGCAGTGACTTTTGGAGCCGAGATGCTCTATGTATATATCAAAAACTTCTGATAATAATGACATTTTGCAAAAGATTTCAAATTGTTTTTCGTGGTTGTGAATATTGATTAGCAAAATTATCAAAGTGAATCTTGTTTTTAATAATTATGATGGAATAATTATTGTGTAAGAAATAAATCTCAAAAATTAAATAGTCATAAATCTGATGACGAAGTTAAGTTGACAAAAATCTCGTTTTGTCAAAATCATGAGGCGCGCGGCCCGTGCTAGGCAACCTGATCCTCTTACCGATGATGAAGAGTTAGATCCGGACATTCGTAAAGCCCTGCACCAATCCCAACCTGGTCCATTTAAGGGTGAAGGGGAACAGTTAGGAGAAATAGTGAAAAAATGGATTGAGGCCATGGAAGAGTACTTTAATGTAACCGACTACAATGAGAGGAGCAAGATGGCTCTCACCAGATTAAAGATTGTGGAAACGGCCAGGGTTGCATGGAAAAACCATTGTGAGACAAACCATCTCGATAGAAATACCCAGACTTGGTCAGATCTTAAAGCATACCTCAGGAAAAGGTTCTATCCTCCGGGCTTCCTGGAAACCAAAATGAATGAATTCTTGGAATTAAAACAGGATAGCCAGACAATTAAAGAGTACCATCAGGCATTTGCCCTTCTCCTCAAATATTCTCCACTTTTGGGTGAAGAGCAGCTGATGCCAGATTCATTTGAGGAATGAACGAGTCATTAGACACTTTAGTGAAAAATGCCAAACCAGTCTAATGGCGGAAGCTACCGATTGGCAAAGGACTTTGCCAAGGCATTTGTTGTCAAGGTCCCGCCAAGGCCTACACCCTCAAACTTTAAAAGGTTCCAAACCCCGGGAAGTGCTTCAAACTTTCCACCCCCAAAGAGGCAGCAAGGCCCAAGTCAGAATACGGATGCTGGTAGATTCAGAAGTGAAGGAAGACCCTTCCCTCAGAACACTTTCTCAAGAGTCCCACCTTTTTCAAGGATTCAAGGATTCAAAGGGATGAGCTCAGAAGTGAAAACAGGTGTTTTGGATGTCAGGGTTTTGGTCACCAGATGGACTCCTGCCATGTCAAGAGGACAGGGAAGTCAAGGACCCAGAATGCAGAGACCAACCCCTTCCTATCAATCAAATCATTTTGTCTTGTTAAAATCAGGACAATCTCGGGAGGAATCCAGCTCAGCCATCTACCTCTGTGTACAGAGTATTCTAAAAACTCCCTCCCAAAACTGGGGTAGCCAAAGAGAAAGAGTTCCGCCCCAGTCTGCAGCCAAAGAGCGGTTACAATAGCACAAGTAGTGGAAGAGGAAAGAGGCCAGATTTATGCCGCAATTGAAAACCAAGGGCCAAACCGTCAATTCTCGGTCATCCATACTCCAACTGAGTATAAGGGTAAGTCATTCAAACTTTTGATTGATTCAGGCAGTACTCATTCATTTATTTCCCCTGGATGCTTGCGTAAGCTAGTCTTAGATCAGAAAACAGGAAAACCTATGCAAGTTGAATTGGCCAATGGGAAGATCCTTTTCACTCACCATGAGACAGATCGTCGTATTCAGTTCAATCTAAATGGGAATATAACGGACTGCCGGTTCAGAGTCCTACCTTTGGGAGTTTTCGACGGGATCCTTGGAATGGATTGGCTCCACAAAAATCAAGCTGACATTCACTATCACAATGGAACCATTTCCTTCCATGACCTTCACGGAAACAAAGTTCAAGGAACCGGAATTTCAAGATCCCCAAGTCTGCAATTAGTAAAAGCTTCTAAGTTACTGAAAGGACTTAGAAAGAACAGCTCATTTACCTTGTCAAAATGAATCCAGTAGACACAAAGTTAAAAGCTAAAGAACCAGAATGGTTAAGTGAATATGATGATTTATTCCCAACAGAGTTAACAGAGATGCCTCCGATTTAAGAAGTAGATCATGTGATAGAATTGACCCCCGGAGCTCAGCCCCAGTAGCCCAGCGCATGTACAGAATGCCAGTCCTTGAAGCCATCGAACTCAAGGAATAGCTTAGACAGAAGCAGTATGCAGAAAAGAAGAGGTTAGACAGAGAATTCGAAGAAGCAGATATGGTCTTTATTCGAGTACGCCCACCAAAAAAAAGTTCTCTGTCTCTTGGGAAGTACAAGAAGTTATCTCCCAAATACTATGGGCCATATCTGATTACAAAGAAAGTAGGTGACAGCCTATGAACTTCTTCTACCTCATCATCTCAAAGTACATAATGTATTTCATGTTAGCTTACTTAAAAAGTATGTACGGAGCCCGAATCATGTGCTTAATGTTGATGAACTCTTAACTTCTTCAACACAAGGGCTGATGGAACTCCAACCTGAAGAAATCCTTGATGTTCAAGAGAAGATTCTCAGGAACAGAATTGTGAGAGAATTCATAGTCAAATGGAAGTCTTATCCTTTTGAAGACGCCACCTGGGAGAACGAAGCCGAACTATTGCGGGATTACCCCCAGTTTGCGAGATGAGGACATCTCGCATTTTTCAAGTGGGAGAGAATGTAAGATTCCTCCCCAGCCCCTCAAGATGTCCAGTATCTTCCCCTAAAATGAATCCCCTTTTCAGAATAATAAAAGATCTTGTTTCTATCTGTTTTGTCCTAGAGAGAAAATGTTCTAGAGAGAGGTAACTCAGTTTTTAGATATCTTGGTATGAAAAAATATCCTTTCTTATTAAAATAAATTCCCCCGAAATAGATTTTTAAAAAGAATTTCCTAAGGTGCATTAGAAATAAATTATAATCTACTAAAAAGACCTTAGCGTAAGGGTCCAGATTTTTTGAAAATTTTGGATTAAGGTTCTAAGGGGCCAATCAAATTAATCCAAATGTAGGGAGGAGATAAATTGAAGAAATAAAGAAAATCTCCCCAAAAATGAGTAAATACTCACATAAGATGAAGAGTGGATAAGGATCAAAGGAAATACTAAAAAAATGAATTTTTGACCTCATAGTGGGGATTCCCCCTCATGAGCGAGGTGCCTATCTCACATGTGTGGTGGAGTTTTAAACTCTCAAATAATGAGATATTTCATCTCTCCTCTCTCCTAATTCAAGTCTAGTTCCAAAAAGTAAGCTGAACTGACCCAAAAATGGTCAAAAATTGACCAAACTAATCTGGAAAATTCTAGAATCAGTTTTCTTGGTTAGAGGCACACTTTTTCCTACTCACTTTTTCCTATAAATAGAAGCCTTTCCCTTTGTAAAAGCTTAATAGTGTTTATGCACTATTGTTCTACTCCTCCTCCCCAGAGCTAAAAACATTGAATTCATTTGATAATCCATTTGTTTTTTACTAATTCCTCTACAGAGAATTAGTGGCCACTCTTGATCCAAACAAGAGTAGAACCCTCAATCCCTCAAGCCAAAGGAAAGCTCACAAAACTCCATGTAAGTTAGAAATTCTACTTTTTTTTATTCTAATCTATGGTTTTTTTGAATTCTTGCTTTTTAATGTGATTTTGGATGTTAAGCCTTAATAAAAAGGCTTCCCCCTTCTCTTCATTAAGAATTTTAGCCTTTCTTTATCCTAAATTGAATAACAAAAGAATTTATTTAATCTTTCTTATTGTTTACTCACTTGAAAGTGAGAATTGAGTAGATTAGAGTGTTTTACTTTAACTTGGATTTAAATTAAAGGGATATTTACAATGTAAAATTTGAGAAATGGTCAGCCATACAAATGAGGTTATGGTAAAATTTTCTTAAATTTTGTGGATATAAGTTTTATCTTTATGTTATTAAAAAAGAAAAATCCCCACCATTTGTGCGTTCTAAAAGGAATTCTTTTTAATTTAAAAGTGTTATTCCTATTAAATTGATTTTTTGCATAAAAGGATTTTTTTATATAAAACTGTTATTTTCATTAGATTCAATCTCTATAGAAAGATGCATATTGGATATTTTTTTATTATAAAAGTGTTATTTTCATTAGATTCAATTTCTATGCATGGAAAGATGCATATTGGATATATTTTTTATTATAAAAGTGTTATTTTTGTTAGATTCAATTTCTATGCATAGAAAGATGCATATTGGATATTTTTTATTATAAAAGTGTTATTTTCATTAGATTCAATTTCTATGCATGGAAAGATGCATATTGGATATATTTTTTATTATAAAAGTGTTTTTTTGTTAGATTCAATTTCTATGCATAGAAAGATGCATATTGGATATTTTTTTATTATAAAAGTGTTATTTTCATTAGATTCAATTTCTATGTATAGAAAGATGCATATTGGATATTTTTTATTATAAAAGTGTTATTTTTATTAGATTCAATTTCTATACATAGAAAGATGCATATTGGATTTTTTTTGTTATAAAAGTGTTATTTTCATTAGATTCAATTTCTATACATAGAAAGATGCATATTGGATATTTTTTTAATTATAAAAGTGTTATTTTCATTAGATTCAATTTCTATGCATAGAAAGATGCATATTGGATATTTTTTATTATAAAAGTGTTATTTTCATTAGATTCAATTTCTATGCATAGAAAGATGCATATTGGATATTTTTTTATTATAAAAGTGTTATTCCTATTAAATTGATTTTATGCATAAATAGATGCATAAAAGGATTTTCTCTTATATAAAAGTGTTATTTCCATTGAAGTTGGATTTTATGCATAAAGAATTTTTATGTCAAAATTAGAGTTCTCTTTGATTCTATGTTTAATTTCCATGAATAATCGATAAATGAATAAGTAAATACACTGTGAGAGAAAATTCTATCATTTCATATTCACTTGGACGGTAATGAGAAAATTCAAAAAATCTATCGAAGTCAAAAATTTAGATAAATTGATTAATTTATTCCTCATGGGAATTTGTGATTAGTTTAGAAATCAATTAAGTAAATATTCAATGAATGAAATTCAGTAAAATAGTAATTGAAATATAACCCCCCTTTCAAGAAAGGTAGTTCAGAAAGAACCTTACCAGACTGGAACCCAGAATTAGACTTTGACCAAGACCAAACTCTTCGTCAGTTTCAAGGAAAGACGATGTGACCACTTCAGGAAAATACTCTCAAATCACCCACCAAATCTGAAACTAAGTTGAGACCCTTTAATTTGATCTGAGGATCAAGGTTATAGAATTCGAGGAATTCTCTCTGGAATTCAGACGTACGATCAAGAAGTCTTGGGATACGGATTTAAGATATACTCATTATATTCAAAGAAAATCAAAATTAAAAACTTGTATAGAAACCCTTTTTCTTAAAGGACTGTCTTACGCCAGAATGCTGGAGGGAGCATTTGGTATAGGTGTTTTTCTAAGGGAAGTTCGATTGCAACAGTTGGCGGGGAGCGTTCAAACTTCAGCTCACGCGGCAAAGCCTTGACCAGCCCCTCGGTACGATTAAAATGGTGTGCTTCTGGTACGATGGACGAGGGCCGACAAAGCGATCCCTGAGTGAAGTGCCAGGACACCTATGGAGGATCCTGGAGGGTTCTGACCAGGCAATGCACAGGCTCGCGGATATGTCGTGGAAGATATTATATGATGGACCAATGTTTATTGTAATCTGTTATTGGATCTCGTTGGCTAACCAGCTGGTCTCAACAACGGAGAATTCAGAGTGATACTGTTTTTGTTGAGAAACAAGGATTGGATGGAAATTTTGAGTTATGACATATGTAACCAATAATTGTTTGTCAATGGATTGTTTTATAAGTTAAAGTTTAAAGAGGAGTGTGTGCGTATCTGTATTCTAAAGAAAAAGTTAAGAAAGGCATTCAATTATGGGTGGGTGAGTACTTGTCTGGTTCTACCAATTCCAGTGGTTGGGCGGTGGCTAACCCATGGCCCGGATGGGGTTAGGCTAGAATCAGTAGAGTTTTAATAATAAAATTGATTAATAGGAATACGTTTAGAATTTGAGTAGTTAAATAAAAGCCTAAAGACTTCTTAAATGAATAGATCAACGAAAGACTTCTTAAATGAATAGATCAACGACTGTGCCTGATTCAATTAGAAAAAAAGCATTGATTTCTTCAAGTTAAGGCTGTAATAGTTAAGCCAAGAATCATTACATATAAGTGGAGACCCATTATATGGCAATAGAGACTCATGAGAGAGTTAAGAGACCCATTAGATGGCAGTGGAGATCAATTTGCTAATACAAGTGACCCAGAAGACGGTAGTGGAGACCTATTACACACAAGTCTACATGATTATATATGTATCTACGATGTACACACATAGATGAGCTATGTGAATGGAGCATGCCCTATGATTTCGTCAAGGGCATGAGCACTATCAATGTAGCACACATAGGTGTCCATTCTTGAATTGCACCCAGTGAGACTTGAGCCCACAACCTAGAAGTTGAGAGGCACTCTCTCTCTCTAGTGAGAAGTCAAATCACCCATCATAATAGTGACAGTCTTCACATTCTAGAAGTTGATAGGCACTCTTCGCAATATAGATGTTGATAGGCACTCTCTCTCTCTCTAGTCAGAAGTCATATCGTCATCATAATAGAGACACTCTTCACACAAGCGAACTGCGGCACGTCTTTTCTGTCAGTTCCCGCTCCAACCTCTCTTCTACGAACCTCTCTTTGTAATAGAAGAAAGTTCATTTCTCTTCTGTCTGATCCCCCTCCAACCTCTCTTCTTTGTCATCATGGAGGGTAAAACTAAGAAGTGATACTCGAAGAGAATTGTAGAGCAGCAGAACCGAGCGGGGTTGGATTCAGTTCACAAGAGTTTTGTTCAGGAGCGAACATGATGGATACGCCCACAAAGGGTCACCGAAAAAGCTCATTAGATGCCTCTCTATACTTTGACAAGGAGAAAAGGTCATCCTCCACATCAGAGGATAGGGCAAGGGCGGTCGTAGTAGCAGACGTCAAGAGCAATCTCCTTGAGTTCTTTCCAGATAACAACGAGGTAGTTGTGCAGGGGGTCCGAGGAGCGAAGGATTTACCGACCGTGGTGTGGTTTGATGTCGACCACAATGTCAAGGTTATTTCAACCATTTTCCCGGAATTTGACAAGCGTTTGGCTTTTAACACTAGTTCTGTAATTGGACACTTAAGTGTCCTGAGACACTAAAGTGTCCTGAAAAGTTCTTGAATTTTTGTGGGCAATCTATTAAGAGTTTTGAAATGCTTAACATCCACAGATGTTCCTCAAGACTCAAAAAATTCTTGAGATTTTTTAAATTGCACTTTTCTTAGCTTTTGCAAGGCAATATTTTAATTTTCTTAGACACATGCTGATAAAATGCATGATTTTTAATGTTTTCAAAATAGTAGTAATTTGGACATAACTTTTAGAAGGGACATAGTTTGATCATGAAACTTGGCTTGATGGAAAGCCCATGATGTAAACTAAATCCTGGAATCATCAAATGACAATTATTGGATAAATTTTTGACTCGCTAATATTGAAATGACGTTTTTTATACAGGTGGAGCATGAATTTTTCTCCTTCCATATGCAAGCTAATAATGTAAAACTTGAGGTGCACCCATGTTATATAGGGTAAATACTACTTTGTTTTGAATTTTTCAAAACTTTAGAGCCACTTTTTGGGCCTCTTCTCATACATGGCCTTTTGCGCAACCTGTTTTTAATACATAAAATGTTTAATTATGAGCCTAATTTTGATTTTCATCAAAGGGAAAAGCTGTGTAAGTGTATTATTTGTTGTAACTATAGGTGTAGACTACTTGTGCAAGCATAGTTATGATTAGTTTTCGATAAAAGATGATCAAATTTTATATTTTTATTTTTTACAGTTTTTTTAGAACTAGGCGATAAGAACCTACTTAAGTGGAGGCTAAGTTAGTGTCATACACATCAAATTATGGCTTATTTATCTCATCTCAAGCATGAAAACCAATAATCAACATTCTCATTGATAGGGCTACATTATTTTTTAGTGGCGTGATTGAGTTTTGATAATATGCGTTACTTTTGCTGATTTTATGCAACTTTTTTGGAAAAAATTCTAGGAAAGGAAAATGATTTTTTTGGTGAACTTCTACCTCCTTGGATTGATGTATGCTATCAAAATATCTGGGAAAAAATGCTATTGATATCATTGGATTTTTTTTTTTTGAGAGAATGATGCTTGCATATTTGGAAAAATCGTGAAAAATGTTCATTTTCAAGACATATGCTACTTTGTTGCTTATGTACTTCCAAATAAAAAGGCATTTTATATGTTTAGCATTTTTTACATAAGCATAGGGTTATGTTCTACCTGCTCAATGAAGCATTTTGGTTTTTAAAGCCTACATTAGGAGTTTGATTTTTTTTCGCAACTCCCAAAAAAGGACACTTAAGTGTCCTGTTTTGGTACCAAACTAGTGTTAATGTGGCTAGGGGCCTCTCTAAAATGGGGCAGGATTAAAAAGAAGGTAACTGCTTTCTTTTTATTTTCTCACTTGTTTTTGGATATGGCATTAAGATGCAAGCATGCAAGATGTGTGTGTGTGTGTGTGTGTGTGTGTGTGTGTGTGTGGGAGAGAGAGAGAGAGAAATGTGTATGCTTCTCCCTGATCTCAGCTCTCATTGGAGTTTCAGGTGTAGCAACAGAGAAAGAAGAGCATTAATTTTTCTTATTGTTTATGTGTGCTAAAGGTGTGGTCAAGTGTAAGGGGTTCTCAAAGATATATTCAAGTAGCCTATCATTTAAAGTCTCACATACATATCAAGCAAAAGGCAGACGTGCCAAAGCAAGCGAAGTTGACAAGACACTTCCTCAGCCACTTGATAGTAGCGAAGCACAGAAGTTATGGGGAGGGGAAAGCATGTGGACTTCTTGTATGCAGTTGAAGAGCATGGAGGATGCCATGCATACACTACAGCCGCTTATTTCCTCCTTCGACAATCTCACAGGTACCTGGGAATTGGGAAGACGAGCAACGTCTACAAAGTTGATTGTGGTGATGGCAGAGAGTGTGCATTAAAAGTTTTGAAAAGTGGGTATGAAGAGCATAACGATGACATAAGATATTTAAACGAGTTGCAAGATGTTGATGGAATACCCAGAGTATATAAATGCTTGGAGAAGTCAATGTTAGTAGTAGAACATGTAGGTGTAGCATTTGAAGCAAGTCGAATTGGACAACCGGATTTAGCATTGGCTAGTTTAGCTGAGGTACTTCAAAGTGCGCATGCTTTAAATATTGTACACAGGGATATACGCCTGGAAAATCTAATAATTGCATAGAGTTTGCGACACAAATGGGAGGGCTTAGGCTTTTCATAATTGATTGGGGGTTTGCTGAGAAGATTGATTGCAAGTGCGGCAGTTTTCGTGGAAGCATTACAACTACATCAGATAATGTGCTTAGACAGTATTTTGTGGGTACAAAATATCTGGAATATACAGCTGCAGATGACCTCATATTGCTTGTGTGCTGCATTTTTCTTGCTCTCAATCCTATGACTGAAGCTAAACTTGACAAGTTAGGGAAGGACTCCACATCAATTTTGGAATTCTGGTCCGATGTTAATGGAAACCAAATGTGGAAAGTTGCACATGAAGCTGCTGCCAAGATGGAGTACGATGCCTTAAAAGCATTTCAAGATATTGAGCAATTGGTAACATTAATTGCGAAGTAGGACAATATTCATGCATTATGTCTTTATAAAGTTTTCATGTATTGATTGCTAAGGATAGTTAAGAGCGTCTCTTTTTGCAAAGTTTTCATGTATTCATGTCTTTACAAAGTTTCTGAGTCTCTTGGTGCTCATGTTTTATGTGTTTTCCTCTTTCTAAAACTCTTTTCAGTTGGCTATGTCAGATGGTATAAAATACATTACACAATAGTATATTTCTATTGGGTTATGTAGATTGCTTTGGTACGTTGATTTTCCTATGTATCCACGTGGAAAGCTACCTTAGCAAATCTCATTGAGGACCATGGTGGCAAAGACTACTTTCTACTCCTACAAGAGGGGGAATGTTGAAACATAATTTTATTAATATAAATTATTATAATTGGGCGCACCCTTTTGGGGGTGTGTGTGTGGTGGCTAATAGGATTTATATTGGGTAAATAGTTATACTTATCCAGTGAAAATTATTTTTCACAACAAGCATGAAGTTTTTTTAAATGTTATGGATTGAAGATAAATTTCATCCATATATGAGGATATTGAAATTTCATTAAGGTGAAAGAATTGCATTCTTAATGGATGGGCCCTCTAGACCTCACCTTGATCTGTGTAGGTTGTGGAAACACTAGTGTAGTTTTTGCTTGATTTGGATCTTGCAATACTCGAGTTATCCTCGTAAAACTCAATTTGATAATATTCAGCACTTGATTGTAAACTCTTTGGAGCTTCTTTATCTTGATAGTTGTTAACATCTTGCTTTGAATAGATGTATCCACCGACTTGTGGGGAATAGTGCAAGTGCACACGACTTGTGGGGAAGGCATATTGGTATATGCCTTCCCCACAACAAGTGCACACGACTTGTGGGGAAGGCATATTGGTATATGCCCCAAAAACAAAAAAACGTGAGAGCTATCCACCACCACCCACCACCAATATGACTTTTCCTATATGGACTTATAAAGGAAGCATGTGGCTTTATTGTGTGGACAAGATCATCACGCTTAGGCTCTTATCAAACTTGTCATGAAAGTTTATATATGATCTCGTGCTTGGGTCCTTTTTCAAACTTGTGAGCATGTTGTTTCAACAGCAACAGTCAAGGCAAGCATGTGGTTTTAGTGCAAGTGCACATGACTTGTGGGGAAGGCATATGTAGGGATTGTTTTGATGACCCTAAACCTCATTAAGATTAGTATCCATTACTTTTCTAGATTAAAGTTGTTTAGAAGGTAGTTATTATACTTATTAGACATTGGTACTATGACATTAGGATGTAACTTTTGTCTCATAGGTCATTTTGGCCTCTTGAAGATGTTAATATGACATTTCATTTCATTCTCTCTCTCTCTCTCTCTCTCTCTCTCTCTCTCTCTCTCTCTCTCTCTCTCTCTCTCTCTCTCTCACACACACACACACACACACCACCCAAAACACTTACAGTGGAGGAGATTGATGATGTTCTTCAATGACCTACTTGAAAGTTTATAGGGTGATATAATACTTTCCATATGTGGAAGCGTCATGGTATACCTCTCCTCCTTGTACCGAGAGTTTAGCTTTTGTAACCTACTTATAGGGGATTGTTTTGATGACCCTAAACCTCAGACATTGGTACTGTAGCATCGGGATGTAACTTTTGTCTAATAGGTCATTTTGGCTTCTTGAAGACGTTAATATGACATTTCATTTCATCATCTCTCTCTCTCTCTCTCTCTCTCTCTCTCTCTCTCTCTCTCTCTCTCTCTCTCTCTCTCTCTCTCTCTCTCTCTCTCTCTCTCTCTCTCTCTCTCTCTCTCGCCCCAAAGAACTCCGCAAATGAGCCCACAGACAATTGACATAAGACATTCCCGGGTTGCTTTGAGCCTCCGACCACACCAAACTCCCATACTTATATTAAGGCCCTCACGGGAGCCTGCCAAGACATAGAACATACTTGCAAAACGTGGTCAGTGGGTCACTAATCCAATTTGGTGAGCCCTAGTGAAGACCTACATCTTCAAATGGGCGCCATAGCCTACATCTCTCACTCACCCTAAACATGTCATGATTCATTAAAGCCCTTGTTCACACTAAAAGGGAAAGTTTTGTAGTGTACCACTTTTGATGTGGTGGGCACTCGTAAGGAAGGATCGCTCTGATTTGCCTCCTCTTCTATGTCACACTCGAGAGTCGGGAGAGCCAGTCCAACCTGTAGCAAACGACCACCACTTTGCAAGTTTGACATAAGACATTCCCAGGTTGCTTTGAGCCTCCGACCACACCAAACTCCTATACTTATATTAAGGCCCTCACGGGAGCCTGCCAAGACATAGAACATACTTGCAAAATGTGGTCAGTGGGTCACTAATCCGATTGGGTGAGCCCTAGTGAAGACCTACATCTTCAAATGGGCGCCATAGCCTACATCTCTCACTCCCCCTAAACATGTCATGATTCATTGAAGCCTTGTTCAAACTAAAAGCGAAAGTTTTGTAATGTACCACTTTTGATGTGGTGGGCACTCGTAAGGAAGGATCGCTCTAATTCGCCTCCTCTTCTATGTCGCACTCGAGAGTCGGGAGAGCCAATCCAGCCTAGCAAACGACCACCACTTGCAAGTTTGAGGACCACCTCCTGCTAGCAATGGCCACCACAAGGATCACCTCTTGCCTGTGCCAATGCCACAGGATCAGGATGCTGGATGAGTCGCACTCTCTATAGACGCCGCTCGGCATGGGTTTGCAATATTGCTGGAGTTACAAGTCAGGACTCACGAGACCTAGCACGAAATGCTCTCTGGAATTTTTTGATGGGATTTCCCAAGGTCATCCACATTAGCCTGCTGTCCGCCCCTTCATCCATAATTCCATTTATTCCTGGTCGCCCATCAGAACGGGCCCTGAGTCTTGACCTTTTCCACTAACCCTCGTGGGTTAGTGTGGCGCGTGCCTGACTAACGACGATCGACAGACTGTGGTTCGTGATCGTATTCAAACCGATATATATAAATATATATATATATATATATATATATATATATATATATATATATATATATATTTGAAAGATAATTTTTTATATCATCCCTTTCAAATGATCGAAAAAATATTAGGCAACCCAATTGATGGGACACTCGTCAAATTTAGGCCCTGGCTCTCGACTTGTCTGAAGAGCACATCGAACGGAGCAATCAGATTTTATTTCAAAAGAGTTATTCTCATCAATTTTCATTTTATGCATAGGAAGATGCATAAAGAAATTTAGTTTTATTTCAAAAGAGTTATTCTCATCAATTTTCATTTTATGCATAGGACGATGCATAAAGAAATTTATTTTTATTTCAAAAGAGTTATTCTCATCAATTTTCATTTTATCCGTAGGAAGATGCATAAAGAAATTTATTTTTATTTCAAAAGAGTTATTTTCATCAATTTTTATTTTATGCATAAATAGATGCATAAAGAATTTATTTTTATTCCAAAAGAGTTATTTTCATCAATTTTCATTCTATGGATAAATAGATGCATAAAGAATTTATTTTTATTTCAAAAGAGTTATTCTCATCAATTTTGATTTTATGCATAGAAAGATGCATAAAGAAATTTATTTTTCATTCAAAAGAGTTCTTCTCCTTAAAAATAAAATTATGCATAAATAGATGTGTAAAGAATCTTTATATCAAAAATAAGGATTCTCTTGCATTCTAAGAATAGATGTGATGAGATGTGATGCGAATCAAATAGATGAGAATGAATGGATGGATAGATGTGATGAGAATCGATGTGATGAGAATGAGAGGTAAATAGATGTAATGAGATGGGATGCGAATCAGATAGATGGGAATGAATGGATGGATGGATGTGATGAGAATAGGAGTGACGAGAATGTGAGGTGAATAGATGTGATGAGAAGTAATGTGAATCTGATAGAGGGGAATGAATGGATGGATGGATGTGGATGTATGTGAAGAATAGAAGTGGATGTATGTTAAAGAATGGATGTGGATGTGTGTGTGAAAGGATAGACGTGGATGTGTATGTGTATGTGATAAGTATGGATGTGGATGTATGTGAAAGGATAGATGTGGATGTGTATGTGATAAGTATGGATGTGGATGTATGTGAAATGATAGATGTGGATGTGTATGTTATAAGTATGGATGTGGATGTATGTGAAGAATAGAAGTGGATGTATGTTAAAGAATGGATGTGGATGAGTGTATGTGAAAGGATAGATGTGGATGTGTGTGATAAGTATGGATGTGGATGTATGTGAAAGGATAGATGTGGATGTGTATGTGATAAGTATGGATGTGGATGTATGTGGGAGAATATATGTGGATGTAAATGTGATGGATATGAACAAGAATTGAAGCGATGAGATGTGATGTAAATTGGATAGATGTGAATGAATGATATAGGATGTGAATGAATGTGATAGCATATGAATCGAGATGTGAATGAATAATATAGGATGTGAATGAATGATAATGGATGTGAATGGATGTGATGTGATGTGAATCGAAATGTGAATGAATGATATAGGATGTAAATGAATGATAAGGGATGTGAATGGATGTGATGTGATGTGAATCGAGATGTGAATGAATGATAAGAGATATGAATGGATGTGATGTGATGTGAATCGAGATGTGAATGAATGATATAGGATGTGAATGAATGATAAGGGATGTGAATGGATGTGATGTGATGTGAATCGAGATATGAATGAACGATAAGGGACATGAATGAATGTGTTAATATGTGAATCAGGATGTGAATGAATGAGATGTGATGTGAAATGAATGTGATGAGATGCGATGTAAACTGGATAGATGTTAATGTATGTGAAGTGATGAGATTTATGGGTAGATGCAAGTGGGTGAGATCTGATGAGGATAAATGAGGAAATAAGTGATGAGATAGAAAAAGATGTGATTAGATGAGAATGGGAATGCTTATGAAATGAGGTGGATTGATGTGTGGATAATATGGATTGACGTGCATGGATGTTTGGATGATGTGGATTGACATGTGGATTGATATGGATGGATGTATGGAAGATATGGATGATGTGGATTGACGTGTGGATTTATGTGGATGGATGTATGGAAGATATGGATGGATGTGTGGATAATGTGGATGATGTGGATTGGTGTGTGTGTATGATGAGTGAATGATATGGATTGATGTGGATGATGTGGATGGATGTATGGATGAGGTGGATTGATGTGTGGATAATGTGGATTGATGTGCATGGATGTCTGAATGATGTGGATTGATGTGGATGGATGTATGGATGATGTGGATGATGCGATTGGATGTGGATAATGTGGATTGATGTACATGGATGTGATTTGATGTAGGAATGATGTGATGTGATAGGGATCGATGATGAAAATTAAATTGTGGTAAGATGAAAAAAAGATGGGGTCTAATGTGAAAGGATGCGGAGTAATGAGAAAAGATGGAAATATTGTTGGAACTGTATTTGGTTGTGAAGTCTGTTTTTAAATGATTGTTTTATGTCAAGAATGCTGGGGAAGCATTTTGACCGTCTTGTGAATGAGGTCGTGGAGACCTATCTGTTAAAGTTGCAACTCCTGTGACACGGAGAGTCATCGGAGGTCGTTGGAGACCTATCTGTTAAAGTTGGAGACCTATCTGTTAAAGTTGCACCTGCTGTGGACAGAGAGTCATCGGAGGACGTCTCGCGTAGCAAGGTCGACCGAGGTCTATCTGTTAAAGTTGCAACTGCTGTGGACAGAGAGTCATCGGAGGATATCTCGCGTAGTAAGGTCGACCGAGGTCTTGACCAGCCTCGGTTTGATTAAATGGTGAGCTTCCGGTATAGTAGATGAGGGACCAAGGAAGCGGCCTATGAGTGAAGCACTAGGTGACCTGCGAAGGATCCTAGAGGGTGCTGACCATACGGTGCTCGGGCTCTGGGTCGCCGAAGATACCCATGGTGAGTACGTCGGGGAAGATATTGGAACAAGGAGTAAGAGTTGTTTTGTGAATTCGGGCATGGATCTGGTTGATTGACCTTGCTGTTCCTCAACGGATGAGTCCATGGCTCTTTTATATGAATCTGTTGGTTGATCTTGCTAATCTTCAACGGAGATTTCATCTGGATATTTTTATGTGATTATATTGTCGGGTACTATGAGCTAGGAACTATTGAAAAGGCCCCTGAGTTAACAGGTGGTGAGAGCATTCTAGTTGCCAATGATGCCATAGGTACACAGATGAAGGAAGGAATTGGAAATTAGGATTTAACTGGATAATTAGAGGATTATGATCAGTAACACTATGGTTTCATTAAATGATTATTTTAAAGATCGTTGAATCTGTGAAAAAGGCAAGTTCATATTGGGTGTGTAAGTGGTGTGACTAGTTTTATGTTTGCATGAATATCCGGCTAGGGAACCTGGGAACTCTTTTCCCTGGTACCCGGGACAAAACCTAACCAAACTCCTAATTGGATCCCATCACTATAGTGGTTGGACAGTTGGCTAACCCATGGGACTGGGATGGGGTTAGGTTGGACTGATGGATCCGTAAATTGAGACTCAATTTTTGTATAGTACAATAGATGAGATAAATCCTGGATAAAAATTGTATAGTACGATAGATGAGGTAAATCTTGGATAAAAATTATTCTATGGAAAAGAATCAACGGCTGTGCCTCTCAATGAGGAAAAAAGCATTGGTCTCTATGATCCAAGTACAATCTTTTCCTTGATCTGATTATGGGACTTACGGGTTCGGTCAGATCAGTTCAGTTAGTTCAGGCTTTTGACTACGTTAGAGAAAAGTTATCATGGAGGAATCGCCCGTGCTTTCCGGGCAAGGGAAGATTTTTCGAGTTTGGTTTTGGAAGAACCGATGGATTAGTCTCTTGTCTGGATATCCGTGGGGGCGAGGCCCCGAGTGTGGGACCTTGCCCCGTGTAAGAAGTGCTACTTCCGCTGCTTGCACCCCCAAATTCGTTGTGCAGTGGGGTCAGGGATCTTAGAGGAGCTGGTATAAATTGGCTAATGAGGATCAACTGAGAAGCCAAAAATGTCAAAAATTTATGAAGAAGCAGTAAAAGGTTGTAATTGTGTGAGAAAATTCATACAAATTAATATTCAAACTAAAATTCGTAAATTGGTAATTGGGTCTTCAAATGGAAGTACCGCAATTGTATGGAATCCCTGACTTGCTTGAGGCTTAGACATGATGGTATTTACCTTCTAGTTCCAAGGACCGTGACTACCCGTATATACCGAGGGTATAACTGCAGCTCTTTACTGGCAGTATATATGAGTAAATCTAAGACTTGAAATTGTAAGCATTAATACTATCTAGATGATGAATTCGAATGTGGTTGATAAGATTTTAAATTCTGATTGAAAACTGATGAGTTAAATTGGATTCTGATTGATTTTAAATTCTGATTGAGAACTGATGAGTTGAATTGGATTCTGATTAAAAAATGAAGATTTCTGAATTTTGGCTAAATTGTAATAACTAAGCAAAACCACAATAAGGATGAATGGGACGAGTCCCTGTGATAATGTTCGTAGAGCTAAAATGACGTTAATGACTTCAGCAAATCACTATGAGATTAGTGGATTATGCTGGCAGATTGCTGCTGTTAACACTTGATCCACTTGATCCAGTGGATCAAGTTAAGGGGTGTCAAATTAAAACTCTGTAAAATTGAAAATTTCCATGGCGGACTGTTCAGATAGAAATCTCGGTCTAATGGACCATTATTGTGATAAGGATTGAATGTTATGATCTAAGTGAATTATTATCTGATGATGAGTTTTATATAAGGGATCTTTATTCCAAGATTCTGTTGGGTTCTCCAGACTATAAGGAACCCAGAATCAGTTGGATCTTAAGGAAAAGAATTCTCCTCTAGTTTTGAGAGATGAGGACATCTTGCGTTTTTTAAGTGGGGTAGAATGTAAGACTCCTCCTCCCCAGCCTCTCAGGATGTCCAGTATCTTCCCTTGTAATCAAATCCCTCTTCAGAAATATAAAAGATCTTGTTTCTACCTGTTTTGGCTTAGAGAAAGAAAATATTCTAGAGAGAGGTTATTCAGATTTTGGATATTTTTGGATGGAAAAATATCTCTTATTAAAATAAATTTCCCGAAACAGAAGTTTAAAAAGATTTTCAGAAGGTGCATTAGAAATCAAAAGACCTTATCCTGGGAATCCAGATTTTTGAAAAATTTTAAATTAAGGTTCTGAGGGACCAATCAGATTCATCGAAATGTATGGAGAAGATAAATGAAGAAATGAAGAAATAAAGAAAATCTTCCTAAAAATGAGTAAATACTCACATAAGATGAAGAGTTGACTAAAGACAAGGATATTAGTTAAAAAAGAAGAGATATTTAGTGAAATAATGCATTTTTGACACCTCAGTGTTGTGGGAGGATTCCCCTCATGAAGGAGGCACCTATTTCACATGTGTGGTTGAGTTTTAATCTCACAAATAATTGGATATTTTCATCTCTCCTCTCTCCTGGTTCAACCAGATCCAAAAAGTGAGCTAAACTGACCTAAAAATGGTCAAAAATTGACCAAAGTGATCTGAAAATTTCTAGAATCAGTTTGCTTGGTTAGAAGCTCACTTTTTCCTATAAATAGAAGCCTCCCTCTTTGTTAAAGCTTAGTAGAGTTTTATGCACTGTTACTCTGCTGCTCTACCCTAGAGCCAAGAACTATGAATTTCTTAATAATTCATTAGTTTTTGACCTTTCCCTCTTCTAAAGAATTGATGGCCACTCTTGTTGCAAACAAGAGTAGATCCCTCAAACTATCAAGCCAAAAGAAAGCTCTCAGAAATTTATGTAAGTTAGAAATCTTACTTTTTCTTTAT
This sequence comes from Cibotium barometz, assembly GCF_041138505.1. Classification (NCBI taxonomy): domain Eukaryota; kingdom Viridiplantae; phylum Streptophyta; class Polypodiopsida; order Cyatheales; family Cibotiaceae; genus Cibotium; species Cibotium barometz. The sequence goes on from NC_141061.1 coordinate 5,762,993, forward strand.
TCTTTTAATGGTTTTTTAATTTTTGTTATCTTTAAAATGATAATCTGAAGCTATGTCTTGCTAGAAAGACTTTCCCCCTCTCTCATTCTTAAATTTAGCCCTTCTTTATCCTAGTTAAGTAATCTAATTTAAACTTAAACTTTTTATATTGTTTCTCTTTTAAAAGTGAAATTTGATTAGTTTAGAGTGCTTAAAACCAATTAGAGATAATTTTTAGAAAAAATTAAAAAATGATCAGCCATACAAAGGAGGTTATGGCAAAAAATTTTAAAAATTAGTGAAATAAGTTTTAAAGAGTAATCCCCACCAATTGTGTATTTCAAAAGTGTAACTTTGATTTTATGCATAGAAAGATGCATAAAGAAATTTATTTTTATTTTAAAAAATATATTTTCATCAATTTTTAGTTTATGCATAAAAAGATGCATTAAAAATTTATTTTTATTTCAAAAGAGTTATTCTCATTAATTTTCATTTTATGCATAGAAAGATGCATAAAGAAATTTATTTTTATTTCAAAAGAGTTATTCTCATCAATTTTCATTTTATGCATAGAAAGATGCATAAAGAAATTTATTTTTATTTCAAAAGATTTATTTTCATCAATTTTTATTTTATGCATAGAAAGATGCATAAAGAAATTTAATTTTATTTCAAAAGAGTTATTTTCATCAATCTTTATTTTATGCATAAAAAGATACACCTAAAGAATTTATTTTTATTTCAAAAGAGTTATTCTCATTAATTTTTATTTTATGCGTAGAAAGATGCATAAAGAAATTTATTTTTATTTCAAAAGAGTTATTCTCATCAATTTTCATTTTATGCATAGCAAGATGCATAAAGAAATTTATTTTTATTTCAAAAGAGTTATTTTCATTAATTTTTATTTTATGCATAGGACGATGCATAAAGAAATTTATTTATTTTTTTAAGAGTTATTCTCATCAATTTTCATTTTATGCATAAGAAGATGCATAAAGAAATTTATTTTTATTCCAAAAGAGTTATTGTCATCAATTTTGATTTTATACATAAATAGATGCATAAAGAATTTATTTTTATTCCAAAAGAGTTATTTTCATCAATTTTGATTTTATGCATAAATAGATGCATAAAGAATTTATTTTTATTCCAAAAGAGTTATTCTCATCAATTTTCATTTTATGCATAGAAAGATGCATAAAGAAATTTATTTTTCATTCAAAAGAGTTATTCTCTTTAAAATTAAAATTATTCATAAATAGATGTGTAAACAATCTTTATATCAAAAATAAGGATTCTCTTGCATTCTAAGAATAGATGCAATGAGATGATTGATGTGGATGGATGTATGGAAGATATGGATGGATGTATGGAAGATATGGATGGATGTGGATGATATGGATTGGTGTGTGTATGATGAGTGAATGATGTGGATGATGTGGATGGATGTATGGATGAGGTGGATTGATGTGTGGATAATGTGGATTGATGTGCATGGATGTTTGAATGATGTGGATTGATGTGTGGATTGATGTGGATGGATGTATGGATGATGTGGAATGATGTGTGGATTATGCGATTGGATGTGATTTGATGTAGGAATGATGTGATGTGATAGGGATCGATGATGAAAATAAAATTGTGGTAAGATGAAAAGAAGATGGAGTCTAATGTGAAAGGATGCAAAGTAATGAGAAAAGATGAAAATATTGTTGGAACTGTATTTGTTTGTGAATCTGTTCTTAAATGACTGTTTTATGTCAAGAATAGATGTTAAAGTTGCAACTGCTGATGGAGAGTCATCGGAAGACGTCTCGCGTAGCAAGGTCGTTGGTCGAGGTCTTGACCAGCCTCGGTTTGATTAAATGGTAAGCTTTCGGTACAATGGATGAGGGACCAAGGAAACGGCCTATGAGAGGTGACCTGCGAAGGATCCTAGAGGGTGCTGACTATACGGTGCTCAGGCTCAAGGTCGCCAAAGATACCCACCACGAGTATGTCGGGGAAGATATTGGAACAAGAAGTAAGAGTTGTTTTCTGAATTCGGGCATGGATCTGGTTGATTGACCTTGCTAGTCCTCAACGGATGAGTCCATGGCTATTTTGTGGTTGATCTTGCTGATCTTCAACGGAGATTCCATCTAGATATTTTTATGTGATTATATTTTCGGGTACTATGAGCTAGGAACTATTGAAAAGGCCCTTGAGTGAACAGGTGGTGAGCGTTCTAGTTGCCAATGATGCCATAGGTACATCGATGAAGGAAGGAATTGAAAATTAGGATTCAATTGGATAATTAGAGGATTATGATCAGTAACACTGGTTTCATTCAATGATTGTTTTAAAGATTGTTGAATCTGTGAAAAAGGCAAGTTCATATTGGGTGTGTAAGTGGTGTGACTAGTTTTATGTTTGCATGAATATCTGGCTAGGGGCCTGGGAACTCTTTTCCCTGGTACCCGGGACAAAACCTGTCCAAATTCCTAATTGGATCCTATCACTATAGTGGTTGGGCAGTTGGCTAACCCATGGGACTGGATGCGGTTAGGCTGGACTGATGGATCCGTAAATCGAGACTCAATTTCTATATAGTACGATAGATGAGGTAAATCCTGGATAAAAATTGTTCTATGGAAAAGAATCAACGACTGTGCCTCTCAATGAGGAAAAAAGCGTTGGTCTCTATGATCCAAGTACAATCTTTTCCCTGATCTGATTATGGGACTTACGGATTTGGTCAGATCAGTTCAGTTAGTTCAGGCTTTTGACTACGTTAGAGAAAACTTATCCTGGAGAAATCGCCCGTACTTTCCGGGCAAGGGAAGTTTTTCCAAGTTTGGTTTTGGAAGAACCGATGGATTAGTCTCTTGTCTAGATATCCGTATGCGAGGCCTCGAGTGTGGAACCCTGTCCCGTGCAAGAAGTGTTACTTCCGCTGCTAGAACCCCCAAATTCGTTGCATAGTGGGGTCAGGGATCTTACATCATCAGATGTTGCAAGTCATCAGAGGATAGGAGAAGAGAGGCGCAAAACGGTAGAGGAGAATTTAGACGAACTGTTTGAAAAGGATGATCCTGTGGTGAAGACTTGTCTTTCGATTGTTCCACAACAGCTTGGCTTTCAATTTTAGATGTGCTAGCTGCTATTAAAATGTGCCTTCCAGATTTGGATCCCATTATTTTGGTGAATGCTGCGGCATGCATATCAAGGAAGAAAGGTCTTTGATCTATATCTTACTCTGTGTTTCATGTGTGATAGCATTCGCAGAAAATAGACTTGAAATTTACGGATATTTTGAGAGTGACTGTTGTTGAAATTTGTTTGATAGATGGTTGTTTGATACACATTTTGTTTGAAATTTGCTGATATTCAAGAGTTGTGTTTGATGTTATTCTGCCAAGCTCCATGTTTACGTCTAGTTACAAAAGAAAGTTTAGGGAATGTCTTCCCATGCTCCAAATGGAAGTATGATTGAAGTATGCTGAAACATACACGACCATAATTTTATAGTATGATTTCGTAACACATAATTGGACTAACTACATACTCGTTGCATAGAGGATCACATGCTTAAGAGAATTCAAGAATAGGTCTGAGAAGTTAAGAATAGTTCTGTCTTGATTGTGTACTCAGATAATAGAAGTCTAAATGCTTATTGTGAGAGGCATATGCTCCCATTTTATGGACAAAAATGTTTTGTACAAACATACGAGTATGAAAAAAACTATGCTCCTCCATATTTAGGGGAAGGGCCTAGTTACAAAAGAAAGGAAAGTTACGTAGTTAGCATGTAGCTCTCGTAACCAAATTTGAACATAAGATAGGGAGCTTAACGCCTGCAACTCGTGTTTCTTCTAGTTTGGGGTCTCATTTCTTTTGGTATGGTATATGTTTAGCAGGAGTATGGGCTCGTTTTTCTTCTCAGATTAACACTGGGGTATGGGCTCGTGTTTCTTTAGAGATTAATGCTGGGGTATGGTCTCTGTATAGCAGGGCTTTTGGTTGGTTAGAACACAAACGAAATGCTACCTTTCACTCTTTACATCTTTATGGTTGTTGAAGGGATTTGAAGTTGGCATTACGTTTCCCAGACAAAGACTGGCAAGTATAGGCTGTTCATTCTAGATTGGGGGTTTGCTGAAAAAATTGATGCCACCAATGGTGATTTTTGTGTTGCAATGTGCAGTGCTCTTGAGAGAATAAACCGGCAATCTTTGGCAGCTGCGACTCAAAAATAGTCCTGCATGACTTTGTGATGCATGCTTGTGCTCCAAATATACACATTGAAAAACTGAAGGCACCAGTCCAGAAAGCTGTGGTTGTCCTTGCCACATAACACAACCTGCTTACCCTCAACATTGTATTATAACATTTCGTTGGCATATGCAGGGGGCTCTTCGCCGTAGCGAGTCTCTACGACCCTCACCAAAAGACCATTGAGATCGAGTATAAGAGCCCGCTTTTCATCACACATTCGCTTAGGCACCCATACTGGGTCTCGTAGAGGATACCATTCAGCATATATTGTCTCTCCAGATGGGTGAACATAGTCTAGGTAATCTAAAATTTTACTGGCACGCTGTAAATAGCGTTTGTGCCGCTTTTCAATCTCCAATCGTTGTCTTCTTAACTGCCTGGCTTTGGCGACTCGCCATACCTAAGAGCATGCACAGAGAGAGAGAGAGGGGGGGGGGGGGGGGGGGGGTGATTTGCATGCGTTTATGACAGAACCCGAATGAAGGTAGTACATGCTACAGAACTTAAGCTACAATAGCAACAGATGAAGGGGAAGGGGCATACGTCGAAGGAGGCCATTCTGACAGCTACGATGGTGAAGACGTAGGCCCTGGACAGCGGCCTTGAAGTGTGCAACAATATATTGAAACAAAGATTTACCTATGCGAACTTTCCCATCGCTTGTACTAAATCCCCCCCCCGCCCACGCCCCTGGTAAAATCTGATAATGTGCATATTCGCATAATTGTACTAATTCCTTGCTGCTGCTGATTATGTGCCTATTTGCATAATTGGATCATCGAGGTCAATCCGCACGTTTTTCATATCATCAACCTCTGCTCACACGCTTGTAGCGTCTGGCTACGGCCCTGCCTGATCGCCATCCAACTAGCTTGCCAATGGCCTTGCTGGCCATAGCGTTGCCTCCCTCTACCCTGCTCAACTTCGCTACTGGCGCACTGCCCATTAAACAATCTAGCTCCAAAGCCGGTGCATGCCTTGTGGAAGTGCCACTGCCCAGCCGACTTGGCCTACACCCCGTGCTCTCCAACCGCCCCTACAACGCTTGATTACGCACTAACCTCAACCGCACGTGTCATCTCCGCCAGCACCAGCAGACCGGCAAGTGGCTCCTACCACCACTGCTGCAACCTCGTATACCAGCACTACCTACTTGCTGAGTACCTCCTTACAAGAACCAGTGCCTACTACATTTCCTTTTCATGCATGCAAATGTAAAACTAGAAAAGTTGTGTGAGTTTCAAAACTCACCGTGTTGTGGGGGCCCTCTTGGAAGCGAGTCCCAGTACATATTAGTGGTAGCATTATATATATATTGCTATAACCTAGTCACTCTAGTTTATTTTAGTTTTAGTAGCATCTAAGCCACAAGATCCTTTAAATTTGTAGTGATGTTAATACTCCATTTTTTCTTTGTATTACAAATTTTATGGGGTAGGGAAAGATCCAAGTGACCTTTCCAAGTAAAACAAGGGACCGCCGGCTAGGGCTTCACAGTGATTGAGCTAGGGCTTCATAGTGATTGTGTCACTATGAAAGATGATGCATGTGTGAGATTGTGTCAGATAGACGTAAGCATGTGTGAGATTTCATTCCCATTCCACTCCCATTGCTAGTTGTGACAACATGAGAACATGACAGCATAAACATGAAACTTACAAATTAGTTTTCCAAGCATGACAGCATGAGAACATGACAGCATGAACATGACAACATGAGAACATGACAGCATGAGAACATGACAACACCAAATATGGTATGAATCCAAGTCTAGAGTGACACTTGAATGGCTGACCATTTGGGCACATAAGAGAACCTAGAAAAGGCAATGAGCCAAATCCAAGACATGCCATCTTTTGATTAGTCCATAACTTGGCAAACACTCTTGGGTGCTTTTCGCTAGTAGAATGAAATAAGCAAACATCATATGCATTCACCTGAATGAAATAAGCAAACTTAATATGCATTCACTTGAATAATGAAATAAGCAAACTTAATATGCATTCACTTGAATAATGAAATAAGCAACTTAATATGCATTCATGTTCATATGAAGGTACACTCTATAGACATCCTATATTATTATTAATTTGGATGCATAATAAACATTGCAATATAATAAACATTTCAATATAATATACACCTTGAATATTATATGCATCAAAATGTACACCTTTTAAACCTATAGTTGGTATTGCATATTAAATTTAAGGTATATTTCAATGCCTAGTATATATATTAATTAATGCATTTAAATACATTAAGGTTGTATGTAAGAAGAATGGAGTAAAAACCTTAACAAACAAACAAGCAACCTATTATGTAAAAAACAAATACAAACTGCATAGGGACCATGTTCTTTGAAGATCTCCTTCATTGTTTGAAGATCTCCACTAGTGCGGGGGAGGAAATGTGAGTGTTTGTAGGTTACCAGCTCCAGCTCCATCTCCAGCTCCTCCTGAATGTCATCCCTCATAATCAGCAACCCTCTAAAGTGACTCAACCTCCACCTGGATCTCCTCTCGGAGACTGCAGAAGGCCTGCCAGTCTCCAAAACTACGTGTTGGGCCTGCCGGCCGTCGCCAATGGTCCCCAGGCTAGACGAGGCCGAGAACCCAGCATATGACCCTGCTCTGTGCGTACCGCTGGGATCAAATGAGCGGCTGTCTGGCCTGTTCCTCATCAGAAGGAGGAGGTCTCTGAGAAAGTCTCGGTCTCAGCAACTCCCAAGCTCGCAGGATGCTCAAGGCAAATCTGTCCTCCCATCCTCTACTAAGGCCTATCCTCCTCATCTCTATGAAGATCCATCATATCTCTGGTGCCCAAGTGCCCCCTGCTGGGGGAGCCCGAGCCTGCAGCTGCTGAAAAAGAAGCTCTTTTCAAGGCTCGGCGCCTGGAAGCAGCCCCCGAACAATAAGCTTCCCCAATAAGGCTCTACTCTGATCAATTGGATCTATAATGCCCAAGCCCCCCTGGGCCAGTGGAAGTGTAATAACTACCCAAGCAATCTTAGCCCGGGCTGGCTGACCATCCTGCCCAGACCAAAGAAAGTTCCTGATCAGCCTCTGTACCTGGCTTATGCAAGAGCTCGAGAAGATCCAACAAGACGTGATGTGCCACATGGTCGCTAAAAGCACCTGATTTGCCACCACCACCCTCCCAGCCAAGGATAGCCGAGCTGTACTCCAATACAAAAGCTTCTTCCGGATGCTCAGAAGAAGCGGAAGTCTAGTCCAATCTGGCATCCCAAATACCACACTGCTGTGCTAGGAGGAATCCATCTAAAACCTGGGTCTGGGCTCCATGTCGGAGTGGGAGCGCTACTGATCCAAAAGGCTACTGTCTTGCGCCAATTGATCAATGCTCCCGAAGCTACACTAAAAACCTGAAGCGATTGCTCTGCCCGCTAAAGATTGGCCTCCTGGCCATGCAAAAATACACCCGTGTCATCAAAAAAACTCAGCATCGAGCAGGTCCTCCCCCTGGACTGGGAGATGGAGTCCTCTCAAACCAACCTCCTCTGCCGTCAGCCATACATGCTCATAGCCTTAGCAAAGAAGAGAAAAAGAAACGGGGCGAGAGGACACCCCTAATGGACTGATCTGGTCAACTCAAAACTTGGCCCATCCTCCTGCCATCAGCACCACCTGGCTACGAGCTGTGCAATATAGAGCCACCACTCCTTGAATCCAAACTGGCTCAAAGCCCAGACGAAGTATAGTGCCCTCTAAGAAACCCCAATCGACTCTATTGTATGCCTTCTCAAAATCGAGAAGCATCACGACCAGGTCCTCACCGAGAAATCTAGCTCGGGACGTCGCCTCCCAGAAGGTGAAAATGTTGTCAAGGATACTGCGCTCCTTGACGAATCTTGTCTGGGTAGCATGAATCAACTCCCCCAGGAAGGGCTAGATCCTCAAACTCAAGGCCTTTGCTAAGACCTTGTAGACAGTATTGAGGATGGTAATAGGTCTCCAATGTCGAATATCATCTGATACTCCCTCCCCCTTGGGGATAAGAAAGATCAAGCCCTTTGAAAAGCTCTGTGGCATCACCCCAGTGTCCAAAACATATTGAAAGCCCCTGCGGAGGCTTGGCCCCAAAAAGGTCCCAATAGCACATAAAAAAGTCAGGCATCAATCCGTCCTCCCCAGGGCAACTATGGCACAGAAGGACCCTCAAGGCCTCAGCAAGCTCAACCTCTGACAGAGACTCACCCAAAACTGTGCGCATATGATCTGTGACCCTTCTCTGCACATGGGCCCACACAGTCTGTCTGCAAGCATCTCGAGCCTCAGTGGCTCGCTCCGCTGAAAGCAGGTCTCTATAGAACTCAGTGGCAATGGCTCTGATCTCCCCAGGCTCAGTGGCTACCGATCTGTCTTGCCTCCTGAGCTGGCGGACTCCTGCTCGAGCATGGCGGGGTCCAGTAATCTCAAAAAACTCCGCAGTCACTCTATCACCCTGCTACGTCCACTGGGAGGCCTGACGACGATAGTAGAACTCACGTCTCTGCTCCTCTGCCTCTCTGACCTCCTGGCGTGCCTGGCTTAGCTAGGACGCCACCCACTCACATGTAGGTTGCTGCTCCTGAAGGCGCTGAAGCGAAGCAAGGCTATGTCTCAAGGCTACATCTCAACCAACGCTCCCGCTCGCGAGCCTCTCCCAGCCGTGTCAAGGCTGCAGCGTGCAAAAAAGAGCTGAGCTCGATGAGTCCCTGGGCACACTGGCCTGCTGCATCCTGGTCTGAGCTCTGGCTGTCATGCCAAATCCTCTCAATGTCCTCAGCAAGACTAGGATCTGTAAGTATCCTCTTTGGGATCCTCAACTGCAAGCTGGTCTCTCGTGTCCTCTCCTCAAGTGTCAAAATAACTGGTGCATGGTCTGAAAAGAGGTGCCAGCGAGAATGCCGACGGAGCCCCCTCGCTCCCCTAACCTGTCGCCCACATAGAAGCGATCAATCCGTGATAGATTAGTCCCTCCCTGCCGATGATCCAACCGAGAGAAACTAAGACTGTGTCCTGAGAGCGGAAGAAAGCCTCATGCTGCCATGCATCAGTGATCCTCAGTGTCATGCAAAATCGCTCCCACGCTGCAAGCTCCGTGTCGTGCACTGTAACATGACTGCCTCCCACCCTATCGGCTGGGTCCTCAAGCATGTTGAAGTCTCCCCCGACGACACACCAATGTGCGGCCTCTAGCAATGCATCCGTAACCTGGGTCCAGAACTCTGCTCTGGCACTAGCATGGTTGGGCGCATAGACATTGAGCATGCTAAAGAGCTCATCATGCATCCTCAGAATGACATACTGTGCTCTACCAGGCACAATGATCCCGCGATCCACAATGGCCTGCCGCCAAACATCCGCAATGACCATACATACTCCTCCCTGCCCACCCAAGGGGCCAAACCCTGCAGACCAAAAGGTGTCCCATCTACCAGGCATCACCGAACTGTATCTCCGGATCCTGCTCTCACCCAAATGGTGCTCCTGCATCATCAAAATATCAATACTGCCCCCAACCAGGCATCTCTGAAGCTCCTGCCTCAAGCAACCACGATAACGTATATAGTGTGCGCCGCCAAGGCCCCTGTACATTCCATGAGATGATCCTCATGGATGACCTGCTGAGGTGGAGGCTGTCTCAGCCGTACGGCGGGCTTCGCAAGAATAGTCCCCATCCGAGCCGCTACGAATCTGCCCACCCGGTGTGCTGTAAGAATCTCGGATCAGGCGCTAGTGGCTGTGTCCCATGGCGACTACCTCCCGCTCAGACAGAGCAACCTCGTGTATGCATACATATCTAGGGTCGCGTGCTAAGTCTGCCACTATGCGAACCACCAAATATTGAATCCCGGAGGCATCCACACTCCCGGTATCAAAGAAAAAATGAACCAACTCCCATAGTCGGCCTATCACGTCTCACCTCCAGATCGCTCACATGGTGAGAAAACTCAACCGCCTGAGTCTTCAAAATGCTAAGAGCGAGATCCAGAGTCCACTCTCGTTCACTAGGGCTGCAGAGAGGGAATGAGAAGGCCACCACTGAATCAAGTGCCTCCTCCCCTCGGGCCGGAGGTATCATTACATGAACTGTGATGGGTGCTGGCTCATGGGGGCCCTCCGCTCCAAAAAGCCGTGTGAAGGAGTAATCAAAAGCCTTCGAGCACTGTCTAGTGTCGAGATGACTCAGCCGACTGCGGATAGAGGATATCCGCGAAGCCCGAATCGGCATGGTAGGTCTCCTCTATGGTGCTCGAGCAAGGTCGATGCTCAGTGTCTGCCAGACTGCAGGTGATGAGCGCCAGGGAACTACCAGGGCCTCCCGGGGAGCTGAGGCGAGCGAGGGGGGGAGGAGGGGGGGGAGAAGGGGGTGGAGAAGGAGCCGCTGCCAAAACCGGAGAAGGGGGTGGAGAAGGAGCTGCTGCCAAAACCGGAGCAGGAACGGGAGTAGGCGAAGGTGGAAGCGAGGCGGGAGGGGGGGACGGGGGAGGGGGGAGGGGGGTGGGGGCGAAGGAGGGGGTGCTGGCATCTCCTCGTCCTCAGTCGGCGCTAGGGTCTCCTCGTGGAGGGGAGCAAAGTTGTTCCTCACGGGAACCCAGTGATGCTGAGACTGTGGGCTGCTGCTGCATCGGTCTCTGGGCGTGCTGCTGTGGGCTGTCTCCCTCGACGGCGCCCCTCTCCAGGCTGCCACTCCGAGGTCTCTATTGGCTGAGCAGGTGTCCTGGAGGCTGCCTACCGAGCCGCATCTGTGGGCGGGCCATCGGGGGCCTGCTACTACTGCGGTGAAGGTCGGGGTCTTCTACGAGGGCAGGCCTTGGCCATGTGGCCGACGTGCCTATAGATAAAGCACCCCGAAAACTCCACTCTCTGATCAATCCATCCCCCTCCTATCCTAGGTAGCTGAATGACCTTCGGAAGGGAGGAGATGTCAGGAACCAGAACTCTGACCGAAGGTAGCCCAGTTGCTCTAGACACCACTGAAGCTGTTGTGGGGCTAGTCTCAAGCACCGAGCCCACCAATGCTCCTAGCCTAGAAAGGAGCGGAAGGTACTCACGGCAGAGTCCAGGGAAGCAAACTGTAACATGGAAAAGGCGCTCTCCCTGCTCGGCCGGCTGCTGGGTCAAAGCCTCGGGGGGGTCACTATATGTAAAATATCCCTATCGCGTGCGTTCAAGGCCTATATTTTAAATCCCTTATTTGTGAATTTTTTAATCTATATAATATCCCCTTTTCTTTATGAATCTGTAAATTTTTTTGAAAAAATTTAAAATCATACCCTTATGTAACTATATTTCTGTAAGTTTCATAAATTAAAATTATGCTTCTGTTGAACGCACGTGATATTCACATTTTTTTGTGAGTGACCCCCCCGAGGTCAAAGCCATGTGCTCCCAAGGTCTAAAGAATGCCCGAGCGCCCCTGATGTCAAGGGGACTAATGGCTAGGACCTCGGCCACACTCTGGGCTGTCTCGAACTCAATCTGGTAGTGTCCACGGCCCAGTAGAGCTGAACGTCTAGGATCTTGCCCACATCTGCAAAGAAGGTAGGCTTGGAGAAGATCCCGGATCTCCCCTCTGCTGGGGCGAGTGCCAACTATACGGCAGATGGTGGAATGTGCCTGGAGAAGATCCCGGATCTCCCCTCTGCTGGGGCGAGTGCCAACTATACGGCAGATGGTGGAATGTGCCTGGAGGCGTTCCACCTCTACGGCGAGGCTCACTTTCTCGTCTGACGAAAGAGAAAGCTTGATGGGGGTATCCTCAGGGGCGGGCGAGGGGGCTGCGGTCCCTCTGAGGTGGGGCGGGAGGAGCCTCCATCAGAGTCTGAAGCTATGTCGAAGGCGGAGCGAATGCGGAGAGTCCTGCAAGAGCCGAGCTGCACACAAAGGGTGGAGGGGGAAGGCGGAAGGCAAAAAACCCCCAGGGGACGAAAAAAAAAACAGAAAGAAGGGGAGGGGGTAAGGCGGCGAAGAAAAAACCCAGGGGGGACGGAAGCAACGCGAAAAGGGGGGTGGGAGGGAAGAGAGAGCGGGTGGCGGAGGGGGGCGGGGCACTGAAGAAGGAAGGGGGGCGCGATGGAGAGGAGCAGGGGGCGGGCGCTACAGCGCTGGGGTGGGGGGCGCAAGAGAACCAGGCGGGGGGGAGCAAGTGCGAGGGCGGCAGAAACACAAGGCAAGCGGGGGGGAAACGCGTGGGCGGGAAGGGGGGAGGACGTGCAGGCAGCAGCGCGAGCAGCGCGAGCAGGGGGGGAGCGGGAGCTTCAGCGAGCACGTTCTAGCACAATAGGTGCATAACTGGCATACTGTTCTGTGCTGTGATTGGCTGAAAACTGCTTTGCTGGATGTTGTACTCACCGCAATTGATTTCAATCTCATCAATAAGGGGCCTATCTAGATCCACTTCCACAAGGACCTAAGGATGCAAAGCCAGGTTGTAATCATTCTTGGGTCTCATGCCTAGCACTTTCCCTATGGGGGAGAAATTTTTTTTGCCAAGGGTACAAGTAGAAGGGCAGGTTAGGAAGCTCCACCCACACACCGGACAAGCTGAGGGTTTAGGACCTTGAGGGTTAAAGTTCTTGGACCAACTGAAAAAACAGAATGGGATGTTCCTGTACATCCATTGCTCTGACCCTAGGACCTTAAGGGCCATATTTGGGTCCGTGAATAGAAAGAGGTAGTATCCATTTGGGAGGGCTTGGATTATCTCTACCTCGATACCAATGGAAATCTAGTTATCTTTGACCCACCCCCTAAGGAAATCTACTGGTGGTCTTGGCCCAAACATTAACCCAACTAAACAACGGGCTGTGTAATCAGTTTCCAACGAATGAACCAGCTCAGGAAGGAAGACAAACCACAAGATTAGTGGAAGAGGGTTTACCTGATGTGTCCATTACCTTGGCTGGAGACTTGTTTCTGCAGCAACATCAGATTTAGCCCTTCCACTCGGGCTCTGGAATTTTCCAGTTGTTTTTTGGTGTCCATGAAGTCTTCTAAAACCTGCTCATACTTCAACATGGTTTCTTTGTTGCCATCCATGGCCGGGGGCCAATGTAGGAACTGTTGAAAGGCAGCTTGAGTGAACTTGGCAGGCTGAGATGCCTTACTTGCTAGAGCAGGATCCCTGTTCTCTGAGAAGAGTAGGAGCTCCCCTCCACTCGGTGCCCATGCACCTGAGGGGGGGGCTGTGGAAAGTGGGGAAGGAAGCACACAGAGGGCTTTAAGCCTCTGGGTAGGGCAGCAGTTTGCAGAGGGGCGAGAGAGGAGGAGCTCAAGCACAGCACAACACCATCGCCAGGAACCTGCGCTTCAACGGCTTTCTGTGTGCTGGAGCGAAGATGTCAATGTGCTTATTTTATGTGTTTGTGCTCTCTCTGGTCTTAATGAACCTAAATGGGCATTTAAATTCCACTTAAATGCCGGGTTTATTGCTAATTTAGTTTCACCAAGTGCTTTTCTGTTTTTGCTCGATTCTTGCTGCTTGTCCTTTTTTGCATTGGAAAGTGAAGCTCCCAAGACTCTGCTACACGCAATATCATCATTGGGATTCTCAAGTTTTGGTAAAGAGAAAGTGAATGCGAAGCTCAGATGGCTTCCTTGCAGTAACATCACCCTATTGCAAATGGGCGATTGCTAACTTAGCCAGACAAAGCTTCTATAGGACTCTCTCTCTCTCTCTCTCTCTCTCTCTCTCTCTCTCTCTCTCTCTCTCTCTCTCACACACACACACACACACACACACACTCCGATTGCCGACTCCAGCATCGTGACGTTGCATTGCTTTCTTCTTTCGATCAGTGCCCCTCTACCCTTTGCCCATATGCGCCCGTGCACGCACAAACACCCACAATCGTCGCTTGTCTGGTTAGCTTCTGATTTTTGATAACGAGGTGCTTTTGAGCGCAAGTAAATTGGCATTGTGACTTCAAAGCAATGCTCGCATAACAACCTTCACACAGATGATTTCGAGGCAATCCTTGCCTTCCAAGTTGTAGCAACCAAAAAGGGGCGCATCCAGCTTTACTTAATTTGAACTACCTCACTTTGCCTCACACCTCACATCACTACTCATCACAGGGAAGCCTACACATTCTGCTCACTTCCCAACACTCGCGTGCACACACACACACACATACACACTCACAGACACAAACCCTAACACACACACACTGCCCATTCTATGCTTTCCTGTTGTGCAGCTACGAGCGCTACGTTTCATCCCTTCTTTTCCTCCTTGCATCGCTCCATGACTCCTCTTCCTCTTGAGCTCTGGTAGTGCAGCAGTGGGGGCTGGAGCGTAGAAGGTAGATGGTGACGGGGGGGAAGAGAGGCGGGAGTGGGTAGAAGCCATTTAAAAGGGAGGTGGGGGCGTGCTTACTACTGATGAACCCTCACGCTTGTTGTCACTTGCGGTGGGCTATGAATGAGGGGTGGCCCCTCCTCGTCTCTATATCACACGGTGCCTTTAAGAGGCACCTCAAGTGGGATCGACGGTTGAGATGAGCGCGCGGATCTCGACCGTCGGATCACAAGTGCAAAAAAGTAAACTAGGACAAGTGAAACTAAACTGGGGATCGAGGATCGACGGCTGAGATGAGCGCGTGAAACTTGGCCGTCGGATAACACCGCTAAACCTAGTTGGTGAGGGATTTGGCGAACGTACGATTTGCAGACGTGGGATTTAGCATTCCATGCGGTGCTCCCGTCTGAGGGATTTGGCTGAACGACGGACTGGCTCGCCTCCACCCGTTCCTGCCCACAAGGACCGACGACGTTGGACCACCCTCCCACCGGCGGAAATCTCCGTGACTTGCACGTCCTCCATCACAGAAGTCCGTCCACCACTGACGACGTTGGGCCACCCTCCCACCGGCGGCGGTGATCTCCGTGACCTGCACGTCCTCCCAAAACGATCCTTCAAACGCCAAAATCCCACGGTGCCTTCTTCTTACGGTCTTCCTTGACCTTTTTTTAAATTTGTTTGGAGACATAATTGAGAGTACCATCATTTGTTGTGTTCCAGGGAATACAAATAATTGTCATGCTTGCTAAGCAAGGTTCTTGTTGCTATGCTTAATGCATACAGTAATATGTGTTCATGCATGTATGACACACTTAAAGCTTTTGCCACGGAATACAAATAATTGCCATGCTTGCTAGGGTTCTTGTTGCTATGCTTAATGCATGCAGTAATATGTGTTCATGCATGCATGACACACTTAAAGCTTTTGACTAGTTTACTACACAGACCTAGTTTATCCCTAGTTTACTACACAGACCCAGTTTGAAAATCAGCCTTAGTTTATCGATGGTGCTTATTGCATGCATGCTTTATAGCCATGCTTGGGTTCACCTATTGCCATGATTAATGTCTTGTTGCCATGCATGTATTTTAGTAATATGTAATCATGCATACATGACACACTTAAAGCTTCAACCTAGTTTAACCCTTGTGCACTAGATATGCATAGTTTATCCAAACCCTAGCTTATACATTGTTTACTAAAGTACCTTTGGTTCATTAAACTTCAATGAAAGCAAGTCACGATATAGTAGTTCTTGTAGTCTTTCTTTTTGCTAAAAGTATGTGGTACCAATTTGTGTATGTCACTTCTTTATATTGATGGTTCTTTGGTACTCATTGCTATTAGATGGCACTTGCAAACCCTCCTTTATGAGGAGATTATTCTTCCTTCTGGGAAACTTGCTCGGCAATGTCGAGTCTCAGATACGTATCCTAGATGGAACACAAACTATTGTAAGAGAATTCACATGATTCGCCACTTGAAAGTCGACCATGGCTTAGAGGTGGATATCCCACTTCAAAAGATAGGACGCCCCTTGGGTGGTGGAATGCAAGGAGCTTCAAAGAGTGCTGCAAAGCAATCAAAGACAAGGTTTCTAGATGCACAACGTAAATTTCAAATCAACATGAAAAACAATGAAAAGAAATAAAGACTTTTGACCAAAGATGCTTGGGAAAAGAAAGCTCCATCCAACTTGTCCAAGAGAGCCTATAACATGCAAAAGGAAGCATTTATCGAGGGGTTTGTTGCCAAGGGCATGGAACAATACATGGCGAACAAGGAGAAACACATTCAAGGGATTGAATGGCGCATTAAAGAGGGATATTCCAAACATGTGAGATTTTCTCTTGTCCTATTAACCTTAATTGTGAAATATATATATATATGATGAATATTCTTAAGCTCTCATTTTGCATCTTGTAGCGACGCAAAAAAGAAAGTGATGATAGTGACAATGATGATGGTGAAGTGGCTTCTCAATGGATGGAAAACCTCGATGAGGACATATTGACAAGCGACAAGGATGAAAATCGAAAAGAGTCTCTTCCTTTGGTATGCAAGAAATGAATTTTTGATATTTTTAGCTTGTTTGTTGTTTGTTTTCTTTACTTTCATAACATGCCACTCAACCCATTTTCCTCCCTCTTGAAGGAAATCATTAATGAGGCGAACCATGAGCATGTGGCCCCATCTCAAGTGAAGAAGAGGCAAAAGTGTGTTGTTTTTTCTCCTTTCAAGGTAAGAGATGGATGTACTAGTTGATCAGAGGGCTTCTGATGTACTAGTTGGTGAGAGGGCTTCTTTGCAAACATGGTACTAACCTTAAATTGTATTTACCATGAAACTTTGTAATCTTCCAATTCAAAAGACTCGATCAAAGAAAAATGTTCAAATCCATGACAGTGAAGACTCCTCACATGGAAACAAAAATATCGATGAGGAAGTGTCGATGAGAAATGTGGAATTTGAGGGAAAAGCCTCCCTTACAATGGTATGAAAATACTACTCTTCAACCTTTGTACTACTTTATTTCTTGTTTTCCTTACACTAATATACATAAATATGCATTGTTTCTTGTTTCCTCACTTTAGGAGAAAATTGTCAACAAGGAGGCTCATGTAGTGCTCTCTAAAAAAAGTAAGAAACGGAAGAAGGTAAGGGGTGGAAGATGTCTCTTTGTACACAATTTAAGAGTAGGCTTTATTTTACATACCTTGGCTCCTTATGTCAAGTCTTGTTTGTTTGAACTTGAAGGGGATGGCTTGCAATGTAAATGCATCTTATGTTGATATTAGCTCTCCGAGTGAGAGTAAGCCTTCAAATGTAATAATAACAATATCCACTAGTGAGATTAAGACACACAATGTCTTGGGCAAGGTAAAAGATCTAAGTGCGGTCTATGAAAGGTATACTTTATTTAACTCTATGGCTTGAATATTGAATTATCTTAACATATGCATGGTTTCAATCTACTCAAGGATTGATTTTTGGTTATGAAGACTTCAACACGGAGAGACTATTCACTTACACTCTACACGTTGGGGATTCATTGCGAGGTGGATGTGCAACTAGCCGAGTCAATCATGCATGTGGAAGCGTCTACTCGTGTGCTTAACCTATTTGCCATGTTGGTAATTTTTTTAATTCTGAAATATAGCTTTAGGATTTGCAGCTCAAAGATGCTTAAAGCATGTTGATTTTGTAGGTGGATGGAAAAAACCCTCCCTGTAGTAGATGCTCTGGAGAAGGTTTCATTCGTGGATAGTTTGTGGTATGAATATGTGGCTTCACGGCGTCCAACAAGCAATACTTCATTGCAAAATTTCTTTGGACATATTGATATGAGCAAGCGTGTGAGTCTCACAAATCTCGTGATCCATAGAAACCATTCCCAAGGTGCGTGCATTGTCAATAATGGGAAAAAAGTTGTATAACTCAGGAAAGTGATGCCTCATTATCAATCTTATGCCATATAAGTGCTTGCAGTCACTTGTCCAATCGGGGCAATCACAATAATTAGATTGCATACTCACATGATACCATTGGCTTGAAGAAGAGGTGCTTTGAATCTTGAACAACAAGGCTATTTCATTGATAACTTTCAACGATGAGGGGTCACTTTCAAATCGTTGTAATATTCTCTCCCTTGCATACAACCTTGAAGTGTGCATCTTTGACGATCCACGAATACTAAAGTGCCCAGAATCGGCTAGATCAAGAAGTACAAATGTCAAGAAGAGGATTTAAGATACTTTAAATGAATACAACAAAAATGTTAAAAGAACTAGTGATATTACCTATTTCTTGCTTTTGCTTGAAGAACTCAAGCATAGTTCCACCCATGCGCCTGTCAGTCTTGGAATCGCCCACAAGAGCATGTATAAGTTCAAGCATGGACCGGTTGATTTGTGCATCCAAGAGACTGTATTTTATGTATTGCCATAGGAGCTCCACCAAGTTAGTAGTATCAACATTCCCATAAGAAAACAATCGGCCAAATTTTGGCCATTGCCTTCGCCATACACAAGTAGACCCACACCAACCATTTGTTACATGTCGAATGATATTGTCATGTGCATTGTAACATTGTAAGAAATGTTGATACTTCTGTTCAAATTCTATTTCTGTAACCGAGTGCATGAGATTTGACATTGATGTGTAGATCTCATCTTATATTTCTTTGGGAACCTACATTTTTCACATTTTTCACATTTTTGTTAGAGGTTAAATTATAACAAAAAACTCATATTAAATCAAATATCCTAAGCTACTCTCAATTATGCAGTCCTAGGTTACTACATAGTCCTAGTTTACTGCACAGTCCTAGTTTACTGCATACCCACAGTCCATAGCCTTGAAATATTGCAATCTCTTACTTGTGGTAACAAATTCTCAACCCAAGCTTTCTTAGCATGGAGGATGACATGGCATGCAACTTGTTGGCAAGTTTCTTGCTCTTGTTGAACCCAACAATGGGGATCTTCGTCAACCACCTTAAGCAATGGCTCTAGTTCTTGTGGACACTTGTCAATGACTAGAGCTGTAGGACGAATATCTCCCATTCTTGAAAAAACCATTTTCATAGTAATCTCCAAGGCAATGCTCTCTTGATGAGAGCCTGGGTCATTAGTGCACATCATACAGCACACTGGAATGCCAACTCCAAGTTGGTTTGGTAGTACACCTGCATATAATGGTAGGCCAAATTTATTTGTCTTGAAAGTACTATCAATAGCCCATGAGTTATGCAAGGAGAATCGAAGTGCCATTTGTAACATCCACGTATCTTGAATAATAAGAATGAATGGTTTGTCTTTGTCTTCTTTTGCTTGAGGATTGTAGGGCTGACAATATAGCACCTATATCCATGAAACATGCAATTAAGAATGTATGGTAAGAAATAAAGGAACTCCAATGATGTCAAGCAAAACCACCAAACTTACCTTGTTTTGTGTCTTTAGTTTCAAGCATTCCATGTACA
Organism: Cibotium barometz; assembly: GCF_041138505.1. NCBI lineage: Eukaryota > Viridiplantae > Streptophyta > Polypodiopsida > Cyatheales > Cibotiaceae > Cibotium > Cibotium barometz. Next base: position 5,782,531 of record NC_141061.1, read on the forward strand.
TCAATGCCCAATCATCTTCTGTAACTTTGTCTGCAATAACATGAATGTCAAGAATATCTATTCACATAGAAAAGAAACCAAGAATGTCAATGAGTATTAGAATGCTACCTTGATTGCGTACTTGGTATGACAACATGGAGACCTCTTTTGGAATCATGAAAAACCTAAAGATCGTGCGATCTAGTTCTGTAGCTTTCTCCATATGCAATCTCTCTTTTGAGAGTGACGTCCTTGCTACATGGCGAGAGCTACCAATGTCAAACAAATCCTCTATTCAACGCTCAATGACAATAGGATGGACTGGCAAATGATATAGATCATTTCGAGTGGCAGGATCATGTCCCTTATGAGAAGCATATAATGAAATAATTGCTTTGTCTTTTGTATTCAAATACTCCACTTGTACCTTAAATGGATAATGACACTTCTTTGAGGTCCTCAATCTCCTTAGTGTCCCCTTTTGACTAGGTTCTCAACCTCTATGGCAAAAGTAATCAACAACCTTCTTTGATGGCCCTTGGTTTTTTGTTGAGCGAACTTTCACAAGCCTCACTTTGTGCTCTATCATTATCTCTATCAAATGCCTCTCCACATTAGAGCTATCAATATTCAAAATGGTCGTGGGTTCTCTTTTTGGGTTCTTGTGAAGCCAACGTGGAATAGAATCTCTATCAACTCCTTTTACCATGTTTCTGCAAGCACAAGAATTAATGAAGTCCTTTACATAAGAAATAGGGATTCCATGTTGACAAATGTCAACACACCATGTTTCTTTAATGGTTTCAAGGGTTTCCTTTATTCCTCTATGATCTCCACACTCCAATATATTATGACATGTTATGACAATATTTTCCCATTCCTCTATGCATGATATCCTTAAATTTGGAAATGACTTTAAGCAAAGCACAAGGGAGCCATCTTGATTTTGATCCAAGCAAAGGTTTTCCTTCATTCGCCTCCATTTCTTCAGATCAAGGATTCCTCTAGAATCGAAAGTCTTAAGACTCTCAATGGTCATCGACAAATTCCCTTGAATAACACTGACCATCACATCATAACTTCTCCTATCAAAGGAGAAATATATAGGTGATAGATAAAGCAGTGGATTAAGTGACTCTTTGGCACTTTCTTCAATTTTTTTGCTTTCAACTCTTTGTGCAAAGAAACCATCCTCTTCTTGACTCCAACTAGATTCTTGGCTACTTGTATCAGGCACCAAGTATTCTTCGATTGTAGTTTGCTCACTTGGGCCATCTTCAATCCCAGGATCTTCAATCCACAAGCTCATCCTACACACACATGGACATATTTAGAAAGTTATCATGTTTCAAAAAGGAAAAAAAAATTCTTAATATAATGCTATTCATCTATCCCTTTGACCGTCGTAGTTTGCTCACAGTCCTAGTTTACTACACTGTCCTACTTTCCCTACTTTTTCTAGTTTACTGTGCAGACCTTGTTTTTTTATTTTCCTACCACATATCAAATAGACGGTGTGATTTAGAGACAAGGGAGAGAGAGAGCAAATTACCTTCAATGTTTAGTCAATAGCAAGCTTTTTTGAGTAAAAGGGATCAAAAGGGATGGTGGAAGCAACATATGACAAGGTGGAAGCGGGCATTTTTGAATGACAATGAAAATCTTGCATATTTCTTACGTGTCCTAGTTTACTTTTTTTCCTAGTTTACCTTGGGAAAACGCTCAAACCTTATTAATTGACCACTACATGCAACCAATAGATTTCTTAAGAAGAAAATCTTGAAAAATGATTAAGATTCAAAAATCTCTAAACCCAATGCAAATGATTACCACGACCTCCCAATCCTGATATTATTAGCCTCAGTTATTGAGGGATCATAATTGAAGGGTCACTTAAGTGATTGGAACTCGAGACAAATCCCTTAAGTTAAAACATATAAAAGAAGGCCTAAGGTCTCTCTTTTCAGCAAATCAGATATTGGGCAGCTCAGAATTATTGAGGACCAGCGATCTCTCTCTCTCTCAGCGTTTTCCCCATCACTCTCATCTACAACATCAGCAAGGAGCATCGGCTTGAGGTCCAACGTTTTTGCATCAGTTGAGAGCACCTGCATTTCTGCATCAGATTTGCGTTAGCGTTTGCGCTTTCAGCCAGCTGCTCCTGCGTTTTTCCCATCAGCAGCTGCCAGCGTTTTTCCTCAGCTTGAGCCTCAACGTTTTCAGCTTTTCCTTCCGGTTCCCAGCCATTGGAGTTCTCCCCTTGCTGCCCTGCCCCATGAGTTGGTTTCAGCCATTGCTCCCATCGCGGTCGGTCATCCTCAGCCTTCCCAGAAGCGGCTTGATTTCAGCCCATTTGCAGCCAGCCCATTGGAGGACGTTTCCATCGCAAAGAATCCGTTCAGATTGCTGTCCCCTTGGAGTTCTCCCCTTGCTGCCCTGCCCCATCAGATTCGCTGTCCAGCCAGCTTACAGTCCATTTTCAGCCCATTTTCAGCCCATTCAGGCCATCTACCATCACATCATTGCATTGGGAGTCATCTCCCACAGCTGTACATTCGTTTGTGCAGTTCATAAAGCAAATACCATTCCGGTAACGGAGTGGGGGGCCCTAAGAGGGTTTGGAACCCCATCTGGTGTCGTCTCTTTCTCTCATTCTCTCCTCTCTGTTGTTTATCCATTCACATCAAGGTTGTGTGTATCTGCTTAAGCATAGATTCTGGGCTACGTTTATTCCACTACAAGGCTGCACCTGATATTGATATCAGAGCTCTGCTTGCTTCCGCTTCACTAACTCATAACCTTGCGGAGAAACTTTTTTTTGGGTGTTTGTCTTGTGTTTTTAGAAGAGAGGCGGTTCAGAAAAGAAGAGCTTTGCCCGTAGAGTGGTGACGGCTTCGATATCTCACTCTCCCTTGACGATTGGCCCACCGACACGTCTGATTGTGGAAGAGGTGGGGAAAAGCAACTTTGGTGTGAGCGCAAGGCCGCCGAGGGGTGCACCCACAGGGGGACGGGTGCCTGAACGATAGCACTCTCCTTTTGGACACCTGACTTGCATCCAGTTTATGGTCGCCATTCAGCGGCATGAGCAACCATCCCTCACATTCGGAGTCTGTAGACAGTGGACCATCAGGCACGGCTCATGCTGATCCCTCGACTATATCCCTGCCTAAATTCGGAGTCTGCTGCCCCTTACATTGGAAGGAAGATCAACATCGGATTCATGAAGATGTAGCTCTGGAGTACTAGGATTTACTTGCCTCTTATGTGGACATGGAAGGAGCATCAGTCTCACCTTGATCCCATTCGTGATCTCTGCATTTGGCATCCTAGTCTTGGTATCTAGCTGCATCTATTTTCCTCACCATTGAACCCTTGAAGAGGTCTCCAGAACCAAATTCACTCCATCAGCCGGTCCCCATATTCTCAGCATGAAGGCGCTTAATCATCAGTGGTTTGCAGAACAATCCTCGTTCTGGTGGCCGGTAAATCCAGTCCTCCTGTTGGGCACGAGTTTCTGGCCTCCATAAATCCAGTCCTTGGTGTGCTAGCGATTTTTGCCCCATTCCCTGATCAAGCACCGTGGTCGCCTACATATTTGGACCAGCAGTACCCTCAGTGACCGGTTTTGGAAAGGTCTTCGTTGGTTTGTGCATCCACGGCATCAAAAGCATTCATCATTCAGCAGTTCGGTACCGTACCTCACCTTAAAAAGGGGGGATGTCATGTGCACAGTCGCCCTATGTGCCACATGGACATGTTGTACCATCCCAGGGCTTAGTCTGAGCCTAGGGGAATCTTCTAGTACCCTTGTGAGCTTGTTCTCAGGACCTGCATGCCCAGGAGATTTCGTTAATTAGGTTGCATACCCCTTACTGCACACATGTTTGTACAGGCGGTTTACAGGTGTTACTACGCGTTTGCGGGCATCTGGAACTGTCATCATGTAGATCTCTATGAGGGTAATGAGTCTGCAAAGTCTCATCCCGATAGGATTAGGCATTCATAAGTTAGATCAGTTTCCAGGCCTATTAGTGGTCCTGATATTATTAGCCTCAGTTATTGAGGGGTCATAATTGAAGGGTCACTTGACCAACATGGCTGTGGCAAAAAATTGCTGGGATGTTTTCTGTGGCATGAAGTAAGATATGCCCAACGTGGCTTTGGCAAGGAAGCTGTAGTTTGTTTTCAATAGATGCTTTGGTCGACAAGTATGCCAATTGCGGTGTCCTCATCAAAGAACAAGAAGTTCTTGATGAGCTTCATGTTCGAAATGTTGTCTTTTGGAATGCACTAATTGGTTGGCTTGCCCCAAGAAAGCGCGTAAAGTCATAGTCAAAGAAGTCCCATCACCGACGGATGTCAAAATTGGTCAGCCCCCAAGGGATTGATGCAAAAGGAGAGGCTTGCACCACATGTGGCATTCTCAAGAAGGGCTGTTCCTCTTGCGCTAGTCACCTTGTTGCAAAGGTACTGCCTAGAGATCTTTGAGCCACTGAGGAGTGTCATGTCCCCTAAGCCAATGGTGGGGTATGCGACGGGCCACGGGACGAGGCTGAGGGGCTAGTGGGGGAGGTGGGGGGGGGGGGAGGGTGAGAGGTGGAGCGGTGGGGTTGGCAAGTGGGGGGACGGAGGGGGAGCTGACGGCAACAAGGCTCATGTGGAAGGAGACTCCTCCAGCACATTCTACTGGAGAGAGTCAAAATGGTTCCTTATGCTGGGGTAGGTCTGGGGGATCTATATGGCAAGCTTGTCCCTCACAGTGTTGGACACATACCTGCTGCCAGCCATCACTGACCACCCAGCTCTAAAGAAGTGTCGACCTGTGTACCCTAGGTCTCTCGCTGATGTGTTTGACAAGCCTTGGGAGGCTGAGTCTGTGTCACAGGTCGGGTTCTCCTGCGAGGATGGGCCTTTGCAAGGTGGCCCATTTGCGTGCATATGAAGCACTGGTTTGGGAGTCTCGAGTACTCCACACTCTGGCGGATCCATTCACCACTCACTCTAGGTAGAAGAACTACCTTCAAGAGCATGTGGGTGTCTCAAACCAACACGCGTGCTGTAGCTATACCTGCTACCTTGCCAGCAACTAAAGCTACCGTGCGAGGGTCTCCAATATAGTCCCAATCTCGGAGCTTATTGTGGATAGTAGTCGGAGGTACTCTCTCCTTAGACCATAGAAGCAAACGAAAATGGGTAAATCTCTCCTTAGGCCAGGGAAGTAGACCAAAATGGGTAACTTTGCTTCCTCAACAAGAACATTTGAAGCTTGGTTGTAACCATGGCACCATGTTGAGAATGAGCCCTGGCTGCTCAAATGGCCAGCGGGCTCATCAAAATGATCTTGTAAGCTATCTCAGGAGTCTTAAACTTGATCCGGTAGTAGCCATGCCCGAGGAGTTGAACATTAATGATCTTTCACCTCCGTGAGAAGACGGGCCTGAAGGAGATCACGCACCTTGTCTTAACAGGGGTGTGAAGATCATTCCCTCTGCAAATGATCTCATTTCTATTCCACTACATTTCTAGAAAACCTGTTTAGGCTAGTTAGTGCCTATTGAAAGCTTTTGGGCTTGCTACGTGGCCCTTATGCGAAAACTACAAACATGGCCACTTGGAGAGCATTTTTTCTCTCCAAGTGGAACATATGTGTATGGTTTGCACTTAAGGGCTACATAGCAAGCCACATATGGGTAAGCTTTTAGACTTGCCATCTTGCCCTTATCCTGCAAACCAAACACATAACGGCCACTTGGAGAGCGGTTTTGTTTTCCAAGTGGCCCATATGCATCTAACCCACATGACCATTAAGTATTCCACAACACGGATGCATCTTGCAACTTGATCATGCTAGACATTGCATCTCCATTATGAGGGAAGTAACATTTAACAAAGGAAGCAACATTTGACATATGTTTCTACCAATGTGCTACAGATACCAGACAGTGGGGATCACAAAGAGGAAGACAAAAAAAAGGAATCAAGTAAACCCTGAAAGTCAGAGAGAAGATTTAAAAAAGTTTCATTTCAATATTGCCATCCTTACCCAAAACTCTCCACTCACAAATACTGCCATTCTTCAGTTCAATGTTGCCATACTTACTTGAAACGTTCAACTCACAAATACTTACCTGAAACATTCAACTCACAAATACGAGAAAAAAGGCATCTGAAGACAAGCTGGTTCAGCAGGACGCTTGCTAGCAAGAGAATCAAGTTCAGAAGAGTGACATTTCTCCTCTACTCTACACACCATACATCATTAAGGGCACTAGTTCAATGCCCACTGCAGTATCCAGCGTTTCAACCCCTCTACTCTTCAGACCATAAACCCCTCTCCTCTTCACACCATACATTAATAAGGGCAATGGTTCAATGCCCACTTCAGTATCCATTGTTTCAAGCCATCATAATCCAGATTTTCTGCCAGCTCAATAGCTTCACACCAAGCATCAGCCTCCTCCAATTCCTTTTCCCACAGATCCAATATCTGTGATGCTTCTGAAGGTAATTTTGAAGTGCTGGGTTCAGCCACTTTTCGGACAATACCAAGTTTGATAGCACTCAATTTCCGCTCAAACAAGGGGCGAGCCAAAAGATAAAGTGCTTTCACTAATGATACAAGATCATCCTCAGGTGCAAAGGAAACTCGTGCGCTATCTTTAATGTACTGCTGTAATATACTCTTTGAAGCTGTAAGCAAACTGCCATAGAAAGGAATTGAACATCCAATGTCACAAGCAAAAGCCCAATCAATTAGGAAAAGAGAGCCATCCTCAATAGACACTATATTTCCCATCTTTACATCCCTGTGAACAACCTTCTTAGAGTGTGCCCCTTGCAATGTACCAACAATATCAGGCCAATGCCTCTTGATTTGGCTCAGCCCTCCTGTCCGTACCTTTTTCCCAATTGGAAACAACAACAAAAAGCTTTTATCACTTGCCATTCCAACACAAGATGGAACACCTGGCACGCCCTTTAGCAAATCCAAGAAGGATTTCTCTTTCTGAGCCAAACCACCGATTGCTTTGGGCAAAGTGTCTCTATTTCTGTAGATTTTGATAGCTACAGGTCTGCCAAGAAAATCATTACACCTGTACACGTTGCTTGTTAGACCAGAACCCAAGAAGGTGGTAATCACCACATTTTGAGAATCAAGAGTCAACGAGCAATCTTTAGGAAGATAGAGTGAACATGGGTTGGCCATCAAAATAGCAACTAGAGACTGTTTAACTTTATCTAGTTCAAAGCTTTTAAAATAACTGAAAAGTTTGTAATTGAATTCCACTTCTGATGCCCTCTCAACAGCAAACCACTGTATCAGTTGCAGATTTGTCACTGCAACTACTATTCTTTTCCTCAATGGACCGGAATCCTGCAAGACTGTAATGGCCCTACTGACAGCATGCCCAACATGGGGCTTGGCATTATATTTTCTCTCACGTTTATCCTGCTTGACAGGTTCACTCAAAGAATGCAGACTTATAAGGGCTGCAGTGTAGCAAGGGAGAGGAGGTTTTCCCTTGATGTGGACAGTGAAACCCACTAATCTTCTGAGGGGATGACCATCTTCCACGGCATTACCTGTAAAAGTTATAACATTCTCGCACTTGTCATCCTTAACTTCCTTAATCATGGCTAAAAAGTCCTTTTCTAGGGTTCTAGCTTTTGAATGCACCAAAGTCTCCCACATGTCGGGTGGCCATACATCATCAGCCAAAGCCTCAGAAACAACGTCTGGAACCAAATGACTACTTAGTGTTGCCTCCTCTTTAACATACCCTCCAAGCTCCGTGGGTTTTTGTGTGTACTTTGTTGTTGCCCGAAGCTTCAGTAAATCACTGAGCAAATCTTCTTTCAAACCTGAAATCTGACTATTGAGTTGACTATTGAGCTGACTATTGAGCTGACTGCCTTGTTTAGCGAGCTCAATCTTCATTTGTTGAGCGAGCTCAATCTTCATTTGTTGAAAAAGATCAACGACCTCTTCCATGTCGATAACTGGAAAACCACAGATAAAGTGACATCAGTGAAAGAACGCTGTGAGAAGGACGTGAGCAAGAAGACTGTGAGAAGGACCTGCAATGTTCTTCTCCCGCGACATTTTTCCTTGTCCTGGCGGTGGAGGTGTGTTCTCCCTCGTCGTCTCTTGAAATACCACTCTTCCGAGTGCCTTCTCTCTCTCTTGAAATACTTTCCGAGTGCCATATCTCTCAGCGACTGTGCAGGTACCATCATGAGCTTGAGCTGGCGTTAATGGAGTTAATGCTCATTGCTCCGTTCGATGTGCTCTTCAGACAAGTCGAGAGAGCCAGGGCCTAAATTTGACGGGTGTCCCGTCAATTAAAAGGGACGATATAAAAAATCGTCTTTCATAAAATCGTCCTCTACCCTAATTTAGGGCCTATTCACACTTGGCAGCCAGCACATGGAAATGGGTGAGTTGGCCCAATTATCTTCCCCGCCTCCAAAACCTCTATTCACACTAGGTGGAAGCCATGCTTAGTTGGCATGCTGAGTCACGGCCAGCTTTTAAGCAAAAAGCTTTTAGGTCGCCCATCTCTTGGCCGCCTTTGTGTTCTCATCCAATAGAATGCTTTGACTCCTAGTAGTGTGAATTGAATCCCCAGCAGCCAACTTCAATGCTCTAGACATTAGGATGTGTTGGCTACCGCCTGTAGTGTGAATAAGGCCTTAGTGTACGCTAACTGGACGCAGAGCCTATAATTGAGTGTACGCTAAGTGGAGCTATCATTTTATTAATAGGGGCTATTTTCCACGCAAGGCCAGGTTGAGGGTGGGCAGACCGTGAGCAAATTTTGTCAAAAGAGGCGTGAGTTACAAAGACTCTCTTTCTACCCCCGCCTCTTCTCCATTTCAGGAGCAGCCAAGATTCTTCTATTTGTCTACTTACATCCAATGTTACACCCGTTTTATCAGTGGCCTAGTACTAGTAGATAATAGATAGCTATGTGTGTCCACAATTGATACACATATATCTTCACTAATCTCACACGTGTCTCCACTACCCACACGTGGGTCCCTTTTGTGCTTTTCACGAGGACGTGGCATCTGGCATATGTGGCCTTACCCCCAGTACTAGCTTGAAGGAAGAGTCAACTAGTGAGGATGTCAAAACTTCAATGCAAGCTGTGGGGGGTGTCTCAGAGCGTAGACCTCTTTGCTCCCAATACAGGCAACTAGTAGGTACCCCCCCTTATATTGTTTGTATATGGGCTCCATCGATCCATGATGATTCATAGTTGTATCCAGACACATGCACACTTTTTCTTTTCTTTCTTTTCTTCCGATGACCGGAAGAACACAGTTGTATTATTTTTTGTCTCATAGGCCGACTTTGGCCTCTTGTAGACGTTAATATATCTTTCTTTCTTTCTGTTAGATATCCGTAACGCCGCTACGGGCGTTACCACAGGAGGGGACGGCCTCTGGCTCACCACCCAGCCATAGAGGAAGAATGAGGATTGCCCCTCATCCCCCAGGCTATATAGTGTGTGGCCTGCCGTCCACACTAGCCTAGCCGCCCATGACTCCGCATGGGCATCCTCTCCCACTGAACCCCGGATATGGCCATCCGGTCTGCCGCCGTCGATCTCACAGGCGTTACAGCCTACGTGACATTACCCCCCCCTTAAGAAGAGTTTTCGTCCTCGAAAACAAACTAGGGAAACCTTTTGGCACTACGGCGTTCCCAGGTAGCTACCTTCTCATCCCTATCTGTCCATTTAACAAGTACCTCCTGGTACACTTTATGTCGGGTTTGTCTGTCACGATACTGTAGAATCTTTTCAGGTTCATGTGGTATCTTTGGTGCTCTATCAAGTCCACCAAAATCTCTGGAGAAACTGCGTTCTCTAACCCATGAACTGATTTCTTCAGTTTACTGACATGGAAGACAGGATGGACTTGAGAACTCTCCGGTAACTCAAGTTTATATGCTACGTCCCCAATCTTCTTAAGGATTTTAAAAGGACCACAATATCTCGGAGAAAGTTTATCACACTTTCCCGTTTTCATGGTTTCTGACTGTGCAGGAACCTTGAGGAATACAAAGTCACCTTCTGCAAAGGTCACCTTTCTACGTCCTTTATCCGCATAAGTATTAGCGCGATCCTGAGCGCTACGAATGCTCTCACGTGCGGCTCTGAGCATATCATTCATATCTTCAAGGAAATCCTTGACAGATTGAATCTTCTCCTTTTCTAGGCCTACAGCCATTGGAGATCTCGGCTGGAATCCATATATTAACATGAATGGTGTAAATCCAGTCGATCGATGAATGCTTGGAGCTGTTATAAGCAAACTCCAATATGGGCAAATATTCTTCCCAATTTGATTGCTTCTTACTTACATAAGAACGCAACATATCCTCGAGTATTTGGTTAACCCTTTCTGTTTGACCATCACAGACTCCGGATGGTCCGCCGTACTCATACTCAGAGTAGTATCCAGCTTTTTGAAGACTTCCCTGCAAAAGTGGCTGTTGAACTTTCTATCTCTATCTGACACTATATCTGCGGGCAAGCCATATAGCTTGTAGAGATGTTCAATAAAGAGTTTTGCCAACTTTGACGTTTTTACCGTTTTCTTGGTGGCAATAAATTTTGCCATCTTGGTTAACCTATCCACCACTACCTAGACCGAGTCATTCTCTCGACTTGTCGTGGGTAAACCGGTGATGAAATCCATGGAAATGCTTTCCCATTTTTCTTGAGGAATGCTTAAAGGATGGAGCAAGCCCCCAACCTTTAGCCTTTCATGCTTATTGACCTGACACTTATTACATTGCAGCACATAAGTCTGGACGTCCTTGAACAAACTAGGCCAATAAAATTGTCGTTTGACTAGTGCATAGGTCTTTTGTATCCCGGGATGACCAGCACTTGGACTATCGTGACTTTCTGTAAGAATGCATGCTCGAAAGTCACCAATAGTTGGTACACACACCCTACCCTTGTAGAGTAAGTACCCGTCGTCAATGGAGTAGTTAGCATACTTCTCCCCCCGACGAAGTTTAGTATCATCCTTTGAAACCATGTCGGAAAACAAAGATGATGAAGGGCCTACGTCTGCTGAGCTCTCCGGCTCAAAACTATACCCCGAAGACTCGGCTAGCCTCTCCGGACTAACTCTCGCCTCGCTACCCGCCGCACCTACGACCAGTCTCTCCGGACTAGCATTACGTGCCGGCGAGGAAGGTGGGTATGGCTGTGACAAAGTGCGTACGCGTACAGCGCACCAGACCTCTGTAAAGACAGGATCATGCTCACACAAGCCACGGAGTGATTCCAAGAACTCATTCTTGAAAACCGTAAAGCTTAACTCATTAATTTGTGGCATGCGGCTAAGCGCATCTGCCACAACATTATATTTACCCCTTTGGTAGCGAATCTGAAGGTCAAACTCCTGTAGGAGCTCCGCCCACCGAGCTTTCTGACCGTTCAACTTATTTTGACTCGAAAGCCATGTCAGGCTTTCGTGATCCGTACGTACTTCAAAAGTGGCACCATATAAATAGTGTCTCCACTTTTTAAGTGCATGTACGATGGCCAGTAACTCCCGCTCGTAAGCCGAGTAGTTACGCTGAGCCCTATCTAATTTTTGCTCTCAAATGCAACAGGGCGTCCCCTTTGCAAAAGCACAGCTCCAATGGCCTCACCACTAGCGTCTGTCTCCAAGACAAACGGCTCAGTAGGGTCAACTATAGTCAAAACAGGTGCAGCTGCTATGGCTACCTTAAGTTTTTCGAAGCTTCTTTTGTTGGTCTTCCTTCCAACATATATTCTTTGTTTTTGTGCGCAATTGATCCGTCTCAACGGGACTGCGATCTTCGCGTAGTCCTTTATAACTATCGCTAAAACCCCGACATGCCAAGAAAAATCTGCAATTCTTCGAGATTCTTTGGCGCTAGCCACTTGAGAATAGCTTCCACTTTCTCAAGTTCCATCCGTGTACCATGGGCGGATATAATGTGGTTTAAATAGTGAATTTCTCTTTCAAAAAAATCACATTTGCTCTCCTTCACAAATAGCTTGTGTTGTCGCAATAACTGGAACACTAATCGCAAATGTGCCAAGTGTTCTTTACGCGTTTTGCTGTACACAAGAATATCATCTAGGAAAACTACTACGAATTTTCCTAAGTATGGACGTAAAACACTGTCCATCAGCGTCATAAAAGTCGCTGGAGCATTGGTTAGCCCAAACGGCATAACCAAAAACTCAAAGTGACCGAATCGTGTCCTGAATGCTGTCTTCGCAACATCCTCGACCTTAATTCTAACCTGATGATACGCAGATCTCAGGTCTATCTTAGAGAAATATTTCGACCCATAGAGTTTATCAAACAACTCGTTCATACGTGGCATAGGGTACTTATTCTTAATCGTGACTTGATCAAGAGCCCGATAATCTATGCACATGCACATAGAACCGTCTTTCTTCTTTACCAAAAGAATCGGTGATGCCCAAGGACTCGAACTAGGGCGAATAAACCCTTTATGTATTCGGTCAAGTGCTTTTCCACCTCCTGTGCCTCGGAGTGGCTCAACCTATAAGCAGGCTTGCTTATTGGTTTGGACCGAGGCATAACTTCGATGCCATGGTCTACTTCCCTTGATGGTGGTAAATCATCTGGAAGCTCTGTAGGAAAGACATCTTGAAATTCCTGCAATAAACTTTTCAAAGCATCTACGTACTTTGTTTTTAGAGTTTCTTTTGCCTTGGACTTTGTTGTTTCATCATCACAGTGGGTCTCTTCCAAGGCTTTGTTTTCCATGTTTGTCTACGCAAACATTACTTTCAGTTTCAGCTGCGGACCGCGTGGCATAACTCGAGCGATGATATAAGTGGTGAAAAGGGGACACTACGGTCTCCCTGTAGGGTGATGATATTACCCCCAGACTCAAACTGTAATGTGGTGTGTAAATAACTCCGAACTAGGCTAGGACCGAGGCTATACAGCCACTCCCTACCTGAGTAAACATCTGCTCTAGCCAAATGCATGACCTGGAAGTCAAGCACGGCCTCATAGTCCTGCATGATCAAAGGGACTCCCAAGACCACGGTATTCCATACCTTTTTATCATAACCATTGGCCAAACCAACGGTATACTCATGATCACTTGCGGTCTCTTTTAATTTCAACTTCTTGACCAATGAATAGTTCAAAAAGTTATGGCTAGCCCCATCGTCTATAAAGACAGTGACTCTACGGCCACCTATGGTGCCATACATGCGCACCATGTCATGCGGACCAACACTAGGCTGCCACATAGGTGGTGTCACTGAACAAGCGTGACGCTCGTCACAATGACTCACCGTAACCTCTCTGAACTCTCCGGCAATGAGAGGTAGCATCTGCACCGTGTGCAACTGACTAGAGGATTTACCATCGCCTTAGGCGCCTTGCCACTAGTGCTTGCTTTTAGCTTTGGGCAATCAGCCTTGTTGTGCCCCACTTCATTGCAGTTGAAGCAACGATTTTCCTTTTGTGCTTGCAAGTACTGCTCCTTTTTGTGGGTTTCAAAACTTCGTTTTTTCTTGAAGGGTCTTGATTTTTTAGACCAACGACCCCCTGACTCCCCTCCGTCCTCTCCCCTGTTTTTTCACTACGGAAACCCTTTCTTTAAAACCCCGACCCCTTTTTTTCTTTATCCACTCATCTCCCTGCCCCATCTCGTGCACCACGGCGCTTGATGTCATCATAGATTTGCGCATACTTGATGGCCTGAGAGAGGTCCTTAGGCTGCAAGGGCTCTATATACTCAAGATAATCATTTGTTAGGCCTCGTTTGAAGCCCCTCAATGTTTGGAATGCATCGATTCCCTTCAACTTGAGTATGAGCTGTCTGTAGTCAAAGATGTACTGGGTGAGGGTCTTGTGTTCTATCGAACACTTGTCCTACGCATCCCAACTTCTCTCTTCTTCATTGCCTAGCAAAAACTCCTTTCGAAACATTGTTTCGAAAGCTGCCCAAGTGGTAGGGCGAGTGGTAAGACTCATCCACCACTTGTATGCCTTGCCAGACAATAAGAAACTAACCTCTATGGGCTGCACATGACTAGGCTGCTTACGCAGCTCATGAATGTCCGACTATTTCGCTAAGAACATATTAACAGAATCCTTGTTACGCTCTCGTTCCTCGCCGCCAAAACTAGGCAACTTAAAATCTTTAAGTAACGCCGAGGCTGCCTCTACGGCGACCTCGCAGGCACTGCGGCCTGTCCTCCCCGGACCACGGGTGAGGCTGCGCTGACGCGTGTCGCAGGTGGAAGAGGAGAAGATGTCGAAATAGCGGACAACACGTCTAGGCGTGTGGAGATGCCCTGCAACATCGTGACAACGTCATTCTGGACCCTCTGTAAGGTCGTCAATTGCGTGTTAACATATCTAAACATCCCACTAGAGCGCTCCGTCTCCGTGAGGATGTCGGCAGGGTGAGTAAGGTACTGGTCAAAGTCGTGGTCTGCCAAGAGGTCATCGTCCCCCTCGGCGACGTCAGTGTCCATATAATCCAGCTCATCGACCGGAGCGGGGTCAGCCAGGTCGGCGGCCTCTATGGGCATGCCAAGGTCAAGGGCAGGGTCACGAGACGTGGAAGGCGCCTGCGGGTCACGAGACGTGCTCGGAGAGTGCCCCTCCTTTACCGGAGACGGCCTGGCGTCTACGGCCAGCCAACTCGGTCGGGGTAAGGCCCGTGACCGAGGAGCAACGCTCTGAAAAACCTACTGGACTAGTGGGTGTGGGGACACACTGGGACGGGCAGACATTTTTATTTACTTGCAATGTAAACAATGCAATAAACCAGAAATACACAATAGAAACATCGGATTATCCCTTGTCGGGATTATCCCTCCTCCCCAACCGAGAGAGAGGATGCGTTTGAATTTATTTCATTTTTAATTTTATTAAAAATGAATTTAAAAAAATGATTTTTTTTCTTTTACTTTTTCTTCTCCTCTCGTGGCCGTTTGATGCGCTGGTCGGCTGCCTGTGGTGGGGCTGGCCGCCGGCTGCTCTGGTGGCCGCCGCCTGGCTGGCTGTTGGCCGCCGCCGCCCCTGGCTGGCCGCCCCCGCTGGCATGGCCGCCTAGGGCTGGCCGCCGCCTGGGCTGGCCGCCGTGGGGCTGGTCTTCGCCCCCCCTTCAACGAGAAGTTCCCCTACGACCTCGTGGGCACCGCCCTCTTTGGCGACGGTGCCTCGGGTGTCATTGTGGACGCCCTACCCCAGCTCCACGTGGAGAGGCCACTGTACGCTGGGTGGGCGAGGTGCTGGCGCCCGACTCCGAGAAGATCATTGAAGGCACGCTTAAGCTGGAGGGTCTGCAGTTCTACCTGGACCGGAGCCTCCCAGCGCTTGTGTCGAAACATGTGGGCGCTTTCTGCCGGACGGCGCTGGACAACGCGCCCACGTGGGTCAGCAATTCGCCCCCCCACTCAAACGTTGATTGCTCCAGCAGTCGTGGGTCTGGCTGGTCTTCGCCGCCCCCACGCTGGTTGGTCTGGTGTTTCAGCAACTTCAACGAATTCTTTCGCAGACAAGCTTCTCTCATTACCAAAGCTTCTCTCATTACCAAACGAATTTGATTCGCAGACAATTTCAACTCAGAGAAAAAAAAACAAAACGAGATGCTTACCTGCAATTCGTTTGTTGTGTGTGACGGGAAGAGAGAGAGAGAGAGTGAGAGAATTCTTCCCTTCCATTCTGTCTTGGCCGCCTCCCTCCACACACTCCATTGGAGATAAGGATGAGAAGATGAATGGTTGAAAACCATTGAGTGGGCTCCGGTCCCCCGGTCACGCGCGGACCTTGACGACCCCATCGAACCGACGCTCTGATACCAGTGTTAGATATCCGTAACGCCGCTCGGGCGTTACCACAAGAGGGCGCTCACCACCCAGCCATAGAGGAAGAATGAGGATTGCCCCTCATCCCCCAGGCTATATAGTGTGTGGCCTGCCGTCCACACTAGCCTGGCCGCCCATGACTCCGCATAGGCGTCCTCTCCCACTGAACCCCGGATATGGCCATCTGGTCTGCCCCGTCGGTCACAGGCGTTATAGCCTACGTGACACTTTCTTTCTCTTTCTCTCTCTCTCTCTCTCTCTCTCTCTCTCTCTCTCTCTCTCTCTCTCTCTTTCACACACACACACACACACACACGCAATTTTAGAGTTCCTACAGAAGTCAAAGAGCAACTTGTACAAGAAGATGATCAAAATTTTGATGAGATCATTTGCAGAGGGAATGATCTTCACACCCCTGTTAAGGTGCGTGATCTCCTTCAGGCCCGTCTTCTCACGAAGGTGGGAAAGATCATTGATGTTCAACTCCTCGAGCATGGCTACTACCAGATCAAGTTTGAGACTCCTAAGATAGCTTACAAGATCATTTTGATGAGCCCGCTGGCCATCTGAGCAGCCAGGGCTCATTTTCAACATGGTGCCATGGTTACAACCAAGCTTCAAATGTTCTTGTTGAGGAAGCAGATTTACCCATTTTGTCTGCTTCCCTGGCCTAAGGAGAGATTTACCCATTTTCGTTTGCTTCTGTGGTCTAAGGAGAGAGTACCTCTGACTACTATCCACAATAAGCTCCGAGATTAGGACTATATTGGAGACCCTCGCACAGTAGCTTTAGTCGCTGGCAAGGTAGCAGGTATAGCTACAGCATGGGTGTTGGTTTGAGACACCCACATGCTCTTGAAGGTAGTTCTTCTACCTAGAGTGAGTGGTGAATGGATCCGCTAGAGTGTGGAGTACTCGAGACTCCCAAACCAGTGCTTCATATGCACGCAAATGGGCCACCTTGCAAAGGCCTAACCCGACCTGTGACACAGACTCAGCCTCCCAAGGCTTGTCAAACACATCAACGAGAGACCTAGGGTACACAGGTCGACACTTCTTTAGAGCTGGGTGGTCAATGATGGCTGGCACAACAGGTATGTGTCCAACACTGTGAGGGACAAGCTTGCCATATAGATCCCCCAGACCTACCCCAGCAAACTAGTAGCATTGGGTCCCTATAAGGAACCATTTTGACTCTCTCCAGAAGCATGTGCTTGAGGAGTCTCCTTCCACCTGAGCCTTGTTGCCCGTCAGCTCCCCCTCCGTCCCCCCACTTGCCAACCCCACCGCTTCACCTCTCACCCTTCGTCCCCCCACTTGCCAACCCCACTGCTCCACCTCTCACCCTCCCCCCCACCTCCCCCACTAGCCCCTCAGCCTCCCCCACTAGCCCCTCAGCCTCTTCCCGTGGCCCGTCGCATACCCCACCATTGGCTCAGAGGACATGACACTCCTCAATGGCTCAAAGATCTCTAGGTAGCAGTACCTTTGCAACAAGGTGACTGGCGCAAGAGGGACAGCCCTTCTTGAGAATGCCACATGTGGTGCAAGCCTCTCCTTTTGCATCAATCCCTTGGGGGCTGACCAATTTTGACATCCGTCGGTGATGGGACTTCTTTGACTATGACTTTACGCGCTTTCTTGGCAAGCCAACCAATTAGTGCATTCCAAAAGACAACATTTCGAACATGAAGCTCATCAAGAACTTCTTGTTCTTTGATGAGGACACCGCAATTGGCATACTTGTTGACCAAAGCATCTGTTGAAAACAAACTACAACTTCCTTGCCAAAGCCACGTTGGGCATATCTTACCTCATGCCACAGAAAACATCCTAGCAATTTTTTGCCACAGCCATGTTGGTCATAGCCAGCCTCAGGCCTTTAAGGAGCATGCCTTGCATCCAATAAAAGGTCTCACTTTGCAAAAACTATTGATAAAAGCCGAGGGTTTCCTTGCCACAACCATGTTTTGCATGCCTCACGCCTTCACAGAGCACACATAGATGAGTGCAGTCAAGAGAAAGGCCTTCACACATAGATGAGTGCAGTCAAGAGAAAGGCCTTCACTTCGGATTTGCTGAGTGTCCTTGTCGTCACAGCCATGTTGGGCATAGCAAACCTCAGGCCTTCAAGGAGCACACATAGCTGATTGCCTTTGGAGAAAGGTCTCACTTTGCAATTGCTAAAAACAAGTCAAAGTTGCCTTGATAACCTTGTCCCAGACCTTCATGGAGCATGCATAGGTGATTGTGTCACAAGAAAGGCCTTCACTTCTAAAAACACCCCACAACTTTTTCAGACAGCAATGTTGGGCGTATCCTGCAATTTATGAGTTCCAAGAGGAGACATTACAAACATGAAGGGAGCCTAAGAATGAGGGATGGAAGGCAGCCTAGATTCAAGACTGATCATCGGGCGGCAGGGCAAACTCAAAGCAGGCATCTTAGATTGATTTGATGGAGAGAGAGGCCATTATTTTGACTATAGGAACTTGGCGGGCTTGTTTTGACAAGCAAAGTTGACCACAAGTAATTTTCTTAAGGTACCAGGACCCCCCATACGGATTAAGGCTTAAAAAAAAACAATTGATCACAAGTACTTAAAGGATTGTGACTCCAAGGACTTGTGGGGTTGTTCACTCGAGAGGTTGTGACGCCACGGACTTGTCGGTCGGGTTGTTCACTTGCACTTGCAGCACGTAGTTGCAAAGTTGACCACAATTACTTGAAGGCTTGACTATAGGATGGGATAACACAACATGATTTGGATATCTCGTGCCATGATGCACTTGAAGGGTTGTGACTCTAGGGACTGGTGCGGTTGTTCACTTGCACTTGCAACGTGACATGTAGTTACAAAAAAAATACTTGAAGGGTTGTGACTCCAAGGACTTATGGGGTTGTTCACTTGCACTTGGAGCGTGACAACAAGTAGTTGCAAAGTTGACCACAAGTACTTGAAGGCTTGACTACAAGATGGGATAACATACCATGATTTGGGGATCTTGTGCCATGGTGTAAAGGGAGGGGTACCATGGTGGGGGAGTGCCGTGTCATCGACTAATGGCGAGATAAAGAGGGAGACAACTCAATGCAGTGTGGATCACACCAAGAGGAGCATCACATTGCATCATGGGGAGGGGTTGAAGTGGTGCCGATGACAAGACATGATGGCATACCATGTCATGCCACATAGAGGGTGTGGACAAGAGAACATGGAAGCCCAAGTTTGGAACACATATAACCTCCTATACAAAGGGTGTGGACAAGAGAACATGGAACCCAAGTCTGGAACACATATAACCTCCTTTATGATGGATGATGTAGCAACAAATAAGCACCAAAGAGATATCATCAACTGTGATTATATCCTCCCGTACGATGGATGATGTAGCAACAAATAAGCACCAAAGAGATATCATCAACTATGATTATATATCCTCAAAAAAAAGATCCAAAAGCCAATCTCCTTCGAGAAGTCATACACTAAGGGCAACGGTGTGTGCATGGGTATATGACAATAAGGGCAAGGGTATGTGTGCATGGGTATATGACACTAGGGTAGTGTGCCATGATGCAGTGGGTATGTGTGCATGGGTATATGATACTAGGGTAGTGTGCTATGATGCAGTGCATTAGGGTGGGGCTAGTGCACAATGCGTGTGCACTACGATGCAATGTACAACAGTAATACACTAGTGTCCATGTGCAAGCGTGAGACTAATGCACAGAGCCTGCAAATCAGAAAAAGCCATGCTACAACTTCAATTCTGACCTTCAGTAGCCATAGTAAGAAACTGCATTATTAGTAGTATAGCATTATCTAGAGACATGTTCCAAACCAAAGATATTAATATGTATAGGGCAAATGGTCTCCCAAATTTTTGGGGAAAGCCATAACCCACCTTAGTGAGTTATGCCAGAGCTTATTCCCTAAAATTTAAATTGGGCCATCCAAATGAGTGTTCATAGCTGTTCAAATATAAACAGTTCAGACCATCCAAATGAGTGTTCATAGCTGTTCAAATATAAACAGTTCAGACCAATGCCCATGTGAGCAGAAACATACCATCCACTTAGGACTACTATCAAAAGGAAACCTGTATTTAAACTATTTTGACCAGAAAACCCTGTATGCAATAGAAAAACCTTTCTTCCAATCTATCATCAGTAATTCTTTACCAGTAAAAGTAGGTATGCATTCAAAATGGCAGCATAGCTAGAGATGCTGAACTTGCCTGAGTATAGACAAGTGAATTAACTAGCCCCATATAATCCAGAGCCATTTAGTTCTATGCAGTCCCAAACCAGCAATGTTTCAGTACCCCATTAAGCATGTAAACAAAACATTCATCTATATCATTAAAATGGGCATTTTTCATTACATGTTCATTATAAGTATCTGTATTATAGTGTAACTTTTATAGAAAATTTAGCATTGAGATATGAAAGATCCATGCCCCCTCCGCGCAACGAATTCAAGGGTGCTAGCAGAGCGGAAGTAGCACTTCTGCGTAGGGCAGAGCCCCTCACTCGGGGCCTCGCCCACGGATATTCGGGCAAGAGACTAATCCCTCAGGTCTTCCAAAACTGAACCCGGAAAAACTTCCCTCGCCCAGCAGATATAGGCGATTCCTCCAGGATAATTTTATTCTAACGTAGTCAAGGTCATCACTAACCAAACTGATCCGACTGAACCCATAAGTCTCATGGGGTCAGATCAAGGAAAAGACAATAAAAGAGCCATGGACTCATCCGTTGAGGACCAACAAGGACAAGCAACCAGATCCATGCCCGAGTTCAGAAAACAACTCTAACTCCTTGTTCCATTTTCTTCCTCGATGCACGTGTGGGTATCTTCGGCGACCCAGAGCCCGAGCACCGTATGGTCAGCACCTAGCGCTTCACTCATAGGCTGCTTCCTTGGTCCCTCATCCACCGTACCGGAAGCTCACCATTTAAATCGAACTGAGGCTGGTCAAGACCTCGGTCGACCTTGCTACGCGAGACGTCTTCCATTGACTCTCCGTCAGCTATTGTAACTTTATCACTTAGGTCTCCACGACCTCATTCACAAGATGGTCAAAATGCTTTCCCAGCATTCTTGACATAAAACAGTCATTTAAAAACAGGTTTCATAAATATAGTTTCTAACAAACTCTCATCTTTCCACATTGTTCCACATCATTTCTCGTTATTCCACATTCTTCTACATCAATTCACATTGCTTATTCCACATCCAATCATATGTATTCCCATCGTCTTCATCCATTCTCATCCAATCACATCATATTACATCTCATCACATCTCTATCCACATCAGATCATATTACATCTCATCACATCTCTATCCACATCAGATCATATTACATCTCATCTCATCACATCTATCCACATCTATCCTCATTACATCTCATCCATTCACATCTACCTAAATCCACATCACATCACATCACATCCATTCATATCACATCTCATCGATTCACATCTACCCTGATCCACATCACATCACATCCATTCACATCTACCTAGATCCACATCACATCACATTCATCCACCTTACATCTTATCCATCCATTCACATTACATCACATTCATTTATATTCATTCAAATCCACATTCATCCACATCACATCTCATCCATTCACGTCTCATCACATCATATTCACATCCATTTACATCTCATCATATCATATTCACATCACATCCATTCAGATATCATCACATCACATTCACATCCACATCCATTCACATCTCATCGCATCCATTCAGATATCATCACATCACATTCACATCCATTCACATCTCATCGCATCCATTCAGATATCATCACATCCATTCACCTCTCATTGCATCCATTCACCTCTCATCGCATCCATTCACATCTCATCGCATCCATTCAGATATCATCACATCACATTCACATCCATTCACATCTCATCACATCCATTCATATCTCATCACACCCATTCACATCCATCACACCCATTCACATCCATCACACCTTTTCACATCCATCACATTCATTGCATCCACATCACATCAGATACATTCCATCCACCTATATCCTTATCACATCACATTCATTCCATCCACATTACATCACGTCCACATCTATCCACATCACATCTCATTCATTTCATCCACATTACATCACATCCACATCTATCCATATCTCATCACATCCATTCACATCTCATCACATCCATCCATTCAGTCACATTCACATCTATCCACATCTATCCATTCATTCACTTGCACATCTATCCACATCCATCCATTCATTCACATGCACATCTATCCACATCCATCCATTCATTCACATACATATCTATCACATCACATCTCATTCTCATCCATTTACATCACATCACATCACATCCTTTCACATATCGTGTCATCTTATTCTCATCCATTTACATCACATCACATCCTTTCACATATCATCACATCTTATTCACATCTCATCACATTCACATCCACATCTATTTACATCTCATCCACATCTCATCACATTCACATCCACATCTATTTACATCACATCACATCCCATCCACATCTCATCACATCCACATCCATATCCATTTACATCACATCACATCTTATTCATATTTAGTACTGTTTTTTACTTTCGATATAACCGATGGGACTTTTCTAAGTTTCTGCCAATTGCTTGGCCTAGTTAAAGGTACTTTTTCACGATGGATGTTTTCATATTCTTTCTCAAAATTTTGAAGTGATATATATTCAATATTCTTTTTTTTAAGTAAAAGATTCATGGTATTTACAAAAATCAATTCTTCCCATATTTTCTAATAAAATTAATAATGCTCAAAATTCCACTTTTGATAAATACTCATAATTTGAATTATGCTAAAAATTTCTCTTTTACCATTTAATTACTTGGATCTCAAATATCATGGGAATTCCTCTTTTTGCATAAAAATAAATTTACCAAAAATTCCTCTTTTACCATTTAATTACTTGGATCTCAAATATCATGGGAATTCCTCTTTTTGTATAAAAATAAATTTACCAAAATTTACTCTTTTCTCATAATCAATTGATTACACATAATTACAAAAAACTTATTTCTCATGAATATGATGAAAATCATTCTTTTTTGCATAGGATGTCCAATCCTAGAATATGGTAGGAAGTCCTCTTTTAGCATTATGCATAAAAATAAGATATGTATTATTTTCTAATTTTTTTGCCATAGCTTTGCTTCTATTACTGATAATTCTCATTTTTTCTTAAAAGAGTGAAAGCTTGTAATGAAAATATGATAGCAGTTCCTCTTTTATGCTTAAAATCAAACTATGAATTTAAATCATAATTTTAACCATAATCATAAACTTAATTATGATTATCCCACTAGATTAAGCTCATTCCATTATTTCTCTTTTCCCAAAATTGATAAGATAATCTATTTCTCATTTAGAATCAATCAAAGTAGTTTTTAACTACTTATAAATAATCTAAAAGAAATAACCATTATTTTGTTAACACAAAATCATAAAAATACCATTTTCTTAATCTCTAGCTTATCAAGCCTAGAGTTTAGCTTTGAATTAAGAGACTATCATTGAGAAGCATCCTTTTTCAAGGGATTTAGCCATAAAGATGGCTATTAGAATAACACATTTGTTTGTCTGTTGGTATGGATGCAGGTAACAGGATTCACCTTCTCTGGATTGCATGTGTGAAAAAGGGTTTCTTTGCTGAGGATCTGCCTTGGCTTGTTGTGTTTTTTTTCTCTCACTAGATCTAAATTTCATCTTGAAGTTTTACTTGAGACTCAGTACTCCAAAAACATGATGTATTACACAGATGATGAAATATATCATGTTTCCATTCATATCTTGAGTATAGAGTATCTTTTGAATTTGGTATTCAGTTGTAGGGTATTGTATTATGTTTAAAACAAAAACACACACTCTAGCTACAGGGGCTACTCTCTTTGGAGATAGTCTAGATACTCATACTCAAACTGTTTATATATCAAAAAATTAGAAAACCATTAGAATAAGAAAAAGTAGGATTTCTAACTTACATGAACTTCTGGGAGCTTTCCTTTGGCTTGATGGTTTGAGGGATCTACTCTTGTTTGCAACAAGAGTGGCCACCAGTTCTTTAGAAGAGGGAAAGGTCAAAACTAATGAATTATTAAGAAATTCATAGTTTTTGGCTTTGGGGGGGAGGAGTAGAGTAACAGTTTTTGGCTTTGGGGGGGGAGGAGTAGAGTAACAGTTGAGTTTCTTGTTGGTGTCCTCCTTTTGCTTAAGATAAGCATTAGCCTTGTCTAAGTGGCTCTATAAGGTGTTAACTTTTTGTGTTTTGGTAGAAAGAAAAACTTACTCTTGGGTATAAGACTGCATAAGCCATTTGTACTTCTCCTCCACCCAGCAAGTCCTTTGAGCTTTGAATGTGGTGAGTTTCCCTTTCCTGAGCAAGGCATGCAGATTAGTATGAAGAAAAGCCACACTTCCAAAATAGAGCAGTATGAAGCACGATTTCAAGAAACTCACTCTCAATTTGTTGCAAAGCATGGCTTCAGGAAGCCTAAGCAACCATAAGCAAGCTAGAAAGAGAAACTCAGCACATTCACAGCTCAAAGGACTTGATGGATGGAGGAGAAGTACAAATAGCTTATGCAGTCTTATACCCAATAGCAAGTCTTGATTTCTACTGAAACACAAAAAGTCGACACCTTATAGAGCCACTTAGACAGGGCTAATGCTTATACGAAGCAAAAGGAGGACACCAATAGGAAACTCAACATAGAGCTGAAGCAAGGTCGGCAGAGCCTTCAAAAGAGTTATTCTCATCAATTTTGATTTTATGCATAGAAAGATGCATAAAGGAATGTATTTTTATTTCAAAAGCGTTATTCTCATTAAAATTGAATTTATGCATAGAATGATGCATAAAAGATTTTTTTTATTTCGAAAGTGTTATTCTCCTTGAACGCACTTCTCCTGTGTCACATGGCCTGACATATCGTCAAGTTTGTGATCTTAGTCCGATTAGGGATGGAGCCTACTTAGACCTTTTCCTTTATAGCCCTGGGATGCGGCCTGGGTCGGGAAGCCCCTTACTATTTTGCAATGTTCACAGCCTCATATGGCGGCACATATCTAAAATAACACTTTTGTAATTAAAAAAATTCCTTTATGCATCTTTTTATGCATAAAAATCAAATTTAATAAGAATAACACTTTTGTAATAAAAAAAATTCCATTATGCATCTTTCTATGCATAGAAATCAAATTTAATAAGAATAACACTTTTATAATAAAAAGAAAATTCATTATGCATCTTTTTATGCATAGAAATCAAATTTAATAATTATTATCAGTGATATCCATGCATATTCATAGGTGAATATGTATATGGAGTAATTAGAATATTTCTTTTAGATGCAAAAATGGTGGGAATTACTCTTTTGGAATAACATAAAAACAAACTTTCTTTTCCACAAAATTCTAGAAAATTTTGCCATAACCTCCTTTGTATGGCTGACCATTTCTCATTTTTATCATTCTTTATTTAGCTTAAATTAACCCAAATTAGATTTATAGAACTCTAATCTACATAATTTTCTAAATTCAAGAGAGTAAACAATAAGAAGAGTTTAATTAATCACTTAGTTAATTTTTCTAGGATTGAGAAAGGTTGGAATGTCAAGAAGAGAAGGGGGTGGCCTTTTTTTATCAAAGGCATAGCATTTGAATTTAATTCAACATCTGCAAAACATAAAAATCTAGAAAACCACAGATTTTTCATTAAAGAAAGTAGGAAAATTAGCTTACATGGAGCTTGTAAGCTCTCCTTTGGCTTGAGGGGTTGAGGGTTCTACTCTTGTTTGAAGCAAGAGTGGCCACCAATTCACTTTGGAGAAGATTAGGCCAAAAACAATTGAATTATTGAGAAATTCAATGTAGATGGCTCAGGACAGGAGTAGAATAACAGTGCATAAAACACCATTAAGCTTTTACAAAGGGGGAGGCTTATATTTATTGGGAAAAGTGAGCCTCTAACCAAGAAAACTGATTCTAGAATTTTCCAGATCAGTTTGGTTAATTTTTGACCATTTTTGGGTCAGTTCAGCTTACTTTTTGGATCTAGTTTTGAAAAAGGAGAGAGGAGAGATGAAAATATCTCATTTTATTGATTAAAAATTGGGGATAATGATGAGAAAAAGGCACCTACTTCATGAGGGGAGATCCCCACAATGAGGTGTCAAAATTCAGTACTTTTATTCTTTTCTTTGTTCCTTAGTCCACTCTTCATCTTATGTAAGCATTTACTCATTGTTTTGGGGGGGGGGGGGGGGGTTTCTTTTATTCTTCAATTTATCTCCTCCCTACATTTGGATTAATCTTATTGGTCCATAGGAACCTTAACTAGACCATAATCCAAAAATTTCTAAAAATCTGGACCCTTAGGCTAAGGTCCTTTATACCTATTTTCAATTAATTCCAATTGCACATTGGAAAGTTCTTTTTGAATTTCTATTTTAGAGGAAACCATTTTAGACACTAGGAGGATTTTTATATCCAAAAATATCTCAATTTTGAATTACCTCTCTCTAGATATTTTCTCTCTCCAAGCCAAAACAGGGTAAAACAGGATCTTTCTTTTATTTCAAAGAGGGGAATAATTATAAGATCAGAAGGGGAGGTTCTTACACCTGCACACCTCAAAAATTGAAGGGAGGAATCTTACATCAAATACGATCTAGCCACAACCGCTTCTAGTTTGGGAGATAGTGGATGGCTTGCCATGCTTTGCCCCATTGCAGGTAATGTATGATATTCATATGCTAATTGATAAGTGTATACCTCTTTTCTTGATTTATATGATGATTTTAAATATTGTGCTACATTGCGAGGTCCTTGATTAACATGGATCGAGAGGTACGTTAAAGTCCAAGACCTCTATGTGGTGAGAAGAGTGGTGGTGTTGGACAAGAACGAGTATGGCTTTGTTAAACACTATGGGGAGTACATGCCAGTACGTACATCTACTTCATCTCTATTATTGAAAATGGTTTCTATTGGAATAGATTTCAGTGTTACATGAAGTGTCTGCTCTTGTGCAGCTTCGTACTTCTATGTTGGTGTTTGCATGTCACAATGGAGCCACGCCACCCATATTCATGGCCAAGAGCCTTTCCCTATTTGAGATGCATTGGGTACGAGTGAGCGATGACATGTGGACCCACTACATGCCAGAGGTGCAGTGGCCTCATGGGCTCTCATCTACGAGTGCACCACTTCAAGGTGCTAGGGGTGCACTAGAGTGCTCATGTGGTTTTGTTTCTATGATTTGGAGTTTTCTATGTGTGCCAAGAGGTCTAGTCCTGGAGATGGGCTCTGCGGCATAGGCCCTCTCATGAGGTCATGTCAGGCTAGTGGTAGATCTTGTTATTCATTTGATGTGGATGCACTTATAGTGGATACGCATGTGTTACCACCACTAGTGCAGGCATCCGTTGGCAAGAGAACTCATAGGGATGACAAAGAGGTTGGGGAGGATGATTATTCAGCAAATACCACTTCTAATCCCCTTGATGACTAGTGAGACACTTTACTTTCATTTTGTAGTACTATGTACATTGTCTATAGTGACATGCTTTAGTTATGTTTGATTAAAAAATGGCTCTTGTCATGGCATATTTTTCCCTAAACCTAGATGTTTGATTTTCCTTGTGATTGCAGTATAAGAGAATGGTTGACTTAACATCATTATATTCTTGGTCATTGTATTCCTCGCTTCCCAATATGAACATATTTTTCTTTGAATTTTGTCGCTTGTAGTATTTTGCCCACGTATGCAGAAGGAATGGCTAGAGCTATGGTGAGAGACAAGCAATATGATCAACAGAGCAAGGAACATTCATGCATTCGTAGTATATTTGTGGATGACGAGTGTGAAGACAATGGTTGAGGTGTTTTAAGGATGTTTAAATCTTTTGGAATGTTGAGTACATGGAATATTGAGCTAGAACATTGTTCCCCATTAGTGACTTGCTTTTTTTCATTTTTAGGATTAATCTTTATTGAATACATATTCAAAACTTCCATGAGTGAATGGAAAGATTAATGATCATCCTATGTTTTTGTTTATGTGAAGACAATATGTAAAAATCAATTGCAAATAGAGTTTTACATAATGTTTCTCAAAAGCAATGCTCGAACTCTAGGCTCACTTAAATGCGATCGCTTACATTTCGACTTACTCTCTATCTAGGTCACTCAAATCCTCATTAACCAAGTGGCAATTCTTCTTGCAACTCACCATGCAAGAATGCATTATTTACATTTATCTGATGTAAAACAACCCAGCCTTTTGACACAGTCACTGTAATAATAGCTCTCACAATTGTTGCCATTTTGGCAACGAGGATGAATGTCCCCTCATAATCAATGCCGTAGGTCTGAGCATGCCCTTTGGCAACCAATCTTGCCTTTATCTACTAATGCTTCCATTTGAGTCATGCTTCACTTTGTAGATCCACTTACATCTAGTAGCCTTTTTACCCTCAGGCCCAAGAGCACCAATTCCCTGTGAGAAAAAAGAGATGAGAGAAGAGACAATGTACTCAAGAACTCATCAATGAACCACTAGCCAACTTGATTAGAAATGAACTACAATGCCTCATATATATAGGCACAGGATGAACGGATCTCTAGAAAAGTTCCTCCACCCTTTCCTCCACCCAAAAATGTGTAAATAGGAAAAAATGGAAATGAATGCTATAAATCCCAAAAATGCCTAGAGGCTAAAGAGTGTGCCACTAGCGTGACACCATCTGGAGATGACACCTATCCAACACCTCCTCTTCAGGTCCAGATGGGAGGACCAACGCCAACGCGTTGAAGAAGATAATCCAAGGTAGGTCGAGGAAGAGGCTTAGTAAACAAATCAGCAACATTATCTTTGGTAGGACAATACTCAAGCTGAATGCGACCTTCAGAAATCCAATCACGAACAAAATGAAAATGAACATCAATGTGTTTGGATCATCCTCGAATAACTGGATTTTTGGCTAAAATAATAGCACTCTGTGAATCTAAGTAGATGAGTGTTGGAGTAGATCAACATCCAAGGTGATTCAGAATTTGCTGAAGCCAAAGTGCTTCAGAAGTGGCATCAAGATATGACTTGTACTCTGCTTCTGTCGATGAAGAAGAAGTAATTCACTGCTTTTGACATTTCCAAAAAACAAGTCCTTTACCAAGCATAAAACAATAGCCTGACATGGAACGCCTAGTATCAATATACACCCTGCCCAATCAGAATCTGAGTAACCAATAAGTGTATCTCCACCTGCATAAGAAATGCCATACTCAAGAGTTCCATGAAGATATCGAAGAACCCTCAAAGCTGCCTGCCAATGAGATCGACGAGGCTGTGAAGAGAATTGGCTAAGAATACTCATAGCATATGAGAGATCTGGCCGAGTGTTAACCAAATAAAGTAGAGAACTAATAAGTTGGCGATACTATGTAGAATCAACCTCAGGGGAATCATCATCTTTGGATAATTTTGAATTAGGATCCATGGGACAAGTGAGTGATGCAACAATAATGAATGCCATATTTCTCAAGCAACCTTAAAGTATACTTCTTTTGACAAAGAAAGATGCCAGAAGCAAATTGCCACACTTCTAAACCAAGAAAATAGTGGAGTAGTCCAAGATCAGTCATGGCAAATGATGTTGTGAGTTGAGTTTGAACCCATTTGAGTAGGTCCAAATTACAGCCAGTGAGTGTCAAATCATCCACATAAAGCACAAGAATGCATATATCATCATCCACAATAAGCACATAAAGATTAGGATCTGCATGAGTCCTCTCAATGTAGAGAAAGGAGAAAACTGTTAATCTTCTGATACCAAGCTCGAGGAGCTTGCTTAAGACCATAAAGAGCTTTCTATAATAAATACACATCATGTTCATGACCCTATGCAATAAAACCTTCTGGTTGTGCCACATAAACTTCCTCCTCTAAATCTCCATTCAAGAAGGCAGATTTAACATCCATTTGATATATAGGCCAGGCATAGTGAGAAGCAAGAGCAAAAACAACACGAATAGTAGAATATCTAGCAGTAGGAGTAAAGGTTTCATCAAAGTTTTCACCTTCTTTTTGAGCATAACCTTTAGCAACAAGTCGTGCCTTGTACTTATCAAGAGTACCATCAGAACGAAACTCGACTTTGAAAATCCACTTAACAGCAATGACCTTTTTATGTGAAGGTCATGGAACTAACTGCCATGTGTTATTAGATTCAATAGAAGAAATCTTTGCTTGCATTGCTTCACACCAATGTGGTAAGGAAAGAGCTTCCTTAACCATTTCAGGCTCAAACACATCACCAATATGAGACATCAAGGCAAGTGGCAAGGTCCGCCGAGGTCTTGACCAACCTCGGTTTGATTAAAATGGTGAGCTTTCGGTACGGTGGATGAGGGACCAAGGAAGCGGCCTATGAGTGAAGCGCTAGATCACCTGCTAATAGAGGGTTCTGACCATACAGTACTCGGGCTCTGGGTCTCGCCCAAGATACCCACACGTGCGTCTAGGAAGAAAATAAGTTGGAGTTGTTTTCTGAACGCGGGCATGGATCTGGTTGATTGACCTTGCTGGTCTTCAATGGATGAGTTTATGGCTCTTTTACATGGATCTTGTTGCTTGATCTTGTTGATCTCCAACTGAGAGTCCATATGGTTTTTATGTGATTATATTCCTAAGTACTATGGGCTAAGGATTATTGAAAAGGCCCTTGAGTGAGCAGGTGGTGAGCGTTCTAGTTGTGCCGATGATGCCATAGGTACGCTGAGGAAGGAATGTCTAAAATTGGATTTTATGGTTGGAAAGTGGAAAAGTTGGAAATTGGATCTAGATATTTTGGAGGATTATGATTCGAAATATTATGGTTTCATTTCAAGTCTACTTTAAAGACAGCTGAATCTGTAAAAGGCAATTTCATATTAGGTGCGTAAGTGGTGTCTAAATTGTATTTTGTGTGAGTGCCAGCTAGGGGACCTGGGAACTCTTTTCCCTAGTACCCGGTGAAAAGATGCAGGGGAGAAGAGAGCTTGAGCTCTTGCAAGCACACACACACTAACAAAACCCTAAAAGAGAACACACAAGGTGAGAGGCTGAAAATATTCTTCTTCACACACTCAGCACACCATATACAAAGATAGGAGTACACCATATACAAACATAGGAGTACACCCTAAAAGAGAACACACAAGGTGAGAGGCTGAAAATATTCTTCTTCACACACTCAGCACACCATATACAAAGATAGGAGTACACCATATGAAAAGGTACTCAACCAAATACATACTAGGGTTCTCTATAGTGTGAACCCAACTAAATGAGCTGGCGCTATAACTATGCCAATCTCTAGAATGGCTGTCACACAGCCTGTCATCCCATTGGCCGCATATCACCCATGATCTCACCAACCATGCCAGTGGCTTCGCTGGGCTATTATTGATAATTTTTAAATTTCCTAAAAGAATAAACTCTTGTAATGAAAATATGATAGAAGTTCTACTTTTAAGCTTAAATTTGAACTATGAATTTAAATCATAATTTTAACCAAAATTATGATTATCCTACTAGATTTAGCTAATTTCAACATTCCTCTTTTTCCAATTTGTTAGGATAATCTATTTCTCATTTAGAATGAGTTAAAGTAGTTTTTTTTACTACTCATAAACAATCTAAAAGAATTAACCATTATTTTAATAGCACAAAATCATTAAAATATCATTTTCTTAATCTCTGGCTCATCAAGCCTAGAGTTTGGTTTTGAAATAAGAGATTATCTTTGAGAAAATTTCTTTTTGTTAAAGAATTAGCCATAGAGATGACTATTCTTTTTTGAGATAGAGATTTACTTAAAAAAAGTATTATAAATAAGAATAAAGATTAACTTTCTCTTAATTAAACATTAAGACTCTAAGGGAAAGCTTGTTTTGAATTAAAACAATCATTTAGAAAGCTTCTCAAGCTTGAGAGGGGTTGAGAAGAAAAAGTCATTTGAAGAAATTGAAAAAAAAAACCATAAAATCCATCTTACCTCTAAGATTGGCTTGATTCTTTCTTTATTAGTAGTGTAGCCCCCAACCAATCAATTGGTTAGCAAGAGGAGAAGAGAACTCCAAGAGTTGTTTAAGAGAGAGAGAGAGAGAGAAGCTCCAAGCTCCCCAAAAGTAGAGAAAAATTAAGGGATAATAGAAAATATGATTATTTTAATATAATACTGGCATGGTATAGCTCAAAGATGAGAATACAAAGGAATGAGGGTCTATTTATAGGTGACGTGTTGAGATATCGAGCTCGTCTAGTGAGGCGGTGGCCACTGATGACCCGCCTGGGGGATAGACCCCACACTTACACCACTGGCATGGTTGGTGAGATCATGGGAGATATGCGGCCAGTGGGATGACAGGCTGTGTGACAGCCATTCTAGAGACTGGCATAGTTATAGCGCCAGCTCATTTAGTCGGGTTCACACTATAGAGAACCCGTGTATGTATTGGTTGAGTACCTTTCATATTGTGTGTACTCTTATTCTTGTATATGGTGTGTTGAGTGTTGAGTAGAGAAGAGGAAGATTTTCAGCCTCTCATTGTGTGTGTTCTCTATTAGGGTTTTGTGAGTGTGTGTGTGTGCTTGCAAGAGCTCAAGCTCTCTTCCCCCCTGCATCTTTTCATGGTATCAGAGCCTAGTTCGTGCTAAGGGCTGAGCTGCAAGAAGCAAGAGAACCACAGGAAGTGGTACGAGGGTAAGAGCTTCAACTACTCTTCCCTATTGTGTTGGTGACTACACCCTTGTCTATGGGAGGCACCGGCAAACGATCTCTGATTGAGGAGCTTTCTTCACGGGAGTAAAGCTATTGGGAAACTATAGAGTCCTTTGGACTGAAATTTCTGGGCCGAAAACGCGTTTCGGGCGCGTCTGGACCTCCGTTTTTCAGAAAGCAGGCGATTTCGAGCACTGCGGGTAAGTCATCGATTCTCTGCAGAACTCTGTTTTAAGAACTGCAGGAAGACAGATTGACTGTGCAGACACTGTGGGTGCTGCAAAGAGGTCTACAGTTGCCATTGGGTGTATGTATATACATTGAAGTCACTGGTTGTGACATTTGAGAGTACTACAGTACCGCTGTGCAGAAAATACAGCAGTTTGTGCAGAAAAACCAGAGTGCAGGTTCTGGTAAAATTGTGTGTTTGGCAAGATGTCAAATGATGGGATAACTCAGATTGTGGCTGAGAAGTTGGATAAGAATAACTTCCATACTTGGAGGTTCAGGCTGACAAATTTCCTGATGGGATAAGGCTATTGGGACTACATAGAAGGTGAGCATGAAGAGGCACCGGAGATACCGGATATAAATCCGACTGCTGCAGATGTGAAAGAGTTTAAAGACTGGAACCAAGGAGCCAGGAAGGTTATGTATTGGCTATCCATTAGTATACAGGACACCATGATTGGGCACATTCAGGATGCCAAGTCCCCCAAGGAGGCGTGGGACACCTTGGTAAAGCTTTATGAAACCAATACCAAGGCACGTAAGATACAGTTGAAGAATGAACTTCATACTGTGGAGAAAAAGAGCATGTCTGTGAATGACTATGCGCTGAAGATAAAGGGTATTGTGGAATCCCTTGCATCTATTGGTGTGTCAGTAGATGATGATGACAAGGTGGAAGTCTGTCTACGTGGTCTCGGGCCACAATACAAGGCGTTCAAGACGTCCATTCAGACTCGGAAAAACATTCCCAACTTTACAGATTTGGTGTCTATGCTAATTATCGAAGAGAAGAACTTGGGTGAAGACCAACAGTCTTCACAAAGCAAAAACAGTTCAGAGCAACAGGCCTTCTACACGAGTTCAGGAAGAGGACGAGGTAGAGGAGGCCGTGGACGCGGTCAAGGAGGTGGCCGAACAGGTAATCAAAATTATGGCCAGCAGCAGCAGCAACAACAGTCCCAGAATCAACAACAACAACAACAACACGCAGGTGGAAGAGGCAAATTCAGAGGCAGGGGGAGTCAAAGAGGCCGTGGAAATTGGCAAAGGCAATATAATGATGCACGTGAATGCTATTATTGTGGTAAGCCTGGACATGTGCAGTCAGAATGTTATAAGAAGCAGGCTGACATGCAAAATGGGAAAATGCAGCAAAACAACTATGCATCCTCAAGCAGAAATAATGAGAACAATGAAAGGTTGTTTGTTATGCAGCATGTTGTGAATGCCATGTCTGAAAATGTTGATGCAGCACAAAAAGATAATGTATGGTATGTGGATTCAGGTGCTTCGAACCACATGACGAGTCATGGGGAGTGGTTCAAGGAGATGAAAAACCTGGAAAGACCAGGTTTTGTGGAAACAGGGGATGACACTGCTCATCCAATTGCCCACATTGGAGATGTGCCATTGTCTATGCAGGATGGCAAAGTGAAGTACCTTGCAGATGTACTTCATGTACCGAACATAACAAAGAATCTGGTTTCAGTTGGCCAGATGATTGAGCAGGGTTTGCAGGTTCGGTTTAACCCTGATGGATGTTATGTTGAAGATTTTAAAGACAAGTGCAGGTTGGTTGCCAAAGGCAACAGAGTGGGCAGAATGTTTACGTTGGATGTAGACATGCCTGAGATGAGTGCTGCGATGTTTGCAAACGGTTCAGGAATTGTTGCAGACACAGACATATGGCATAAAAGAATTGGACATGTGAATGTGCAGAGATTGAAGTCTATGTAGACAAAAGGAATTGTGACAGGGCTGCCAAAATTTAAAGTGGAAGGTATGCATAAAATTTGCGAAGCATGCCAATTTGGGAAGCAAACAAAGCATGTGTTTCCACGTAACAGATATGTAAGCAGAAATGCACTAGATGTTGTGCATTCAGATGTATGGGGTCCTACGAAGACCATATCTATGGGAGGCTGCAGGTATTATGTGACTTTCATTGATGACCACACAAGGAAAGTGTGGGTATATTTCATGAAGGAGAAGAGTGAGGTGTTCACTCACTTTCAGAATTTCAGAGTTTTGGTTGAAAAGCAAACAGGGAAATATGTAAAGTGCCTAAGGTCAGATGGAGGGAGAGAGTACTTCTCCAATGAGTAATCTGAATATTTGAAGAAGAATGGTATTCGGAGACAGTATACATGCAGATACACTCCGCAGCAAAATGGAGTTGCTGAGCGAAAAAATAGGCACATTGCTGAGATTGCGCGAGCATTGATGGAAGAGAAGAATATGCCGCATTGCTATTGGGTTGAGGCTGTTTCTACAGCAGTATACATCATGAACAGGACTCCAACTGCAGCCATACATGATGTAACTCCAGAGGAGAGGTTTACTGGCAAAAAACCAGATTTATCTCATCTGAAAGTCTTTGGATGCATTGCATATGTGCATGTGCCAGATGAGCTGAGAACTAAGCTGGATCCAAAAGCTGAAAAATGTGTGTTAATTGGATACTCCCTTGAGCAAAAGGGATACAGGTGTTATAACCCTACTACACGTGAATTGAGGGTAAGCAGGGATGTTGTATTTGATGAGATGAGTAGCTGGTATGCTGCTGAAAAAGAAGCTGTTGGGGCTGATGTGAGTGGAAGTGTGGTTGCACAGAATGCAGGTCAGCAATCACAGTCTTTGAGTGGACCAGGAGAGTCCTCATCTAGTGGGTCTATTGATAGACCATGGAGTGGCAGGCTGCGTCATAATACCAGCCCTGCAAATGTGATTAGTACATCACGTAAAGGAAAAGAGAAAGTGGTTGAGCCCCTTGGTATGCCTGACATTTTTGCAGGGCATTCTCATGTTCATGGAGAGTCTAGTGGCTCAGATATGAGCCTTGATGAGGAGCTTGGGATCCCAGCTATGAGAACACCTGGTGTAAAGAAGGCTATGGAAGCCATGAATGAAAAGCTGCGAAGATCAGGGAGAGTTAAGAACCCTGTGCAGAGATTTACATATGATGGTTATGTGGCACATCACTATGCATATATGGCAAAGGTTGTGCAGGTTGTTGAGCCCACATGCATTGATGAGGCTATTGGAAATGTGTGTTGGGAGAAAGCTATGGATGAGGAGATGGATGCACTATATGGAAATGAGACTTGGGATTTAGTGCAATTGCCTGAAGACAAGAAAGCCATTGGATGCAAGTGGGTGTACAAAGTTAAACATAACAGTGATGGAAGCATAAATAGGTACAAGGCTAGATTGAGGATATGCGCAGACATATGGGATTGATTATGAGGAAACTTTCAGCCCAGTTGCCAAGATGGCAACAGTGAGAGTTGTGATAGCAGTGGCTGCGTCAAAGCAATGGTCTTTACATCAGATGGATGTAAAGAATGCATTCTTGCATGGGGATTTGCAAGAAGAAGTGTATATGTTGCACAGCCACCTAGTTATGAGGATGTGGGTCACCCCGAGCATGTTTGCAGGTTGAAGAAAGCCTTGTATGGCTTAAAGCAAGCACCAAGAGCATGGTCTGACAAGATTTCTGAATATCTTATCACTATTGGCTTTCATGTAGCCAATGCAGATTTCTCGCTGTATGTGAGACATGGTGATAGAGGAGTTGTGCTTGTTGTCATCTATTGGCTTTCATGTAGCCAATGCAGATTTCTCGCTGTATGTGAGACATGGTGATAGAGGAGTTGTGCTTGTTGTCATCTATGTAGATGACTTGATCATTACGGGGGACCATGATGCAGAGATCTTTGATGTAAAGATCTTGCTTAGACAGAAGTTTGAGATGAAGGATCTGGGGGAGCTCAGATATTTCTTGGGCATTGAGGTGATTAGGTCACCACATAGTATTGGATTACTGCAGAGACAGTATGGCTTGGACATGTTGTCCTAGTATGGTATGACAGGCTGTAAGCCTATTTCTGTGCCATTGGATCAGAATGGCAAGTTGAGTGCAGATTCAGGAGAGATCTTAGAGGATCCTACTATGTACAGGAGCATAGTAGGAAGTTTGATCTACATGACGATCACCAGACCAGATTTGAGCTATGCTGTTGGGTTGGTGAGTCAGTTTATGCAGGTTCCACGGAAACCGCATTTGGATGCAGTGAGATGCATACTGAGGTATGTGAAGTCTACTTTGCATTGTGGACTATTCTATGAGACTGGGACAGAGATATGTGTACATGGGTACACAGATGCTGATTGGGCTGGTAGTATCTCAGATAGAAGATCTACCAGTGGATTCATGTTTTCTTTGGGGAGTGCTGCTGTGACTTGGAGCAGCAAGAAGCAGCCTACGGTTGCCCTATCGAGTACAGAGGCCGAGTACAGAGGAGCTGCTATGGCAGCATGTGAGGTAGCTTGGTTGAGAAAGCTACTTGCAGATTTGGGTCTATCAGTGGATAGACAAGTTGTCATTTTCTGTGACAACAT
Source organism: Cibotium barometz (assembly GCF_041138505.1). NCBI lineage: Eukaryota > Viridiplantae > Streptophyta > Polypodiopsida > Cyatheales > Cibotiaceae > Cibotium > Cibotium barometz. Next base: position 5,819,851 of record NC_141061.1, read on the forward strand.
TAGCAGTATACAGTTGGCCAGGAACCCAGTCTTTCATGCTCGTACGAAGCACATAGAGGTCCACTACCACTTCGTCAGAGAGAAGGTCTTGGCAGGAGACCTTGACCTTGTTTATGTCAGCACAAAGGATCAGGTAGCTGACATCTTCACCAAAGCATTGGGTACAGAGAAGCTCCGCAGATTCAGGGCTTCGCTTGGTGTACATGAGATGGAGTTGAGCTCGAGGGGGAGTGTTGAGATATCGAGCTCGTCTAGCGAGGCGGTGGCCACTGATGACCCGCCTGGGGGATAGGCCCCACACTTACACCACTGGCATGGTTGGTGAGATCATGGGAGATATGCGGCCAGTGGGATGACAGGCTGTGTGACAGCCATTCTAGAGACTGGCATAGTTATAGCGCCAGCTCATTTAGTCGGGTTCACACTATAGAGAACCCGTGTATGTATTGGTTGAGTACCTTTCATATTGTGTGTACTCTTATTCTTGTATATGGTGTGTTGAGTGTTGAGTAGAGAAGAGGAAGATTTTCAGCCTCTCACTGTGTGTGTTCTCTATTAGGGTTTTGTGAGTGTGTGTGTGTGCTTGCAAGAGCTCAAGCTCTCTTCCCCCCTGCATCTTTTCATGACGGAGGCCACTAACCAAGTCCAACTAGGTTCTAGAGCTTTCCAACTTTAGTTTGACTCAATTTGGACAAGATTTAGACCACTTTGGCTCCCTCTTTGATCTAGTTTGGTCCAAGAGAGAGGAGAGAGAAAAATATCCCATTTTTTGGATTAAAAAACTCAACTAATCACGAAGAAAAAGGAGCCTCCTTGATGTGGCATTCTCTCTTTACTAAGGTGTTAAAAATGCATCATTTTCTCTAAATATCTCATTTTTTACTAATATCTCTTAATTTTTAAGTAATCAACCTTGTACTCAGTCAACTCTTCATCTTATGTGAGCATTTACTCATTTTTGGGTATTTTCTTTTATTCTTTGGATTTATCTCATCCCAACACTTGGATTAATCCTATTGGCCCATGGGAACCTTAATTGGACCATAATCTAATTTTTTTTGAAAATCTAGACCCATAGGCTGTGGTCTTTAATACATATTTTTAATTAATTCCCAATGCACATTAGAGAATTTATTTTGAATTTCTATTTCAAGGATATACATTTTAGAGAGGAGAATTTCTATATCCAAAAATATCTTAATATTGAATTACCTCTCTCTAGCATTTTTCTTCTCTCTAGGCAAAAACAAGGTCGCGTCTTCTAGGGGGAAGAAATTCCACTTGACTAAAATTTCTCTGAGGACTCTACTCCTGAGAACCTTCTCCCGAACATCAAGGATTTCTTCAGGTTGGAGTACCATCTCGCCTTGACTCGGAGCAATCAATTGTTCATCATCATTAAGCACGTGACTCGGGCTGGGTACATATTTCTTAAGCAAACTGACATAGAATACATTATGTACCTTGAGATGGGGAGGCAGAAGAAGTTTATAAGCCAAATTGCCTACTTCTTATAACAGCATACGGTTTATAGTATCTAGGAGAGAGCTTCTTGTACTTCCCTAAAGATAAGGAACTTCTTTTGGGTCGTACTCGAATGAAGACCATATTTGATTCTTCAAATACTCTCTCTGATCTCTTTTTATATGCATACTGCTTTTGCCTATCCTGGGCTGCCTTAATATCTTTACGGATTGATTGCATCTACTCATCCATGTCATCAACAAGCATCTGTCTAGACATCTCGACTCTGATTAATGGGTCGGACCAAGTCAATGGTGTAAGGCAATCTTGTCCATACAAAGCTTTAAAAGGGCTCATCCCAATGCTTCAATGATAAGAAGCATTGTAAGCAAATTCAACCATGTGCAAATAGCTTAACCACTTCTTGGGTTCCCTACCACAGCATGACCAAAGGATATCCTCTGTTACCTGATTCACTCTTTCAGTCTGGCCATCTATTTCGGGGTGATAGGCTGTACTGAGATCCAAGAAAGTTCCTACTGCTTCGAAGAATGCAGTCCAAAATTTTGATGTGAACTTGGGATCTCTGTCACTTACTATCCTCCGGGTAAGCCATGCAATCTGAAGATCTCTTTGAGGAAAACTCTGGCAACATCCACTGCAGTGTAGGTTTCTTTCACTGGAATCATATGGAAAACTTTGGTTAGTCTGTCAACTACCACAAAAATGGAGTTATAACCTGATTGCACTGAAGGTAGTCCAATGACAAAATCCATACTGATACACTCCCACTTCATTTGTGGAATGTCTAGGGGCTGCAGTTTTCTTAGCATCTTGACTCTCTCTACCTTGACTCTCTGACACATTAAGCATTGCCACACATGATCAAGTACATCCTTTTTGAGTCCTGGCTAGAAGAAGCTTTTCTTCATAGTAGACATATAGGTTTCTATAAACCCTGCAATCTGAAGATCTCTTTGAGGAAAACTCTGGCAACATCCACTGCAGTGTAGGTTTCTTTCACTGGAATCATATGAAAAACTTTGGTTAGTCTGTCAACTACCACAAAAATGGAGTTATAACCTGATTGCACTGAAGATAGTCCAATGACAAAATCCATACTGATACACTCCCACTTCATTTGTGGAATGTCTAGGGGCTGCAATTTTCTTAGCATCTTGACTCTCTCTACCTTGACTCTCTGACACATTAAGCATTGCCACACATGATCAAGTACATCCTTTTTGAGTCCTGGCTAGAAGAAGCTTTTCTTCATAGTAGACATATAGGTTTCTATAAACCCTGGATGTCTAACTATCAGGCTATCGTGGGATTCTCTTAGAATCGTTCCCTTTATTCCCTCATCATTGGGAATGCATAACTGATTATTATAATACATGCATCCTTCATCCGATTTATACCCAAGAACTTGACTCATTTTCAGAGGAGTCAAGATTGCTTTCCTGCATCATAAGGGTAGCAATAGGGGCAAAGAATTTGTCATGCATGATTCTTTCCCTTGCTTCACTGATCAATGGATTTGACACCACTGTAATTGCAAGCAAGGAGGCTTTTCTACTGAGCGCATCTGCCTACCACATTTTCTTTCCCTGGCTGATACTTGATTTCAAAATCGAGTTCCTGCAGGGTCTGCATCCATCTTCTTTTGATGCATTTTGAGATCCCTTTGGGTGAAGATCCACTTCAGACTTTGATGATCTGTCATCAAGGTGAACCTCACTCCCAAACAGATAATGTCTCCACAAATTCAGAGCATAAACTCTACTGAGAGTAACTCCAAGTCATGGACGACATAATTTATCTCATGTGTTCTAAGCTTTCTGGATTCATAGGCCACTGCATAACCTTCCTGCATAAGAGCATCGCCTAAGGTAAATCCTCTGGCATCAGTAACTACCTCAAAAGGTTTGATAAAATCTGGCAATTTAAGGACAGGGTTGGTTGCTTAGGCTATCTTCAGCTTATCAAAGGTGTAAGATTCCTCCCTCTAGCTTTTGAGGTGTGTAGGTGTAAGAACCTTCCCTTCTGATCTTATAATTATTCCCTTCTCTGAAATAACAAAAAGATCCTGTTTTACCCTATTTTGGCCTGGAGAGAGAAAATGTCTGAGGGAGGTAATTCAAATTTGAGATATTTTTGGATATAAAAATCCTCCTAGTGTCTAAAATGGTTTCCCTTGAAACAAAAATTCAAAAAGAACTTTCCAAAGTGCAATTGGAATTAATTGAAAATAGGTATAAAGGACCTTAGCCTAAGGGTCCAGATTTTTAAAACTTTTTGGATTATGATCCAATTAAGGTTCCTATGGACCAATAAGATTAATCCAAATGTAGGGAGGAGATAAATTAAAGTATGCAAACACAAAGTGTGTAGCAAAGTGGAATTTTCAGCCGGTAGAAAGGTGTAGAAAAGAGGATGAATATGTACCTCAAAACACCATGAAGAGGGCTGAAGTTGATGATGAAAACGCAGCCAAGAAATCTCTCCACAAGAAGCCTCCAAAAAAACGCTACTGCATGTAGGGAAAACTAGTTGGCAATGTTTTCACAAGTAGAGTTGTAGGACTCAGATTGAAGTGCTTTAAAAACACACTTGTAGAGGATGGTAAGGGGCTGGTTTGAAGCCTCTTGCATCATTGAATGAGTGCAAGGATGATAAGTAAGGGCTTCTGCAAAAAACACAAGCAGAAATTCTGCATGCAGGCAGTCTGCGAAGAATAACTCAAAAACGGTGAGGAATTTGCGGAAACTTTCTTCTGTAAAGTTGTAGACCACGATGATTCCAGTCGGCTTAGTAGGCACAATCCTCAAAAATGCATTCATTTGGCAGAAAATCAAAGAATGAAAAAATGCAATTGAAAGCGAGGTTGTTGAAGAGGACTAGAGGTAGAGAGGAAGAAGGATCAGGAGGCTCTATGTGCGCCACCACCTTGCTCTGATACCATGTGAGAAAGAACAGATGAGAGAAGAGACAATGTACTCAAGAACTCATCAATGAACCACTAGCCAACTTCATTAGAAATGAACTACAATGCCTCATATATATAGGAAAGTTCCTCCACCCTTTCCTCCACCCAAAAATGTGTGTAAATAGGAAAAAATGGAAATGAATGCTATAAATCCCAAAAATGCCTAGAGGCTAAAGAGTGTGCCACTAGCGTGACACCATCTGGAGATGACACCTATCCAATAGGTTATGGCAAAATTTTCCAGAATTTTGTGAAAAAAAAAGTTTGTTTTTATGTTATTCCAAAAGAGTAATTCCCACCATTTTTGCATATCTAAAAGAAATATTCTAATTGCTCCATGATCATATTCACCTATGAATATGCATGGATATCACTGATATTAATTATTAAATTTGATTTTTATGCATAGAAATATGCATAAAGGAATTTTTTATTATAAAAGTGTTATTCTTATTGAATTTGATTTCTATGCATAGAAAGATGCATAAAGGAAATTTTTTATTATAAAAGTGTTATTCTTATTAAATTTGATTTCTATGCATAGAAAGATGCATAAAGGAATTTTTTTATTACAAAAGTGTTATTCTTATTAAAATTTATTTCTATGCATAGAAAGATGCATAAAGGAGTTTTCTTTATTACAAAAATGTTATTCTTATTAAAATTGATTTCTATGCATAGAAAGACGCATAACGGAATTTTTTTATTACAAAAGTGTTATTCTTATTAAATTTGATTTTTATGCATAGAAAGATGCATAAAGGAATTTTTTTATCATAAAAGTGTTATTCTTATAAAAATTGATTTTTATGCATAAATAGATGCATAAAGAAATTCTTTTTATTTTAAAAATGTTATTCCTATTAAAATTGATTTTATGCATAAATAGATGTATATAAGGATTTTTTTATAAAAGTGTTATCCCCATTGAAGTTGATTTTTATGCATAAATAGATGCATAAAGAATTTTTATATCAAAATTAGAATTCTCTTAATTTCTATGTTTAAATTCTATGAGTATTTGATATATGAACAATTAAATACTCTAAGGGAGAAATTTCTATCGTTTTATATTCACACAGATTGTAAAAAGAAAATTCAGGAAATCTATCGAGATCAAAATATTCAGATAAATGATTAATTTATTCCTCATTGGAATTTGTAACTAATTTAGAAATCAGTTAAGTGAATATTCGAAGAAAGAAATTCAGTAAAATAGTAACTGAATTATCAAACCTTTTCGAGAAAGATAGTTCAGGAAAAATCTTATCGGACTCAAACCTTGAATCAGACTATGACCAAGACCAAACTCTTTCGTCAGTTTCGAGGAAAGAAGGTGTGACTAGTTTAGAAAAATACACTCAAAACTCCTGCCAAATCTGAAACTAAGTTTGTGACCCTGCAAATTGAGGTGCAGATCAAGGTTATAGAATTCAAGGAATTCTGGTATGAAATTCAGAATTCCGATCAAGAAGTTTAGGGGATACTAATTCCGATCAAGAAGTTTAGGGGATACTAATTCAAGAAATACTCCTTATATTCAAAAGAAAATCAAACTGAAAACTTGCATAGAAACCCTGTTTTCTTAAAGGACTGTCTTATGCCGAATGGATGGATGTGGATGTGTATTAGAAGAATGGATGTGAAGAAAATGGATGTGAATGTGTATGTGAAGAATGGATGTGGATGTGTATGTGATGAGAATGGATGTGAATGTGTATATGAAAATGGATGTGAATGTGTATGTGAAGAAAATGGATGTGAATGTGTATGTAAAGAATTGATGTGGATGTGTATGCGAAGAATGGATGTGAATGTGTATGTGAAGAAAATGGATGTGAATGTGTATATGAAGAATGGATGTGGATGTGTATGAGAAGAATGGATGTGAATGTGTATGTGTATGTTAAGAATGGATGTGGATGTGTATGGGAAGAATGGATGTGGATGTGTATGTGAAAGAATGGATGTGGATGTATGTGAAAGAATGGATGTGGATGTATATGTGGATGTGAAGTGATAGATATGAATGTCTGGATAGATGTGGGTAGTCGTACATGTGAACGATTGGATGGATGTGGATGAATGGGATGAGATGTGTATGAATGAGATATGATGTGGATAGAAGTGATATAATATAATGTGGATAGAATGTATATGATGGGATGGTGATGAGAATGAATGTGATGGATATGAATGAATGAATGTGATGGATATGAATGAATGTGATGTGATGGATATAAATGAATGTGATGGACGTGAATAGATGTGTTGCGATGTGAATCGGGATGTGAATGAATGAGATGTGATGTCATGTGAATCAGGATGTGAGTGAATGAGATGTGATGTAAATTGGGATAGATGTGAATGGATGATATGTGATGTGAATGAATATGATGTGATGAGATGTGGATATGGGTAAATGCGAGTGGATGAGATCTAATGTGGATAAATGAGGAAAGATGTGATGAAATAGAAAATGATGTGATGAGAATGGGAATATATATGAAATAAATGAGGATTGATGTGGAACAATGTGGAAAGACAAGAGTTTGTTATAGAAACTGTACTTAGGACCTGTTTTTAAATGACTATTATATGTCAAGAATGCTAGGGAAGCATTTTGACCGTCTTGTGAATGAGGGCGTGGAGACCTAACTGATGAATTTGCAACAGCTGACGGAGAGTCAACGAAGGACGTCTCGCATAGCAAGGTCAGCTGAGATCTTGACCAGCCTCAGTTCGATTTAAATGGTGAGCTTCCGGTACGGTGGATGAGGGACTAAGGAAGCGGCCTATGAGTGAAATGCTAGGTGACCTGCGAAGGATCCTAGAGGGTGCTGACCATACGGTGCTCGGACTCTAGGTCACCAAAGATACCCACACGTACGTCGTGGAAGATATTGGAACAAGGAGTAAGAGTTATTTTTTGAATTCGAGCATGGATCTGGTTGATTGACCTTGCTGGTCCTCAAAAACGGATGAGTTCATGGCTCTTTTATATGGATCTGTTGGTTGATCTTGCTGATCTTCAATATAGATTCCATTTTGATTTTTATAAGTGAATATATTGTCGGGTACTATGAGCTAAGAACTATCGAAAAGGCCCCTGAGTGGACAGGTGGTGAGCGTTCTAGTTGCCAATGATGCCATAGGTACACCGATGTAGGAAAATTTGAAAATTAGGATTCAACTAGATATTTTGGAGGATTATGATCAGTGATACTATAATTTCATTGAATAATTGTTCTAACGCGCGATTTTACCCTAATATAGGATTTTACAGCATCCAAAACGAACACTGGATCAAGCTTATATGTAAATTTCAGTCATTTTTAGTTAAAAAGCGACGACCTTTAAACCTTAATAAATGCACGACCTTTAAACCTTAATAAATGCACGACCGGGCGTCTGATTGATGAACGGTCTGAACCCCAATGACCAGGAGAACCTCCCAGACAAAAAAAAAATCACCCCCCGGGCGGTCCGGCATGCAAATCGAGGCGGGTGTCCCAAATTTAGGGACCTTGCCCTAAAATTTGGACCGTACACACTTACTAGGATGCCCGTACGATGGCCGCACAAGAACCAAAGGATGGTCGCCCACTGTGTGGTCCACACATACCGCTACGTGGACACCCATGCTGCCCCAGACTGGATAAGGTACATGCGTGCCACTCCTTTCCCTGTTAACCGCCGCTGACACCATACCTTTCCCCCCAGAGCCATGCAGGCCACTGATCCACAGCCTTTGTTGGTACACCGTCCTTTCGTCCTTGCTTTGCGCAGCGCCCGTACCCGTACCCCACAGCTATATAAACCCCCGGGGTGCTCCATGGACAGCACGCATTTCTGCGTAGCCTATGCTCTGCTGTGCCACCGTCCGTACCGCGGTCCATCCCTGTGCAGTGTACCTGCTGTAGTACAGCCACCCCTCTCACACACCCTCATTTGCCACTTTTCAGATAAGCCAAATTTTCCTCCATCCACCCCTTACTAACTAGGAGGCAGTGTCCTTAACTCTTCTCCCCCCCCTTCCCCCCGCGTGTGAAGAGACTTACAGCAGCCCTCAGCCCTTCTCCCCTTTTGCAAAACGTTTTTGTGTTAAGGATATCTCACAATCCCCCCCCATTTGCGTAGACTTTACTAAGAGGTTTTTGCCTTAGAGAGAGGGTTTATGTGCTGTGGTCTTTGGCTCATACGGTGAGCAAACGATCTCAGAATTGAGATCCGATTGAAGCGTTTCGACCGTGACAGTGAGCCCTACAAGATGACATCCAAGATGGCCCCTTCCTGAAAACATCAAAATATTTCCTTGAGAGGAGCACGCAACAACAGATTAGAGAAGATGCTCCCGATGCGGACCCTCCCTTTACAAGCTCCTCAAGGAAATGGTGGCCAGGTTAGCTTGGTTATTTTTTAAAGAAGAGTTTTTTAAAATATTAGTGCTAATAAATGTGTATCTTTTTCTTTTAAAATAATGACATAAAATTGTATGAAGCTATGAATTGAGTGATGTTGTTTTTAATGAATTGTATTGAGATTGTTATCTTTAAAGAGTGCAAGTTTTTCCTGGCTTCGATGCTAATTCCGTTTCGTTCTTGTGTAGCCGGGCAGCGTTGTTAGCAAAACCCGGAGAATGGCCCAAGGTATCCCTCATACCATTGGGAGAATAAGGTTCGTCGATTGAGGCAAGAGATTATGATACTGCCTAGTTCTGAGGGCCTAGGCTAGTGCGGTGAATAAGCCCACCCTAGTGTGCAGACATCCCTCTAAGGGGGGTAGGAGGATCGAGCGATGGAGCCGGAGAGGGTGACAGGCTGCCCGGCTTAAGTCCTCGCCAGCGGGGCAGCGACGATGAGGTGTATGGTCCCGAAGGTTTTTGCCCAGCATGTAGAGGCTGGAAGGCCGAATTCTAGATCATCGGCAATATAAAGGAAAAGAATAAGAGAGCCGGTTTGGCTTGTATGGAATTGATTCATGTATAAACTTTATATATATATATCTTGTCTTTGGCATGATTGTATTGTGGAAAAAGACTGTTTTAACAAACCTTGTGAACAAACCTTGTGAAAAGGGCCTTAATTAAAGAACATATTTATTTATGTCAACAGTGTGGTAGGATTAATTAGAAAATAAATTGACGTGTGAGTAGGGTGGAAAGTGGGAGGATGGAATGCCCCGACGGCACCATCCTACGGACGGGTGGACCCGATTAGTCGGGTAGCTTTTCAATAGATTAAGTGAATAGATTAAGTGAAAGCCCTACACTAGATAAATAGGTTCTTGGGCAACTCTATTCTAGAAGACTAGGCCAGCGGCTGTGCCTTGCATGGATGAGGAAAAAAGCATTGCCTCTAGAAATCAAGTCTAGTAGTTGCCCAATTTATGATCAATTACCCTATGGGTGATTTGATTTTTAGAAGATCACGCTCCCCCTGCGGGATAGGACTAGGTCTTACCTATGAATCGTATCCTTGAATCTCTACATGGTCAAGGTGTCGATGAATAGGAAATTTTCTCCAAGTTAAGACTTAGTGGACTATCTTAAGTGTTTCCCCTATTTTAGAAGGGGGGAAACCTTACAATTGGTATCAGAGCCAAGTTAGCTCCTAGGAATTGCCATTTAAGGACTGTTTTGCAATGAATGTTTTACTAACATAATGCTAATTAATAAAAACATCCTACTAAAACAAACAAGTTGAATTGATGTTTGAATGATTGTAGGAAGAGGAAGATGCCTACTCGAAGTTTCTAGTTTTCTAATGCATCTTTGAGACTGCTAGTCACTCCTCAAATTTCGAGTTCCGTGACACCATGGTGCAGATACTAGAGAAGATATCCCTCCCTCATTTCTCTCGTATTGAAAGAGGATGGGGTAGAGATTTTTGGAGTCATGGGACGAGATGTTTCTTCATCCGAGCAGATCGAATTGGGAACCTTACCACCGACCTAAAGCGGATTCGTTGGATTGAAAAGTTGAAGATGATCCGTTTATTTTGGTTTGTCGGTACCCCCAGGGCTGACACCTTTGTGACTATAGATGGGATTCGCATACCTCAGGATCACTGGGTGTATGACCAAGTGATGCAAGTCTTACCTACTGAGAGAGTAGCTGTGTTGGGACCCACCCCAATCTAGAGTCTACCACCCTTACACCCATCAGTTTTTAGAGTCTTAGAAACTACAGCGGAACCCCCATATTTCACCTATGTGGACCGCTCTACCCTTATGTCATAGTCAAGCTTAGGAATTTTCCTTGATGGAAAATAAGACTAATTATATTAGTCTCAGAACTTTGTAATAAAACTCATCCTTGTAAATATTTGGAAATAAAATGTTTTCAATGTTTTACTCTCCCAAAATAAGCGTTGTGCAAATATGAATCATGTAATCTTAAAATTGTTTTTACAATGATGGCCAGGATGATCACCCTCTACTTCCCAATGCGTTTTACACTGATAACCAGGAGAAGAAGCTCCTGCTCAAGCAAATGCAACCTTCCTCTTTTAAAGGAGAAGGTTCAAAGATTGAGAAGGATGCTAAAGTTTGGATTGAAGCAATGGACGATTATTTCTCTGCGGCCGCCGGTACTGGAGTAGCAAATCAGTCTATGCTTGCACAGTTTCGCCTCATCGGAGATGCTAAACTCTGGTGGAAACAGTGGTACTGTGACAAGGAATTCACCGAGCATTCTCAAATGTGGGAAGACATCAAGCAGGCCGTGAAGGAAAGATATCTTCCCCCATCCCATGAATCCATAAAGATGAATGAGTTTTTAAGTCTTAGGCAGTGCAGCTTAACTCTTGAGGACTACTATTCCAAATTTATCACTCTTCAAAAGTATTCCCCAGCTATGACTACTTCCCAGCAGATGGCTCGTTTCTGCCAAGGGTTAAATGAACCCTTAGATTCCCGCCTTGAAGCAATGAGGCCAAGCTCATTACAGGATGCTCTCATACGAGCAAAGCCCCTTGTGAAAGAATTGAGAATTGACAAACCTAAGCCTCAAAAGAGATCTTACCCTGAGGCAAATCCTAAAGATCAACCCTACAAGAAACCCCAACAGAATTTTCCCTACTACAACAGAGGGCAACAAAGCAACTCTTTTGTCCCCCGCTCGTATGGTGGCCCTCTGTGTTTTGAGTGCAATGAGCCAGGACACTTTAGGGCCAACTGTCCCAAGATGGCAACATCATTTCCCCAAGGTGACAGAGGAAATCAAGGCCGTGGAAGGACCACCTGTATTATAAGTGAAGAACCAACCTTGGAAATGGCTGAAGAAGAGCGCGCCACCGTCCATGCAGCAGTAGAACACCAAGATCCAAATAAACAATTTGGTGTAATCCAAACCCCAGCCACTAATCACGGTAAGCCATTTCAACTTTTGATTGATTGTGGCAGTACCCATTCATTTCTTTCTCCTAGGTGTTTGCAAAAATTAAACTTGGGTCAAAAAATAGTTAGAAGAATGACTGTAGAGTTAGCCAGTGGGAAAGAAGTAGTATCTCGCCACTCTATAGGAAACCTTGATTTTGAGCTGGGTAATGAGCAAACTCATGGCCACTTTAGAGTCTTTCCCATTAAGAATTTATGATGGAATCCTTGGGATGGATTGGTTAATTGCAAACAAAGCTAGCATTCATTGTAACTAGGGGAGTATTACTTTTGAAAATGAGCATGGCCAAGTATCAGGGGATAACAGGAAAACCTAAATCTAGGGTAGTCAAGGCAAAACATCTTCTCAAGGGAACACGTAAGGGTCAGCAAGTTTTCTTAGTCAAGCTCAACAAAGCCATTGAACCTAGTAAGGAGACAGAACCCTCATGGCTCCAAGAATTCTCTGATATCTTTCCTGACGAGCTTACAGGGCTACCACCTCCTCGAGAAGTCGATCATGAAATCGAGGTGATCCTTGGAGCTCAACCCGTCTCAAAAACGCCCTATAAAATGTTCCTTCCTGAAGCCATTGAACTTAAGGAGCAACTTTCCCAACTCATTCAGCAAGGATTCATACACCCCAGTAGCTCTCCTTGGGGGGCACCTGTTCTTTTCTAAAAAAAGAAAGACGGAACTCTCCGCCTCTGCATAGTAATTCGAGGGCTAAATCAATTCACTGTCAAGAATAAGTATCCTATCCCTCGCATTGACGAACTTCTTGACAGGCTTCATGGGGCCAAAGTCTTCTCAAAAATAGATTTAAGGTCTGGTTACTATCAAATCAAAGTCAAGGAAGTAGATATACCCAAGACAGCCTTCATACCCATTATGGCCACTATCAGTTTACTGTAATGTCATTCGGGTTAACCAATGCTCCTGCAACCTTCAACCGTCTAATGCAAGATATATTCCGTCCTTACTTGGATGAATTTGTGCTTGTTTTCTTTGATGACATCTAAATCTACTCCAAGTCAATGGAAGAGCATGAGGAGCATGTGCGTAGAGTTCTGCAATTGTTGCGCAGACACAAACTCTATGCCAAGAAGAGCAAATGTACCTTCTTTACTCAATCAAATTGAGTATCTTGGGTTCATCATCTCCAAAGATGGCTTCTCAGTAGACCCCGCCAAGGTCAAAGATATTTTGTCCAGTGGCTATCCCCTAAATCAGTTCGTGAAGTTCGTGGATTTTTGGGAATCACGGGATGGTATAGGATTTTTATCAAAGGTTATGCCTTGGTAGCTGCACCTTTGATGGATCTTCTTAAGAAGGATTGCAAAATATTGTGGTTGTGCCAATCCATCAAAACAGCTTTGATCAGCTCAAGGTCATTATTACTTCTGCCCTAATCTTGAAACTTCCTGATTTTGCCAAGGAATTTGAAGTGGTTACTGATGCTAGTAGTCTAGCACTTGGTGGTGTCTTAAGCCAAGAAAGAAGACCAGTCGCTTATACTTCTCGCAAGCTGAAGCAATATGAAGCAAATTATGCCACCCATGATTTGGAGCTCTTAGTAGTTGTTCATTGCCTCAAATTATGGAGACATTATCTCTTGGGGGGCAAATTCCAACTTGTGACTGACCATAAAAGTCTAAAGTGGATCTTCACCCAGCCTAACCTCAACATGCGACAAAGGAGATGGATTGAAATTCTACAAGAATATGACTTCGACATCAAATTCCGCCCTGGGAAAGATAATGTGGTAGCAGATGCACTTAGCCGCCACAAATCTTTCTTGAGTGTAATTTCAATGCCAAATAATCCCATGCTGGTCAAGGTGGAAGAAGTCTCATCTCATGATCCAGATTATCAGAGGATGATGAAGTTAGTAGAAGAAGATGGAAATTCAGAGAAAGAGAAGAATCTAATCAAGGGATACTCCACTCATGAAGGAAGCCTCTACTTCAATCACAGGCTATGTATCCCCAAGGATCCTACTTTAAAGAAACAAATCCTCCATGAAGCTCATGATAGTCCTGCTCCCTACTCTGCAGGACACCCAGGCTATGCAAAAACATTAAATGCCATAAAAAGAAGGAGCTTTCATTGGGCAGGCTTGAAAAATGATGTCCTTCGGTACTTGAAGCAATGTCTCTCATGCCAAAGGATCAAAGCTGAAAGGGTCAAGATGCCTGGGAGTCTTCAACCCTTGGATATTCCCCAAAAATGAAGTGGGAGTGCATTAGTATGGATTTTGTCCCCACTGTTCAAGGAGGATATGACCCCATTCTGGTAGTAGTGGACTTACTTACCAAAGTAGCTCACCTTATACTAGCAAAGAAGACTTTCAAAGCTTCTGATGTTGCTCGAATATTCATCAAGGAAGTCCTCAAACTTCATGGTCTCCCAAAAAGGATAGTAAGTGACCGGGATTCTGACTTCACTTCAAAGTTCTGGCAGTCCTTATTTCAAGCCCTGGGAACTCAACTTTGCTTTAGCACAGCTTATCATCCAGAGACCGATGGCCAGACTGAGAGAGTCAATCAAGTAATTGAAGACATTCTCAAAGCATATTGTGGACGGGAACTAAGAAGGTGGATTCAATACCTTCCTCTGGTAGAATTTGCCTACAATGCATCATCAGAGCATAGGAATGTCACCATTCAAAGCACTCTATGGGCAAGAATGCTTCTCCTCTAAATTTCTCTGATCCGACCATAAGAGTTGAGGCATCCAGGAAAATGCTCGAAATGGAGGAACAAACCAAGGCAATCCAAAAGGATATTAAAGCTGCCCAAGATCGACAAATGCATTATGCTGACACCAAGAGGTCTGAAAGGATCTTCAAGGAAGGAGACAAAGTTCTTCTACGAGTGCGATGACCCAAACGAAGTACTCTATCACTTGGGAAATATAAGAAGCTCAAGTATTGTGGCCCCTATATAGTTATCAAGTGTCTAGGTAAAAGTGCCTATAAACTCCAACTCCCAGCCCATATCAAAGTCCACAATGTATTTCATGTAAGTTTGTTAAAACCTTATGTACCCAGTCTCGATCATATTCTTGATGATGAACAAGTTGTAATCCCTACTCAAGGAGTCCTTGAATTACAGCCCAATAGCATCATAGATTCTAGGGAAAGGCAACTCCAAAATAGAACTCTTATAGAACATCTAGTACAGTGGAAAGACTACCCTGAAGAGGATGCAACTTGGGAAGATGAAGCTACACTCTTAAGGGATTATCCCCAATTCATGAGATGAGATAAGGATATCTCGATTTCTTTAAGGGGGGAAGGATGTAACATACCCACTTTCACTAATAAAGAAATATCCATGTAATAGAGTTTTTATGGTATAAAAATCAATGATTTTATTAAATGAGTCATTTATACTTAGAATCTTCAAATTTTGAGCCCAAATTTGGAATCTGCGTGCGATTTTACCCTAGTATAGGATTTTACAGCATCCAAAACGAACATCGCACCAAGCTTATACGCATATTTCAGTCATTTTTAGTTAAAAAGCGACGACCTTTAAACCTTAATAAATGCATGCGATTGACGAACGTTTGAACCCCAACGACCAGGAGAACCTCCCGGATTAAAAAAAATTACCCTCGGGGCGGTCCGACACGCAAATCGAGGCGACGAGCGTCCCAAATTTGGGGACCCCACCCCAAAATTTAGACCGTACACACTTACTAGGGTGCCCGTATGATGGACGCACAAGAACCAAAGGATAGCCGCCCACCACTGTGTGGTCCACACGTACCGCTACGTGGACACCCATGCTACCCTAGACCGGATAAGGTACATGCATACCACACCTTTCCCTGTTAACCGACATCGTACCTTTCCCCCAGAGCCATGCAGGCCACTGATCCACAGCCTTTGTTGGTACACTGTCCTTTCGTCCTTGCTTTGCGCAGCACCCGTACCCGTACCCCACAGCTATACCGGGGTGCTCCATGGGCAACACGCATTTTTGCCTAGCCTATGCTCTACTGTGCCGCCGTCCGTCCCTGTGCAGTGTACTTGTAGTACAGCCACCCCTCTCACACCCCCTCATTTGCGACTTTTCAGATAAGCCAAATTTTCTTCCATCCACCCCCCTTGCTGGAGCCTTGCTAGGAGGCAGTGTCCTTAACTCTTCTCCCCCCCGTGTGAAGAGACTTATAGCAGCCCTCAGTCCTTCTCCCCTTTTGCAAAACGTTTTTGTGTTAAGGACATCTCACAATTCCCCCCCCCATTTGCGTGGACTTTAGTAAGAGGTGTTTGCCTTAGAGAGGGTTCATGCGCTGTGGTCTTTTGCTCATACGGTGAGCAAACGATCTCAGAATTGAGATCCAGTTGAAGTGATTCGACCGTGAGACAGCGAGCCCTACAAGATGACGTCCAAGATGGCCCCTTCCCAAAAACGTTAAAATATTACCTCGAGAGGAGCACGCAACAATGAGATTAGAGAAGATGCCCCAACACTCCCTTTACAAGCTCCTCAAGGAAATGGTGGCCAGGGTAGCTTGGTTATCTTTTAAAGAAGAGTTTTTTAAAATATTAGTGTTAATAAATGTGTATCTTTTCCTTTTAAAATTGTATGAAGCTATGAATTGAGTGATGTTGTATTCAATGAATTGTATTGAGATTGTTATCTTTAAAGAGTTTCTGTAATTGGACACTTAAGTGTCCTGAGACACTAAAGTGTCCTGAAAAGGTAGCATTTTTCTGTGGGCAATCTATTAAGAGTTTTGAAATGCTTAACATCCACAGATGTTCCTCAAGACCCAAAAAATCCTTGAGATTTTTTAAATTGCACTTTTCTTAGCTTTTGCAAGGCAATATTTTAATTTTCTTAGACACATGCTGATAAAACGCATGATTTTTGCTATTTTCAAAATAGTAGTAATTTGGACATAACTTTTAGAAGGGACATAGTTTGATCATGAAAATTGGTTTGATGGAAAGCCCATGATGTAAACTAAATCCTGGAATCATCAAATGATAATTATTGGATAAATTTTTGACTTGCTAATATTGAAATGACGTTTTTTATACAGGTGGAGCATGAATTTTTCTCCTTCCATATGTAAGCTAATAATGTAAAACTTGAGGTGCACCCATGTTATATAGGGTAAATACTACTTTGTTTTGAATTTTCCAAAACTTTAGAGCCACTTTTTGGGCCTCTTCTCATACATGGACTTTTGCGCAACCTGTTTTTAATACATAAAATGTCTAATTACGAGCCTAATTTTGATTTTCATCAAAGGGGAAAGCTGTGTAAGTGCATTATTTGTTATAACTATAGGTGTAGACTACTTGTGCAAGCATAGTTATGATTAGTTTTTGATAAAAGATGATCAAATTTTGCATTTTTATTTTTTACAGTTTTTTTAGAACTAGGCGATAAGAACCTACTTAAGTGGAGGCTAAGTTAGTGTCATACACATTAAATTATGGCTTATTTATCTCATCTCAAGCATGAAAACCAATAATCGATATTCTCATTGATAGGGCTACATTATTTTTTAGTGGCGTGATTGAGTTTTGATAATACGCGTTACTTTTGCTGATTTTATGCAATTTTTTTGGAAAAAATTCTAGGAAAGGAAAATGATTTTTTTGGTGAACTTCTACCTCCTTGGACTGATGTATGCTATCAAAATATCTTGGGAAAAATGCTATTGATATCATTGGATTTTTTTTTGAGAGAATGATGCTTGCATATTTGGAAAAATCCTGAAAAATGTTCATTTTCAAGACATATGCTACTTTGTTGCTTATGTACTTCCAAATAAAAAGGCATTTTATATGTTTAGCATTTTTTACATAAGCATGTGTTCTACATGCCCAATGAAGCATTTTGGTTTTTAAAGCCTACATTAGAAGTTTGATTTTTTTTTCGCAACCCCCAAAAAGAACACTTAAGTGTCCTATTTTGGTACCAAACTAGTGTTAAAGAGGGTTCATGCGCTGTGGTCTTTTGCTCATATGGTGAGCAAACGATCTCAGAATTGAGATCCAATTGAAGCGATTCGACCGTGACAGCGAGTCCTACAAGATGACGTCCAAGATGGCCCCTTCCCAAAAACGTTAAAATATTGCCTCGAGAGGAGCACGAAACAATGAGATTAGAGAAGGTGCTCCCGATGCGGCCCCAACACTCCCTTTACAAGCTCCTCAAGGAAATGGTGGCCAGGCTAGCTTGGTTATCTTTGAAAGAAGAGTTTTTTAAAATATTAGTGTTAATAAATGTGTATCTTTTCCTTTTAAAATTGTATGAAGCTATGAATTGAGTGATGTTATATTCAATGAATTGTATTGAGATTGTTATCTTTAAAGAGTGCAAGTTTTTCCTGGCTTCGACGCTAATTCCGTTCCGTTCTTGTGTAGTCGGGCAGCGTTGTTAGCAAAACCCAGGAATGGCCCAAGGTATCCCTCATACCATTGGGAGAATAAGGTTCGTCGATTGAGGCAAGAGATTATGATGCTGCCTAGTTCTGAGGGCCCAGGCTAGTGCGGTGAATAAGCCCACCCTAGTGTACAGACATCCCTTTGAGGGACGGGAGGATCGAGCGATGGAGCTTGAGAGGGCGACAAGCTGGCTTGAGTCCTCGCGATGAGGTGTATGGTCCTGTAGGGTTTTGCCCAGCATGTAGAGGCTGGAAGGCCGAATTCTAGATCATCGACAGTATAAAGGAAAAGAATAAGAGAGCCGGTTTGGCTTGTATGGAATTGATTCATGTATAAACTTTTTATATATATATCTTGTCTTTGGCATGATTGTATTGTGGAAAAAGACTGTTTTAACAAACCTTGTGAAAAGGGCCTTAATTAAAGAACATGTTTATTTATGTCAAACTGTGTGGTAGGATTAATTAGAAAACAAATTGACGCGTGAGTAGGGTGGAAAGTGGGAGGATGGAATGCCCCGACGGCACCATCCTACAGACGGGTGGACCCGATTAGTTGGGTAGCTTTCCAACAGATTAAGTGAAAGCCCTACGCTAGATAAATAGGTTCTTAGGCAACTCTATTCTAGAAGACTAGGCCAGCGGGGCTGTGCCTTGCATGGATGAGGAAAAAAGCGTTGCCTCTAGAAATCAAGTCTAGTAGTTGCCCAATTTATGATCAATTACCCTATGGGTGATTTGATTTTTAGAAGGTCACGCTCCCTGCGGGATAGGACTAGGTCTTACCTATGAATCGTATCCTTGAATCTCTACATGGTCAAGGTGTCGACCGATGAATAGGAAATTTTCTCCAAGTTAAGACTTAGTGGACTATCTTAAGTGTTTCCCTTATTTTAGAAGGGGGGAACCTTACACTTCCACTGCTAGCACCCCAGGATTCATTGCGCTTGACATGGCAAAACATGTGTGGCTTCTGAGGCTTGACATGACAAAACATGTATGGCCTGTGAGGCTTGACATGACAGAACGTGTGGCTTCTGAGGCTTGACATCACAGAACGTGTGTGGCTTCTAAGGCTTGACATGACAGAACATGTGTGGCTTCTAAGGCTTGACATGACAGAACATGTGTGGCTTATGAAACCTAACATGACAGAACATGTGTGGCTTTTGCAGCCTGACATGGTCGTACATATATGGAAGATGCAACCTGACATGGCGTGTTTTCTTACAGTACATGTATGTCAAATGCAGCTTGACATAGTGTGATTTTTCTCAGGACTAGCAACCCTGGTGCTCACTTCGTACTTATGTGGGAAGTTTCCGAAAGGATTCAGGATCCTTGAACATTCTGGAAAAGCGGCAACTCTGCCAATGTATTCTCTAGTTACAACATATTTGGGAATTAAATTCAAATGCTATGCCTTTGATTGAAAAAGCCACCCCCTTCTCTTCTTTACATTCTAACCTTTCTTAATCCTAGAGAGATTAACTAAGTGATTAATTAAACTCTTCTTATTGTTTACTCTCTTGAATTTAGAAAATTGTATAGATTAGAGTTCTATAATTCTAACTTGGGTTAAGTAAGTTAGGTAAAGAAAGATAAAAATGAGAAATGGTCAGCCATACAAAGGAGGTTATGGCAAACTTTTCCAGAATTTTGTGGAAAAAAAAAGTTTATTTTTATGTTATTCCAAATGAGTAATTCCCACCATTTTTGCATCTAAAAGAAATATTCTAATTGCTCCATGTACATATTCACCTATGAATATGCATGGATATCACTGATATTAATTATTAAATTTGATTTTTATGCATAGAAATATGCATAAAGGAATTTTTTTATTATAAAAGTGTTATTCTTATTGAATTTGATTTCTATGCATAGAAAGATGCATAAAGGAATTTTTTTATTATAAAAGTGTTATTCTTATTAAATTTGATTTCTATGCATAGAAAGATGCATAAATGAATTTTTTATTACAAAAGTGTTATTCTTATTTAAAATTGATTTCTATGCATAGAAAGATGCATAAAGGAATTTTTCTTATTACAAAAGTGTTATTCTTATTAAAATTGATTTCTATGCATAGAAAGATGCATAAAGGAATTTTTCTTATTACAAAAGTGTTATTCTTATTAAATTTGATTTTTTATGCATAGAGAGATGCGTAAAGGAAATTTTTTAATTATAAAAGCATTATTCTTATAAAAAATGATTTTTATGCATAAATAGATGCATTAAAAAATTCTTTTTATTTTAAAAGTGTTATTCCTTTTAAAATTGATTTTATGCATAAATAGATGCATAAAATGATTTTTTTAATAAAAGTGTTATCTCCATTGAAGTTGATTTTTATGCAAAAATAGATGTATAAAGAATTTTTATATCAAAATTAGAATCCTCTTAAATTCTATGTTTAAACTATATAAGTATTTGATATATGAATAAGTAAATACTCTAAGGGAGAAATTTCTATCATTTTATATTCACACAGATTGTAAAAAGAAAATTCAAGAAATCTATCGAGATCAAAATATTCAGATAAATGATTTATTTATTCCTCATTGGAATTCGTAACTAATTTAGAAATCAGTTAAGTGAATATTCAAAGAAAGAAATTCAGTAAAATAGTAACTGAATTATCAAACCTTTTCGAGAAAGATAGTTCAGGAAAAATCTTATCGCACTCGAACTTTGAATCAGACTATGACCACCATGACCAAACTCTTTCGTCAATTTCGAGGAAAGAAGGTGTGACCAGTTTAGAAAAATACACTCAAAACTCCTACCAAATCTGAAACTAAGTTTGTGACCCTTCGAATTGATATGTGGATCAAGGTTATAGAATTGGAGGAATTATGGTATGAAATTCAGAATTCCGATCAAGAAGTTTTGGGGATACTGATTCAAGAAATACTCCTTATATTCAAAATGTTTTCTTATCCAAATATCCAAAAATAACAAATCGGAACTCACCAAAACCTGTCCGCCATCTCAACAATTAGAACTACCTCTCGAGCAATGTGACGGGGCATTCTCTTTTGTGGATCTACATGGTATCTTAGCTAAATGCAAGTATATTTATACACATGAATTCAATAATACCAAAGAGAGAAGCATCAATGTGAAAGATCGCACAGAAAGACAACTTAGATTACACATGTTACGTCTTGGAGACATTTTTTTCATTGATACAAATATATCTATGATTGTAGTCTCTTAGCTACTATATCAATAGCTTGTTCTCTACCTTTTGGGAATAGATTAAATTTACATCCTGATTCATGCCATTTGGAAAATCTCCTTGTAGACAAAATTGGTCGGTTGAATCTTCTATGCTGTTTTCCTGTTCCATATGATGATTTACACACACTTTCACTGCATCAGATGATCTAACACGTGACATAGCAACGTACAACTGCCCATGTGTGAATAGTTGTGTGGCCAAGTAAAGTCCCAATACACTCAATGTTTGTCCTTGGGAATTATTTATTGATATACCAAAGGCTAACCTTACAGGAAATTATCTCCTTCTCATGTCAAAAGGCAATTGCAACATAGTAGGTATGAATGTAACCCTGGGAATAAAGACCATGTCTCCAATGTTGGCACTTGTTGTTGGGGTTAAAGGCCCCTATGCCGTCCGGGTCACCCATGTCTGGGCGCCCACATATGTACACCTCATTCTTTTACATATAGCGAATAAGGGGAGGGCTCACATAGAGTCATACATGGGCTCCATTCTCCCCACCATATCGTGTCTCTCTCTCTCCCTCTCTTTCTCTCTCTCTCTCTCTCTCTCTCTCTCTCTCTCTCTCTCTCTCTCCTCTCGTGTGTATGCTCCACCTCGGTCCTCTTCAACTGGTATCAGAGCTACGAGGAGTGCCGGCGGCATGAGTGTACCGCATAGAGTTTAGGGGCTGATTTGCAGCCATATTCTGAGAGAGTGTTCAGCTGTGTTTTTCCCTCATGTTGGGCACAAATCAACGCTTAAATAGGTTGCCTACAGGTGCTACAGATTGCCTACCTTGCAGGTGCTTTTGCAAGGAGATTTGTGGGACTGTTTTTTAGCCCATTGTAGGGTTGTGTATGCTGAAATTTTCAGCTTGTTGGAGCTTGCTTTCAAGCTCAGATCAGCCCCGCATCTTGCTCCCATTACAGGTTACAGGATTCAGCAGTTCCGCGCGGTGTCAGAGCATCCAAAAGGCGAGCCGTTTTTTGCATGCGAAAGAGTAGACAGTTTCTGTTGTCTTGTTTGCCTTTTTTGCGTTGGTGGCCTTAGAATTTGATTTTGAGGTGTGGAAGACTAAGTTTGGAGCCGTTCTTTGATCCAACAGGTATCAGCTCTTAGATCTGTAGGTTTCCACACATTTCAGCCCAGATTTGCAGGTTTTGTGTGCCGTAGCTTGGCTGCCATAGCCATACACACACCACTCACACAGGTAGCAGAAGTTTGCTAGATTCTTTTGCAGTGTATTGCCTTGCTTTATAGGTGTTGGAGACATAGATTGCAGGCATTTTTTGAGCAGTGTATGCTCATGTATGTTGATTGTGGGTTTGCATTGCTCTATGTGAGAGCGTAACAGGTACACTATTTGCAGATTACGTGTCGAGTACAGGCAGGTGATTTCCTGCTGTGTTTGCCTTGCATTACAGGTGATTTGCAGGCATTTTGGAGCATGTGTGCTCAGTGATGTACGTGATCATGGGCAGATTTGCTATGCCGTGAGCATTGTTTTGCTCATTCTTTGCTCCCACAGCTTGTCAATTGAGTAGGTGACTCCTACAGCAGTTTCTTGCCATTCACCACCACAGGTTTTGGTAGGACTTGAGAGCATGATTTGCTCTATGTATGCATTGTGGTTAAGCTTGGGCTCTATGTGAGTAGTGATGCATTAGCAGTTTTGAGTTGCGGCTAGCAGGTGGTTTTCCTTGTATGCGACAGGTCACAGGTTTTGTGACAGGAGTCACTGGACACAGGTGGAGTTTTACTCTATGTATGGATATGTGGTCTTTATGCATGCTCCTCGTCCAGTGAGTTGAGCCTTTTCTTGTGCATGACCACAGTTTTGTTGTCTTCTTCGAGCGCAGGTGTTTTGTTTTGAGTCCACAGGTGTTGCAGAGTTGGCAACGTGTATGCTCTTGGTGCCCAATGTGTTGGCTTAGAGTAGTGGATGTGTTGTATGCCCTGTTGAGCTCCAAGACACATTTGTTTTGGCATTGTATGCCATATGGTTGATGCATTGGTGTGACATACTTTATTGGGTCACATTTGCCATTTGTGGCATATGCTATGTGAGACTTGGTCTCAGGTGGGAGATTATGCTGCTCAGTTGTATGTCTTGACAGCTCATTGTTCCACTTAACAGTTGGTTGCTTCTTGCCTTGTGTTGACATTGTTGTCTGACAAATTTGGACTTGCCGTTTTGTATTCATGAGTTGTATTCATGAGCTGTGATAGCTCTTACGGCATTGCGATTGCCCATATGTACGTACATTGCGGATATGTACTTTTATGGTCAAATTTCTTTGTGCAACCATTTGTGAGGGTCGAGTGAGGTTTTCTTGAGCTGGTGGGTACCGAGCATGGCGTAGGACCCACTGGTTCAGGTACTAGAGCGATCCCACGAGCACCCATAGGACCCATGTATAGTCTATGGTCACCTTTTGTCAGATGCATTGGTTCTCTGCAGAGTGACACTTTGCGTTGAGATTTGGTTTTGCTCTATTGAGAGCTATTTTACTCGTGGTTTTGACCACTATTCTCTTGGCTGGTTATTTTGGTTTTTTGGCCATTTTACTACCGTTATGCTGTCGAAATTCTATCAAAATTTGCAGCTCTTGTTTCCCTCTTTATGCCAGTGACATTCTCCACGTTTGAGCAGTGTTTTCTAGCAATTTTCTTTGGCTTACAGTGCCTTTGTACAAAGGAAACTCTGCTGAATTTTTTGGTAGCTTGTTTTGGCTATGCTTGCTCTCAGGTGGGAGATTGTGGCATTCTCGAGCATTCGTTGCTCATAGCGGTTATGACATTGTGTACAGCCAGCTTGTTGTGCTATAGTTGGTAGCTTGTGCTATAGTTGGTAGCTTGTGCTAGAGTTTGCTAGCTTGTGCTACGTTTGGTAGCAGTTTATGTTTGGATTGCATTGAGGATTCTGCATCCGCCACATTTACTTTGGTTATGTTGAGCAGTTAGCTCCACACACGCAGTTTGTGCGCTGGTTGCTTGTCTTGTTCAGTGTTTCCAGTACACGCATGGCTTCAGAGATGCCTGAGCATGATGTTGCCTGTGTTCCTGATACAGATGAGCAGTCAGAGATGCATATGGCTGAGACTTCTAGATCTCATTTTCGTACTCGCAGAGATGTTGTCTGTTGGCATTGTGGCAGACATGGTCACGAGACATCGTTGTTTCCGTCACATGAGACACCACAGGAAGCGTATGCTTTGTGGTTCGCACATGGTAGAGAGTTCTACAGCACAGGTTATGCTAGATGCTACTACTATCAATCCTCACACATTGTTTCAGAGATTCTTGTTGGATATGGATGCCATGTACCATGCTATCCTGCATAGGGATTGGTTTAGCACATATTCAGCTGTGAGACATGGTTGTGTAGATACGGACAGTTTGGGTAGTGATGTAGTAGGTGTTGGTGACATACACCTTGTATTTGCCAGTGGTGGATCTTTGATGTTGCGGGACGTGAGACATGTGCTGAGTATGACACAGTGCTTAGTGTCTGCGGCACACTTACGAGATGAGGGGTATGCGTTTACCCATACAAAGCATTCCTGGAAGATACATAGGGCGTCGCTTGTGATAGCGAGAGGTTCCAGGTGAGGCACAGAGTTCCCTTTGTATTTTGTGTATTCTCGTGATGGTAGAGTCTGTGTGACTCCATTACCATGTAGAGAGGTTGAGACGAGGACAGTCTCCTTCCAGGATGCCAGGGCATGTGAGATGCATGCAACAATTCTGCCATTGTTACATGTGTAGACAGAGCCCAAGGCGCATGGTTTGTCCAGTGCGGGACATGTTGAGAGCAGTGTTCGCTCTAGAGATGCACTACAGGGGCAGCCACAGGATGTGACAGAGGAGCCAGTGCATGGTATGTCTGTTGATGGACATGTGGAGCAGGTTAGCTCTATGGATGCACATGGCGAGTCATCATTTGTGATGGGGGGCAGAGATGACTAATTTGGATACCGATGATGCTTCTGTAGTACAATCATTTCTTGACATGCTGATGTTGGAGAGAGATGCGATGCTACAGTCAGAGCATGATGATGATTTTGATATGGTTCCAAGACATATGCTAGATATGCATGTTGACATTGGTCACGTGGATGCGGGGACATTGGCCAGTACCCGGAGTTAGCACATCCACATGTGACGCAGTCCTATCCTGAGGAGTCGACTGTGGCTGACATGGTGAGGCTATGCGAGATAGCCAAAGTAGCATCAGCATTCCGGAGTCTCATGTATGACATACTATTGTCGAGACCCGAGCTTGCATTTGCCATTAGAGCATTTGCAGTGGGAGTTGTCAGTCGTGTAGTGGCTGACACGGACATTCAGCATGGGGGAGCGATGCAGGTCATTACGACATACCTGCAGGAGTGCTTGAGCTCTAGTAGACAGGATGCAGAGATGGCTGATATCTTTGCATGGCTTCCATTGCGCTATGGTCTACTTGGAGAGCCGGATGCACTACTTCATAGTGAGCCCGTAGGTGTGGGATGAAATCCATCGTATCTCTTCCTACTTTGTACATGCTAGTCGTAGGCTAGTGGGTTCTCGCTTGAAGGCACATTGGCCTTTAAGTGGGAGGTTGTTGGGGTTAAAGTCCCCTGTGCCGTCCGGGTCGCCCACATATGTACATCTCATTTTTTTTACATATAGCGAATAAGGGGAGGGCTCACATAGAGTCATACAAGGGCTCCATTCTCCCCACCATATCGTGACTCCGATCTCTCTCTCTCCTCTCATGTGTATGCTCCGCCTCTCGGTGTCCTCTTCACTTGTAATGATTTCTACTTCTATCACGTTTGAGTGAAATTGCTTACATATCAATCTGGTACCATTACAAAGTCCCCCCCACCCCCCCCCCCCCCCCCCCGCGGATCCAAATTGCGGAGCAGCATGATATGAGCATTAATCTTTAGAATTAAGCGATGAGGAGGGTAACCACCACGCAAGTTCAAACTGTTCAAGTACTCAATTGGGTACAATATTTTGTCATTCTTGGAAGAAGCAACCGAATCAGCACTGAGGTATTCTCTTTCAAGACCGGGAATTGCACTCAAGGCTAGTTCATTAACCTCATCAACCTCTAGATTTTGTGGTGTAAGTATAGTACAGTCTTTAAAGAAGCATCCATATTTCTCCATCCTCTGAAGATCTCTGTATACCCATTCTACCAAACTCAAAATGGAGTTCCCATGGATCAACATTCGTGGTGGTATTACCACTCTGCCTTTATTGTTTGGATGGCCTATAGAGCCATCTCCAATTTGTAATGTCCATTTGACAAATTCTTATTCCATACAATCGTAATAACTCTATCTAACTTGCATGTTTTGGGTGAGCTTTAGAACTTTCACATGTCTCCAAATATGTGACCGGCATAACGTTGCATCAACAATGTCCTCATGCAATCCCTTTGGCACAACCGGTAAGATTTGCCTGAAGTCACCACCAAAGAGCATAAATTTCCAACAAAACACTGAATCACTCTGCATAATGTCTTTCAATGTCATGTCCAGTGCTTCATATGCATACCGATGTGCATCATTGGAGCCTCATCCCAAATAATTAACCTTGCAAGTTTTAACACCTCTATTAATGGACTGTTAGCTTTAATTCCACATGTGCTAGAAGCATTGAGCACCAATGGAATTTTAAAACGTGAGTGTGCTGTATGATCATTTGAAAGCAGCAATACAGCTATTCCAAATGATGCACATGCCAATGCAACTTGATTCTCTTCACGTAATCGACAAGGCATTATAAAGATAGGTTTTGCCTAATCCACCTAGTCCATCAAGGAAAAAAACACCACCCTCCTGGTTCAAAGAAACAACCTCAAGGATAGTGTCAAATGCTCTTGATTGATAACTATTTAGACTCCTTTCCATGGAAACGGACAAATCAGCTTGCTGAATAGAATCAAGCATCATCTCTTCCATCAGCAAACCATTGTTGACACTGGCAACACTTGATCTATTCGGAATAGGAAACCCTTCAAAATCATGCAACCACTTTCCATACTGTTGTAAGAGGTCTTGCATTTGCAACAAAGCTTGATTCTTTGCTATAGAATGACAAACACCACCAGATATACATTGAAAAATGATGATTCCTGAATTTTGGTTGAAATGTAATAAGCCGAGCAAAACCACAATGAGGATGAATGGGACGAGTCCCTGTGATGATGTTCGTAATTGGAATGACGTTAATGACTTCAGCAAATCACTATGAGATTAGTGGATTGTGCTGAGAGAGATTGCTGCTGTTAACACTTGACCCAGTGGATTAAGTTAAGGGATGTCAAATTAAAAATCTGTATAATCGAAAATTCCCATGGAGGATTGTTCAGATAGAAATTTTGGTCTAATGGACCATTATTGTGAGATAAGGATTGGAATGATATGATCTGAGTGAATTGTTATCTGATGATGAGTTCCATATAAGGGATCTTTGTCCCAAGATTCTGTTGGGTTCACCATACTATAAGGAACCCTAGAATCAGTTGGATCTTAAGGGAAAGAGTTGTCCTCTAATTTTGCGAGATGAGGACATCTCGCATTTTTTAAGTGGGGTAGGATGTAAGATTCCTCCCTTCAGCTTTTGAGGTGTGCAAGTGTAAGAACCTCCCCTTCTGATCTTATAATTATTCCCCTCTTTGAAATAATAGAAAAATCCTTTTTTACCCATTTTGGCCTAGAGAGAGAAAATGTCTAGGGGGAGGTAATTCAAAATTGAGATATTTTTTATATAAAAATCCTCCTAGTGTCTAAAATGGTTTTCCCTGAAACAAAAATTCAAAAAGAACTTTCCAATGTACAATTGGAATTAATTGAAAATAGGTAAAAAGGACCTCAGCCTAAGGGTCCAGATTTTTAAAAATTTTTGAATTATGCTCCAATTAAGGTTCCTATGGACCAATAATATTAATCCAAATGTAGGGAGGAGATAAATTGAAGAATAAAAGAAAATCTCCCAAAAATGAGTAAATGCTCACATAAGATGAAGAGTTGACTAAGGACAAGGTTTATTAGTTAAAAAAGAAGAGATATTTAGAAGAAATGATGCATTTTTGACACCTCAGTGTGGGGATCTCCCCTCATGAAGGAGGCGCCTATTTCACATGTGTGGAGGAGTTTTAAACTAAATAATGAGATATTTTCATCTCTCCTCTCTCTTGTTTCAACTAGATCCAAAAAGTAAGCTAAACTGACCTAAAAATGGTCAAAAATTGACCAAACTAATCTGGAAAATTCTAGAATTAGTTTGCTTGGTTAGAGGCTCGTTTTTCATATAAATAGAAGCCTCCCCCTTTGTAAAAGGTTAATAGTGTTTATGCAATGTTACTGTACTCCTACTACCTAGAGCCAATTACATTGAATTTTCTTGATAATTCAATTGTTTTTGGCTTAATCCTCTCCAAAGTAATTGGTGGCCACTCTTGATCAAAACAAGAGTAGAACCCTCAATCCCTCAAGCCAAAGGAAAGCTTACAAACTCTATGTAAGCTAAATTCTTCTTACTTTTAAATTTTAAATCTATGGTTTTCTTAATCTTCTTGTTTTTATAGTTGATTAAATTAAATTCTGATGCTATGCCTTGATGAAAAAGGCCATCCCCTTCTCTTCCTTACAATTCATCCCTTCTTTATCCTAGAATTATTAACAAAAAAATTGATTAAACTTTTCTTATTAATTACTCTCTTGAAATTAAAAATTGTGTAGATTAGTGTCCTTTATATCTTATTGGGGTTAATTTAAATAGAAAATAGAATGTTAGAAATTGAGAAATGGTCAGCCATACAAAGGAGGCTATGGCAAAATTTTCTTGAATTTTGTGGAAAAGAAAGTTTATTTTTATGTTATTCTAAAAGAGTAATTCCCACCAATTGTGCATTCTAAAAAAAATATTCTAATTTACTCCGTGTACATATTCACCTATGAATATGCATGGATATCACTTATATTAATTATAAAAATTAGTTTCTATGCATAGAAGGATGCATAATGAAAATTTTATTATAAAAGTGTTGTTCTCATTGAATTTAATTTCTATGCATAGAAAGATGTATAATGAAAATTTTATTATACAAGTGTTGTTTTCATTGAATTTAACTTCTATGCATAGAAAGATGCATAATGAAAATTTTATTATAAAAGTATTGTTTTCATTGAATTTAATTTTATGCATAGAAAGATGCATAAAGGATTTATTTTTATTTCAAAAGTGTTATTCTCATTTAAATTGATTTTATGCATAGAAAGATGCATAAAAGATTTATTTTTATTTCAAAAGTGTTATTTTTATTAAAATTGGTTTTATGCTTAGAAAAGTGCATAAAATATTTATATTTATTTCAAAAGTGTTATTCTCATTAAAATTGATTTTATGCATAGAAAGATGCATAAAAGAATTATTTTTCTTTCAAAAGTGTTATTCTCATTAAAATTGATATTATGCATAGAAAGATGCATAAAGGATTTATTTTTATTTCAAAAGTGTTATTCTCATTAAAATTGGTTTTATGCTTAGAAAGATGCATAAAAGATTTATTTTTATTTCAAAAGTGTTATTCTCTTTAAAATTGATTTTAAGCATAAAAAATGCATAAAAGAATTATTTTTCTTTCAAAAGTGTTATTCTCATTAAATTTGATTTTATGCATAGAAAGATGCATAAAGGATTTTTTTTATGTTTCAAAAGTGTTATTTTCATTAAAATTGGTTTTATGCTTAGAATGATGCATAAAAGATTTTTTTTTCAAGTGTTATTCTCATTAAAATTGATTTTATGCATAAAAAGATGCATAAAGGATTTATTTTTAATTCAATAGTGTTATTCTCATTAAAATTAATTTTATAAATAGAAAGATGCATAAAGGATTTATTTTTAATTCAAAAGTGTTATTCTCATTAAAATTGATTTTCTGCATAGAAAGATGCATAAAGGATTTATTTTTTATTCCAAAGTGTTATTCTCATTAAAATTGACTTTATGCATAGAAAGATGCATAAAGGATTTATTTTTATTTCAAAAGTGTTATTCTCATTAAAATTGGTTTTACGCTTAGAAAGATGCATAAAAGATTTATTTTTATTTCAAAAGTGTTATTCTCATTAAAATTGGTTTTATGCATAGAAAGATGCATAAAGGATTTATTTTTATTTCAAAAGTGGTATTCTCATTAAAATTGGTTTTATGCATAGAAAGATGCATAAAGGATTTATTTTTATTTCAATAGTGTTATTCTCATTAAAATTGGTTTTATGCGCGTAGAAAGATGCATAAAGGATTTATTTTTATTTCAAAAGTGTTATTCTCATTAAAATTGATTTTATGCATAGAAAGCTGCATAAAGGATTTATTTTGAATTCAGAAGCGTTATTCTCATTAAAATTGATTTTATGCATAGAAAGATGCATGGATTTATTTTTATTTCAAAAGTGTTATTCTCATGAAAATTGATTTTATGCATAGAAAGATGCATAAAGGAATTATTTTTATTTCAAAAGTGTTATTTTCCTTAAAATTGAATTTATGCATAAATAGATGCATAAAAGGATTTTTATAAAAGTGTTATTCCCACTGAAGTTGATTTTTATGCATAAATAGATGCCTAAAGAATCTTTATATCAAAAATTAGAATTCTCTTAAATTCTATGAATAAATGTGATGAGATGTGATGTAAATCAAATAGATGTGAATGGATGGATGTGATGTGAATAAAGGTGATGAGATGTGAGGTGAATAGATGTGATGTGAATCAGATAGATGTGAATGGATAGATGGATGTGATGTGAATAGAGGTGATGAGATGTGAGGTGAATATATGTGATGAGATGTGAGGTGAATATATGTGATGAGATGTGATGTGAATCAGATAGATGTGAATGGATAGATGGATGTGATGTGAATAGAGGTGATGAGATGTGAGGTGAATAGATGGATGTGAATAGAGGTGATGAGATGTGAGGTGAATAGATGTGATGTGAATCAGATAGATGTGAATGGATAGACGGATGTGATGTGAATAGATGGATGTGAATCAGATAGATGTGAATGGATAGATGGATGTGATGTGAATAGAGGTGATGAGACGTGAGGTGAATAGATGGATGTGAATAGAGGTGATGAGATGTGAGGTGAATAGATGTGATGTGAATCAGATAGATGTGAATCAGATAGATGTGAATGGATAGATAGATGTGATGTGAATCAGATAGATGTGAATGGATAGATGGATGTGATGTGAATAGAGGTGATGAGATGTGAGGTGAATGGATGTGATGTGAATTAGATAGATGTGAATGGATGGATGGATGTGATGTGAATAGAGGTGATGAGATGTGAGGTGAATAGATGTGATGTGAATGGATCGATGGATGTGATGTGAATAGAGGTGATGAGATGTGAGGTGAATAGATGTGATGTGAATCATATAGAGGTGAATGGATAGATGGATGTGATGTGAATAGAGGTGATGAGATGTGAGGTGAATAGATGTGATGAGATGTGATGTGAATCAGATAGATGTGAATGGATGGATGGATGTGATGTGATGTGAATAGAGGTAATGAGATGTAAGGTGAATAGATGTGATATGAATCAGATAGATGTGAATGGATGGATGGATGCGATGTGATGTGAATAGAGGTGATGAGATGTGAGGTGAATAGAGGTGATGAGATGCGAGGTGAATAGATGTGATGAGATGTGATGTGAATCAAATAGATGTGAATGGATGGATGGATGTGATGTGATGTGAATAGAGGTAATGAGATGTAAGGTGAATAGATGTGATGTGAATCAGATAGATGTGAATGGATAGATGGATGTGATGTGAATAGAGGTGATGAGATGTGATGAGATGTGATGTGAATCAGATAGATGTGAATGTGATGGATATGAATAAATGTGATGTGAAGGGATGTGAATCGGGATAGATGTGAATGAATGAGGTGTAAGGTAAAATGAATGAGATGTGATGTGAGTGAATGTGATGTGGTCTAAATGGATGAGATGTGAATGAATGTGAGGTGATGAGATGTGGATATGGCTAGATGCGAGTGGATGAGATCTGATCAAGATAAATTGATGAAAAATGTGATTAGATAGATGTGAATGGATAGATGGATGTGATGTAAATAGATGTGATGAGATGTGAGGTGAATAGATGTGATGAGATGTGATGTGATTTAGATAGATGTGAATGGATAGATGGATGTGAT
This sequence comes from Cibotium barometz, assembly GCF_041138505.1. Taxonomy (NCBI): domain Eukaryota; kingdom Viridiplantae; phylum Streptophyta; class Polypodiopsida; order Cyatheales; family Cibotiaceae; genus Cibotium; species Cibotium barometz. Next base: position 5,852,576 of record NC_141061.1, read on the forward strand.
GTGAATAGAGGTGATGAGATGTAAGGTGAATAGATGTGATGTGAATTAGATAGATGTGAATGGATGGATGGATGTGATGTGAATAGAGGTGATGAGATGTGAGGTGAATAGATGTGATGTGAATCAGATAGATGTGAATGGATAGATGGATGTGATGTGAATAGAGGTGATGAGATGTGAGGTGAATAGATGTGATGTGAATCAGATAGATGTGAATGAATAGATGGATGTGATGTGAATAGAGGTGATGAGATGTGAGGTGAATAGATGTGATGAGATGTGATGTGATTCAGATAGATGTGAATGTGATGGATATGAATGAATGTGATGTGAAGGGATGTGATGTGAAGGGATGTGAATTGGGATAGATGTGAATGTGATGTGAAGGGATGTGAATCGGGATATTAGATGTGAATGTGATGGATATGAATGAATGTGATGAGATGTGATGTGATTCAGATAGATGTGAATGTGATGGATATGAATGAATGTGATGTGTGAAGGGATGTGAATGTGATGAGATGTGAGGTGAATAGATGTGATGAGATGTGATGTGATTCAGATAGATGTGAATTCGATGGATATGAATGAATGTGATGTGAAGGGATGTGAATCGGGATAGATGTGAATGTGATGGATATGAATGAATGTGATGTGAAGGGATGTGAATCAGGATAGATGTGAATGAAGGAGATATAAGGTAAAATGAATGAGATGTGATGTGAGTGAATGTGATGTGGTCTGAATAATGGATGAGATGTGAATGAATGTGAGGTGATGAGATGTGGATATGGCTAGATGCGAGTGGATGAGATCTGATAAGGATAAATTGATGAAAGATGTGATGAGATGAAAATGATGTGATTAGATGAGAATAGAAATACTTATGAAATGGTTGTGGAATTAAATAATGTGGATTGATGTGGAAAGACGAGAGTTCGTTATAGAAACTATATTTATGACATGTTTTAAATGACTGTTTTATGTCAAGAATGCTGGGAAAGCATTTTGATCGTCTTGTGAATGAGGTCGTGGGAGACCTAATCTGATAAGTTGCAACAGCTGACAGAGAGTCAATGGATGACGGCTCGCGTAGCAAATTTGGTAAGTTGCAACAGCTGATGGAGAGTCAGTGGACGACGTCTCGCGTAGCAAAGTTGCCCGAGGTCTTGACCAGCCTCAGTTCGATTAAAATGGTGAGTTTGAGGTACGGTGGATGAGGGACCAAGAAAGCGGCCTATGAGTGAAGCCACCTGCAGAGGATCCTAGAGGGTGCTGACCATACGGTGCTCGGGCTCTGGGTCGCCGACGATACCCATGCGTGCATCGAGGAAGATATTAGAACAAGGAGTAAGAGTTGTTTTCTGAATTGGCATGGATCTGGTTGATTGACCTTACTAGTCCTCAAACGGATAAATCCATGGCTCTTTTATATGGATCCGTTGGTTGATCTTGCTGATCTTCAACGAAGATTCCATTTTGTTTTGTGAATATATTGCTGATTACTAAGCTAGGAACTATTGAAAAGGCCCCTAAGTGGACAAGAGGTGAGCGTTTTGGCTGTCAATGATGCCATAGGTATACCGATAAAGGAATTATTGGAAATCACGATTCAACCGGATATTTGGAGGATCATGATCAATGACTATGATTTCATCATATGATTGTTTTAAAGACAGCTGAATCTGTGAAAAATGTAATTTCATATTGGGTGTGTAAGTGGTGTTTGCATGAATATCCGGCTAGGGGGCCTGGGAACTCTTTTCCTCCTTGGTACCTAGGACAAAACCTAACCAAATTCCTAATTGGATCCTATCACTACACTGGTTGGGCGGTTGGCTCTAACCCATGCGACTGGATGGAGTTAGGCTGCTGGACTGATGGATCCCTAAAATGAGACTCAATTCTGTTATGGTACGATAGATGAAGTAAATCCCGGATAAAAAGTGTTCTATCAAAAAGAATCAACGGCTGTGCCTCTCAATGACAAAAAAGGCGTTGGTCTCTATGATCCAAGTGCAATCTTTTCCTTGATCTGACTTTGATACTTTCGGGTTCGGTCAGATCAGTTCAGTTAGTTAAGGCTTTTGACTATGTTAGAGTAAGTTAACAATTATCTTGGAGAAATCGCCCATGCTTTCCGAGCGAGGGAAGTTTTTCCGAGTTCGATTTTGGAAGAACCAAGGGATTAGTCTCTTGTCCGGATATCCATGGGCGAGGCCCCAAGTGAGGGACCTTGCCCGTGCAAGAAGTGCTACTTCCGCTGCTAGCACCTCTGAATTCGTTGCGCGGTGGGGACATGGATCTCACAGCTCGTATTAGAGCAATTTGGTTAATGTGGATCAACCGAGAAGCCAAAAATGTCAAAATTTTATGAAGCAGTAAAAGGTTGTAATTGTGTGATGAAATTCATATAAATTGATATTCAGACTGAAATTCATAAATTAGTAATTGAGTCTTCAGATGGAAGTACCGCAATTGCATGGAATCCCTGACTTGCTTGAGACCTAGACATGATGGTATTTACCTTATAGTTCCAAGGACCGTGACTACCCGTATATACCGAGGGTATAACTGTAGCTCTTTACTGGTAGTATATACGAGTAAATCTAAGACTTAAAATTATAAGCATAAATACTATCCAGATGATGAATTCGAATGTGGTTGATATGATTTTTAAATTCTGGTTGAGAATTGATGAGTTGATTCGGATTCTGATTGAAAAATGATGATTCCTAAATTTTGGTTGAAATGTAATAAGCTGAGCAAAACCACAATGAGGATGAATGGGACGAGTCCCTGTGATGATGATGTTCATAACTGGAATGACGTTAATGACTTCAGCAAATCACTATGAGATTAGTGGATTGTGCTGACAGATTGCTGTTGTTAACACTTGACCCAGTGGATCAAGTTAAGGGATGTCAAATTAAAAATCTGTATAATCGAAAATTCCCATGGAGGACTGTTCAGATAGAAATTTTGTCTAATGGACCATTATTGTGATAAGGATTGAAATCTGAGTGAATTGTTATCCGATGATGAGTTCTATATAAGGGATCTTTATCCCAGGATTCTGTTGGGTTCACCAGACTATAAGGAATCCCAGAATCAGTTGGATCTTAAGGGAAAGAGTTGTCCTCTAATTTTGCGAGATGAGGACATTTCGTATTTTTTAAGTGGGGTAGGATGTAAGATTCCTCCCTTCGGCTTTTGAGGTGTGCAAGTGTAAGAACCTCCCCTTCTGATCTTATAATTATTCCCCTCTCTGAAATAATAGAAAATTCCTATTTTACCTTGTTTTAGCCTAGAGAGAGAAAATGTCTAGAGGGAGGTAATTCAAAATTGAGATATTTTTGGATATAAAAATCCTCCTAGTGTCTAAAATGGTTTTCCCTGAAACAAAAATTCAAAAAGAACTTTCCAATGTGCAATTGGAATTAATTAAAAATAGGTAAGGGTCCAAATTTTCAGAAAGGACCTCAGCGTAAGGGTCCAGATTTTAAGAAATTTTTGAATTATGCTCCAATTAAGGTAAAAAGGACCTCAGCCTAAGGGTCCAGATTTTCAAAAATTTTTGAATTATGCTCCAATTAAGGTTCCTATGGACCAATAATATTAATCCAAATGTAGGGAGGAGATAAATTGAAGAATAAAAGAAAATCCCCCAAAAATGAGTAAATGCTCACATAAGATGAAGAGTTGACTAAGGACAAGGTTTATTAGTTAAAAAGAAGAGATATTTAGAAGAAATGATGTATTTTTGACACCTCAGTGTGGGGATCTCCCCTCATGAAGGAGGCGCCTATTTCACATGTGTGGAGTTTTAAACTAAATAATGAGATATTTTCATCTCTCCTCTCTCCTGTTTCAACTAGATCCAAAAAGTAAGCTAAACTGACCTTAAAATGGTGAAAAATTGACCAAACTAATCTAGAAAATTCTAGAATTAGTTTGCTTGGTTAGAGGCTCATTTTTCATAAAAATAGAAGCCTCCCCCTTTGTAAAAGATTAATAGTGTTTATGCAATGTTACTCTACTCCTACCCAGAGCTAATTACATTGAATTTTCTTGATAATTCAATTATTTTTGGCTTAATCCTCTCCAAAGTAATTGGTGGCCACTCTTGATCCAAACAAGAGTAGAACCCTCAATCCCTCAAGCCAAAGGAAAGCTTACAAACTCTATGTAAGCTAAATTCTTCTTTGTTGCATGACGAATGAAGATCAATACAAGGATGCAACAAAAAAGACACTTAGGGCTCTTGAAAAGAGTTCAAAGTTGTAGATGAATGTGGGAGAGGGCTTGACAATAATCCCACATGGGAGCTTTTGGGAGTTCTAGAATTTTTGTATAAAAGGTGGCCCATTTGAGAGCTAGTAAGGACTCTTTGGTCATTTGGTTGAGAGGCTCATAGAGAGAGCTTGCTCCATAGCTCCTTCTCAAGTGCTCTCCCAAGGCTCTCCATCTCCATTCATGCTTCAATCTTGTACTCTCTATTCTTTACATTTTCAATGATATGAGGTTTTGGTCTACACTCTTGCTAATCTAGATTTCTTAATGATGTTATGATTTGTGAGTTGTAGAGTGCTTGTGATGAAGCTTGTGCTTGAAATAATGTGTAGTTGAGGCTTGTGTGATAGCTCTTTGCATATTAGGTTCCTTGCATAAGTTGCATTTGTGTGCTTAAGTGTAGCCTAATCTTGATGCTTTGATTATGTAAGATTGATTGCTTGAGTGTTGAGAAGGATTGAGTAGGACTAGAGGTCATTAGTGTGTGGTTAACTCTTCTTCTCCCATTCGGGATAGCCTCTATGCGCTAACCGGGTTGCATTCACGGATTGACAAGTGTGTGGGTTGGAGTGTAGCCTCCGCTATGCTATGATGCCCCAAACAATGGCGCCGCTGCCGGGGAACGCACACCTAAGTTAGTGAAGGGTGTTAACCATTACTTCTTACTAAGTGCTCCATTGATTGCAAAATCGTGGATTAGAGTAGATTAGAGTAGGGTTTGCAAGGGCATTGAGTGTGTGATCTCAAGGGCGCCTTGTGTGCTTTCGTTTTTTTTATTAGAAGCAAAAAAAAACAAAATTAATTAAAACCTCTTTGCGGTAGAGAAATCCCGCCACTAATCAGATTTAAGTACTTTCTGTTTTTGTATTTTTGACGGGTTGGCGAGAGATAGATAGGAAGTGTTGGAGGCGGCCTTTCTTTTATTGTTTTGTTGTGTTGTTATTGTGTGGGGAGCCAACGCATCAAGCGCAGCAAAGATATATATATATATATATATATATATATATATATATACATGCACATGTAAGGCGGCCATTAAGCTCAATATGAGCTGTCCGTGCTCGAGGAAAAAATAAGGAATATTTATCTATTGCAGCATGACTAACCGATTTGCTTGAAAGAAACGGGCAACCAAGGGTGGCCTTAAGAAAAAAACTTATAAATCTATATATATATATATATATATATATATTTACGGGCTGCATCAAACGTTGCATCGGCTGAAAAGAGGCGTGCAGCAGACGGCTTTTAAAAAAAACAATTATATATATATATATATAATCGTTTTTTTACGATTGGTGTAGGCGGCCGGCGGCGTTGGCATAAGCGAGCGCAGAAGAAAAAAAAGGAAGAGCTGCCGGCGAGAGGTAGCTGCAAGGAGGCGGGAGCAGAGCAGTGGCGAAGGTTAGCGTGGAGGTAAAGCGGCGCTGGCGTTAAGGCGGCCAGTCGAGGGTGAGAAGGCGAAGGCACTGCGTGGGTGGCGTAGGCGGCCAGTCGAGGGCGGACTGAAGCGTAGGCGGATTGAAGCGCAGCAACTGAAGCGCAGCAAACTGAAGGCACTGCGTGGGTGGTGTAGGCGGCCAGTCGCGAGGGTGAGAAGGCGAAGGCACTGCAGTGAGGGCGGCCTTGTGAAAGCTGGCTGCGGGCGGCCTTGTGAAAGCGGCGCTGGTGTTGGCGGGTAGAAGCGCTGGTAGAAGGCGCAAGCAAACAAGCGAAGGCAGCTGGGAGGTTGCAGTGGATAGCGGTGTAGAAGGTGGTGAGCTAGTGCATTGAAGAGGGCGAGTGGGTGTGCCAGCAACGAATCCGGAAGCGAGCTGGGAGGCGGAAGATAAGGTAGGTGCAAACACTTAATTTTTTTATTTTTTTGTATTTTTTCATGTTTTTTGTATTTTTAAATAAAATAATAATAATAAATATAAAAAAATATTTTTTTTAAAAAAAAAACAAAAAGAGAAAAAGAGATTATTTTTTAAAAAAGGGAATAGAAAAAAAGAAAAAAAAAAGAAAAAAAAAGAATAGTAAAAAATTTTATTTAAAAAAAAGAGAAAAAAACAATTAAATTCAAAAAAAATTATTTTTTGAATCCATTGTTCCTTATTTAAATTTTTGCATAATTAAAGTAGCTTGCATTTTTTATTTTTATTTTTTTTAGAATTTTTGTAATTGATGCATAATTAGTCAATTCATATTTTTTGTAATTAGGCACGAAATCTATTAGTTAAAAAAAACAAACAAACAAACAAACAAAAAAACAAAAAAAAAACAAAAAAAAACAAAACAAAACAAAAGGAAAAAAGAACAAAAGAAAACAAAAGAAAATTTATATTTAAAAAAATTATAAATTAAGTGTTTTTTAGGAGTCTATTTTTTTTTGCATATTTTGCAATTCTTCATTTTTTTGCATAATTAGTGTAACCTGCATTTTTTTAATTTTTGTAATTTTGTGCATAATTAGTATTTTGTTAGCGGGATTCATAATTTTTGTGTAAATTTAAAAAAATAAAAAAAAATATCATAAAACCATTAAAAAATCATTTAAAAAAATAATAAAAAATAGGATAGATAGTTACGCCACACATACTCATTTTAGTTGCATTTAGTGATTAGGTAGGTTAAAAAATATATATATATATATATATACATATATATATATTTTTTTATTTAAAAACAAAAAAAACAAAAACAAAACAAAAAACGCATTTAAAAAAAACCCAAAAAAAAATTGACCTTATGCACTTGCGGTCGGGACGTCTTGTAGATTCTGCCATAGGGCCTAGGGCACCTTCGAGAGTACCTACGTAGGAAAGTGGGACCCAATCGGTAGGAAATTTGGCAGATATTGCTGAAACCCTTTCTGAATCCCAATCCGATACCCTTTCCTCTAGAACAACTAGCTCATTGTCCATGGATAATCTAGGGCCGTCAAATAGTCATCCCTTAGTCCCAAATAGGACACCCTCAAGATCCTTTAATCCATTTGAAGCCGACACCATGGGGTTAACACTCAATGTGAGACTCCAATATGTCTACACAAATGCTCAAGGAGCTGAGATCTTTAGGGATCCACAACAACGGTATCTTGTTAAGATCGCAGACATTTTCTCAGAACTTGATAGAGCACCTCTAGTCAATGACCAGGGTAACATGTACATGGGTGGAGATGGTGTTTGCTACTACGAAGTCACCTACCATCCAGAAAAGGTAGACAAATTAGGGGAGCTCTCTAAAACCGAGTTCTTAGACTTATCAGAACTTTCCAGAGCAAGGGAGTCTAGAGATGACTGGCTCATTGAGCCGGACATGCCTGGACCATCCAATGCCCGGTCCTCAAAACCATCCATAGATGATTTACTTCTTGGAGATCTAAATTTGGAAAGGGATAGGAAAGGCAAGAGTAAAATGGATCAGGGAGCTGAAAACCAATGGGAGTTTGTACGACAAATTCCTGTGACAAAGGTCTTACAGGATGACCCACTTCAAGAGGTCTATAAGGACTCGTTAGAGGGATATTATGCCACAACTAGATTGCCACAGCTGGATCTTCCTCTAGCTCATGTGGTGGTAGTTGAGAAGCTTGCAGGACACGTGAACAGAATAATTGATAAATGGGCCAATGAATACCGAACCTTAGATTGGAAAGAGATTCGGGAACTCACGTGGAAAGGACAACCATTATTCATGGAAGTGTTCTCAACAAATACAGCCAAACCGGGAGAGACAGCCTTTCTTGGAGAAACTATTGCTCCTCCCCTACGAGAGTTCACTAGAGAGAGACCCTCAACATCTAAGTGGACCACTGCTAGTAGCCCAACTCTAGCACCAAGATATCGTCCTACACCAAATGTGCGACCACAGGTCACACCACACCAACATCTTTCTCACTATAACAATCGGAGGGTAGGGGAGCCAACTCGGCCTCCCATTAATGCACCTCCTGAAATGCGGGTGACAAGATCTTTGGAGGGGTTTGGTGAGGCTGGTAATAGGGTACCCACACCAATTTTGGAAACATGTGGATCATCTGTCCAAAGAGAGGAACAATTTCCACTGAGAGTGAGAGGCCGTAGGCCCTATGATGAGTATTCAAGACAAGTAAGGCCATCAACTCTTCAGAAACTGGTAAAGAAGTATGAAGGGTCGGGAGATCCATACGACCATGTAGCAGCATTTAGGCAAGCAGTTCGAGCTGAGCAAGTGGCTGATAAGCATACTCAAATTGAAGGATTTGGACTCACTCTTGAGGGAAAAGCCCTGGCTTGGTTTCAGGCATTAGAGGCTTCCGACAAATCTTCTTTACGAGTTTTGGAAGAGAGATTCATTGCTGCTTTTTCCTTGATGGGAATTCAACGTGACATGGTAGCACACATCTACTCTTTCAAGCAAGGCGAGAATGAGAGTGTTAGAGACTGTGTAAATAGAATGAAGTAGTACATTAATCGTTGCCCTGAAGATGAGAAGCCCGCCCAAAGTCGATTAATTTCTCTCTTCTTAAAAGGACTCAAAAATTCGACTCTGCATACACATCTCTATGCGAAGAAACATACAAATTTCAATGAGTGTTGCCATGATGCTATGGATTTCACCGATAACTTCAAGTTCCAAGATGGGTCTGGCCCAGAGGTGAAACCTAGAGATCAGTGGGGAGATGACCAAAGTTCAGGGTCTAGCGCGCTAGTAAATCCAGACCAGATAGCTAACCTAGTACTAAGGAGATTGGGACAGACCTATCGTCCACCCATGCAGCCACAACAACAGCAGCAGAGAATGAGGAGTGTACTTCCTACAGGTCCTCATCTTTGTGGAGCATGTGGCGGTAACCATAAAACAGAGGATTGTAATACCTTTTCTCCTCTAGTCACAAACCAACCCACAAAAAAGTGGTGCCAAGCCTGTGCTTGGAACTTTACCCATACCACACAGGAATGTACTCGCATTGCGAGAATGAGACAGGAACGTGAGCAGCCAAGGAGTGGAGTGGCTCCACAAATGTATCAACAGTATACTAATTTTGAACGTAAGCCACCTATGGCACAAGAGCAAGCACGACCTGTTCTTGGTGCTCAACCTCCTGCTCCAGGGACTGCTCCTGTGAGGGTTGTCGACTACGACAATTCAAATATGTGTAGAGAATTGGTAAACCCAGGCTATGTGGAGGAAGAATATGTATCATATTCATCCAAAGAAAATATCTTTGAAAGTCCCGCATACCCAAGCCCAGCACTGGACGTTCAACCAGGGGAACAAAACTCTTTAATGTTGCTAGGCGGCTACCAACCTAGGACTCCAGGCCCCTCAGGTCAATGGCAGCCAAGGAAAGTAGAGGCCAAACCAATGGGCCCCTGTTATGAGTGCGGAGAACCCCATTGGGCTCGTGATTGTCCACATCGCTCAAGGCAAGCATCTCGATCCAATACAACAGTACAACAGTTTCCACCAATTGAAAGATATTGTCTAGGGTGTTGTGTAGAACACTTCCCAAAAGACTGTCTGCTGAAACCACATGAGGAAGGCACCTCTCAACCAAAGGCCTCACTCAACCTTGTAGGCACAGTTCCATCGCCACCTTCATCTGAGAATGATGATGTCGTGCCACTTAGAGTCATGACTAGATCACAGACACGAAATGCAGAAATGCAAACTGATGAGACACCTCGAACTAGGGATGCAAAGACAAATCTAGTGGACAAGACCCTACAGTCTAGTAGAAAAAGACCACTCGGCGGAAGAAGAACCGAAACAAACAAACTAAAAGTACATCCACTAGTTCTCAAGAAGCCTCTAAACAAAACATGGGGGATAAAACTTTTACATCCCAAGAAGTGCATGAGGAACATCAACCTCAACCTGGGCCTAGTGTTAAACAAAATGAGGCTAGTACGACTGAGGATAGTTCTGGGGGTTCTATTTTTGTGGATAAAGTGAATGAGACTCTAGAGGCCATCATTGATGCTCATAGAAGTCGCAGTGCAACTTTATCTGAGCTACCCAAGAAGCTTCAAGAATACCCAAACCCTCGTGAGGAGAAGATCAATCTAGCTGTACATCAGCAACTCATTAGGGAAGCTCAGTCAATACTTGAGGGACCACCACCACCTATTCCTCGGGGCCCAACCTCTCTTAAGCCAACATGAGAAACTATACCAGAAGTGTTGTCAAGTCGGGAAATGAAAAGTGAACTCATTTCACAAGCTCATAGCGAAAGGTCTGCACCAATTGACACGCAATTGAAAGGAGGTAATCTGCCACCACCTAGCCTTGTCTTCCCATGCAATGATGAAGTTATTGATGCTAATGAGGACATGGCAAATGAGATGTGGGCCGCAGTTCATGAGAAAGTTCATGAGAACATGTCTTCTATTAGTTCGCCTCCATTCTCTGAGGTGGATTTTACCAGGGGCACGGAAAACCACTTTGGACGCCCAAGCATCCAGGAGGAAGTTCAAACAATTGTTTCTCCTAGAAGTAAGCATACAATGAAAACCTTACCATCATATCTAGGAGAATATGAGAACTGTTCTCAAACCTTGAGGATACCCTCCATGCATAAAGGGTTGACAAAGGAGAAAGATATGAGTATGGTGCAAGCTATTTTGTCAGCACCAGTGGCTTGTACCTTACCTTTGCTTGATTTGATAAAAATTCGACCTGAGTTATGGAATGATATTGCCACATGTTTGTCAGAGTAGGTATTGCTACAAAAGGGTCACCATGAGTGTACTATAAACCCTGAAACAAAGCATGTAATGCCAGTTCCTATCAACAAAGTAGGAAAATTTTGTGAGGACGATCAGGGAAATGCTACCCTCCCATTAGAAGTGCGAAAAGTATCTTCAACTGCAATACTTGATAGTGGCGCAGGAGTGGGCATTGTGACAAGGTCCATTTGGGAAAAGTGGGGCAAACCAGCTATTAGGAGTACAAGGATGCGCTTGCAGCTAGCAGATGGAAGCTTAGAACATCCCCTTGGGCTGCTTGAGAACATATTGGTCACCACATGTGGGATTGAATATGAGCACACCTTTGCAGTAGTGGATTTTGGAAAACATCCAAACTATGAAGTGATATTGGGTAGACCATTCATGCGACAATTTCAAATGATTCAAGATTGGGGATACAATTATTTGTACCTCCGACATGATTCTGTCATCACAAGGGTCAACCTAAGGAATCACTCATATCGTGATGTAACAAGGTCTCCAATAGATGAGTTTGATTCTGCTTCATCTGAGGGCTCAAGAGTTACATTGTCCGATGGGCGAGAAGATCTATGGATGTGCGGAGCCTCATGTAGGGATTTCAACACTGAGAGACTTAAGGGTAATCGAAGTGTATCAGACGAAGCATACATTCCACAACCCTTCCCTGAGCATTTAATTGATCCACTAGAATGGAGTCATGTCCTTGCAACATTATCGACATGTGCTTTACCGAAGCCAATTCAATTTTGTGACTCAGATGGATATGATATTATTCCTATATGAATGGTACAACCACGTGCCCTTCTAGATGATTTGTACTATAGGGATACATCCACAACAGCATTGCATGTTAAGGAAGTCTCTGCTACTCCACGAGCTTTATCATGTAAAAAGGGTGGTGTTTCTACCTTACACAAAGCACTTTCAAAATCTGCTCTTGAAGCTCCAAAACAAATGATGTGGATAATTGATGAGTACTCAAGTGAGGGCCATGGCTGGCATGTTCCAACTACTCTAGTTGCTGCTCAAAGAAGGCCAGGTAAGAAGGAATTATCAATGTGGCTACCCAAAGATGCGTACAAACTTGTACCATCTAGTCCAGTTGCTAAGCCTCCTAAGAAGCACATCATTTCCAAGCCTAAACCTCGGACTGTTACTCGATGGGTCCCAAAACATGTGCTCAAAGCACAAGACTATTATGAGGGTGCAACAGCAATTTGGCTTCCAAAATGCCATGCTTTGCTAGGGGTAACAGAGTCTTTCAGAAAGATTCCAAATACCACCCTTGATTTTCCATATCAGTGGGTGCAAAAGAAATCAACACAAACTCTTCAAGAAAGGAAAGGTGGCTGTGATAGCACCTACAAATCTACTTGTGTTGATCTTCCTAAAACATGTAATGAGTCACCAGTTATCCCAAATTCTCCTTGTTACACAATTCCACCATCAACTGGTGTACCTAAGACACATCCAACTCCAAAGGAGTCTCATTTAAGCATAGATTCTAGCATTTCAAAGCCTAAATCCTCTTATCTTGCTCAAATTCCAAGACAATTGATAAAATTTCCACTCAAGAAGGACATACCTAACACCAAAGATAAGGCATTAACACTACAATTGAAGCTCTTTGGTAGATCAATGTTTGCATAGTGTGGTTCCTTATGCCTTTAAAGGATTATGTTCTTTTTGAGATGATCTCCACTACCAGCGTAAGGGTAAGCACATCGACTCCACAATAAGATCGACAAGCCAGGGCACTTTTCTCCCATTGGGTTTTTCCCCTCGGCTATATTCGGTGTTTGGCACCAATGGCAAATTTTATTCTTTTCTTTTCTTTTCTTGTTTGTTAATAAAAATTTTGCAGAGATCTCCGTAAAAAACAAGAGCATCAAACACGCCCCACTAGTCCACCTATCATGCACACAAATTAGGAAGGGGGGAGACATGCTACGCTTACAAAGATCAAGGAGGAGCAATCTGCACAAAGTCAGCAATGCATCAATGCAAACAAACAACATCAACAGGGCACTACAACAGGTGTATTCAAATCTTAATCTTTATTTCTTTATGTGCTCTTATCTTTCGAATATATGGTTTGCATGTTCACACAATGTTGGCTGGTTTAAGTTTTTGATTAGTTGTTAAAATATGGTGAGTGAATTCTAGACTCTTAGAAGACTTAGTAAAAGATATTTCTATCTAAAGACAGTGTAGGATATATACCAAGGGAATATGCCAAGTTCTTATGCTTTCAAGGTATGTTAGTTATCCCTAATGGTGGCTACCTCTTAGTATGAGCTAGGTGCTAGGAGTAATAAAAATTTATAAAAAAAAATTATATCCTAAAAAATATATATATACAAAGTGAATTGAGACATGATGTGTCTACAGCCATGTGAAATGCTTGGTAGGACCTGGGGTTGTCTTAGCACCTTGGGGCCGATGCCTTGGTTTCTATGGGGTGAACACTGATGTCTAAAAGCTTCAGAAAAAGACCTTTGAGGAATCTATCGCCTTGATGGATGTTGGTAGGACTTTGGGGTACACTATGGGCCCTCGAGACTGATGCCCTCATCTTCATGGGGTACTCCTTAGGTCATAAAAGAAAGAAAAAGGGTCTGTCGCCCTTGAGATACTTAGCGGTCTTTAGATTCTCTTGGCGGAGGTCTCTTGGCCATTGCTTGGGTCTCTTTGGGATGGAACCTTAATCTTTATCACCTTCTACACACACATCAAAAAGAAAAAAAAAAGAAGAAGAAAAAAAAAGAGTTCCAATCACCTTTGCTCATATTTAGGAGTAGGTTTGCCACTTAGGAATAACTTACATACTTGTAGGACATTGAGACTGCGGTCATAACCGGCGGTGTACAAAGCACACTTGCCTTTGCATAACACTATCTACCACTTAAGTCTCACTTTGACTAGTCTTTATTCACCTATTTTAGTACTCATTAAAACTTTAATCAGCCTTGCACTTGTATGCTCACGTGTGAAATTATCATTGCTGGTTTTTCTTTTCTTTTCTTTTTTTCAATAAGAGACTTTACTTGTATCCATTGCTTTTTTGTTGCAGCTCTTGCTACTACCGCGCTCGAGGACGTGCGCAAAATAGGAAGGGGGGAGTGTTGCATGACGAATGAAGATCAATACAAGGATGCAACAAAAAAGACACGTAGGGCTCTTGAAAAGAGTTCAAAGTTGTAGATGAATGTGGGAGAGGGCTTGACAATAATCCCACATGGGAACTTTTGGGAGTTCTAGAATTTTTGTATAAAAGGTGGCCCATTTGAGAGCTAGTGAGGACTCTTTGGTCATTTGGTTGAGAGGCTCATAGAGAGAGCTTGCTCCATAGCTCCTTCTCAAGTGCTCTCCCAAGGCTCTCCATCTCCATTCATGCTTCAATCTTGTACTCTCTATTATTTACATTTTCAGTGATATGAGGTTTTGGTCTACACTCTTGCTAATCTAGATTTCTTAATGATGTTATGATTTGTGAGTTGTAGAGTGCTTGTGATGAAGCTTGTGCTTGAAATAATGTGTAGTTGAGGCTTGTGTGATAGCTCTTTGCATATTAGGTTCCTTGCATAAGTTGCATTTGTGTGCTTAAGTGTAGCCTAATCTTGATGCTTTGATTATGTAAGATTGATTGCTTGAGTGTTGAGAAGGATTGAGTAGGACTAGAGGTCATTAGTGTGTGGTTAACTCTTCTTCTCCCATTCGGGATAGCCTCTATGTGCTAACCCGGTTGCATTCACGGATTGACAAGTGTGTGGGTTGGAGTGTAGCCTCCGCTATGCTATGATGCCCCAAACATTCTTACTTTTAAATTTTAAATCTATGGTTTTCTTAATCTTCTTATTTTTATAGTTGATTAAATTAAATTCTGATGCTATGCCTTGATGAAAAAGGCCATCCCCTTCTCTTCCTTACAATTCAGCCCTTCTTTATCCTAGAATGATTAACAAACAAATTGATTAAACTTTTCTTATTAATTACTCTCTTGAAATTAAAAATTATGTAGATTAGAGTCCTTTATATCTTATTGGGGTTAATTTAAATAGAAAAAAGAATGTTAGAAATTGAGAAATGGTCAGCCATACAAAGGAAGTTATGGCAAAATTTTCTTGAATTTTGTGAAAAAGAAAGTTTATTTTTATGTTATTCTAAAAGAGTAATTCCCACCATTTGTGCATTCTAAAAAAAATATTCTAATTTACTCCATGTACATATTCACCTATGAATATGCATAGATATCACTGATATTAATTATAAAAATTAATTTCTATGCATAGAAAGATGCATAATGGAAATTTTATTATAAAAGTGCTGTTCTCATTGAATTTAATTTCTATGCATAGAAAGATGCATAATGGAAATTTTATTATACAAGTATTGTTTTCATTGAATTTAATTTCTATGCATAGAAAGATACATAATGGAAATTTTATTACAAAAGTATTGTTTTCATTGAATTTAATTTTATGCATATAAAGATGCATAAAGGATTTATTTTTATTTCAAAAGTGTTATTCTCATTAAAATTGATTTTATGCATAGAAAGATGCATAAAAGATTTATTTTTATTTCAAAAGTGATATTTTCATTAAAATTGATTTTATGCATAGAAAGATGCATAAAAGATTTATTTTTATTTCAAAATTATTATTTTTATTAAAATTGGTTTTATGCTTAGAAAGATGTATAAAATATTTATATTTATTTCAAAAGTGTTATTCTCATTAAAATTGATTTTATGCATAGAAAGATGCATAAAAGAATTATTTTTCTTTCAAAAGTGTTATTCTCATTAAAATTGATTTTATGCATAGAAAGATGCATAAAGGATTTATTTTTATTTCAAAAGTATTATTCTCATTAAAATTGGTTTTATGCTTACAAAGATGCATAAAATATTTATTTTTATTTCAAAAGTGTTATTCTCATTAAAATTGATTTTAAGCATAGAAAGATGCATAAAAGAATTATTTTTCTTTCAAAAGTGTTATTCTCATTAAATTTGATTTTATGCATAGAAAGATGCATAAAGGATTTATTTTTATTTCAAAAGTGTTTATTTCATTAAAATTGGTTTTATGCTTAGAAAGATGCATAATTTTTTTTTTCAAAAGTGTTATTCTCATTAAAATTGATTTTATGCATAGAAAGATGCATAAAGGATTTATTTTTAATTCAAACGTGTTATTCTCATTAAAATTGATTTTATAAATAGAAAGATGCATAAAGGTTTTTTTTTAATTCAAAAGTGTTATTCTCATTAAAATTGATTTTTGGGATTGGCTAGAGGAAGCTTTTCTTCACAAACATATAGGTTTTTATAAACTTTGGATGTCCAGCTACTATCAGGCTATCATGGGCTTCTCTCAAAATCCTTCCCTTTATTCCCTCATCATTGGGAATGCATAGCCAATTATTATAATACATGCATCCTTCATCCAATTTGTACCCAAGAACTCGACTCATTTCCTGAGGAGTCTTGATTTCCTACATCAAAAGGGTAGCAATAGGGGCAAAGAATTTGTCCTGCATGATTTTCTCCCTTGCTTCACAGATTAATGGATTTGACACCACTGTAATCAAGCAAGGAGGCTTTTTTGCTGAGCACATCTGCCACCACATTTTCTTTTTCCAACCGATACTTAATATCAAAATCGAATCCCTGCAAGGTCTGCATCTATCTCCTTTGACGCATGTTGAGATCCCTTTGGGTGAAGATCCACTTTAAACTTTGATGATCTGTCACATCAAGGTGAACCTCTGTCCCAAAAGATAATGTCTCCACAACTTCAGAGCATAAACTACTGAGAGTAACTCCAAGTCATGGACGGCATAATTTCTCTCATGTGTTTTGAGTTTTTTGGATTCATAGGTCACTGCATGACCTTCCTGCATAAGAGCACTGCCTAAGGCAAACCCACTGGCATCAGTAACTACCTCAAAAGATTTGGTAAAATTTGGCAATTTAAGGACAGGGTTGGTTCCTAAGGCTGTCTTTAGTTTATCAAAGGCACTCTGACACATTGCAGTCCATTGAAAAAGGGTGCTCTTCTTGAGAAGGTTAGTTAAAGGGGATGCTATCTGAGCATACCTAGGTATAAAGATTCTATACCATCCGGTCAATCCTAGGAATCCTCTGACTTCCTTTACCGTCTTGGGTTCCGGCCAATCTACGATGGCTTGGATCTTTGTGGAGTCAGGAGAAATCCTATCTTTTGACACTATGAATCCCAAGTATTCCACCTGGTCAACAGAAAAAGAACACTTGCTCTTTTTTGCAAAGAGTTGGTGTTTCCTTAGGATTTCTAGGACCTTGTGCACATGATCAGCAGCATTCTTTGAGTATACCAAGATATCATCAAAGAAGACAAGAACAAAATCATCCAAGTATTCTCTGAGAATATCCTGCATAAGACGATTAAATGTTGCTGGGGCATTAGTCAATCCGAACGGCATGACTGTGAACTCATAATGCCCATAGCGAGTATTGAATGCTATCTTCGGGATGTCCTATTCCTTGATTTTGATCTGGTAGTACCCAGATTTGAGATCTATCTTTGTGAACATTTGGGTCCCACTTAACCGATCCAGAAGTTCATCAATCCTAGGGATAGGATACTTATTTTTAATTGTTAATTGATTCAATACTCTGTAGTCAATACAGAGTCTTAACATTCCATCTTTCTTCTTTTGAAAGAGAACAGGCACACCCCAAGGTGAGACACTGGGTCTAACGAATCCCTGCTCTAACAGTTGTCTTAACTATTCCTTAAGTTTTGTGGCTTCAAGGATTGGCATTTTGTATGCACACTGGGCTACTAGCTAAGCTCCAGGGTTAACTCGATCTCATGATCTACTTCGCGAGACGGAGGCATCTCAGTCAGCTCTTCTGGGAACACATCTGCATACTCACTTAACCACTCTGGTTCTTTAGCCTTACATTTTATATCTACCGGATTCATCTTAATGACATAAATAGCTTTTAACAATTTAGAAGCCTTGACTAATTGCAGCACTGGGGATTTGGAAATTCTAGTTCCTTGAACTTTATTCCCGTGAAGGTCAAGGAAAGAGATGGTTCCATTGTGACAATGAATGTTAGCCTAATTCTTATGGAGTCAATTCATTCTAAGGATTCCATCATAGACTCCCAAGGGTAGGACTCTGAAGAACTGGCACTCTCTTATGTTCCCAACTAGACTAAAGTGAATAAGGTCTGTCTCAAGTTGTGTGAAACAAATCTTTCCACTAGGGCCAATTCCACTTGCATAGGTTCCCCTGATTTTTGATTTAGGACTAACTTACACAGACATCCTAGGGAAATAAAAGAATGAGTACTACCTGAATCAATCAAAAGCTTGAATTTCTTACCCTGGTACTCTACAGTCAACTATAGTGACGGCTCTAGTTGCTGCAGTCTAAGGTGGAACTCTCTCTCTTTGGTTTCCCCAATTTTGGGAGGGAGTTCGGATTCTGTTTTGCATGGAGGCTGCAGGCTGAGCTGGCACTCTTCTAGGGTTGCCCTGATTTTGGCGCGGGGGACCCTGATTGGACTTAAACGAAGGAGTCTGTCTCTGAATTCTGGGACCTTGGCTTCTTTGGCCCATAGAAGGAGATGGGCGATTCTTGAGCTGGTGCCCAAACCCCTGACATCCGGAGCACCTGTTCTCACTTCAAAGCTCTTCCCTTTGCATTCTTGAAAGAGCCAGAGTTCTTGAGAAAGAACTTCAAGGGAAAGGTCTTCCTTCACTCCTAAAACTTCCTGACTCTAGATTCGGGTTGGGACCTTGGTGTCTCTTTGGAGGCGGAAGGTTGCAAGAACTTCTCAGTGTCTAGAATCTCTTGAAGGATGAGGGAGCTAGCTTTGGCGGGACTTTAACGGATGAAGGTTTGGTGAAGTCCTTCGCCATTCTTACAGCTTCTGCCATGGAAACTGGCTTGGCATTCTTGACCAGGGTGTCTAAAGGTTCGTTCATTCCCCGAATGAACCTGGCCATAAGCTGCTCTTCATCTAGCGGTGGTGAGTACTTGAGGAGAAGAGAAAATGCCTGATGATATTCTTCAATGGTTTTACTCTCTTGGTTTAGCTGTAAGAATTCATTCATCTTGGTTTTTAAAACTCCGGGGAACAAAAACTCTTCATTAGATAGGCTTAAGATCATTCCAGGACTGGGTATTCCTATCCAGATGATTGATGTCGCAATGGTTTCTCCATGCCACCCTGGTTGTTTCCACAATTTTCAGCCTGGCAAGAGCCATTTTGCTCCTCTCGTTGTATCCTATGACATCAAAATATGCCTCCATGGCTTCAACCCTCTTCTCTATAGCCTCGCCTAAGTTCTCCCCTTCACCTTTGAAGGGTCCTCGCTGAGTTCTGTGAAGAGCCTTGCGAACGTCGAGGTCAAGCTCTTCTTCATAGTGAGAGGACTGATGGTGGCCACAGTTCCCTCGCCTCATGATTATGCCAAAATGATACATTATTTTATTTTGATTTCGTCCACGAGATCCTAAGACTTAAGAGATTCAGAAAATAATTTCTTAAACAAGATAAACAATCTTATTGGAGATCTATGACATATGTCCGAGTAACAGATTTTTCTTCATCAATTCGTCATATAATAAACAATCACTTATACAACATGGAATTTTTCCACAAAACATTTCTTTATTTAAATAAAGGTTGCAATATGTACATAGAGCATCTTGCCTTATAAAGTCAAAATCTCCTCGGGAGATGCATAAGACGGCTATACTGGGCTACAGGCATGCCCTGATACAAATGTTCCCTTACTGCCAAGGGAACTACTATCTTCTCCTTAGGAATAAAGCGACTAAGAAGTCTGTAGATATGGTAGGAAAGTCTAAAATCTCGAGGCATAGGGTGATAAAAAATAACACCATGTATCACTTTTAGCCTCATCAGAATCATGGCCAATGAGATATTCTGTCTTAGCATCGTGCGTTGGTCGCAAAGGTGTGGACATAATGCCCTGCATACCACTTATGCTGCCATCTCTCCACTGGGTCTGGGAAATATAAATCCTTGAAATGGCTTGCGAGTCTGGCTCGGCTCGTTCAAGTTGTAAGAGGAAGAGATGAGATGCTCGAAGGCGAAAGCAATCATATCTTGTGACTGGGTGAGATCGGGACAAACATATAAGTGTGGAACTTCCATCTATAAGACCAAATTTCACGACGTCCCTCTCACAGTCGTGGTCTAACCAAAATCATTCGGTTTATTTCTAACTTTGATTCCAAGGATTTTCTTGAGATAAACATGAAAATTCCAACTTTATGAATTTCATTATAACCATAATAGATTAAGAAATGGTTTTATATGAGAATATCCAATTTTTATGAAAATACTCTTCTTCCATTTAATCTAATTTTGGGTAAATATCAATTTGGTGATTTATCCACATAAAATATCTAAAGATATTCTTCTACCAATTTAATTTATCAACCCTAATTCTCTAGGTGGAATTATGGTAAAAATTCCTCTTTTGTCACCAACATTTAATTTAAATCTTTCTCTACTTAAATACTACAAAAATTCTTCTTTTAATTAAATACAACTATCCATTTTTTTAATATGCTTAAAATTATTCTTTTTGCATTTAAATGATTGAATTCCAATGTCATGGGAATTCCTCTTTTATCATAAAATAAATTTATCTAAAATTCCTCTTTTCTTTAATTAAAATAAAAATATCTATTATTTCAATTATGCCAAGAATTCCACTTTTACCATTTAAATGATTGAATTCCAAATGTCATGGGAATTCCTCTTTTATCATTTAAAAATTTCTCATGCATAAAATAAATTTATCTAAAATTCTTGTTTAAATTAAATAGAAATATCCATTATTTCAAATATGCCAAGAGTTCCACTTTTACCATTTAAATGATTGAATTCCAAATGTCATGGGAATTCCTCTTTTATCATTTAAAATTTCTCATGCATAAAATAAATTTATCTAAAATTTCTCTTAAAATTAAATAAAAATATCCATTATTTTAATATACCAAAATTTCTCTTTTTTCATTTAATTACATGGATCTCCATTATCATGGGAATTCCTCTTTTTGCATAAAAATAAAATTACCAAAAATTTCTCTTTTCTTTAATTAATTATTTATGCATAAATACTAAAAATTAGTTTCTCATGAATGATGAAAATCATTCTTTTAGCATAGGATGTCCCATCCTAAAATATGGTAGGAAGTCCTCTTTTAGCATTACGCATAAAAATAAGATATGTATTAATTTCTAAAAAATTTACCATAGGATGTCCCATCCTAAAATATGGTAGGAAGTCCTCTTTTAGCATTACGCATAAAAATAAGATATGTATTAATTTCTAAAAAATTTACCATAGCTTCGCTGCTATTACATATAATTTTTAATTTTTTAAGAAAATAATAAGACTTTGTAATATAATTATGATAGAAGAACTATCCTTAAGCTTAAATCCAAATTATGGAATTAGGGGTTGTGCACAAGTACAACCTTAGTTGACCCACTGGTAAGCTATCTATTGTGGATTCACTCTACAATTTTATCACCTTTCCTTTTGGTAGCTCCTTCGCTTGGTGGCATCTCATGTCTTCTTTCTTTCCACCCCTGGATACCTTCATAGCTTCTTCACTATTTTTTTGGAGGGGCTAAACCTTCTCCTCTTGCCCATCAGTTGGGTCCTTCCATTTGTTTATATAGCTCTCTATGATGTCTGCTGATGTCCTTAGGTTTGTATTATAGAGGGGAGGCTTTGAGTTTGATTGGATTTGTTGATCTTCTAGCACCTATATTGTCCCCTTCTTTGGAAGCGATGGTGGCCAGGTTTGTGGGAGGAAGAAATGTCATAAATTTCTATTAAGTTGTTGATAAGACTTAGATTGTCTTCCAACATGCTTGATGAATCTATGTTATTATCTTGGTTTCCCACTCCTGCATCATTTCTAGGTGCTTAAACTATTTCTAGTTCTTCTTCTTCTTCAACCTATAGGATTGGACCATTGTTGGGATTTAGCATCAAACAATGCCTTCTTATCTTTTTTGATAGCATGTTCCCACATTTTGGATGATGGTGGTGGTCTTGTCTATAACTGTCTTTGTTTGTTTTACATGTACTACCATTCTTCTGGCATTTAGTTGCTCATCTTTGTATTCTAGTTCTACAGCTTTGTCATCGCCATTACTACATTTAGTGCAGCTATTTGTGTTTTCTCAATGCTTCCTTCCTTTCTAGCTAATGCTTTGGTATTCTTGTTCTATAGCTTCTACTTTTGGTTGTCACATTGATTTCCAATCTTAGAATATTGGAAAATTGCATTGATTATTGAAAATGGTTTCAGGAGGAGGAGGTTAGTCTAGCCAAAAGCCACTATAATAACATCTCTCACAGTTGCCACCTTGGTAATAGGGCTAAATATCTCATCATAATCAACGTTGTAGGTCTGAGCATAACCTTTGGCAACCAATCTCGCCTTGTACCTACTAATGCTTCCATGTGATTTGTGCTTCACTTTTTGTAGACCCACTTACATCCAATAACCTTTTTACCCTTAGGCAAAGACACTAATTTCCATGTCTTATTTGCATCCAATGTAACCATTTCTTCCTCCATGGCTTTCTCCCAATGTACATTCCCGAAAACATCCTTAAAATATGTGGGTTCAAACTCATGTATAACCTTTTCCATGTATGCATAATGGTGAGCTACATAACCATCATACATCAATCTCTGAATAGGGTTTTTGACCTATTCAACTTGTGTGGTTATGTATCTATCCTTGGTGTCCTTATTGGCTACATTAGCCTTCCTTACACTGGGTGTCCTAATAGATGGAATCCCAAACTCCTCATCAAGGCTCTGCTATGACTCTCCACATCAACATATGAATGCCCTGTGAAAATGTTAGGCAAACTAAGAGACTCATCAATGTTCTCTTTACCTTTATGTGTGATGCACTTTTTTCTAAACCTGCAGGATTGATTTTCTAACATATCCTACCACTCCATGGTCTATTAATAGATCCACTTCTAGAGGAATCTCTTGGTCCACTCAATGATTTGTAATTACTGATCTATATTCTGCATAACCACCTGTTCCTATGTATCAGCCCCAATTGAGTATTTTTAGAGAACCATACCAACTTCTCATCTCATTAAAGACACATCCTTGCTCACCCTCATCTCATTAAAGACACATCCTTGCTCACCCTCATCTCATGTGTGATAGGGTAATAACATCTGTACCCCTTTTGCTTAAGGGAGTAACCAATGAACACACAATTTTCAGCCTTTAAATCCAGCTTACTGTGTAGCTCATCAGGTGTACATATGTTCAAGTGTGACAAATATGGTTTTTTGCCAGTATACTTCTCCTCCGTAGTCACACCATTGTGGGGGTCCTATTCATACTGTTAACTACAATCATAAATAACGGGTGAGCCATGCTCTTCTCATCCACCATCAATTCATGTGCCACCTCTATAATGTGCCTATTATTATTCTCAACAATGCCATTTTGTTATGGAGTGTACCTCAACTCATTTACAAAAGTACTCTCCCTCTCTATATAACCTTAGGCACTTAACCTGTAAACCTCTTTGCTTTTCAGCCAACATTCTGAAATTCTAAAAGTGAGTGAACACTTCACTTTTGTCTTTCATGAGATAGACTCACACTTTCCTTGTGTGGTTATCAAAATCAAAGATGAATAGTAACGATATCTTCCCATTAATGATGCCTTGGTTGGCCCCCATACATCTCAGTGCACCACATCAAGTGCTCTCGTACTTCTGTTCTTTTCATGCAAAAATACATTCTTTGTTTTCTTTTCAAACTAACATGCTTCACATACTTTATGCATTCCATCCACCTTAAACTTTGGTAAACCTGTAACAACTTCTGAATTCTACATCGACTTCTATCTCTTCTCATTCACATGACTAATACGTTCATGCCAGATATCTATATTAGCCATAACACATGCACCTTATGCAAACTATAGCAGCTTTTACATCAGGCATACTTACATCCAAAGTAAACATTCTACCCACTCTTTTTCCCTTTGCAACCAAATGGAATTTATTTTTGAAGTCATCAATGTAGCAGCCCTCAAGGTTAAAACATACCTGCAAACCCTACTCAACCATCATTGCTTAACAGAACCCAAATTCTTTGTTACATTAGGCATATAACATATTTAGCCAAATACCTCACCTTGCTATCCTGTATAGCTAATGACACACTCCCAATGTGAGCAATAGGATGGGCTGTGTCATCCCCGTCTCTACATAACTTGGTTTTTTTAGATTTTTGACATCTCTAAACCACTTACCATGAGAAATCATGTGGTTAGAGGCTCTTGAATCCACATACCATTCATCTCATCACTTTTTGTGGATACATCTATAGTCACTGAATTTAACATGTGATGCATAACAAACAATTGCTTACATCTATCTTCATCTTACTTGATTGAAGATGCATAAGTGTTTTGCTACAACCCTCCTTTAAGCTACCACTTCTTATGTCACTCTGCCTCTTGCAAGCAACATTCTACTCTGTAAAGTGACCTAGTTTGCTATAGTAAAAGTAATCCTTTGAACCTAATCCTGATTGTTTTCTTTACGAATTGCCTTGGCCTCTCTGGCTCCCCCTACCATGAGACTATGTTTGTCGCTTTTACTGCTGTGAATCATTGGACTGATGCTGTCCATAATTCTCATTTCCAAAACAGCCACTACCTTGGCAGCCTCGACCATGACATCTACCTCTACCTCTACCTAATTTTGAGTAGAAGGCTTGTTTTGAAGTGTTCTTAGTTTTGGGATGAAGAGTCTTCACCCAAATACTTCATTTCTATGATTAACATAGACACAAAATCTTGAAATTTGGAAACATTCTCTCTTATAGCAATAGAAGTCTTGAATGGCTTGTATTCTTTGCCAAGCCCATTTAAAATAGATGGTCACCAAGCCATCGTCATACATTGAGACATTAATAGGTCTAAGGGATTCAACAATTCTCTTTATCTTCATTGGTAGACATGTTCTTATTCTCCACTATATGTGGCTCTTGTTTTAGCTTTGCAACTTCCTTGTCTTTGTGTTTATCTGGAACATCTTTACCAAGTTTTCCCATGCTACTACTGGAGTGTTGGCATCCTATATATGCCCCCCTTTATCTCTTCTCAAGTTGCATTCTCTTTAGGTAATTCATAAGACTCCTCATTGTCTTATGAATTACCTAAAGAGAATGCAACTTCCTTGTCTTTGTGTTTATCTGGAACATCTTTACCAAGTTTTCCCATGCTACTACTGGAGTGTTGGCATCCTATATATGCCCCCCTTTATCTCTTCTCAAGTTGCATTCTCTTTAGGTAATTCATAAGACTCCTCATTGTCTCCTTCAACATAGTCCCAAAATCCTTTTCCCATCAAAAAATTGGTCATTGTGAACTTTCTTGCATTGAAGTTGCTCTTGTCAATCTTCTCACTGGAAAATTTTGTTGATGTTGTCAGATATCTTTTCTCATAACAACCAAAAATCTACAAATAGACATTTTGTATGCAACCTACAACACGACAATACCTGTTGTAGCTTGTGTAGTGGTACTTTTGCACAACTTGTATGTCACAACACATGACTAGAGTATATGTACATACACCCAAAATCAACAATACATATACAATATCTATGTGGATACCCAAAATGCACTACAATAACCAAAGCTCATATAGAAACAGGTCCAAACCAAAACTTCCTAGAAGCTCCCAAAAACACCTTGTAGTGTGGTCGAATGGAGGTTGAAATGCCCAAAATGCAATCTAGGTCATAAAATGTAGTACAAAGTACTAAAAACCACATAAGAGCCTCCACGTCTATGAAGATAGCTCCTCAATCAAAGATGTGTAGCTCCCAGAGATGCCTAGGGAGTGTCGTACCTAAACAAGAAGGGAAAGAGGTGATGATGCTCTTACCCATGTATTGCTTTCTTTTACTTCGTAGCTTCCTTTTCTTGCCACTTAGCTTCTTATCTCTTGAACCAAGATTTGATACCATGAAAATATTGGGGGAGGAGAAAGAGCTTGAGATCTTGCAAGCACACACTCAACAATGGATAACACACACACAAAGATGGAAGGCTAAAATCTTCTTCTTCTTCTTACTCTCAAAAGAAAGCTATAAAAGATAAGTGAAAACCCAACATAAGTATTAAATTACTATATACAAGCAATCCATAATGTGAACATGCTAAGTAAGTGAGATGGCAAGATAAGTATGCCATCAGTCAATCATCGGTTGGAATAAGTAGGTGTAGTCCAACTATAGAATCATTGGCAAAGATCCGTTATGTTAGCTATACCAAATAAGCCAGTGGTGTAAATGTGGAATGGTCACCCTGGTACATCATGGAGTGTTCATCAAGTGTGATAGAGGCAACCGCTTGAATCCACTTGCATTAGTGCACCCTACCGATCCTAATTCTTACCCAAGAGGAGTGTGCCCCACCACAAGCTATCACATGTATAAGAAGGGGACACTATCATCTTGATGAGTGGATGGATCTGTAGTTCAATCAATGGAGAGGCAAGAAAATTGAGGAAGAAGAAGGGGATAAGTGTATGTTGCTCTATTATGGCATGCAATGTTGCTCACTATGTAACTAGTATTGTTTTTTTATTTTTTTATCTCTTGTGTCCTAGCTTACAACCTCATGCTGAACCAACCTTGACTGCTAGGAAACTTGTTAAATTTGAGCCCTATGTTGCTCTACTCAACCCTGCCTACACCAAATATCTTGAAAGAACTAGCATGATAGAATTCATCAACCTCTATTGGTAACATCTAGAAGAATCTATATGTGAAGGAGGGGGTGCAACGTCTAGCTCACATGAGCACTTTTTAGGTAAGACAATGAGGAAGTAAAGGTCAAAAAAGAAGTAATGGCCAAAGCATTGAAACTATCGGTACAGAGGCATAGCTTTGTTCAATGCAGAAATAGCCCAAGAGCTATCGAAGGTCAAAATATAATTATCTATCTGAAAATGTGTAGATGAGATTAGGAAGTAACATCTTAATTTTTATGTGGATATGGGATGTCTACTCATCACCACCAAGAATGCAAAAATTGCCAGCTATACATCCTAAATAAATGTCCTAAATAAATGGGGTAACATGTTAACTATGCCATAATAGTACACAAAAACCTATAGACCCAAGCATGTAAGCTTGCTTAGCTTAAGTTGGAAAACACTCATAAAAAAGGCTGAGCACTTGAAGATGATATCAAAACAAAGCACTTCACTAATACTACAAGGAGGAGGTGTTGAGAATTCAAGCTCAACACGAGTTGTACACGAAGGCATGCTACCAAAATCACACCAATTACACCCCCTCAAAGATGTGGCTACAATAGATGGGCGTGCCAAAAAATGTATGTTGAAAATAGAAAGACCCTTTTCACATCACCAAGAAGATAGATGCTACATGTACCTATTACTATTTTGGCTTTTTTAAAACTTTTTTGCATGTTTTTCATTATTGCTAACTTTTTCCAATGATTGCATCATAAATACTTTGCCATTCCCCTAGGGCTGTGTTGACACTGCGGATTTGATGGATTCTATTAATTTGCCTTTGTTTACAATTTTACTTTGCAAAAATAAGAATTTAGCCAAAGTCTCTTGATAAGCTTTAGGAGAAAAAATCCATCTGGGAAAGCTAACTAAAACGTGTGTCCTTGGAAAACCACTATTATGTATGGACTTGTCCATTAGAGCTTGAGCTTGGACAACCATTGTTATGTATCGACTACAAAACTGTTTCAGAGTTTAACAAAAGCACCCTAGAAGATTTTGTACTTGGTGTTTCTGTCCACCCATGCTTTTCACCATAAATTTGGGCATTATCAGCTCACTTGCATGATTTTTATTTCATGTGATATCACCTCCAAAGCGACCTCCACTTATCCCCTTATGTGCCTCCATCAATATAGCATGTTACTCACATGATTAATAAGCGGATGTCACCTCCAAAGTCACATCCACTTATACCCTTATGTGCCTCCATTATTATAGCATGCTACTCATAATTGAGGAGACATCTTTGGAGTATTTGACCTACTCTCATGTTTCATAGCTAATTAACCACCATGATTGGCATCTCTCTACACACACTAACATCTTGCACTGATCCCTTATCATACCCTTTAGGGAAAACACACTATTGCAAGAAGGTCAGCATATCATAATACCAATATACATACAATTATGCATCTGTCTAGATGATCTAGAACTCTGGATCCTCCTGGATCTCCATTAGCTAGTTTGGAATCCTCCAGTTGAGCATTAATTTAGACATTTTGTTGATCATCTTGTGGACCTAAGTTGATTTCTACCAGCTTGTCCTCCTGCACCTCTGGCAGGCTTATGGGTCATTTTCCATCCACTTTTTGAGCTTATATGTGGAAGGCTATTTTTCTTCTTTGGATTTCTACAATTTCTATAGGTCCTAATTTTGTCTGGATTATTTGGTTGAATTGTGTTACAATCCTTTCTATAGTCTGTTCATTCTATGTGGGAGTAGTGTATTGAAGTGCTATCTTCCCAACATCCACCATCCAGTATCCTCTCTACAATCCCGCCATCCATTGTCTTTTCTGCAATCCACCCCACCCAATATCCACTATCCTCTATAGTCTATTCATTTTGCATTTATGATGTGGGAGCAGTGTACTGAGCTCCTATCTTCTCAACAATGTTTTGAGCTGCTACCTTCCCAGCAGTGTTCTGAGCTATTATCTTCCCAATAGTGTTCTGAGCTACTATCTTCCCACTAGTGTTTTCAGTTTACGATCTTCCTATAGTAGTTTTCTGAGCTAATATCTTCCCAACATCCACCATAAACATTATTACAAGATTT
Source organism: Cibotium barometz (assembly GCF_041138505.1). Taxonomy (NCBI): domain Eukaryota; kingdom Viridiplantae; phylum Streptophyta; class Polypodiopsida; order Cyatheales; family Cibotiaceae; genus Cibotium; species Cibotium barometz. The sequence goes on from NC_141061.1 coordinate 5,881,517, forward strand.
AGATTCTCCCTAAGAATTTGTTCTTCTTATTCATTATCTACTCCATCCATTAAGTTTAACCCTTTTGCATGCCATAGTCAGACACTCTGATTGACCAATGTGTCTCTTTGGACTGAAACCTTGGTCTTCTTATTTTCCCAATTGGTGGAGATTGTATCCTTATCCTAATTTTGCTTGCCACATCCATGGGCCTTCCCAATAACATCAAATAAGAGAACAATATAGATTCCATCCTTAGTAGCATAAATGTCACATTTACTAGAAGCAACAAAAGCAAGCTTTAAAAAATCTCGAGGACTAAACAAGAGGGTCCATCATAGTGCAAACATGAGGGGTGTTGTAGCCAAGCATTAATCTCCTCTTACACCCATTTCCAAATTAGTAACAAGGTTAGTGCTTAGCTAGACTAACCTCCTCCTCCTCTTGAAACCATTTTCAATAATCAATGCAATTTTTCAACTATTCTAAGATTGGAAAGCAATGTGACAACCAAAAGTAGAAGCTATAGAACAAGAATACCAGAGTGTTAGCTAGAAAGGAAGGAAGCATTGAGAAAACACAAATAGCTACACTAAATGTAGTAATAGCAATGATACATTAGGTGAATTTTGGACTCAACTTTGGGCCTTTTTCCTCTAGAAAGGCTTTCGACCAATAGGAAGAGAGCCACCGTAATAACGAAACTTTTGATAATTAGACGTTTTTTGTATATTCTTTATATGAATATATTGTTATTAAAGAAATACGAAATGCATTTGACCACACTTTATAATGTCATTTCTTTAATATATATGAAAAATAGAGTGTTGTCAGCTCATTTAATGAATGGTTTTCAAACTAAAAATTTTCCTCGTTCAGCTCATTTAATAAAAGTGCTTTTTTTCTTTAAAAATTTGAAATGTTCTCTTTGAAGTTCCTACATCATTTAATGAATGGATTTCCCTCTAAAAATTTTGCATGTTTTGGAGGTTATCTCTTCTTCCATCTCATCTTCTTACATCTGCTTTTATTTTCTATTTTCTTCCATGGAAACCAAAAGTCCTAGGCATCCCTGCTCCTCTACTAGAGCTATTATAGTATACAATAGTTTTGATATGGATAATCAAAGGTGGATTCCTACCATAATCTCTATTGGTAGTTGGATTATGTTGCAGACTAGGAAGCGAAAAAAAACAAAGAATGAGTTCATCGACACTTACAAAGGCAGAGTTCAAGACTTCAAACTCTCTGACACAAGTAGGAGCATTAAGGAAGTCCTTATACAACATGCCTACATGCACTTAGAACTGCATCTGCAACGTTTGCCTAATGGAATCCCACTCCATAGACCAAACTGTAAGTAAATGTTTTTACATTATGTTTATGTAATGTGTTTCATTTCTATACTTATGCTTCTCTTGTATTTGTCTGTATAGATATATATCCTTCAAACTTGGTTGACTGGCAGCCTATAGATAGTATTGTGGGAATCTTTGATGTTTTTCATGCATCTATTGGTGAGAAGCTATACAAAGAAACATCCAACAGGTCTTTGGCAGAGAGAGGAGTTTTCTTTTATAATGAATTTTACACGGCACCTCATTGTGTTACAGGTTATGGATCTTTGAAAGCATTACCACCACTGCCTTCATTCGATAGTCCAGAATGGCCCATACCAACAGCAGAAACAAGTGAGTGCTTTAGATTAAAGATATACCAAGACGTGCAGAGGTGTATAAGACCAAATGTAGCAAATCGTCAGGTGAAAATTGTTGTCTTTATGCCATTGCATGTTTTTGTCGACTTCTTTATGAACGAGGAGGTCAAAAAAACATTGTCAATGTTTATCTGTAAATCAGAGAAATGTTTGGATTTCTTAGGTCAAAATTGGGATGTGAAAGAATTAAATGGGGCGACCTGCAAAATCCATAGGAAATCTATTATCTGTAAATATATGATTGGCTCCCAATATTTTATTTTGGGCTTTCAGGTGCTATTTCGAAATCAGATTCAGGAGACGAAATCAGATTCAGGAGAGGCGAAATCAGATTCAGGTGCTATTTCAAAATCAGATTCAGGAGGCAAAATCAGATTCAGAAGGCAAAATCAGATTTAGGAGGTAAAATCTAATTCAGACATAATCAGGCTGTGCATAAGATTGAAGAAGAATCAATTTGTCTATTTTTAAGAAAGGGTGTTTATCAAGCGAAGTCATGTTTAAGCATTTCATAAGGGGATTTTCTAAAGCGGAAGTTTTTCAAAGTGTTGACATCAAGAGGAGCTTTTTGAAGCGGATTCAAGAAGATGCTTTTTGCAAGGATGGAGTGTTCCAAAGGAGGCATACCGACAAAGAGAAGATCGGATGTTCTACCTGGTGATGCGAAGCCTGCAAGAAGCACGAATCTCAGAAAAGCTGATGGAGGAGTCTTTTGGTGAATCAATGCCAAAGCAAGATTTTCAAAGGCACTTGACTTCTAATCAAGGGAATTTGTGGGTTCTCAATTGCTACGCAACTGTTCCCTCGGGCGTCCCAATGTATAAGGGTGCAGAAAAGTGTCATGAAAGTTGTCATCAGAATTGTCATCTGAGTTGTCATCACAGTTGTCATCTAAGTTGTCATCACAGTTGTCATCTAAGTTGTCATCATAGTTGTCATCTAAGTTGTCATCAAAAGTGTCATTTAAGTTGTCGTCGGAAGTGTCATAAGGTTGGAATATGAAGAGTCACTAAAGAATCAGTTAGTCAGTTAGAGTCGCCTAGGAGTCTTTTTTAAAGGCATAGCCTTCTTGTAATCATGCATGAAAATGGGAAGTTGTAATCGTGTGATATGGGAAGTTGAATAATCAGTTTTCAGTTTCTTCTCTCTCTCTCTCTCTCTCTCTCTCTCTCTCTCTCTCTCTCTCTCTCTCTCTCTCTCTCTCTTTCTCAATCTGTGTGTATGCTGTTTTAAGAGTCGCTTGTGTGTCCATTTTCCCTGTTGAGGGCTTTGGCCCCTCAACACCTTGGCGATCAACACGGTGGGTAACCTATCTCCTTGCTGTTTCGAAATCAGATTCAGAAGGCGAAATCAGATTCAGGAGGCGAAATCAGATCCAGGTGCTATTTCGAAATCAGATTCAGAAGGCAAAATCAGATTCAGAAGGCGAAATCAGATTCAGGAGGCGAAATCAGATTCAGGTGCTGTTTTGAAATCAGATTCAGGAGGCGAAATCAGATTCATGAGGTGAAATCAGATTCAGGTGCTGTTTTGAAATCAGATTCAGGAGACGAAATCAGATTCAAGAGAGGCAAAATCAGATTCAGGTGTTGTTTTGAAATCAGATTCAGGAGGCAAAATCAGATTCAGAAGGCAAAATCAGATTCAGGAGGTAAAATCTAATTCAGACATAATCAAGCTGTGCATAAGATTGAAGAAGAATCAATTTGTCTATTTTTAAGAAAGGGTGTTTATCAAGCGAAGTCATGTTTAAGCATTTCATAAGGGGATTTTCTAAAGCGAAAGTTTTTCAAAGTGTTGACATCAAGAGGAGCTTTTTGAAGCGGATTCAAGAAGATGATTTTTGCAAGGATGGAGTGTTCCAAAGGAGGCATACCGACAAAGCGAAGATCAGATGTTCTACCTGGTGATGCGAAGCCTGCAAGAAGCACGAATCTCAGAAAAGCTGATGGAGGAGTCTTTTGGTGAATCAATGCCAAAGCAAGATTTTCAAAGGCATTTGACTTCAAATCAAGGGAATTTGTGGGTTCTCAATTGCTACGCAACTGTTCCCTCGGGCGTCCCAATGTATAAGGGTGCAAAAAAGTGTCATTCATAGTGTCATTCATAGTGTCGTGAAAGTTGTCATCAGAATTGTCATCTGAGTTGTCATCACAGTTGTCATCACAGTTGTCATCTAAGTTGTCATCACAGTTGTCATCTAAGTTGTCATCAAAAGTGTCATTTAAGTTGTCGTCGGAAGTTTCATTAGGTTGGAATATGAAGAGTCACTAAAGAATCGGTTAGTCAGTTAGAGTCGCCTAGGAGTCTTTTTTAAAGGCATAGCCTTCTTGTAATCGTGCATGAAAATGGGAAGTTGTAATCGTGCGATATGGGAAGTTGAATAATCAGTTTTCAGTTTCTTCTCTCTCTCTCTCTCTCTCTCTCTCTCTCTCTCTCTCTCTCTCTCTCTCTCTCTCTCTCTCTCTCTCTCTCTCTCTCTCTCTCAATCTGTGTGTATGCTGTTTTGAGAGTCGCTTGTGTGTCCATTTTCCCTGTTGAGGGCTTTGGTCCTCAACATCAGGACTTGGAGGATGACATTGAAAATCCATTGATGTTATTAGAGGTATGGTTTGAACATGAGCTCTTGACAGTACTCAATATAAGGTCAAAAATCTCACTACGTCAAGTGAGAACAGACTTGGCAAATGAGGATGACCTACAAGTGCCTGATGATTATGTGTTCAAGTGCAACATTATCGTCGTATTGTCTTAAACTTCAAGGTAATCAAACAATTTGTAAACTCTTATTTTCACTATGATTGTAGCTAAAACGTAGTCAAATTTCTTTCTCAAGAGCACGATCCTCTATTCTTTCTATTGATGGACTTACAACCTCCACAATAGATATAGATTTTTCAACCTGCACTTATTAACTTCACAATGATAACTTGTTGAGATATCGAGCTCGTCTAGTGAGGCGGTGGCCACTGATGACCCGCCTGGGGGATAGGCCCCACACTTACACCACTGGCATGGTTGGTGAGATCTTGGGTGATATGCGGTCAGTGGGATGACAGGCTGTGTGACAGCCATTCTAGAGACTGGCATAGTTATAGCGCCAGCTCATTTAGTCGGGTTCACACTATAGAGAACCCGTGTATGTATTTGGTTGAGTACCTTTCATATTGTGTATACTCTTATCTTGTATATGGTGTGTTGAGTGTTGAGTAGAGAAGAAGAAGATTTTCAGCCTCTCACCTTGTGTGTTCTCTATTAGGGTTTTGTGAGTGTATGTGTGTGCTTGCAAGAGCTCAAGCTCTCTTCCCCCCTGCATCTTTTCATGGTATCAGAGCCTGGTTCGTGCTAAGGGCTGAGCTGCAAGCAAGAGAACCACAAGAAGCGGTACGAGGGTAAGAGCTTCAACTACTCTTCCCTATTGTGTTGGTGACTACACCCTTGTCGGGAGCTCTACGGGAGGCACCGGCAAACGGTCTCTGATTGAGGAGCTTTCTTCGCGGGAGTAAAGCTATAGGGCAACTATACAGTCCTATCGGACTAATATTTTGTGGCCGAAAACGCTTTTCGGGCGCGTCTGGACCTCCGTTTTTCAGAAAGCACGCGATTTCAAGCACTACGGGTAAGTCATCGATTCTGTGCAGAACTCTGTTTTAAGAACTGTAGGAAGACAGATTGACTGTGCAGACACTGTGGGTGCTGCAAAGAGGTCTACAGTTGCCATTGGGTGTATGTATGCACATTGAAGTCACTGGTTGTGACATTTGAGAGTACTACAGTACCGCTGTGCAGAAAATACAACAGTTTGTGCAGAAAAACCAGAGTGCAGTTTTTGGTAAAATTGTGTGTTTGGCAAGATGTCAAATGATGGGATAACTCAGATTGTGACTGAGAAGCTAGATAAGAATAACTTCCATGCTTGGAGGTTCAGGTTGACGAATTTCCTGATGGGAAAAGGCTATTGGGACTACATAGAAGGTGAGCATGAAGAGGCACTGGAGATACCGGATATAAATCCGATTGCTGCAGATGTGAAAGAGTTTAAAGACTGGAACCAAGGAGCCCGGAAGGTTATGTATTGGCTATCCATTAGTATACAGGACACCATGATTGGGCACATTCAGGATGCCAAGTCCCCCAAGGAGGCGTGGGACACCTTGGTAAAGCTCTATGAAACAAATACCAAGGCACGTAAGATACATTTGAAGAATGAACTTCATACTGTGGAGAAAAAGAGCATGTCTGTGAATGACTATGCGTTGAAGATAAAGGGTATTGTGGAATCCCTTGCATCTATTGGTGTGTCAGTAGATGATGATGATAAGGTGGAAGTCTGTCTACGTGGTCTCGGGCCACAATACAAGGCGTTCAAGACGTCCATTCAGACTCGAGAAAACATTCCCAACTTTACAGATTTGGTGTCTATGCTGATTATCGAAGAGAAGAGCTTGGGTGAAGACCAACGGTCTTCACAAACCAAAAACAGTTCAGAGCAACAGGCCTTCTATACGAGTTGAGGAAGAGGATGAGGTAGAGGAGGCCGTGGACGCGGTCAAGGAGGTGGCCGAACAGGTAATCAGAATTATGGTCAGCAGCAGCAGCAGCAACAATAACAGTCCCAGAATCAACAACAACAACAACAACAACAACAACACGCAGGTGGAAGAGGCAAATTCAGAGGCAGGGGAAGTCAAAGAGGCCGTGGAAATTGGCAAAGGCAATACAATGATGCACGTGAATGCTATTATTGTGGTAAGCCTGGACATGTGCAGGAGGCAGAATGTTATAAGAAGCAGGCTGACATGCAAAATGGGAAAGTGCAGCAAAACGACTATGCATCCTCAAGCAGAAATAATGAGGATAATGAAAGGTTGTTTGTTATGCAGCATGTCGTGAATGCCATGTCTAAAAATGCTGATGCAGCACAAAAAGATAATGTATGGTATGTGGATTCAGGCGCTTCGAACCACATGACAAGTCATGGAGAGTGGTTCAAGGAGATGAAAAACCCGGAAAGACCAGGTTTTGTGGAAACAGGGGATGACACTGCTCATCCAATTGCCCACGTTGGAGATGTGCCATTGTCTATGCAAGATGGCAAAGTGAAGTACCTTGCAGATGTACTTCATGTACCGAACATAACAAAGAATCTGGTTTCAGTTGGCCAGATGATTGAGCAGGGTTTGCAGGTTCGATTTAACCCTGATGGGTGTTATGTTGAAGATTTTAAAGACAAGTGCAGGTTGGTTGCAAAAGGCAACAGAGTGGGTAGAATGTTTACATTGAATGTAGACATGCCTAAAATGAGTGCTGCGATGTTTGCAAATGGTTCAGGAGTTGTTACAGACACAGACATATGGCATAAAAGAATTGGACATGTAAATGTACAGAGATTGAAGTCTATGCAGACAAAAGGAATTGTGACAGGGCTGCCAAAATTTAAAGTGGAAGGTATGCAGAAAATATGTGAAGCATGCCAATTTGGGAAGCAAACAAAGCATGTGTTTCCACGTAACAGATATGTGAGCAGAAATGCACTAGATGTTGTGCATTCAGATGTATGGGGTCCTACAAAGACCATATCTATGGGAGGCTGCAGGTATTATGTGACTTTCATTGATGACCACACAAGGAAAGTGTGGGTATATTTCATGAAAGAGAAGAGTGAGGTGTTCACTCACTTTCAGAATTTCAGAGTTTTGGTTGAAAAGCAAACAGGGAAATATGTCAAGTGCCTAAGGTCAGATGGAGGGGGAGAGTACTTCTCCAATGAGTTCTCTGAATTTTTGAAGAAGAATGGTATTCGAAGACAATTTACATGCAGATACACTCCGCAGCAAAATGGAGTTGCTGAGCGGAAAAACAGGCACATTGCAGAGATTGCACGAGCATTGATGGAAGAGAAAAATATACTGCATAGCTATTGGGCTGACGCTGTTTCTACAGCAGTATACATCATGAACAGGACTCCAACTGTAGCCATACATGATGTAACTCCAGAGGAGAGGTTTACTGGCAGAAAATCAGATTTGTCTCATCTGAAAGTCTTTGGATGCATTGCATATGTGCATGTGCCAGATGAGCTGAGAACCAAGCTAGATCCAAAAGCTAAAAAATGTGTGTTTATTGGATACTCCCTTGAGCAAAAGGGATACAGGTGTTATAACCCTGCTACACGTGAGTTGAGGGTAAGTAGGGATGTTGTCTTTGATGAGATGAGCAGCTGGTATGCTGCTGAAAAAGAAGCTGTTGGGGCTGATGTGAGTGGAAGTGTGGTTGCACAGAATGCAAGTCAGCAATCACAGTCTTTGAGTGGACCAGGAGAGTCCTCATCTAGTGGGTCTGTTGATAGACCATGGAGTGGCAGGCTGCGTTATAATACCAGTCCTGCAAATGTGATTACTACATCACGTAAAGGAAAAGAGAAAGTGGTTGAGCCCCTTGGTATGCCTGACATTTTTGTAGGGCATTCTCATGTTGATGGAGAGTCTAGTGGCTCAGATATGAGCCTTGATGAGGAGCTTGGGATCCCAACTATGAGAACACCTGGTGTAAAGAAGGCTATGGAAGCCATGAATGAAAAGCTGCGAAGATCAGGGAGAGTGAAGAATCCTGTGCAGAGATTTACATATGATGGTTATGTGGCACATCACTATGCATATATGGCAAAGGTTGTGCAGGTTGTTGAGCCCACATGCATTGAAGAGGCTGTTGGAAATGTGTGTTGGGAGAAAGCTATGGATGAGGAGATGAATGCACTATATGGAAATGAAACTTGGGACTTAGTGCAATTGCCTGAAGGCAAGAAGGCCATTGGTTGCAAGTGGGTGTATAAAGTAAAGCATAACAGTGATGGAAGTATAAACAGGTACAAGGCTAGATTGGTACCCAAAGGATAGGCGCAGACATATGGCATTGATTATGAGGAAACTTTCAGCCCAGTTGCCAAGATGGCAACGGTGAGAGTTGTGATAGTAGTGGCTGCGTCAAAGCAATGGTCTTTACATCAGATGGATGTAAAGAATGCATTCTTGCATGGGGATTTGCAAGAAGAGGTGTATATGTTGCAGCCACCTGGTTATGAGGATGTGGGTCACCCCGAGCATGTTTGAAGGTTGAAGAAAGCCTTGTATGGCTTAAAGCAAGCACCAAGAGCATGGTCTGACAAGATTTCTAAATATCTTGTCACTATTGGCTTTCATGTAGCCAATGCAGATTTCTCATTGTATGTGAGACATGGTGATAGAGGAGTTGTGCTTATTGTCATCTATGTAGATGACTTGATCATTACGGGGGACCATGATGCAGAGATCTTTGATGTAAAGATCTTGCTAAGATAGAAGTTTGAGATGAAGGATCTGGGGGAGCTCAGATATTTCTTGGGCATTGAGGTGATTAGGTCACCACATGGTATTGGATTACTGCAGAGACAGTATGGCTTGGACATGTTGTCCAAGTATGGTATGACAGGCTGTAAGCCTATTTCTGTGCCATTGGATCAGAATGGCAAGTTGAGTGTAGATTCAGGAGAGATCTTGGAGGATCCTACTATGTACAGGAGCATAGTAGGAAGTTTGATCTACATGACGATCACCAGACCAGATTTGAGCTATGCTGTTGGGTTGGTGAGTCAGTTTATGCAGGTTCCACGGAAACCGCATTTGGATGCAGTGAGATGCATACTGAGGTATGTGAAGTCTACTTTACATTGTGGACTATTCTATGAGACTGGGACAGAGATATGTGTACATGGGTACATAGATGTTGATTGGGCTGGTAGTATCTCAGACAGAAGATCTACCAGTGGCTTCATGTTTTCTTTGGGGAGTGCTGCTGTGACTTGGAGCAGCAAGAAGCAGCCTACGGTTGCTCTATCGAGTACAGAGGCCGAGTATAGAGGAGTTGCTATGGCAGCATGTGAGGTAGCTTGGTTGAGAAAGCTACTTGCAGATTTGGGTCTATGAGTGGATAGACAAGTTGTCATCTTTTGTGACAACATTAGCAGTATACAGTTGGCCAGGAACCCAGTCTTTCATGCTCGTACGAAGCACATAGAGGTCCACTACCACTTCGTCAGAGAGAAGGTCTTATCAGGAGACCTTGACCTTGTTTATGTCAGCACAGAGGATCAGGTAGCTGACATCTTCACCAAAGCATTGGGTACAGAGAAGCTCCGCAGATTCAGGGCTTCGCTTGGTGTACATGAGATGGAGTTGAGCTCGAGGGGGAGTGTTGAGATATCGAGCTCGTCTAGTGAGGCGGTGGCCACTGATGACCCGCTGGGGGATAGGCCCCACACTTACACCACTGGCATGGTTGGTGAGATCTTGGGTGATATGCGGCCAATGGGATGACAGGCTGTGTGACAACCATTCTAGAGACTGGCATAGTTATAGCGCCAGCTCATTTAGTCGGGTTCACACTATAGAGAACCCGTGTATGTATTTGGTTGAGTACTTTTCATATTGTGTGTCCTCTTATCTTGTATATGGTGTGTTGAGTGTTGAGTAGAGAAGAAGAAGATTTTCAGCCTCTCACCTTGTGTGTTCTCTATTAGGGTTTTGTGAGTGTGTGTGTGTGCTTGCAAGAGCTCAAGCTCTCTTCCCCCCTGCATCTTTTCATAACTTACTATTAACTTCTATCTCTCCTACCCTATCCTCCTCAAGCTCAAGCAAGGTATGTCTACTATTTTCCTTCATTTCATTGCAAGCAAGCTGTCCATTAAAGCTTTCTTGTTGTGAGTATTTTCCTTCTCTTTCCTCTCTTTTAAGTTTTTCTTTTCTTCTTTTTTCCTTTTCATTGACCCTAACCCTAGCTTCTACATAGAAACCCTAATAAAGAGATTTGATGGGAGATCTCCATCAAAGCTCTCTATTATGTACCTCAAAAAAGTATTCATTCCAAAACTACGCCATTATATACATTACTTTGATTTTTGGAAATAGTACCAAAAGGAGAAAAGAAAGGACCATTCAATATAAAGACATTACAAGGAAGCAAGTTTTTGTGGTGCAAACGACCGTCACATAGAGATAAATGGAGATAAATATATTTTTGACAGCATATAGTTACATCAATCATGACAACATTTTGTATTTCTTAGAGCAATAGAAACTAAGACAAATATTCTACATTTTCTTATTGGATGTTTAAAACATTGATAGCATGTTCTCATTTTTTCCTACTACAAAGCGTGCTATTGTGTGTGGGATGATTCTTGTTGTTGGGGTGGTGAGGCTTGTCGTTGAGGGGGTACTTGCTCTTCAGGATGCTCTTGGGTTGGTTGCTCTTTGGGATGCTCTTGGGCTGGTTGCTCTTCCGGACGCTCTTGGGGTAGTTGCTCTTTCGGACGCTCTTGAGGTGGTTGCTCTTCTAAAACTAATGAGAGATCCCTGTCCCCACCACGCAACGAATTCAGGGGTGCTAGCAGCATAAGTAGCACTTCTTGCGCAGGGCAGGGTCCCTCACTCGGTGCCTCGTCCACGGATATCTGGACAAGAGACTAATCCATCGGTTCTTCCAAAACCAAACCCAGGAAAAACTTCCCTTGCCAGAAAAGCACGGGCGATTCCTCCTCCAAGATAATTTTTCTCTAACGTAGTCAAAAGGCTTAGCTAACTGAACTGATCTGATCAAACCCTTAAGTCCCATAGTCAGATCAGGGAAAAGATTGCACTTGGATCATAGATACCAACACTTTTCCTCATTGAGAGACACAGTCGTTGATTCTTTTCCATAGAACAATTTTTGTCTAGGATTTACTTCATTTATCGTGCCATAACAGAATTGAGTCTCAATTTAGGGATCCATCAGTCCAGCCTACCCCATCCAGTCCCATGGGTTAGCCAACCGCCCAACCACTGTAGTGATGGGATCCAATTAAGAATTTGGTTAGGTTTTGTCCCGGGTACCAGGGAACAGAGTTCCTAGGTCCCCTAGCTAGGTATTCATGCAAACTTAAAATTAGTCATACCACTTACACACCCAATATGAAATTACCTTTTTCACAGAATCAGCTGTCTTTAATACAATCGTTTAATGAAATCATAGTCACTGATCATGATCCTCCAAAATATTCGGTTGAATCCTAATTTCCAATCATTCCTTCATCGGTGTACCTATGGCATTATTGGCAACCAGAACGCTCACCTCCTATCCACTCAGGGGCCTTTTCGATAGTTCCTAGCTCATAGTAACCGGGAAATATATTTACATAACAAATTGGAATCTCCATTGAAGATCAGCAAGATCATCGGTGTACCTATGGCATTATTGGCAACCAGAACGCTCACCTCCTATCCACTCAGGGGCCTTTTCGATAGTTCCTAGCTCATAGTAACCGAAAATATATTCACATAACAAACTGGAATCTCCATTGAAGATCAACAAGATCAACCAACAGATCCATAGAAAGGAGCCATGGACTCATCCGTTGAGGACCAACAAGGTCAATTAACCAGATCCATGCCCGAATTCAGAAAACAACTTACTCCTTGTTCCAATATCTTCCTCGACGCACGCGTGGGTATTGTCGGTGACCCAAAGCCCGAGCACCGTATGGTCAGCACCCTCTAGGATCCTTTGCAGGCTGCTTTCTTGGTCCCTCATCCAACGTACCGGAAGTTCACCATTTTAACCGAGGCTAGTCATCAAGACCTCGGCCGACCATGTTACGCGAGCCCTTCACTCATAGGCTGCTTCTTGGTCCCTCATCCAACGTACCGGAAGTTCACCATTTTAACCGAGGCTAGTCATCAAGACCTCGGCCGACCATGTTACGCGAGACATCCTCCATTGACTCTCCCGTCCGTTGTTGTAACTTTATCAGACTAGGTCTCCACAACCTCATTCACAAGACGGTCAAAATGCTTCCCCAGCATTCTTGACATAAAAGAGTCATTTAAAAACACGTCATAAATACAGATCCTATAACAAACTCTCGTCTTTCCACATTGTTCCACATCAATTCTCATTTATTTCATGTGTATTCCCATTCTCATCACATCATTTTTCATTTCATCACATCTTTTCTCATTTATCCGCATCAAATCTCATCCACTCGTATATATATCTACCCATATCCACATCTCATCACATCACATCTCATCACATCCACATCTCATCACATCACATTCATTCACATCTCATCCATTCACACCACACCACATCACATTCACTCACATCACATCTCATTCATTTTACCTCACATCTCATTCATTCACATCTATCTAGATTCACATCCCAGCACATCACATTCATTCATATCCATCCTATTCACATTCATTCATATCCATCACATTCACATCCACATATATTTATGACACATCACATCTCTTTCCATCACATCACATTCTTTCACATACACATCTATATCCATTCTTTCACATACTCATTCACATCAATTTTTTCACATCTACATTCACATCCATTCTTCACTTATACATTTACATCCATTTTCATCACATATTATCCACTCATATCCCATATCATTCATTTACATCCTGATTCACATGACATCACATCTCATCCATTCATTCACATCTATCTGATTCACATCACATCTTATCACATCTACTCACCTCACATCTCATCACCTCTATTTGCATCACATCCATCCATCCATTCACATCTATCTGATTCACATCACATCTCATCACATCTATTCACCTCACATCTCATCACCTCTATTCACATCACATCCATCCATCCCTTCACATCTATCTGATTCAAAAATCATAGATTAGAAATTAAAAAGTAGAGTTTTAACTTACATGGAGTTTTGTGAGCTTTACTTTGGCTTGAGGGATTGAGGGTTCTACTCTTGTTTGGATCAAGAGTGGCCACCAATTCTTTTGAAGAGGATTTAGTCAAAAACAATTGAATTATCAAGTGAATTCAATGTATTTGGCTCTGGGAGGAGTAGACTAATAGTGCATAAACACTATTAACCTTTTGCAAAGGGAGAGGCTTCTATTTATAGGAAAAAATGAGCCTCTAACCAAGCAAACTGATTCTAGAATTTTCCAGATCAGTTTGGTCAGTTTTTTACCATTTTTGGGTCAGTTTAGCTTACTTTTTTGGTTCTAGTTGAAATAAGAGAGAGGAGAGATGAAAATATCTCATTATTTATGAGTTTAAAACTCCTCCACACATGTGAAATAGGCACCTCTTTCATGAGAGAAGATCCCCACACTGAGGTGTCAAAAATGCATCATTTCCTCTAAATTTCCTCTAAATATCCACACATGTGAAATAGGCACCTCTTTCATGAGGGCAGATCCCCACACTGAGGTGTCAAAAATGCATCATTTCCTCTAAATATCTCTTCTTTTTTATCTAATAAACCTTGTCCTTAGTCAACTCTTCATCTTATGTGAGCATTTACTCATTTTTGGGAGATTTTCTTTTATTCTTCAATTTATCTCCTCCCTACATTTGGATTAATCTTATTGGTCCATAGGAACCTTAATTGGAGCATAATTCAAAAATTTCTGAAAATCTGGACCCTTAGGCTAAGGTCCTTTATACCTATTTTTAATTAATTCTAATTTCACATTGGAAAGTTCTTTTTGAATTTTTGTTTCAGGGGAAACCATTTTAGACACTAGGAGGTTTTTTAATCCAAAAATATCTCAATTTTGAGCTACCTCTCTCTAGACATTTTCTCTCTCCAGGCCAAAACAGGGTAAAACATGATCTTTCTTTTTTAGAGAGGGAAATAATTATAAGATCAGAAGGGGAGGTTCTTACACCTGCACACCTCAAAAGCGAGAGGGAGGAATCTTACATCCTATCCCACTTAAAAAACGCGAGATGTCCTCATCTCGCAAAATTAGAGGAGAACTCTTTCCCTTAAGATCCAACTAATTCTGGGGTTCCTTATAGTCTGGTGAACCCAACAGAATCCTGGGATAAATATCCCTTATATAGAACTCATCATCAGATAACAATTCACTTAGATCATAACATTCAAATCCCAATAATGGTCAATTAGATCGAAATTTCTATGTGAACAGTCCTATATTGGAATTTTTCAATTATATTTTGGCTTCTTGATTGATCCACATTAGCCAATTTTCTTTGATACCAGCTGAGATATCCCTGTCCCCACCGCGCAACAAATTCAGGGGTGCTAGCAGCGGAAGTAGCACTTCTTGCGCGGGGCAGGGTCCCTCACTCGGGGCCTCACCCACGGATATCCAGACAAGAGACTAATCCATCGGTTCTTCCAGAACCCGGAAAAACTTCCCTTGCCTGGAAAGCACAGGCGATTCCTCGAGGATAATTTTTCTCTAATGTAGTCAAAAGCCCCATAGTCAGATCAGGGAAAAGATTGCACTTGGATCATAGAGACCAACACTTTTTTCCTCATTGAGAGGCATAGCCATTGATTCTTTTCCATAGAACAATTTTTCTCCGGGATTTACTTCATCTATCGTGCCATAATAGAATTGAGTCTCAATTTAGGGATCCATCAGTCTAGCCTAACCTCATCCAGTCCCGTGGGTTAGCCAACCGCCCAACCACTATAGTGATGGGATCCAATTAAGAATTTGGTTAGGTTTTGTCCCGATACTAGGGAAAAGAGTTCCCAGGTTCCCTAGCCAAGTATTCATGCAAACTTAAAATTAGTCACACCACTTACACACCCAATCAACTGTCTTTAAAACAATCATTTAATGAAATCATAGTCACTGATCATGATCCTCCAAAATATCCAGTTGAATCCTAATTTCCAATCATTCCTTCATCAGTGTACCTATGGCATCATTGGCAACTAGAACGCTCACCTCATGTCCACTCAAGGGCCTTTTCGATAGTTCCTAGCTCATAGTAATCGGCAATATATTCACATAACAAACTGGAATCTCCATTGAAGATCAGCAAACAAGATCAACCAACAGATCCATATAAAAGAGCCATGGACTCATCCGTTGAGGACCAGCAAGGTCAATCAACCAGATCCATGCCCGAATTCAGAAAACAACTCTTACTCCTTGTTCCAATATCTTCCTCGTTGATGCACGCATGGGTATTGTCCGGCGACCCAGAGCCCGAGCACCGTATGGTCAGCACCCTCTAGGATCCTTCGCAGGGTGACCTAGCGCTTCACTCATAGGAAGCTTCCTTGGTCCCTCATCCACCATACTAGAAGTTCACCATTTTAATCCACCGAGGCTGGTCACAAGACGTCGGCCGAGACCTTACTACGCGAGACGTCCTCCATTGACTCTCCATCAGCTGTGTTGCAACTTTATCAGACTAGGTCTCCACAACCTCATTCACAAGACGGTCAAATGCTTCCCATCATTCTTGACATAAAATAGCCATTTAAAAACAGGTCATAAATACAGATTCTATAACAAACTCTCGTCTTTCCACATTGTTCCACATCAATTCTCATTTATTTCATGTGTATTCCCATTCTCATCACATCATTTTCCATTTCATCACATCTTTTCTCATTTATCCGTATCAGATCTCATCCACTCGCATCTACCCATATCCACATCTTATCACATCACATTCATTCACATCTCATCCATTCACACCACATCACATTCACTCACATCACATCTCATTCATTCACATCACATTCACTCACACCACATCACATCTCATTCATTCACATCACATTCACTCACACCACATCACATTCACTCACATCACATCTCATTCATTTTACCTCACATCTCATTCATTCACATCTATCCCGATTCACATCACATTCATTCATATCCATCATATTCACATTCATTCATATCCATCACATTCACATCCACATATATTTATGACACATCACATCTCTTTCCATCACATCACATTCTTTCACATACACATCTATATCCATTCTTTCACATACACATCTATATCCATTCTTTCACATACTCATTTCACATCAATTTTTTCACATATACATTCACATCCATTCTTCACTTATACATTTACATCCATTTTCATCACATATCATCCACTCATATCCCATATCATTCATTTACATCCTGATTCACATGACATCACCTCTCATCCATTCATTCACATCTATTTGATTCACATCACATCTTATCACATGTACTCACCTCACATCTCATCACCTCTATTTGCATCACATCCATCCATCCATTCACATCTATCTGATTCACATCACATCTCATCACATCTATTCACCTCACATCTCATCACCTCTATTCACATCACATCCATCCATCCCTTCACATCTATCTGATTCATATCACATCTATTCACCTCACATCTCATCATGTCTATTCACATCACATCCATCCATCCATTCACATCTATCTGATTCACATCACATCTATTCACCTCTATTCACATTACATCCATCCATCCATTCACATCTATCTGATTCACATCACATCTCATCACATCTATTCACCTCACATCTCATCACCTCTATTCACATCACATCCATCCATCCATTCATATCTATCTGATTCACATCACATCTCATCACATCTATTCACCTCACATCTCATCACCTCTATTCACATCACATCCATCCATCCATTCACATCTATCTGATTCACATCACATCTATTCACCTCACATCTCATCACCTCTATTCACATCTTATCACCTCTATTCACCTCACATCTCATCACCTCTATTCACATCACATCCATCCATCCATTCACATCTATCTGATTCACATCACATCTATTCACCTCACATCTCATCACCTCTATTTACATAGGCGCCTCCTTCATGAGGGGAGATCCCCACACTGAGGTGTCAAAAATGCATCATTTCCTCTAAATACCTCTTCTTTTTTAACTAATAAACCTTGTCCTTAGTCAACTCTTCATCTTATGTGAGCATTTACTCATTTTTGGGGGATTTTCTTTTAATCTTCAATTTATCTCCTCCCTACATTTGGATTAATCTTATTGGTCCATAGGAACCTTAATTGGAGCATAATTTAAAAATTTATAAAAATCTGGACCCTTAGGCTAAGGTCCTTATTTTTAATTAATTCCAATTGCACATTGGAAAATTCTTTTTGAATTTTTGTTTCAAGGGAAACCATTTTAGACACAGAGATTTTTTATATGCAAAAATATCTCAATTTTGAATTATCTCCCTCTAGACATTTTCTCTCTCTAGGCCAAAACAGGGTAAAACAGGATCTTTCTTTTATTTCAAAGAGGGGAATAATTATAAGATTAGAAGGGGAGGTTCTTACACCTGCACACCTCAAAAGCTGGAGGGAGGAATCTTACAACCGAAGCTTGCTATCATTGCGAGGTTGAAGCTTCCAAATTGACATCTTCAGATTCATCAGATTCTGGAAGCTCAACAATAAACCTGTCAACTTATGTTCGGGGGTACTGCCGCGGCGGTGGTCCTGGTCGGGGCCTGGTGGAGGGGGCACAAACGCAACAGGGATATTAGGCAGCCTGCTCTACGAATGTTGACAATAATATGCTCAATGGCCTCTTTCCTGAACATCCCACATCGGAGTATTCTGATAATCGTGGATTCTACAAAAAGCCAAAAAAATAGACATGTGCCATCAAAGAATGAGGAAAAGGAGCATGCCTACATTTTCTGCGGGTAACGAGAGAACTAAGTGTAGCAGCAACTTTGCGTTGTAGTACACCCTCCAACCGTGGCCATCCTGTTGCTGCAGGACTTTGCATCTCACAGTCATTGTGTGTTCTAGTAGTGTGTCCTGGATTATGGCCTCGAGAGCAGTTATTAGCTTTCTAACCGATCTGCACGAAACAATACTATTGTCAATACTGAAAGTTCTCTAACTACTTCTCTCTCTCTCTCTCTCTCTGTCTCTCTCTCTCTCTCTCTCTCTCTCTCTCTCTCTCTCTCTCTCTCTCTCTCCAACTCGTTACGATATATAAATAGTGAATGTATGGACTTACTGTCTCATGGTGCCATGGAATTCTTCACTTGAATTGGCCAAGTAACAAGTCTTGGATTCCATATATCGTAAAGGATCAAACTCCAGTTTGAACTACAACATGCAATTAGGAGTATCAAAAGTAACATCAAAAATATATAGTAAATATAGGTCACAATACTAAGACTATAAATGAGATTCCATGTCACTTACTCTTCATTGTATGCCATTAGAATTATTTGAGCTACATCAAAATTTATCAAACTAAACCACGGACATACATCAACCAATGAAATATGTTGTGTAGTAAGAACCGAGGAAAGAAGGGAATCTACAATATATACACGATTTTGAACATCAAAAATGGGAGATTTGATATAACCAAGCTGCACAAGAAAACTACATTATATTAGTTACTTTGGACAAGCAAAAGACTTTACAATCGATGATGATTTAAAGGACGTAGCAAACCTTAGAACTATTATGATAATTCTATCGTTGACCTCCCTTAAAACATTGGATAAAACATCAATCTCCTCCGCATTGAAAGGGAAAAATTGCGCGGTGCCTTGCACCGAAAGTCTAACGTGAAACGAGGGGACAAAATAACTCAAAGCTCTCACATTCGACTTATGCATTTCCCAAATAGCCGATTTCTTTAACTGCAATTCTTGGAGTTCCTACATCCTGGCTTGGTCTCGCCAATCCTTTGTGCGTTGAGTCTTGTGTCACGTGAATGACTAGCCTCTGTCACTTCTGTGATCTTAACTTTCTTCGTCAAAGGTGGGATTTCCAAAATTCCCTTCATTCTCTTGTCACTAAGTAGGGCGGCGGGCTCTAGTGTACGGTCATATCTGAACCTGAGAAAACAAAGCGAGTTCATGTCTTTCGACATCACAGTGATTCTGTGTGCATGCACGGCAAGGACATAGCTATCCTAAAAAAACTCGACAAGCCAGTCTTCCGCACCCTGTGTTGCAAACATCCTAGGGCAAAGGCCTGCCAACGCATATTAATGCCTAAATTCTTGCATATAGACCGGACTACACGCTGGAATGGCAGCTTTGAAACCACGCAATGTATATGTTTCTCCACCTTCCTTAGTTCAAGAAGGACGAATCTATGTTGGTCGTATCTGCGTCTCCTCATTGAGCATAGTGCAGACATTTTCTTTCCCGAACTAGCTTCTCTACCTAATTGAGGATCATCTGTAGATGAGAGCCTTACGGTCTTTTTTGTACGCGCCATCTAAAAATAGTCATAATGTTACATGATAAGCTTCTCAATAAATATATAGGACAATAATACAAAAACTACTGAAAAAGTTAACTTGGATAACGAACTAGCTTCAAATCACTACAATGCGATATGGGTACTTCAGACAAAATCTACATCAACTCCTCACGTTGTATTGATTTCTCAAAGAGACCCTTTCATTTGACAAAATAATACAAGAACAGTACACCTAACAACACCTATGACGATAAAATAGGTCCAAATCACTACAACGTGATAAAGGCACATCAGACCTAATCGTCGTACCCTCAGTGCGCTATAGTGATTTCTTGCACAGAGCATTTTATTTCACAAAGTAGGTCATGGAAATAAGTAATAGATAACATACACAACATAGAACAATGTATAGGACAAGAAAGTATGTCTCAAACACTATAACGTGATATGGCTACATCAAAAAAAATCATAATTCATTCTTCGCGTTGTGGTGACTTGTCAGACATAATGGGCAATGGGTTATGCATAGATTATAGGCAAAACAATGGAAAAAGCCAAAGGATGGCTCCCCGGCAATGGCGCCAAAAATGTTAAGACTCACCCTAACCCTCCTTGAAACACATCCAAAAAGAGATTACTTGGTTAACCACAACTATCGTTGAGGATCTTTCCAATGGCCGAGCTCATAACCCTTGCGGTCTCCAAGCTCTACAACTCCTTGAGAAGCAATTCCACTGCATATCCCCCCGTGACCGTTGTCACATCACCGCGTTGCACTACGGATCCTTGTCTCTCCTCTCACCTCACTTCACTCACACCCACTCACTAGTATGCATTAGGGAGAGAGATTAGCAAGAGGATTATCAAGAGCAAGACTCAATTGCACAATGGGAGAGTATATTGTATTATGAGAGAAATTCACTTATATACATGGCCATAAGTGTTCACACTCACTTAAACTATGGCCGACCAGGCACTTTAGGCTCATAAGAGGCCATATGCTATTACAATGACTACTCTCATAATATATCCATGAAGAACATCACTTAGGACTTCATCCTAACTTGCCACCACATGCTCTTGAAGCGGGAATCGCCATAAATACTCCGTCACACCATTACGGGTGCCAATCCAAGCGGTAGCTTTGGACACTATTGCTTTATATCTTGAATGTATGGCCCTTTGGCGTATCTACCATGACTCCTTGATGTAAGATAATGGCGGTAGCTCTTGTTAATCCTAGAATTGGATTAACAGCTACTAGTCTATCCCATCGATATGGGAGAGAGAGTGTGTGGAACATTTTTGCTCTACCCTCGCTTCCTTCCACAGTTAACCCTACACCAATGGGGGGTACTCTAATGGGTGGTTCTACTCCTGGGTTATGCACTCCTATACCCATGTCCACTCTGATTGGAGGATCTAATCCACATCTAGGTGCTGGGACTTCACATGGAGGTTGTGACGAACCAGGCCACTCCACTCTCTTCTGTGGCACCTAGTCCACGATCTCATCAGATAGGAGATCTACCTCTTCTCGTCATTTTAATGGGGGTCATCATTCTAGTGGGAGTGGATGCGGGGGTTGTTTTGGGGGCAATAATAGATCTGCTTCCAATTCCCCATCAACAGAGGATATGCCAACATAGCAAGTGGTGCATCCAAATGCCTATGACCTAGTGACGCTTCCTTGCCGTGTGAGTAGGGCAAATGGGTTGATCATTGAGGATAGCAAGGGAAAGCATGTTATATCATGCATGCATCACCTTGTAAATCTTAAGTTCAAAAACATTTGGGGCATTGACTGGAGAATGACCTTAAGATGTTGGAAGGGAAGATAAAAGACACTTGACACTCTGTGTGCTAGTGCTCTTATTTTTACCTTTGGGGAGCAATAATTTTTCCATCATTGGGATGATTTGAGCATGTGGCATCCACATATTTTACTCGATGAGATTAGATCACGCATCTTTGGATCTACACTCCACAAAGATATAAGTGGACCACACATTCTTGCATTGTGTACACCCCTTTTTGTGTGCACATAAGCACAAAATGTGTCACATGCACATTGATCACACATCTACATTTTCTACTCCATTATTTCTTGTGATCTAGCATGGATTCATAAGTGTCACTGCTTTATCAGCTACCCATTCCCCATGATCACACTTGCATCACCAGTTTTATACAAATCCTTTGGTATTATGAGAATGTTTGGGATTCATTTCCATTCTTGAGGGTGGCATGGGAGGATCTTGCTTATGTGATCTTTGGGGACACATGGTCTGCACATCATGATATGGTGTATAGAGGTTCTTTATTGTATATGTTTCATCATGGCCTTCTCTTTTACCTCTTACTACTCTAGGATCACATCGATTTCTTCCATCCAGAGCTTCACATGGAGGTGTAGCATATTCTTTGACTAGCACACCCATCAGTTATCCAGATTATCATACATCAATGGTTGAGCTACATTTATCCTTATCATCGAGACAGCCACTTCACATCACCTTGGGCTAGTGTCTATGGACGCTATGCAGCAAATAGCCTTGACATGGATTATTTCCCATCCTTTGGCTTACTCTTCTTATCGGGAGAACGTCTCCCCACTTAGTAATACATTCATTGAGGGAAGTCTCTTGGTACACTTTGTGATTCCATGCCTTATTTGGAGTCATCAACTCCACATGTCTTATCACTAGGCCTTATGATTCATGGTACTTATACATCTATGGCCTTTGCTAGAGGACCATCTCTAGCCGCTTTCATATGGGATCGAGGATCCACTTTGGATGATCCTTGGGACAATATCCTCACCATCAACATATGCTTCATCGACCACCCCTTTTACATTGCAGTTTAATAGAGCACCCACCTTAGCATCATATTTTTGAGACCCACGCAGGTAACCCATTGAGTTTCCCATCTTCATTTGGGATCCTCATGGATGGGCTACACATTAGAGGTGGGAGAACCTCTCGCCTCTCTTCATTGACATGTGCTTCACATTAGAGGTGGGGAGAACTTCCTATACCTCCTTCTTTGACATGAGCTTCATCGACACATCTTTTGATCGTCTTAGGCCTATTATGCTACATACTTTTATCTCTTTTTTGTGCTTTCCCCCTTGTACTTTGTTAACCTATGGCGGACATTGAGACGTATTACTTTTTACGTCATATAATTATTTTACGTATTCTGAGTTATGGGCCGGGCTTGTCAGCACCACATGTAAAGGGTAAGGGGATTGGGTGATCGCCGATGAGAGGCACACCTCGAATTTCATCAGGATAAGGAATAAGATCAACCGGCCATGTGTGGGCTCCCATGTGTGAACGGCCAGGTCACATATAAAAGTCAAATGTAACCTAAAACCTCTCATTCTCTGAGTGTTGAATAGAAGGAGTGCTCTTGCTTCATCTTCTCCATCTCCTTCTCCAGCGTGTGTGTGTGTGTGTGTGTGTGTGTGTGTGTGTGTGTGTGTGTGTGTGAGAGAGAGAGAGAGAGAGAGAGAGTGTGTGTGTGTGTAGCGATCGAGCATTGCGTGGCAAGGCGGTAGAGCGGTGGCGGCTCCTTCTTCTCATCGCGACGTGAGAATCCTTCACGACGGCGGTCTAAGCGGTGAGTGACACACCATTGCTCCCTATTTTGAGCTTGCTGGTTTCCTGGTTGTGTGCTTGCAGCCATTCGTGGCTCGCACATAGTGCTTGGCAAGTCCCTAGCTCTGACACGTGCAGCAAGAGCGCATATTTTTGGCGCCGCTGCCAGGGAATTACCCTGCACCAAGCTCCAAATGCAGCTCGGGCTGCTGTTTGAAGTCTATTTTATCCTGCAGGAAAGGTAAAGAGAGGCGTGTTTGTGTGTTTGCTGCTGTTCTCCATTCATTTTTCAGTTTTG
This sequence comes from Cibotium barometz, assembly GCF_041138505.1. Lineage (NCBI taxonomy): Eukaryota > Viridiplantae > Streptophyta > Polypodiopsida > Cyatheales > Cibotiaceae > Cibotium > Cibotium barometz. The sequence goes on from NC_141061.1 coordinate 5,905,222, forward strand.
TTTTCTTCATTTTTGCACATTTGAGTTCTGTGTGTTAGCTATTAGGAGAGAGCTGTAAGTTAGTTAGTGTTAGTGTGAGTCCTAGGTGCACATGAGCTAAAACAATATCCTTAAGATTTTTTTTCTAAAAATATTTTTTTTCTCTAAGTTGAAAAAAAAAATTAAAAATAAAAAAATAAATTAATTAATTAAAATTAATTAAATCAACCCAACCCGCGTGGAAAGAAAGTTTTTATTGAAAAAAAAAACCCAATTGACCCCAACCCCGGCCTTGATCTTTTGATTTATATATATATAGGAAAGTGAGCCTCCATAGCTTTCTCTCAAGTGAAAGCTTGAGGTGAGTGAAGCTCTATATATAGTCTACCCCCCCAAGGAGTGAAATGGACATGTGGGACAAAGCCTTCACCTTTCCCCCCACAAGCACCCTTGGATTTTCTAATTTAAGCCTCACACCTAGGCATAAATAGAGTGTTTTGAGGGCCACGGGAGCTCCGGATAGGCGAACACTGTGCTATAAAGCACGCTGGGACACCCTGAACGATACGCTCGTCTTGAGCTATCACATGCCTTAGTCCAATTTCGACCATAAAAACGGGTTGAAAACAAGACAAGAACAAGTAAAAACAGGGTGAAAACAAGACAAAAACAGGGTGAAAATAAGACAAAAACAAGTAAAAACGGGGTGAAAACAAGACAAAAACAAGTAAAAATGGGGTGCGAAACAAGACAAAAACAAGTAAAAATGGGGTGCGAAACACCTGAAAAACCACTTGTGTGGGCTTCAAGGGTAGTTACCAATACCCGTAGGATACCCACGTCACATGCATCTACGCTCTGGTCGGCAGGTGTGCTAGAGTCTGAGCAACTAAAAAGCGTTTTAGTTTATGCAGGCTCACACCATCCCTCCACGTTTAGCATCTTGGCCTTCAGTTGTTGGAACTCAAGGAAGTGCAACCCAAGATCCATGAATAGAGGCTAGTGACTCGTCCTCTGACTCTGAAGTCATGGAAGGGCATCCTACCCAGAACTCTGAGGAAGCAAGCCAAAACATGCCAATTTGGGCCCCACAACCGGGATCTAGCATGTTTAGTCATCTAATAGAGACTTTTAGTAGAGCTACGCGCTCTGAACCTGTGACAAGTGAAGTAAATGAAGGAGGTGGGGAAGTAGATTCGCCATTCACATCTCATGTAGACCCTGGCCTCCCAAAGAGTGTCCATGTAGATATTCTACCCACTCCATTTAATGAAGGCCCTACTGAGCTACCACCTTCTGACGCTCTTCCTAAAGTAGAGGCCCCTAGAAGTTAAACCACAAGAAGTGACATTGCGTCCACTTCGAGAGAACCTTTTGGCATGCCAAGTTTAGATGGGATATTTCTCAATGAAAATTGGGAATATGACCTACACACAGAGACTCTGACTGACCTATAAAGGGGTTACACATACCATGTAGGTTGAATACAATGCCACCAATCTAGATGAACAACAATAAATGATATGTGAAGTTATCCATAGAATTATCCAATTCGAGAGGTAGAATAGGGGAGTGAACCTAGTTTCAACTAGCCCTATGAGATTTTTGGATATAGGCAAGGCTAAACAACCAACCCTATTGCAATTGGAGACTCCCTCGGTGAGTCCCGTAGATTCTTCGTATGTTGTTTCGCCTCTGGAGTCTCAATGCAGGTTGAGCCCACGAGCAGTAACTTTGGCAGCTCAACTTTCCATTAGGGAATCCACAATGCCTACTCCGATGATGAGCATGATGGAAAGTGCAACCGTTACCACTATAGTTAGTACGACACCGTTACCTAGTGGTACAGTACCTACAACAGTGCGTACCATTGCATATCAACCATATGTACATATTGCTACTCATGCTCATGTAGCTCCTAGGCCTCCTGTTATGCCAATGTCATATGCTCCACGAATGCCTTATCAGAACCCTTATCCAAGAGAAGCTATGCCTAGTCACATATCATATCCTGCGTTAGCTGCATACATACTAAGACCAATGCCAACTCCTGTCAACCAAGCCATCCCAGAAGTGCCTCCACCAGCTATGCCTGCTCACTTAGGTGATCTAGCAGCATTTGCTCAAATGATTGGACGATCTATTGTGAAAAACACGCGTGGCATACCTGAGAGAGAGCCTAGAAGCAAGGCGCTACAAGTTGCCAAGCTCACTCAGAACTTCAGTGGTAACGAAGATGTTAGGAAGCACATTGAATTTTTTGAACACGTGTGTGATTCCTTGGAAGAGCACAATGAGCTACATAAGTGTAAAGCCTTAGGCTTAACCTTGAGTGGAAAAGCCAGAGATTGGTATCGAACTTTAAGGGTTGAAGAGCGTACTCACTATCCCACTCTCAAGAGATTGTTCTTGAAAGAATACATACGTGAGGGTGTGCTTTGGGGTGTAGCATCTCAACTCCAAAAAGCTGAACGTGAGGAAGGAGAGTCAGTGAGAGACTATTAGTCGACTAAAGCATCTAAATTCTCGCTGTACTCCCGAGATGAGCGCTTCAATAACAACCAACTTCTTGATAGACTCATCCGAGGATTGCACCACGAGGACATATACAATGGCCTAGTCATTAGAGGTCTTACGACGTGGGAAGCAGTCACTGCCAATGCAATCCAGTTAGAAAACAACTTGATGATTGCAAGTAAAAAGGTGTCTTCGAAGACAAAGTCTGTTAGTTCGCAAGTATCTGGGCACGAGCCAATGACTGTAAAACCTATTGCCAAGGAGCCCAAGATATCCGAAATGTCTATAGCTGACCTTACTAAGGCTCTCCAAGAATACTTTAGGGGTAATCAAGCTCCTCAAAATAGCCATATGTACCCAAGAAGAGAGCAACAATGGTGTTCGGTTTGCTTAGGACCACATAGCACGAGTGAATGTCCCACATTCAGAGTTAAATTCAATGGGACTTGCAATACATGTGGTAAGTATCACCATCAATCTAAGGATTGCCTTGTTAGCAAATCAGGCACCACTAGCCTGGTCAAACACACCTCAAGTACTCACAGCACTGATGCTGCCTGCACCACCTATCGAGCAACTGTCACAACACATAGTTCCAAGGAACCCAAATTTAGTCCAGTCTGTGCCGTTACCACCGCCAGTGCTAGGACCACAACCTTCGCATCCCCGAGGGTTACCCCTATAAACCATATGGGTTGTGAGTCACATAGTGCGTGTGGGGATTATGAAGAGAATATAGACCCCACTGTTCCATATGGGATTGATACGTTTGAAATGACTCCCAGTACTACATGGAGGATCATTTCGGGTAAGTCAAGCCTGTATATCAAGCGGCTGCTCTCACCACAAGAGGGAAAAACCTTAATACCTTTGCCAGGAGACCACCTCTTCAATGCTACGATTGTGGTGGACTACGTCATGTAGCAGAGTGCCCTAATAGGCTACTCAAATGCAACCAAATCAAGGGAGCACGTTGGGAATTCCGGTACTTACATGTTATCCTTGTGGCATAGATCATTTAATTGCTCAATGTCCACATAATCCAAGTGCACCCAAGATTACGCCATTGAATTTGGTTGAGGTCACCAATGAGGCACTAGGAACCACACCTGTTGTACCCACAAATGTAGTCACACGGTCAATGCTTCAAAATCAAAACTACATTCTTGAAGAGAGGGATACTGCATCAATTGCTCGAGCAAAGAAAAAGAAAACACGACGGAAGAGATCCCTTAATGCCACAAGCTCCAAACCTAGTTCAAAGACTAATATAGGGACAGGAGACGACCCTATGTATATGAATGATCTTGAAGATGATTCTAATTCAATAGAAACCATGGAGACCAAAGCCACTACTTTAAGGGAGGAACCCACTCGGGAGCACAACGAAGGAGAATCAAGCAAAGACATAAATCGGGGGAAACAAAAGGAAACACCTCCTGCCGCCCACAACCAAGTCAGGTAATGCCCTCTCAGCTACCCAGACTGATTGAGACTCTCAAAGACAAGCCATGTGGGCCAAAAACCCTCAAGAAAAAGATTGGGACTTACCCAAACCCAATAGAGGAGATTGAACGAGTGCAACACTTAAGGGGTTTGGTGGAAGAAACACAAAGAGAACTGGAGCCAGAACCTAGAAAAATCAAGATCCCAGACACAGTGTTTCCTACACAAGTTCAGCCTCACAGGAGCCATAAACCGTTAGCTATACCTAGTATCATTCGAGAAGAAAGTGAGGATAGGACATCAGGAAGTGGGCAGACACCCTTCTTGCTTGAAAGAATGTTTAGTGAGGGAATGCCTGACCCCATCGAAGAGGAAGTGATTCCATCTTCACCAGTCCCTAGTCAAGGGCCGATATCTCAAAAAGTACCATTGAATGTGTCCAAACTAATGGATTTCATGTCCTCCTCTGATATCAGAACCACGATCATATCCAAGTTATACGGAGATCCTGAGCTATTCTTAGCTCTTCGGGCATTTCTGAATGGAGAACTGAAGGTGGGATTACCACAATTTGCAAATATGGATAGACCCGACACGCTTCAAGATGTGGAGGAACATTTGGATCTACAGCCCAACCTAGATGAAGACTCGATCGTTGAAATACCTGTTAACAAGTTGGGACAGTACTTTGAAGGTGACGAATCTAATGCAACCCTCCCCATTACTACCAAGGGGTTAACTCTAAAGGGAATCCTTGATGGTGGTGCTGGAGTGAGCATTGTGACTTAAAACTGCTGGGAATCTATGGGAAGACCTCACCTAGAAGTCACAAACATAGTGGTTAAGATGGCAAACGGAACTATAGCTAAACCTATTAGAATGCTAAGGGACCTTAAGATCAAGATTCTGGGATAAAGGTAATGTATACCTTCATTGTAATGGATTTATCTGAGCATCCTATGTCATATCAAATGATCTTAGGACGTCCTTTCATGAGGGAAGCACAAATGGTGCATGACTGGTCGAAAAACCATGTCTACTTACAATTCTAGGACTCTGTCATTCGAGTTGATCTTGAGAATGGTCGCGCGCATCCTTTAGGAAGCAAGGTTATCATTGATAATCGATCGGATACCACTATTCACTCAGCCCCATTAAAGTATTGCTATACATGCAAAAAAGAGACCGATGATGGGGAAGATTCTCCTAATATGGATGTCCTACCAGGCATGACTGAGTCAGATAACGTAGATTGGGTACACCTAGCGGCAACCATAGACACATGGGGAAATAGAGGCACAAATTGGGTAACACCTGAGGGGAAAGATATGCCACCATTAGTGCTAGTAAACATGATAGGTGTTATGCACTTGACTTCTGATGGCAAGAAAGTGGCAAACTCCCTTGACACTAAAAGTAGCGAAGACTCTGACCAATGTGACTTCGAGTCTGAATATCAAGAAGAAACTGACTCTGAGCCTGATAGGGGGTATGAATTGAATATTCACCCAAGTGTGGAAGCCACGTGCTCAAGGCCTAGGACAGTAACCTCTTGCAGTTCATCCGAGAGTGAGGGGGACACAAGTGAAGATCGATCAAGTGAGTCTGAATATTCACCCAAGTGTGGAAGCCACGTGCTCAAGGCCTAGGACAGTAACCTCTTGCAGTTCATCCGAGAGTGAGGGGGACACAAGTGAAGATCGATCAAGTGAGTCTGAATCTAATATAAACAAAAATCAGAAACTAGGTAAGAAGAAGACGAGACATAAGCAACAACGCTATTGAGCTAATGTACGAGCTAGAATAAACAAAGAGAGATCCACTGCAGAATGGCTTAGTTATGTAGGAGCATATGACGCTCATTGGAAGTTAGTGGATAATTGGGGAGAATACCTCCAAAGTGTCATGTGGTGTAGTCCGCAACCTCATGACATCGCCCAATTAGAAATCGAAGAGAAGTCGAAACTAAGCCATACTGCGAGAAGGCGTCAAAATCGAGAGTTAACTCAGCAACAAAATGAAGCGGAATTTAAAGAAAAAAGCATGGCACAACAAGAACCGGTAGACTTACACCCTGCACCCGAGCATTTCAAATCTTTTACCATGGGGGAACGTAAAGTCGTCTACACAAAAGCCCAACGAACGCCTACCAATGGGAGTAGTGGTGTCTACGATGGCCCGGTGGTAGTTAAGGGGATAGAACTAGTAGATCCAGGTGAGGAGTCTAAACCAGTTTTTATTGCTCAGACCTCACCAAGACGGAAGAAGCTGCATTTAAGATGCTTCTTAAAGAATTCAAGGCCATATTTGCTTGGACATACCATGATATGAAGGGTGTTCCACCCTCTGTGGTGCAACACACAATTCCAATGATTAGCACTACTAAACCAGTCGCAACGTCCCTACCCAATGAATCCTAAGTATGCAAAGATTGTACAAGAGGAAATTGAAAAGCTTATAAAATGTGGATTCATATACCCTATTGAGCACTTAGAATGGGTTTCTCCGATAGTCATTGTACCAAAGAAGAATGGGAAACTCAGAGTGTGCATTGATCTCAAAAAGGTTAATGCGGTCACCAGAAGAGATCATTACCCCTTGCCGTATTCGAAACATGTGCTAGAAAGAGTTGCAGGGCAAGGAGGCTTATAGCTTTTTATAGGGATACTCTGGTTATAATCAGATCACAATTGCAATAGAGGACCAAGCTAAAATAGCTTTTATAACGGAGTTGGGAGTGTTTGCCTTTTGCGTCATGGCCTTTGGCTTAACCAATGCACTTGCAACATTCCAACGATTGATAAACATAGCCTTTAAGGAATATCTAAGGGACTTTTGTGAAGCCTTCTTAGATGATCTTTGTGTTCATTCCTCTTGGGACGAGCACTTGATGTGTTTATGAAAAGTATTTGAAAGGTGTAGATTATATCGCATCTCATTGAATCCTTTCAAATACCAATTTTGGGTTAAACACGGAGTTATTCTAGGGCATATAGTGTCCAAAAATGGGGTTTCCACCGACGAAAGTAAAATCAAGGTCATTCTGAACTGCCCCCACCTACCAACTATAAGGGAGTCCAACGCTTTATGGGCCATGTTGGTTATTATCAAAGGTTTATTTTATTCTTCCCTGAGATAAATCGACCAATGTACAAGCTTCTCATCAAGTTTATTTGGACCGAAGATTGTGACCGTGCATATGAGTTATTAAAGAAGGCCCTGGCGAGTGCTCCAATCTTGCAAATGCCTAACTGGGATTTAATCTTCCATGTGCATATTGATGCATCAAACTTTGCTATTGGGTGTGTACTAACTCAACTTGGAGAACATAAACTAGACTATCCCATTAGCTTTGCCAGTCGCGCCAGTTGAACGATGCTGAAATGAACTACACCACTATGGAGCGAGAAGGGTTGGCAATGATATATGCAATAAAGAAATTTCGTTATTACCTTCTTGCCACCAATTTTGTTTTCTATGTGGATCATCAAGCATTGTTGTATCTGGTGAACAAACCATGCTCCACAGGAAGAATCACATGATGGTTGTTGATTCATCTTGAGTTTGATTTCACTGTTGTTGTGAGACCTGGCAAAAAACATGTCATGGCTGATCATTTGTCTCACATACCTAATGGTGAAGCTCCTATGGGAGTTGATGATGACTTACCTGACACTTCCTTGTTCATGGTGGAGACAATGCCTGAATGGAGTGAGAACATTGTTAACTTCTTGGTTAATGATTTTCCACCCAAAGAGCTTCGTAAAGATCTAGCTCAAAAGCTGATCAAGGAATGTGAAACCTATTGCCTAATGGTCGGGACTCTTTATAAAAGAGGAAAGGATGATGTTCTTAGGCATTGTGCCCGAGAGGATGAGTATCTATATATTTTGCAAGAGGCACATATGGGCATAGCCAGTGGTCACTTTTCAGGAGACTTAACTATGCAAAAGATATTGCAATCAGGGTATTGGTGGCCCACTATGTTCCAAGATGCATCACTTTTTGTGAAGGGTTGTGATGAATGCCAACGCTACAAGAAACCCCAGCAGAAAGATCAGAACCAACCGTTTGAAAAGTGGGGTTTAGACTTTGTAGGTCCAATTGGGACGAGCACTTGATGTGTTTATGAAAAGTATTTGAAAGGTGTAGATTATATCGCATCTCATTGAATCCTTTCAAATGCCAATTCTGGGTTAAACATGGAGTTATTCTAGGGTATATAGTGTCCAAAAATGGGATTTCCACCGATGAAAGTAAAACCAAGGTCATTCTGAACTGCCCCCACCTACCAACTATAAGGGAGTCCAACGCTTTATGGGCCATGTTGGTTATTATCAAAGGTTTATTTTATTCTTCGCTGAGATAAATCGACCATTGTGCAAGCTTCTCATCGAGTTTATTTGGACTGAAGATTGTGACCATGCATATGAGTTATTAAAGAAGGCCCTGGCGAGTGCTCCAATCTTGCAAATGCCTAACTGGGATTTAATCTTCCATGTGCATATTGATGCATCAAACTTTGCTATTGGGTGTGTACTAACTCAACCTGGAGAACATAAACTCGACTACCCCATTAGCTTTGCCAATCGCGCCAGTTGAACGATGCTGAAATGAACTACACCACTACGGAGCGAGAAGGGTTGGCAATGATATATGCAGTAAAGAAATTTCGTTATTACATTCTTGCCACCAAGTTTGTTTTCTATGTGGATCATCAAGCATTGTTGTATCTGGTGAACAAACCATGCTCCACAGGAAGAATCACACGATGGTTGTTGATTCTTCTTGAGTTTGATTTCACTGTTGTTGTGAGACCTGGCAAAAAACATGTCATGGATGATCATTTGTCTCACATATCTAATGGTGAAGCTCCTATGGGAGTTGATGATGACTTACCTGCTGACACTTCCTTGTTCATGGTGGAGACAATGCCTGAATGGAGTGAGAACATTGTTAACTTCTTGGTTAATGATTTTCCACCCAAAGAGCTTCGTAAAGATCTAGCTCAAAAGCTGATCAAGGAATGTGAACCCTATTGCCTAATGGCCGAGACTCTTTATAAAAGAGGAAAGGATGACGTTCTTAGGCATTGTGCCGCCCGAGAGGATGAGTATCTATATATTTTGCAAGAGGCACATATGGGCATAGCCGGTGGTCACTTTTCAGGAGACTTAACTGTGCGAAAGATATTGCAATCAGGTATTGGTGGCCCACTATGTTCCAAGATGCGTCACTTTTTGTGAACGGTTGTGTGATGAATGCCAATGCTACAAGAAACCCCAGCAGAAAGATCAGATGCCCCTACATCCAATTAAAGTAAACCAACCGTTTGAAAAGTGGGGTTTAGACTTTGTAGGTCCAATTAGCCTAGCGGCCCGTAACACACAATCTCGCTATATTATTGTGGCCACTAACTATGAGACCAAATGGGCTAAAAGCAAAAGCAACACGTAAGGCAAATGCAAGGACAGTAGCCAAGTTCCTCTTTAAAAATATAATCACATGCTTCGGTTGTCCTTTTGAACTTGTGAGCGACAATGGTACACATTTTTTATAAATGAAGTGATTAAGAAGCTCACAACAAATTTCATGATATCCCATTATAAATCTACTCCTTATTATCCACAAGCGAATGGCCAAGCCGAGAGTACCAACAAGAGCTTAATCTCTATTCTGACAAAGATAGTTGAGGCTCATCGCACGAATTAGGATCTAAAGGTTACGTCAGCTTTATGGGCCTATCGTACTGCGTACAAAGTGGCTATTAATTACACACCATTCAAGATGGTATATGGCCAAGAAGCAGTCATGCCGTGGGAATTTGTCATCCCTAGTCTTCGTGTTGCTACTCAAGAGGGCTAGGATGGTAATCCCTTAGTAGAGCATTTGTATATCCTTGAGCGGTTAGACGAAGAAAGACAATTGGCGGTATACAATGTCCTTGTAGAGAAGGATAGAAGGAAGAAATGGTTTGATCGCCCCCCTGAAAAACAAGGACATCAAAGTTGGGGATAAAGTCCTGATGTATGGAGTGTGGAACGAAAAGAAGAAGCTAAAATATGCTGGTAAGGGACCGTACAGAGTATGTGAAATTACCTCACAATGTACCATCCGAGTGGAGACTCTCGACGGAGTTGAAACCGTTGGATTCCTCAATGGGAGTAAATTCAAAAGGTACTATGACCCCCTAAGGCAAGAGGAATTACATGCAATCCATCAGAATAAGGCAGCCAAAGAACAGGCTGAGCTTAAGAACAGGCTGAGCTAAAGAACAGGCTAAGCTTAAGAAGATACAAGCGAGAGTTGAAGCTAAAGAACGTCAGCAGTGTGTTAGGCATACCAATGAGAGGCCAACTTGGGGATTACGCAAGCATTTTTCGAGGAGGCAGAGGAGGATTCACTAGAATCTGACCCACCTCTATGATACCCAATTGAGCTACAGAGTCCTTACTGGAAGGTGCTATATAATGCATTATTGGATACGGGAGCTCAACACAATTTGCTGTCATATGGACTATGGTGTCAACTTGGAAAACCACCCTTATCCAAGAGTACCATCCAAGTTAAGGGTATCAATAAGAAGAAAACCACTGTCTTGAGAATTCTGCACACTCCTATTGCCTATGACAAGGGGACTGTGGTTCAAAGCTTTTTGGTTATGCCTGCTGGTACCATGGAGGGAATTGTAAACTTAGGGCGCAAATGGATGTTAGCCACCAAGTGCAATATTGATTGGGCAACCAGGCGAGTTACAACGCAAGAACCAGCTCTCAGCCTGACCACTCAGGGTCTCGCACCTAAGCCATCAGCTCTGGACAAAATGCTATATAAGGAAAAATCACAAAGTCAAGTGGCTACACCATCTTTGATTGTTTGCCACCCCTCTAACGCTTCAACGCCAAGAGTGGAGACAAGCAGTGTGGTCCCCAAGGCTCCGCTTACTTTACTATACCAAAGAGTACATATAAATGGGTCCCAAAAGCTTCGTTAATAGCTACCTCTATGGCTCAATCTCGTTCAGACAAGAAGCCTCGTAGTAGGAAAGCAGCTACCCGCCCTAGAAAAGGCAAGGTAACATCACGTTGGATTCCTAAAATATTATTAGCAACCCAAGGGTACTACGAAGGGAATGACCAGATTTGGGTCCCTGCACATAAGCTGAATTCCTCTGCATCACCTGTAAAATCTTGTAAGCCAAATGTTGCCACCCCAATGACAATTCAAGACCGTGGTAAGGGAAAGGTAACGGAGTACTCCACACCACTTCTCCCAGAGCTAGTTTGGATTCGCAAATGATATCAATCGATACCACCTAGCGTAGGAAAGGGGGGAGTCACAGGAAGCTTCTAGCTCCTCATGCCATTCACACGTTGATATAGAAGTTTTTGCATGCTCTACACCTACCCTTGTCAATACCCACCAAGAAACCAATGAGTCTACGTCTCCCCTTGTAAATGTATCATCGGAAGCCATATCCTCCGTTCATTCATGGGAGCATACACTACCATCTCTGCAACAACTTGATGTGGCCCCCACAAGGGCCATAAAAAGTTATCTGCCCACATCACCACCTATAACCCACTGGACAAATTGGTTCCAAGAGGCTACAACATCATTGCAAAAAAATTGATCTACCCAAGGAAGGGGGGAGCATGTACTCACGTTCGACATTCTATTGCTTCCTTCCTAACCTTCTCCCCTGACCATGTAACTTCCAAATTCGAGGGAATGTATATATATAGCTTCATACACAAAAAAGAAAAGAAAAAAACTAGTAAAAAGAGCAAGAGCACATTAAGAGGAGAGTTATCCGCACACAATTAGAAACAAGATTGACCTGTCTTCATGAACCTACTGATGCTATATCTGTGTTTGCAGATATTGCAGATGCACGAGCATCACACACTTCATCCACTCCCACCTTTGGTGAGAGATATCATCTGTACCTTTCTCAGATATTTCACATGTGCTATCCTGTAATTAAAACCGAATTGGGTCATATAGATGTACTAGCCAGCGAGGGAAATGCTGAGGAATTAGAATGGCTAATTCGCCTATTGACCACGACTGACCCCTACTCCGTAGAGGACGTATCCCCGATAGCCCAAGTCTTTACTTTTCCACAGGATGACTACCCTCACATAGTTACATTCTTGACAAGTCTATATGGATGGGAGGACAAAGAAGATATATCTGACGATGAATGGACGGATGAGACTCATGGCACTACCGAGGGTGATTTTATTTATTTGGATGATGCGGATAGAGGCTTAGCCTTAGGTCTAGAGCCAGAACTCTACAACATCCTCTTACCTTGATCCTCAGTATTAGTGTGGTGACTGAGCAAGGAGATAATCACAAGACGGAATTATTATTGAACCCGACTTGAATCATAGCTTTTGGGCTATACAAAGAACTTTTCTACATAGCCTTGTCACATGTTTTGGGAAGGTCAAAGAGACAGGTGCTCTCATAAATCTGGCAGGATGGTTTGGTGATGTTGGAGTGTCAGCCCCTTGCTTCTGAGGTAGGCATTCTTATCCAGGTAGGGAAGGCTACATATGGTTCTACAACACAAGAATTAGTCATGCATGGAATGTTAACATGGTCCGCGAGAGAACCCTTAGCTCCACCTCTTCACTCGTCACACCAAATTCCAAAGCCCCTTATATTTCAAGCAGTCTTGGTTGCTAAAGCAACTTTTGATTATATGAATAAGCCCGTAGATGATGTGGTTAGCCCATAGGGCTACAAGCATGTGTAGGTGGCCCCAAAACCTATGTCCTGGACATGGTTTTACAACCAATTTGTCTACTAGTAAAAAAGGGGAAAGAAAGGCGGGTATTTGCAATAATTTCTAAATACGCCTTGTTTGTTAAATACGGGCATGATTTCTAGAACTATTATCTTTGCAATGATTCTTATTCGTTAAATACAAGCGTGATTTTGGAACTAGTGTATTTGCAATGATTTTTGCATGTCCAAAATCCTGCAACCTCCCCCCCCTCTCTCTAATTCCATCTGCTAAGTTATTGCAACTAGCGGAATACACAACTCTTCCCCCCACCTCTCTTTGTGCTGAATCTCCCCCTAATGGATTCATAGGAATATGAAGCCAACAATGTCTCCCAAGCCATTTCTACAGTATGTTCTCTACCTACTACCTGTGAAGCATGTGCAAGGTTTTCTCATGATGCAATCAAGATTATCATGCAAAGAGAAAGAGGGAGCAACATGCCACTTTAAAGTTCCAAATGAAAGAGGCAAAGGAAGAGAACGCAAGTGTTGGAGCTGATGAGAACAAGCGTCAAAAAATCTACAACAAAGTTGTTAAATGTTTCAATCTCCATAAAAAAGCAGTGGATATGAGCAGCAAGGTTGATATACTTTGCCGAGTCATCAATCATTCTTCTATGAAAGATTTTTCTAGTGACCTTCCTTTGCAACAAAGTGTCACATCTCTGAACTTATTTGAAGGCATACACAATATGCTTAATGCACTCAAAGTACCAAAAACCTCAGAGGAGCTCTTTATAAAAGATCTACTATTATGATGCTCATGAATGTTGCAACTACAGATAAATCCACACCAAGCATTGTTGCTACTAGAAAATTACTCAACATACACAAAAGAAATTTCTACTCATCGAGGTCTCACTTGGAAGAAATAGAAATTGGTGAATTGACGTCGTCTTTTTGCCGAGACGACAGCAACCTACCCGAGTAGAACTATCTATTGAGGTCAAGGAGTTAATATTCTCCTTTGGGTGGGTCAAAGTCGTGTGTCACAAAATAAAAAAGGATGTGTGCTAAAACCTCATTGGAAGAAAGTCTTGTGTTAAGCATCATGTGCACCTCCTTAAACAATCTTAGGTAGTAACAACCACAATAGCTTGGAGTACTATGTAGAATATTGAGTATCATATTGCTATATATTGGCAGTTCCATAGAGATTAGACTATTTTCTAGTTTAATCATGGTTTACCTTCATGTAAATTTTTATGCCAGTAATATTCATTATTGGTTGTTGATGATTTATTCAGGTAGTTGAAACCTATCTTATATAGTGGTTGTAAATTGTCTATGTAACTCCCACTTGCATTATACCTCTCTTATAGTGGTTTCCCTAATGCTTTGAACCTCCCTTGTAGTATGAGCCCATATGAAGCTAGTCCATGATATGTCTGCCTAAGTTTAAACCTGCTCTAGAACTCTCTTATAGTGGCTTTGAACGAGCTTTGGACCACTTTTTAACCAGTTCTAATCTTAAACCACTTTTTAACTAGTTCTAATCTTTAACCACTTTTTAACCAGTTCTAATATTTCTACGTAAGTTTATAACTTGTTGAAACGTCTCTTATGCTACTTTATAAAACTGGTTTTACTCTTTCTATGTAAGTTTATATTTTGCTCTAAATCTCTCTTTTACTAGTTTATAACCAATATACCTCTCTTATAGTGGTTGCATTAATTCTTTGAACCTCCCTTATAGTACGAGCCCGCTTAAAGATGGTTAATAACTAGTTTATAAATATTTGTATCTGGTTTACAACCGGTTTGAAATTGGTTGTAGTTGCTCAACCAGTTTGCACTTGGTTTCCCATTTACAAGCTGGTTTATAAATAGTTTTAATCTTTCTATATAAGCTTATAACCTGCTCTAAACCTCTTTAATACTGGTTTATAAACAATTTTAATCTTTCTATGCCAAGTTGAATAGAAAAACGGTATGTTCTATTCATGAAAAATTCACATATAAGGGATTTTAAAAATAGGCCTTGAAGGCACGTGATATAGCGGGTTTACTTAAAGTGAACCCCGCGAGCCTTAATCCAATAGTGCTTAATTTTATATCTTGGTGTAGAGTACTCCAACACTCCACCATATTAGGTGATAGGGAATATTTCTTAAAACTATCTACTCTAGATAACCTTCTCACTTTACCTACTGCATTAGATATTATCAAAGCTAGTCTATAATGGTTCTAAATACACATAAGACACTCACTTATATCTTAAACTTCATGAAAGCACTACCTCCCCCACATGGGATTATTAAATTATACCAAACATCTAAGAGCCATGCATACTTTATTAGTTGATGATTTTTCTTTAGAACATATTGAATATTCTCAAACATAAATCAAAATGAGTGTGCTCAAATAAAAAGCATTTTTAACTCCAAAAATCCACCACCATTGCTTACAAATAATGAGGGGAGGGAGTTAGAAGACGTACTAGAATACACTTACCCAGTTCACTAACCCCTAAATACTAAACTAGTACTCCCATTAGCCTTCTCGACCTCAAAGAGTTATCAGCTCCAAAGTAGGCTCAAGACCTAATCATTGTAGCAAGTTGCCATCGGTAGGATGCTCGACAAGAGGTGGAGGACCATGGCAAATCACTATTTGACGATAAGTGGGTGAAAAAGCACATGTCCAAGAAGGTATGTCACAATAATACCCTTTAGATTTGGGACACATAGTAGGAAGGCATGTATGCCCGTCTTTTATAGAGGAAGGCCCATATGTCTAAGGAGGATTGAAAGATTTTTATAAAGAGATACTTGACTCTCCACCATTAAACAAAGGAACCAACCATAGAAAGTTACATAAGCACATCTAGAATCAATGGGAGCATTACACTATGGAATTGGAAGGATCCATTTCGAGGCATATTTTGTAAGTTCTCTTTGTTTCTTACTATGTTGCTTATTGCTTGCAAAGAGTAATATGCCTCTTCCAACTAGTGAAGAAAACAATGGTAAGCTACTAAAGTCTAGCCATAGTCTAGTCATATGAGAAGGAGCATAATCACATCTTGGAAGCAAAGGGACCATTTTGAGCCATATTTTATTAAGTTTTCTTGTGTTTATTCCATAACTATGTTCCTATCTCATTTGGTCAATGTACAATTCTCTCTCTATGTTTCTTCTTCCTTTTTGCTAACGTAGATTGCATCATTTGTCAAGCCAAGCTAGAAAATTATTGGTGCGCAACCACACATAGTGTACAAGGTATATTTAACTACAACACCACACTATACAAGGTATATTTAACTATAACACCTCACAAGGGTATAATTATAGTGGATAAGGTACATTTAACTACAACACCTCACAAGACTATAATTGGAATCGGAAGGTAGGATGGAAGTTAGTATACTCAAATAACTTTATTATATGTCAAATTCCTAATGATTTTCTTCTTCTGTCATTAGTTTCTACCCTCTTTGTTAAGGAATTTGATTCTCTTAATCGTGTCCACATGTAAGACATGTGGGAGCATAGTTACATGTGGTGATTGGTTAGGGGGATTTATTACAAGTGATGAAGAATGAAGGTGGGTCGACCTCTCATGCTCATCCTTATTATTTGTGTATATGTACCCTCATGTTAGGTAATTGAAGCATGTTCCCTATAAAAACACAAAAATATAACATTATGACCCGATACATTTGTTGACAAGTCGGTGTCACCATGGGGATAAAGGGAATAAGTTTGCACATATTTTACTACAAATTTTTGCAATCAAATCAGCACTTAGTATTGGTGTAGGTTAAGCAAGCTTCACTTGCACTTACTTTTCTCCTTAATGATGTTTGGTATCTTGTGTCCTGTTTGTTTGGGATGATTTTAAACTGTTCCCTCGTGATTGTAAGTTTTTCATTCCCTTCTCTAAAAGCTCTAATTGTAATTCGTTTGTCTTCTATTATATGTATGTTTCACGAATATTTTGTGTTTCCTTATCATTGTCTTCTATTATGTATGTTTCATGAATATTTTTATTATGTATGTTTCATGAAGATTTTGTGTTTCCTTGTCATCGTGTTCATATGTTTTTCTATGTGTTTGCTAGTATCAGGACACCCAAAGAATATGTTTATCATAGTTATTTAACGTGCCAATGTGATGAAACTTTTTACTACATATAAAAATATAAATATCATCTACTTTGCCACGTAGAATGAACCCTTTGAATCTTTGTAGGGATTACTTAAGCATCCAACCTTGCTTGTTCCTATTTAATCGACAAATAATATGGTGATTGATATACATATGAAGGGACACATTTAAGTTTTGTATTGCTTTCAAGGAACTAAACATTAGCTTATGCCTAGTCACATAAGAGCTATGATTCCTGTCGTAGGTCAAATCCACACCTCAAATGTCAAAATTTTCCTCTTTTATTTTGAGTAAAGTGTTTTAAAAGGGCATGAGCTGCTTAGACAAACTAGGTAAAATTGATGTCAAGTTTTTATTTGCATTAAAGTGGTTTTTAAACTACCCACACACCTATTTTAAATAGTGTTACATTATCAACATATGTTGTGTTGATGAGACTACATGATGTAACAACCTGCTAGAATTTATTCATTCTTGTTTATAAGGGATAAAAACGATCTCACCTATTCATAAAATCCATGAGTTGAATGAGTGACAACTTAATGTTGGGAGGCTCCCAATATCTAACCATATTGTTCATCAGAGGGCAGAGGCATTGATTCGCTAGCATAGAAGTTAGACACATTGGTATTGCTTGTATCTAGGCCTCTCATACTAGGCCTTGATTCGCTAGCATAGAAGTTAGACACATTGGTATTGCTTGTATCTAGGCCTCTCATACTCGGTGGACATGGAAGGTGTGTATAGCACCCGTCATCCACCTTTTATGGTAATGTTCATATTAGGGGCATTTCATGATCTCAAAGAAACTTTATTATGGTCTTTTTTTGCATGTAACTATGTCAAATATTCTATACATGACCACATAATGCAAAGCTGAGTTGAGAAAATCTCCCATTTTTGTAGGGGGTGTTGAAGAAAATAGCAATATAGAGTTGAGAAAATCTCCCATTTTTGTAGGGGGTGTTGAAGAAAATAGCAATATAGTGTATCTTTACCAAGTGAAAAATTAAAGAAAAGTGGCCTTGGTGCTTATTTTAAGGAATGAGTTTTCATTTATTTCCATCTTAATACCAATATTTCATATATGTTGACGTAAGTGTTTTGTTTATCAGAAGGGCCCCTCTTGAAATTTGATGTTTTTCATTGAACTTTGCTCCTCTCAAAGGCCAAATTTCTTTTTTCTTTTTAAGGGGGCGATTTTATATTGTATTAGGAGAGCTAAAAACAAAAAGAAAAGTCGTCCATTTTTTGAGCGTTGCATCTCTCTTTTTTCCTATTTTCTCTATAGAATTTATATATAGTCCCTTTTTAAAAAAAAGCGGTGGCACATCCGTATTGAACACACGCATTAAAAATGCCATCTTGGTTCCGTAAGAACGCATCAAATGTTAACCGCACTACTTTTCCAACGTTGCCATCAAACACACGCGCACGCGCACACACACACACGTGTATCCCCCACACACGCGCCCCCGACACCTGCGATTTCTGCTCTCACGTATATGGCACTGGCGTGTCTTGACCGGCACGCACGCCAGCCCTTAGAAGAATAAAGCTCTAACCCTATCCTCATCACTTCGTAGGACATGACCACACGCCACCCCCACTGCTTACCCAACGCTTGGTCTCCTTCTTGTAGTATAAGAAACCGTAACATGGTCCCAAAATATTAGTTTAAGAGCACCCCGCATTCCCTTGCCCCATTTATTATGACCCCTTTACCATCATGAACTTTGTTCCCTTAACTTATTACCAAAAGCTAAGAATGTCAACACATCCATGATTCGATGCCCGAGCTCAAGTCATGGGTTGCTTCTTACAATAGCAACATGTCTAATTCAAACACACAACCATTGTGCTCTTCTTCATGGCTAATGCTACGACAAATTCATGAGTCATTCATGTCACCCTTTTCCTACTAGAGTCAAGGGATCAGCATGTGTTATCGTTTACTTTAGCACATCAGATTGTGACAACTCTCGTGACATTTTGTGACTGATCAATTTTTTTCTCGAATAATTAATTATGCTAGCACTATAATCCCGTTGTAAAGTAATGATAAATTAAACAATAAATGTCACACTAGGAAGGATCTCAAGAAGCATAAATGTAGGGCAAATCTTTAGAGTTTGAATGGGACCCCATGTATAAGAATGATAATATCTTATTCAATACATAAAAACCTCTTTAGCACGATAAGCTCTCCTCTTTGGCAAACACAAGTTCTATTTGAAAAACATCAGCATAAAATATTGAAATATATTTTTGTAATAATGTTCTCAAAACTAAAAGATTGAGATAGCTCAACTTTGCATCTTTGATTCATGCTATGAAAGATGGCATGTAGAAGGAATAAAAAATAGAGATCAAGAACAAGGGAATTAAATTATGCCCACCCTCTTATAATCTCATATCCGGCATATATACAAAACCGTGAAAATTCATATCGTAAAAATGTTGATATTTTTACATAGCAAAAAGAGTAAAAAGACCCTCTCTCTCTCTCTCTCTCTCTCTCTCTCTCTCTCTCTCTCTCTCTCTCTCTCTCTCTCTCTCTCTCTCTCATAGAGCATGACTTAATAATTGTTATTTTTAACAAATGTTTAAATTAACAAAAAAACTTATTTGAGTGTAAAATTTGAAAACTCCTTAAATATCTACCTCATATTTCTAAAAACTAGACTACTAATAATAAGAACTTGTTTTTTTAAAAGAAAAATAATAGTCCATTTCATACAAAAGAGCATTTTAAGAGATGGTGAAAATTCTCAACTTATAGATCTCTTATGGCATATCACCGATTTTTTGTTTTAAAATCTCTGCTTGACCTGACCACCCACCGACCGCCGCCCCCCCCCCCCCAAAAACCATCACCACACCCCCTCCAAGTCACAATATTTTGCAAAAATGAGATGTTTTTTGGCTTTTCCTAAGAGGTGTAATTTTGGAGACTATTTTTTAGGTGGTAATGCAATAAAAAAGGGGGGCACTTTTGAAGAGCCATACCTTCCAAACCGTTAAGAACTAGATAAAATTCAGACAATGAAAGTCGAAGTCCTTTGAATTATCTAAAAAACGTGTCCTTAGGAAGATTCTCAACAAATGTGTTTTAAAGCCTATTTAGGAGCCTCAAAAATGGCTTAAATCCTAGTTTGAACTATTCAAAATAGCAAAGTTCATCCTTTATCTCCAAAGTTATGAAGAATTTAGCCAGAGTCATGCAGACATTTTCAAAGAACTTTTTGTAATTTAAATGTTATATTCTGATCAAGATCAAATTTTAAGTACATTAAAAGATAACAGCCTCGTAAATCACCCTCTTACAAAGTTTGCTCCTTTGGGAGAAAAAACTCAATAAATTTGTAATCCAGAATACCAAGTGGATTCCATAATACCAACTATATTTAAGAGCACCAAAATCGATATTTCACTATACCAATTAGATTTGAGAATCTTAAAGTTGGTATTCTGGAATCCAACTAGCCATAGGAGGGCGGTGGGCCCACGTTTGGCATGGGTTTTCTTGCACAAACACGCACATAAACTTGATTCAAAAACCATACTTTCCCTACCCCACACATGCATGTGTGTGCACGTGCGTGCGCACACACATACACAAAGTATAATCTTCTAAACACCAGTATGTCCACCACACGTAAACCTTAATTTAAGGTAGGATGCCCGATAATTCAACTCCCCAAATGACCATATACCCAAGATCTTGGTAGTATGGCAAAGTCTTTTTTGGAAGACCATGGATTCTAGAATACCCATGGTCTGTGTTTCACAAAACCTAGTAAAGCCCACGTTGATCAACTACAATAGTGCAAGCTAGACTGTAGTGCCCTGCTTCACAATCATATTACACCACCACTTAACATCTTTCATCCTACACCATGGCCTTCAAGCAATGCTTGATGCACCAACTAGCTTAATGGCTTAGCATTAGCACCACTTAGTGGATTAGGTGTGAACAATTATCACTATTGATGAGGTTCTTAAGTGATGGCCATTATGCCTAGGGACTCAATTATCAAAACATAGGGGATGCGTGAGTATGGTGTGGCATGTCAAGTTCACACCATAGGAGATGCTTGAGTATGGTGTGGTATGTTAAGTTCACACTACACACTTGAAGATCACTAGTATATACATGGTTAGGTGGTATGACAATCTATGTCATGCTAGGATTTCATGCTTATTATGAGTGCTTCATCTTGTTCTTCACATGAGACCTTGAGAGAAAATTCTAGGTTTACAATGTGTAGCTTCTTGAGAGAAGGCCCTAACATGTGGCATCAAAGCCCATGGCAACCTCTTCCTCCTCTCGTGATTTTTCTTTAGCGTGGAGAATAATTATTTTTGTCATTGCTAGTAGTCAAATAAACATGTCTTGTTTCATGAGGTCATCGTATATATTATCAAGGTACACTCGGGATCAACACGATAAATGGATTATGCTAATGTAGTGTGTAGTTTTGACAAAGACTTTGTCAAGTATTCAAAGAAAAATGCCACCTAAGGTAGATCAGGTGAACCACAAATATTCTTATAGTTTAGAGCAATAAGAAAAGGCCAACGTTTTGTGTTATGGTTGCTTGTAACATCACCAAATGAGACATGAGTGTCCATTGAAAAAGAAATGTATTATTATGCACAACCTACATGCTTTAATGAAACTTATAGATTCAAATCATGGGACCTTTTGGATTATGTACAGCCTACATGTGTTATTATGGGACCTTTTGGATTATGTACAGCCTACATGTGTTATTATGTACAGCCTACATGCTTTAATGAAACTTATAGATTCAGATCATGGGAGGTTTTGGATTATATCCCTAAGTAGTCTCCCAAACACTCTTATAAGATTCGTTTCATGTAGTGCCTCTATTGTTTTGAAACATATGTACATAATGTAAATCCCTCATGGAAAAACTTTTTCAATGGTTCACACTCCATTAAAAGATGGATGGTCTTTTGGTAGTGCCTAGTTTTCTAAGGGAGCCATGGCACATTGTCACCAATTTTTATTTTATTTAATTATGGTGGAACCCAAGCCTACAAAGTAGCCTGTTGGTTGCTTAGTTTTGTGAGAGAGCCATGGCTCCATTGTCACCAATTTCACTTTATTTATGGTGGAACTTGAGCCTAAAGAGTGCCTTGTGGTTGCTAAGCTATTCCAACTTATTGGATGCAAAAATGAGCGGGCACCAATGGAAGAAGTTGAGCATCCCTATTTCTCTCAACCCAAGGGGTAGAATTATTTCACGCTTTCCAAGGTATAGCACTACCACCCTAGTCTTTTTCTTGAGTAGGTTGTTGTAGAATCACAATAAGATCATCAGTTTTCATGAACTTTTCCCACCATTTTTTATGGTAGCAATATCTTTAGAAGCCTTGACCATTACCACAAACATCTTCGATGAAGTTTGTATAGCAAACAAGAGAAAGAATAGCAAAGAAAGAACTCCTCAAGAAATATTTTAAAATTGGAATGTATGCAAGAAAATATATTGTGAAATCAATTTGGTGCTTGAACCGCCACCCTTAGTAGGAGAATTCATGGCATGTATTTTCTCTACCTTTCATACCTTATGGTTGCGAAGTGATTATAATATGTTGGATGCAAAAATGAGAAGGCAACAATGGTAGAGGTTGGAAATCCCTAGTTTTCTAAACCCAAGGGGGTAGAATCCTTTTAAACTTTCTAGAGTGTAGAATGACCATAATAGTCTTTTCTTGAGTTGGTTGTCATAGAATCTCAATATGATTATTGGTTTTCATGAACTTTTGTACCATTTTTCCACAATTGTTCAAGGTATCGATATCCAACACTCTAAGGCCTTGAATATCACTAGAAGCATCTTTCATGAAGTTCCTAGAGCAAATAAGAGAGCATTGTGTTCATGAGCACATTAAGAAATATAAGAATAGCAATAAAAAAAGAACTCCTTTTCAGAAAATATAATGCATGCAAGTGAACATACAATGCCAATCAATTATTTTACCTATTTCTCTCAACCCAAGGGCTAGAATTATTTCAAGCTTTCCAAGGGATAGCACTTCCACCCTAGTCTTTTTCTTGAGTAGGTTGTAGAATCACAATAAGATCATCAATTTTCATGAACTTTTTCCACCATTTTTCATGGTAGCAATATCTTTAGAAGCCTTGACCATACACCAAAAACATCTTCGATGAAGTTTGTAGCAAACAAGAGAAAGAATAGCAAAGAAAGAACTCCTCGAGAAATATTTTAAAATTGGAATGTATGCAACAAAATATATTGTGAAATCGATTTGGTGCTTGAACAACCACCCTTAGTAGGAGAATTCCTCTAGAAGAACACAAATATGCAAGTTGACTTTCCCTCTGGTAACAATAATGATGTCTTATAAATGGGCCAATAGAGTTGCAAAGAAATAGTGTTCAATAGTACATAAGATGATGAATTAGAAGAGAGAGAGAGAGAGAGAGAGAGAGAGAGAGAGAGAGAGAGAGAGAGAGAGAGAGAGAGACAGAGATATTTCAACTTTAGTTAATGAGTTTAGAAATGTTTTTGGTTATTTTATGTTGGAAAGACATTCTAGACATTACAAATAAGAGAAATGAGAAAACTCCAAATTTGGGGTAGATTTGATCTCAAGTTGCCCATGTGGCATTTGGTAGGACATGGTAGCTAGGTAAGGTAAGCCTATTTGTATTAGCCCTCCTTGTTGGAAGGTGATACAGCATGGTAACTAGGTAAGGCAACTCTAGTTGTATTAGCTCGAAAGGTAGTAGGGCATGGCAACTAGCCTAGTTATGTTAGCCCTCCTTGGAAGGTGGGGCTAATATAACTAGGTAAGATAAGCCTAGGTGTATTAGTCCTCCTTGGAAGGTGATAGGGCATGGGAACTAGGTAAGGTAAGCCTAGTGGTATTAGCCCGGAAAGCAGCAGGGCATGGTAACTAGGGAAGGTAAGCCTAGTTATATTAGCCCTCCTTGGAAGGTGATAGGGCATGGTAACTAGGGAAGGTAAGCCTAGTTATATTAGCCCTCCTTGGAAGGTGATAGGGCATGGTAACTAGGTAAGGTAAGCCTAATTGTATTAGCCCAAAAAGCAGTAGGGCTTGGTAACTAGGTAATGTAAGCCTAGTTATGTTATCCCTCCTTGGAAAGTGGCGCATCGAAATAGTGAAAGGGTCAAAATACTTGGCCCCTAATGTGACCCAAAGTCTTGGCACATTTTTAGGTGGAACCCTTCCACTAGAAACCCCACCTCTCCTCTTGTTTAAACTCCCTAATCTCAAAGTAGACCTCTAATTCTTACCCTTGTAAGGCTCTTTTTGAGTCTGAATTTTTCTTAATGCTAAAGAAAGTAGCAGTAACATTGGCTTTGCCAATCTCAAAGGATGTTTATTGCACTCAAGTCTTTTCTAGGATTATGAGGATTTTATCAAAAATTAATCATCATTTACTCCAAGATATATGCATATTGACAGACTTATTGTAAGTTGGCATTGCCTATTTCTAGAAATATAGACAATAATAAAGTTTTAAAAAATTAACACATGGAGTCTAATGTTTAAGAAGATGGATCCGTTGTTACTATTTGTAGTTAAAATTGATGCAAGCGGTGTTTGCTGAGCTAGAAAGGCCAACCAATGGATTTTGAGAGTAAACAACTCAAGAATTGATGCAAGTTGCATTGCAAGAGGCGTTGTGTTGAGCTAGAAAGTGGTACCAACCAGTGGCTTTTGAGAGTAAACAACTCAAGTATAATTCACAAAGTAAGTTGACTTCTCATGAACTTAAGTCATATGAAATATTTCATACACTCAAGTTTTGGAGGCATTACTTGTACACAAAGTTAAGTTTAAGGTGTATACATATACCATGATGCATTTTATTATTTTAGTAACCAACTAGAATTGAGAGGTTGTCAAACACAATGGGCTCAATCAAAGTAGTTTTTCATGGAAATCTTGTATCAATGTGGCAAAGAGAATGTTATCATCTCACGAATGCATTATCAAGGATAAACTAGATTGTTAAATCCATTGCTTATTTGTTGCAAAGAAAATGGTTAACAAATTTCACGAATTTTATCATGGGATTCCTCAAGACCCAAAGAGGTTATAGTGCTATTTTGGTGATAGTTGATGACACACTTTGTTTCTACCATGAAAAAAGTGAAAGCACCACAAGTGGTGGAAGTGTTTATCACCCATATGTTGTAAATTACATGGCTTGCTGAATCCATTGTGTCAAATAGAGATACATAGTTTTATAAGTACTTATTGGATGCATATTTCTAGAAAACTTAGGATAAAATTATGCAAAATGAGTAGTGATCACCCCTAAATTGATGGTCAAACCAAAATTGTTAAACAAGTCTTAAAAGATATGTAGTAATACGATGGCTACAACATAATGCTCAAGGAAAGCATCTTGTAACAAGATGGCTATGAAATAATGCAAAAAAAGGAAGCCTCTTAATATAATCATATGTTCTCTTGAGTGAGTGTTTATACGGCTACTTATAGTTACACATGAACATGTTTGAAATCATGTAGCATGATAGAAAGTCCTTGGGAATAGCTTAACATGGATTTAGGCATGGAAAATACCATTAACTAGAAAATAAATGTTAGTTAGTACATGTGGGTTATGCCTTATATATAGTATTCATGGTTATCTACATGGATTTGTAATACGTTTGTGATGCTTTTGGCCACAATATTATTGGTCATTGTAGATCAATTGGGGGTCATTTCCCAAGAGGTCACCCATCCAGTAGTGTTCACGCCACTATATGCTTAACCTCCACCACTCTAATCGCTTCCAAGATATGAAAATTGGTGGAAGAGGGATGAGAATGGCCCTAGTCTTCTATTACTTATAGATGATCCCATGGCTTGGGACTCTATGCATGTGGGATGTACGCGGCCAGCAGGCCATGACCTTCCAACAAAAATAACTTTAACCTCGCTCTGTATGTTAGGGCCTTCCTCTCAAGCTCCAAACCCTTTCCTTATAATCTTCTCTCAGGTTCGTATGTAAAAGCACTCACACAAAAAGCAACTAACCCTAGCATGGTACATAGATTGTTTAACTACCTAACCATATATATACCAGTGGTGGTCAATGTCAACTTGATTGGCCACACCATACTCACGTGCTCTTTGTTTCATTCTCCCATGCTACACATTCACAAAGTCCCTAGGCATAAAAACTGTCATGCAAGAACCTTGTTATTAACGATGATCATTCACTCTTAATACACTATGTAGTGATATGTTGTTCTGGCCACCCAATTTTTGGCTTTCCACTATAATTTTTGGGGTTGTATCATTCAAGCTCCCATTTAGAAATTATCTTCCTTGGTGTGACAAACTTAAGGTAAGGTTGGTTTTAAAAATGATACTATGCTTGCCAAGCTGCATTTGACAAGGGATGTTCTTTCCATTTTACAAGGAACTCGCAAAGAGTAGGATTTGGCAATCATATTTTTCTTCGTTCTACAAGGTCTTATGTAGCCCGTAATATAGTGATCATACTCTACAAAAAAATCATTACATCCACAAGTTATCACCGCCATCATAGAGGTACGTCTTTAAATGACTAACATGAACCATAATGGACATGAAAGTTTTATGGTATTTACAACTTATAAGTCAAATCTTTGACTTGTTTTAAAATCACCAAGGCTCACACATTATGTAATAAGTAGCTCCTTGACAAAATTTCAATGTAAAACATCTTTAATTTTGTTGGAACGGTCCCTTTCTATAAAAGGACGACTTGATCTAGCTTAATGGACATGATCACAAGCATTGCATAATTTTGATCATATCTAAGGCAAAAATTCAAATGCACTTGTTTTCTAGGGTAATCCAATCATTTATTAGATTAAACCCATAATTAAATACAAAAAAGTTTATAAAAATGCACAAATTATATGCAAGCTCTAGTAAAGGCATATATAATTCCTGATGATTGCTTTATCGCTCACTCTCGACATAAGATCTCCGTTCAAATATTTTGGAAGCTTAAATTATTGTAAAAACACATGACATAAAATGATATAGATATTGATGTGTAAAATGTATTTTCAACATATTGCCCTTACATTTGGGTGTCTCTTACATGACAATACAAAAACACATTGTGTCTCAATGTTGAAGCTTGGTTAGTTTAAGTAATTTGATCTATTCAATTTTGTGGGAAAATATGTCTTCTATAATGATGCATAGCATAGATTATTTTCTTGACTTCACATGCATGCACACACACACACACACACACACACACACACACACACACACACACACACTTGTGCTCACACAAATGTACATGTACATGCGCGCACACACACACACACAGATATATATGCATGTACGCACACATACACACACACACACCACACGTCCCTATCGCATGCATGCATGCATGTGTGCGTGCACACACACACACCACGTCCCTATCGCATGCATGCATGCATGTGTGCGTGCACACACACACATCTCACATGGATCCCTCCATCAAGAAAACACATATTGGTTTACCTAAACACCATATAATTGATGTGTGTGTGTGCGTGTGTGGATTTCATGTGAGTATACCAAATGAAGTAATGTGACACACACATACACATATCAATTATATAGATTACATGTGAACATAATAAGATGAAGCAATGTGAAATTTTTAGTGATGGTGTTTAGTCAAACCAATTTATGTTTTATTAATGGAGGGATCTATGTGAGATGTGTATGTGTATGTGTGTGTGTGTAGGGGGGGGGAGAGAGAGAGAGAGAGAGAGAGAGAAGGGGGGGAGACTTCTATGGAGATCCTTATATCACACATAGATCTATTTAAAACTTTTGTGAATTTCAATAATAGTCTCCTATAATTATACATATTTGTTTTAGCGCCCTTATTATAGGTATATACATTAGAGGATGACGAATTACACAACTTCTATAGATTTAAAGAATATAAGTAGACCTCCTACCTTTTTTCAAATACATTTCTCAAAGCCTCTCTCTCTCTCTCTCTCTCTCTCTCTCTCTCTCTCCACACATGCAAACACACACACACATGTAGAGAGAGAGAGAGAGGGTGGGGGTTCTCTTCTTTGAGGATTACTACAGTGTATATACATGGACTCTCTTATCAACACACATCAAAATGTACTATTTTCAAGATATGGTTCATAGTTTAGGCTATCAGATTGGTGGAAAAGTGCATCCACTTCGTGTAGAAGAAATGTGTCAATTTTTATTTACCATATGGTAATATGTCTTTAGAGAACATGACCTGCATCAAGAGTGTTTTTAATTTGGGCCTTTAGAATGGTTGCAAATTGTAATACTTCTCCTTTTTAAAAAAATGAAAAGGGGAATTTATTAACTTCACACAAAGAAGTAGTAAATGCAACACAACAATGTTCTTGTAAACCATATAGATGAAGGAAATATTATGGTGATAAAAAGCATGCTTCTCGTTCATGACTCCTTTGTTGAAGCCATTTTCCAATGAATAAGAGCTTCCTTGTAGATGTTTACAGTTCGACACCCTATCATTAAGCTATAATTGAAAACCATGTTGATGAAAGGCCTTTATTGTGGTATACATAACATTAATTGTCCAATTGAACAAGTGATTTTCTACCCTCCTCAATAAGAGCCAAGAAGATGGTTTCTTTACATTCTAATCTTTTTCAATGGATGGTAGACTAGAACTTGCAATATCCTTTTCTCATTAGGAAGTTTGTCATCCTAAACTTTCATGCTTGGAAGTTGTTCTTATTGAGCTTCGCTTACATTCTAGGATAGACCATCACACATTGTTACCTATAGTAATTGTTAATTGCACCAAATATGGTATTATGTAGGCCAAACAAAACTTGCAATAACTTCTACACTCACAACAATCATGTAATCTTCAATAATATGTATGACGAATACATGCACAATTACTCGATAATGTATTTAAACATACTATGAACCCACTTTATGTGAGTTAATCACATCAACTACAATTGTTATATAAAATTATTTAATCATTTTTTGTAAAGATTGCTTTACAGAGAAAGCTTGGGCAAAATTAGCCATGTGTCTATTTTTGGTGGAATAAATCTATAAAAACACCCAAGTGTGGAGATGTTTTCGGCACACACTTGGGGGGGCTATTGGTACCTAATCTAGTCTTCTCTCTCGCACACATTTTGAGGTTGCGATTATTAGTAAGAGTGGTATTTGAGCTTTGGTACACTCCTAATATGCCCCAGCAAAAGGGTTAGCAGTTTGGGCACTCAAATAGCCCTAAGAGTGTAGCGCACAAGGTTTACATGGTGGGAGACACTCAAGCACGAGGCCTCCATAGAGGCAGAGGTAGACAATGGGATAGAGCAACGTAGAGAGTACTGGAGTCTGGAAACCAATCGCTACACACATAGTTTGACCAGTAGCAACAAGCGCACATGCGACACGGACCCACAACTCCGGCAGCACACCGATCAGCAACATAATTATGACTGTCGGCACCTTTCTCAACGATAGCCCCAAAGGGGCTCGTGTCTCCTAATAGAAAAGGCTAAAGAAGGCCACGCCATGCCTTATATACTCTCCAGCTAGCCCTCAACAAACACTATACGAGATTATAAAGGTATACATACCAGCGTCTAGTGAACCTGCAGGAAGAAGAAGAAGAAGAGAGAAGAAAAAGGAGGAGGAGGAGGAGAAGAAAAAGAAAGAAAGGAAGAAGAAGGAAAGAAAGAACGATTGTTGACTTCGATCAATCAAAGAAAAACCACGAAAAAACCTTTACAAAACAATGGCTACAATCTACTAATTTAATCCAAAAATTCTGATAAGTATTTCACCTTTGCATTCTATCTTAATGCATCAGTGTTATTTTCTATCATATGTTGTTCTATCTTTTCATTTTTTTAGAATCTAATTCTTAATTATACAAATAAGTATTATGTTTAGTATTTTTTCAGATTTCAAAGTGTTCTTCTTCAATCTACCAAATTTTTCTTTTCCTTTCAATTTCTATTTATGAATTACACATATGTTATGGATTGTGAGCGAATCCAATCAGTCCTATGTGAATGGGTGGTTGTGAGCGACTCCAACCAAGCAACTCCAATTCAATGCATATAATAAGTAGTTGTGTGAGTGAGTCCAAGCTTACCTACTTGAAGCAATAATTGTAATCAAGTTTGGTTGTTGAGTGATTCCAACCATTTTTATTTTGACAAAGGATTGTGAGTGAGTCCAATCCACTTTGGTGTGTGAATTAGTTGTAAGCTAGTCCAACCCAGTTCCGTATGCATGCTACAAATTAGTATGCAAGTTGGTTATGAGTTAGTCAAATCTAACTCCATATGCACACGATATAAATTATTTGTGAGCGATTTCAAAGATTCAAACTTCTGTAATGACTCTATGATTACAATGTTGTTATTCTACGCAATTGAGGACAATTGCTCTCCCAAATAGGAGGACTGTTATAAAAAATTATTTAATCATTTTTTATAAAGATTTCTTGCAAAGCAAGCTTGGGAAAAATTATCCTTGTATCTATTTTTACCTTGGGTAGCCTAAGGTGCTTGCACAAAAGCAAGCATCGAGAGAAGACCACGTGGCATGCTTAATAAAGCCCAAGGTAAATACGATGTTGGAAAAAAAAATTAACATGACGCGTCTTACGCTTGCGCAGAGGCATGCAGATCTTCATTAAAACCCTTACCGGCAAGACCATTACCCTGGAGGTGGAGAGTTCCGACAACATCGACAACGTCAAGGCCCAGATCCAGGATAAGGAGAGCATTCTACCCAACCAGTAACATCTCATATTTGTCAAATAGTAGTCGGAGTGGTTGCAACCGCGCTGACTACAACATTGAGAAGGAGTCCACCCTCCATCTGGTGCTTCGCTTGTGTGGAGGTATGCAGCTCTTTGTGAAAACCCTAACTGGAAAGACCATAACCCTGGAGGTGGAGAGCTCTTACACCATCGACAATGTGAAGACGAAGATCCAAGACAATGAAGGGATTCCTCCCAACTAGCAAAAGCTAATTTTTGCTAATAAGCAGCTTGAAGATGGTCGAACCCTTGCTGATTACAACATCCAAAAGGAGTCCACGCTCCACCTGGTCCTTCACTTGCGTGGAGGTTGGTGAGGGCTGCTACCGTTTCTGAGAGCCAAGGTTTCCTTCTGCTTTTCCCCCTTTTAGATTTCTTTATGTTAACATGTGACACATGCTACTATGTGTGCCATTCAACTCCATGTTTCATGCATTTCTCGCATGTATGCGCTATGTGCCATACAACTTTATGTGTCAAAACATGATATGACATCTATATCTGGAGCTTCAAGACAACATGTATCTGTTCATATTAGCAATTAAATAGCTCTTTATTCTCAAATTTAAGAATTTTTACTCCCATATGTGCTATGTGTAGTGCGATATGTTTGGCTGGTTCATTGCATTGATGGTCTCGTCCATAACTGACTTCTTAAATCTTAATTTAATGTATCTTGTGGCATTTGATTTTCTAAGTGTTGCTTGTGGATGTTCTATGCCTTTGCAGGGTCGTGGATGTTACTTTATCATGGCAATTGAATTACTTTTTTGGTCTATTCTATGTGGTTCAATCTTGTAAATGTTTGGACTATGCTAATTCATAATGTGAGGATAGTACGAGAAGCTAGAGATGTCTCTAAGCAGGTTTTAGCATTAAATGATAACACATTACTTCAGTGCTTAATGATGTAAAGCTCGGGCTCTTTGATGTATGAAGTCAGTTTTGTAAGGATGAAATATGTTAATTTTTTACTTATCAATGATGTGAAGGAGAAACATGCTTACCATCCTAAGTCAAAGTAGGCCTTACTGTTTTCTTACCTTGGGTAGCCTAAGCTGCTTGCAAGAAAGTAAGCAACTACAGCAAAGCCACCTGGCACTAAATATAGCAGAAAATGCACTCCAAGAGACATCTCGAGAAAGAATCTCCTCAAGCATGCCCTCTTTAGGCTTAGCTATTTGATCAAGCTACCTTGATAGCCACTTGCAGGAAAAGTTTTGTCGGCATCTTAATTTTGTTCCTAATTTGAATATTTTGTTATAGATCGAAGCTTTGGTTACAAGGTCAAAGATAACTCGTGTGCATCAATAGCATTATAACTCTACATTAATCAGCAATCGTGAAACAATATCGCACGCACGAGACTCATCGCATCATCAACTTTCAATATTGCAGACTTACAAAGGTATTCTTATTTTTCCCTCTTTTATATTTGAACAAACTAATGGCCACTTTCAACACTAAAGGTATATTTTTGGTCCACTTTCGATATTATGAGTGTTATTTGGGAAACAGGGGAAGGGCACGTTCCCTTATGTTTCTAAAATTTTGGAGAGGACTATGCCAACTCCCCGCCATACTTTATGTATGGTTTTTTTTTTCACTCGCACAAACAAGCACAAAATTCATATACAACGACGTGTAACTCATATTCAGATGTGCTAAACCAATTTGTAATTATCCTTTTTGCGATGTACTTCAAGATCTCCATCGATCATAAGCGTAGGCATGCGGTTCAATCGATAGAGCAAACATGCCTTTAGCACCCTTTCCAAGTATGTTTACATATTCACGTTTGTTTTGTCAATTCAAGATATTTATAAGTAAAATTACATGGTTGTATATTTTTAAATTTTGAACTTTGACTTTGAGATATGTCAATCAAAACTGCCAAACATTTGCTATAGGTAACATGGCAAATTGAAACTTAGAGCATAGTTATAGGTAGAGCATTAGAGTAATAATAATAGCATTAGAAGAAACAATAATAGCATAGTTATAGGTAGAGCATTAGAGTAACAATAATAGCATTAGAAGAAACAACAATTGACAAAGGGTATACTAACTTGAAAGGACATCTGATACATTACACCAAATACTATCATTTGAAGCATCATAGAAAAATATAGAATTTAAATTTCTATATGTACTCAGATCTTTCTTGAACATTTAATGCGTAAGTTTGTCTTTGCAACATGCTTAATCAACAACAAATGGATCGTCCGTTTACATCTTCTGTTTTACATCATATCTTGACATCTCAGAATTTGAGAACAGATTTATTGATTTTGAACAACGTTTTATCTTTGAATGTTCTGTGTTAATATGAATTCAACTTCATGTTTGTTCGAGCACACTCGTGCACTTGTACATGCGAATATAAGGCTACCCAAGCAATCTAGTTAGTGGAATAAATTTTTAAAAATACGTAAGTGGGAATGTTTTAGTACCAATCTGGTCTCCTCTCTCGCACACATTTCGAGGTCATAATTTTCTGTAACTACATCATGTGCGGATCCCAAAATCTTTGCACTTTAAATCAACAATTGTGCATAATAATATGAAACATATATAGAAACACTGTACAAATAAATACTATCACTGCAAAGTGTCTACAAAAACCTTATAGGACTAAATCATGGGTGAAAATGACTTCAGACGACAAAACTAACAACAGGTAGATCCTTTGGACCTTTTGTAACATAGTATACACTAAGCTTTTGCTTCATCGAAGAGGGATCCCCAAGATATAATAGTGCCCCCTCTTTTTGTTCCTATTGTCATTTTCCTTGATTAACAGCTACCTATAGAGATTTTCTTGGGAAAGAGATAGGAGTATCCTTACTCCATGTACCACTTCCTTTTCTTGCTTCTTGAGCTCATTGCAAAAATAGACCCTTTGATACCATGAGAAGAATGCGGGGGAGAGGGTGAGCTTTACATACACACAAGAGTAGACAAGCACACAAGAGATAGATGGGTGACTTAATTTTCTTCGTTCTTCTTACTTCTCTATAACCATAACATAAACATAAGAGTATATACTAAAAGAGAGAGGTGGATGGCTGAAGTTTCTTCTTTCTTTAATGAGTTCAATAATATTTTGGTTAAAATGCAAAAGCTACAAAAGGCAATGATATTGTTCTATGGGTTGCCTTCTGATGTAAGTAGGTTTTGTATTCTTGCACGCATTAGGTTTGTGTTTATTTATAGTAGAGAACGACTTAACATTTACGATGCTTTGTAATACTCAAAGAAGTCGAAAGATGTTGATTTTTGAAATATGACATGCTTTGTATTCCACATATTCGTGTGTTTTGATGCTTTGTGATAAGTGTCCATAAGGTGGCTGAAGTTTCTTCTTTCTTTCTTACTTCTCTATAACCATAACATAAACATAAGAGTACATACTATAAGGAAAAGTACTCTACTACTAGAATACATAGGGTTTATAGTATGAACCCTGTAAGTAAGTATGCCATAATCTAGTAATTGAAGTGCCTCTCTACAACCTATAAGCCACTGATTGCATATCAATAATAATCTCACCAACCATGCCAGTCTTCATAAGCATGGAGGTATCATCCTGGCATGTCATCCATATCCGCACTAGTTGAGCTCGATATCTCAACAAAATTTGCTCCACAATATCTTCACAGAAGAGGCTCCCTCAAATTTTCTCCATGAGTGAGTATACCATAGTGGTAGGACCATGCTTTTTGTGGTTATGAAGATAAAACAATGCAAATAAGTTTCTTACAAAAATCATATTTAGCCATGTCTCAAAAAAATTGACTGGGGGCTATGCTTGAAAAAAATGGCATTCTAGTGTATTTGTATCGGTCAGAATTAAGAAAAACCATTTGAGATTTTAAGTAGCCCTTATTTTAAGGAATTACTTTTCATATATTTTAGTTATAAAACTGGCATATATAAACAAAAATGAGATAGATTTAAGAGTTGTCCTTATTTTGATTAGTTGGAAAATATGAGCTTTTAGGGTCCATAGTCTAGACTAAGCACTTTTTTGGGAGGGTTGTGGAGACATAATTGAGTTCTATTTTGATGATGATATTGCGGTTAGTAGGCTACAAGTTTACAGGTTTTGAATATAACTATTAGAGCCAGTGCATAAAGTGGCATCTAAACCAAACATGCAAACGGCATATAAGCTCCATATAAACCACATAGTGGTGCTCACTCAAGCACCTCATGGGATGCTAAGTGGGCTTTCTCATTGTTCACACACCACTAGAAGAACATTAGATGGGGTGGTTTTCATGTAACTTTGTCCACCTTTTGGCACTGTGCCAAAGAAGGCACAATTGAACAGAGAGGTTTTTGAAAGGTTGAACTCACAACGTCTCATTATCCCTCAATTGAGAGAAACATGGTGATGATCCCCATACAATTTTTAGAAATCTAGGACGTTCAAAGCCCACACGGCAATGTTATGTTTCGTGCACTAAAGGAAACCTACCGATTTTTCGTAGCGTGGGGATGTAATGAGAAATTTATGGAGAAAAATATGAGCGAGTTAGTGGAACTTTTGGACGTAGTTAGGGAGCTCAATTCAACTCTAGTCGTGGGAACATGTAACTAAAGAGCGACTAAAGGCAGCCGGGAACCGCGTCAACGCAGAAGAGACGGTGAGCTAACGGCGTGATCTAACAACACATTGTCAGTTCGAACTGATTTCAGTTAATACCCAGTTGGCATGATGTGCACGCAACGTAGTAACTTTTACGGGCTGCAGGCGGTGGGTGGGGCGGAGGTTTGACGGTCCCCAGTCGCAACGTGCTCGCGGCGGCTTTGACTCTGCTGCGTCAGAGTTCAGGGCCGACCGAGTAGGGCCGGTCAGTTACTGGTCAAGCCCGTCTGAGCAGATCACGCGCCGCAGGCCTCTGCTTGAAGTTACTGGACACGTGTCAGCCGGGCGTAAACCCCTCTCGGACGGGTGAAGAATTATGCCCGGTAAAATCCGTAATCGAGAATCACGTTCATTAAATTTGTTTTTTAAATAAATAAAAAGACTAGATTGACTTTTTTACGATATAAGTTAATATATGTAATACCTCACATTAAATATTGTTTAGCTTTTGCGGGCTCCGTCATTTAATGCTTGAAAAGCATTTATCAAGGCTAAAGCGGTTGATTGACGGATGTTTAGTTTAATGGATAAACATCTTTAGATCCACTATTAAAACTTTCAGTAATATTATTTTGAAGTCTTTGCAAGGATAAGAGCATATTATTATTTAATAATCCGAGGTTTTTAGAACGCTGCCGCCCTTCTATACATAAATATGTTTATATATATATATATATATATATATGCTCATGGCTCCACAGCCATCGCCAAATTGGGCAAATCTTCACCAATTCTGCCCAACCACAGTTCTCCTTAGCAGAGGAGCTTCCCTCTTTCGATCCAATGCTGCATAACTTAGGTTTTCCAAGGTTTCAAACCTTCCAAGCAACCTACCTCTTCCAACTACTACCTTTAATGCAATTTTGTGTTCCTTTTGCTTCACCACTGTTTCTCTACGCCCATTAAGTGATGGTGCCTGCTGTCATATCACTACACTTAATGCTGTAACTTCACCTTGCGAGAAAACTCAGCTTTCTGTTTTTCTTCACTTTCTTCAGACGGTTGCCAATATCAGGCCAGCTCTGTGTGCATTCAGATGTTCTGCACACACTACCTGGGGTTGAAGGTTTCTATATGAGATAACCTTGTGTAGGGCACTACCCTGATTCTGATTATTGCTCACTAACAATGCGGACAAGGAGAGCAATATATCCTTCTCCCGGGCTTGTCTCCTGCATAGGCACTAGATTAAGGAGACCATTCGCTACTAATGAAGCTTTCTCTTCCCAAAGGGCAGCTAAGAAAGCCCGAATTGATCTACCGCAGAACGATGATATGATACCTTACAAGTTCTTTGACGCACTCCCTGATGATTTGGTGTTCTCCATTTTTGTCTCTCTCAGCTCGAAGGCTGAGTCTCCAGCAGATCTTATCAACACAATGTTAACGTAAGTGCCCATTTTCACCTTCCTGTTGAGGAACTTGTAGTGAATCGAGTTTATTTCGTCCTCTCATAGAGGTTATTATTATGAGAATGCGTTAATTACAAGTAAACCAACGCAGGGGCTTTCATTGTGGATATAATTAATCTTATGCCGCGTCAGGTTTAATATGTCACTGCATATGCATGTCTAGGGTCTGATTTTTGTACTGTTGTCTAAGGTTTGGCGTTATGGTTGTGCAGGTGTAAGAGGTTTCAGAAGCTAGCTTCCAATTCATTAATGCTAGCGAATGCTTCTGTTGCTGCATTGAGAGTGAGGGCCAGTCGATGGAGCGATGGCGCTAGCTCTTTCTTGACAAGGTGTGCGGATGCTGGAAATGTAGAGGCTTGCTACACATTGGGCATGGTGAGTGATTAGTGCTAAAGCAACGATTATCACCCAGTCATAATATTCGAATGGGTGCCCATTGGGAACCATTTTTTTAACACAGATATAATTGCAAATTAACGTCAATGGGTGTGCGGGGGGCGTTTTGTTAGCAATAATGTGGTGTGGTGACTGTATTGTGGTGCAGATTAAGTTCTACTGCTTGATGGACAGGAAGGGAGGGTTGGAGCTGATGGCAACAGCGGCTGGACGTTCACACGCGGGCGCCCTGCACTCATTAGCAGTGATACAGTTCAACGGGAGCGGTGGAGGTCGGGCGGACAAGAATCTGAAAGCCGGAGTGAGGCTATGCGCTCGGGCGGCTGCGCTGAATCACGTGGACGCGATAAGGGAGCTGGGCCACTGTCTGCAAGACGGCTATGGGGTGCCCAAGAACGTGCTTGACGGGCGGCGTCTCATTTTGGAGGCGAATGTGCGCGAGGCGTCAGCTGCGGTGGTTGGGAGGTGTGAAACGATACGTCGCCGACATCCGCCACCCAACGACCAGGTGATTGGCTGCAGGGAGCATTTCTTCGACCTTACAAAAGCCAATACAGCCCAGAAGGCCGCCCTCCACCACGCTGCCACCCATATCAGTGACTTCCTAGACCAACACCCTTCGTACAAATTTCTCCAAACTGGTGGCTGCTCTCTCTTAAGTGATTTTGGCTGCAACGTCCCACCGCCCACACTCCACATCGCCCACGAGTTCCTCCTGGCCTGGTTTCAGATCCGCCCCCTCCCGACCGGCCTCCGCCTCTGCTCCCACCCCAACTGTGGCCGCCCGGAGACCCGAAAGCACGAGTTTAGGCGCTGCTCTGCTTGTGGCTGTGTGAACTATTGCTCTAGAGCTTGCCAAGCTTTGGATTGGAAACTTCAACATAAGTTTAATTGTGTTCCTGTAGCCAATTGGCAAGGAAATGCCGTGGCAGCAATTGTAGGATTGGTTGGAGGTGGAGGAGGCGGCGGCGGTGGTGCTCCTCTTTATTTCAATCGATTTGGTCAATAGTAATTGAGCAGTAATAATCTTTTGGTTCCTTTTACATGTATTTTGAAGCCCTGAATCAAATAGGTGCTATAATGGATTCAATTTAATTACTTACGGTACAAGGTGGAAGTGTACGTTGGTGAAATTGAATGACTGTTTAAGGTGGTGATGTTATGGTACCATGCATTGATTGGCCATTCGTAGAAATGGCTGGAATGGTTGGAACTTGGAGGAGGAGTAGGTGGGGGTGGTTCTCTTTATTTCAACGAGGTTGGTGAATAAGTAGTTAATTGATTCTTAATCGTCAGGAACCCTCATATTAAGGCACCCCTTGCGTTGATGTCAGGACTCAGCTCTTTATCCTTATGTAAGAATTTAAGAGGGACAAAATTCCCAAGAATTTGGTAATTCAGTAACTTGATAGACTCCTAAGCCTAAGGTTTCCTTGCATTGATGTCAAGCATTAAAACAGTTTGAGCCTTGTAATTGCCCATGCAAGAATGGGCTTGCCTTCCAAATTACGGGTTTAATAGAAATACGGTTTTACGACGACTATTAAACCGTGTTAGGACGATCAATAAAATTCCAGAAACGGCATGTTCGCCTATACTAACTTCCTTCTTCTTGAATCAGGGTGATATAATCAATTTGGTGAAATTAATGACTTGAACAGTCCACCTTAAGATTAAATCTCTAAAGCGCAAGGTTATGGATCCATGGTTCTATCAAAGTCTCTTATGCAAAGAGAGAGAATACTTAACTCCTAAGGTTGCTTATAGAGATGTTTGTGAGATTAAAAAGGATATAATAGATGAAGGTGATAATCAATTCGTAATGGTATGCATGGAGGTTAAGAGGATAATGCTAAAGAGATAAAACGATGATTGTGGTGGCAGCACGGGTGGCCCAAGGATCAATTGGAAAGGCTTTGAGAAATTATTTATTTTTGGGGGAGGCTGGCTTGCAAATTGGATAAAACAGGCAATGCTTTCTTTTTGGGTTGGCGAACCTTCTTGGGATTTCATCTGAGAAAAAGGCTAGTTTTTCAT
The DNA here is from genome assembly GCF_041138505.1 of Cibotium barometz. Lineage (NCBI taxonomy): Eukaryota > Viridiplantae > Streptophyta > Polypodiopsida > Cyatheales > Cibotiaceae > Cibotium > Cibotium barometz. The sequence continues at coordinate 5,944,435 of NC_141061.1, forward strand.
GAATCGTGGGACGGAAGGGTACCAAAATCCAAGGGCTTTATAATCATTCGTGGTAGTGGGCGTGCTTAAGTGCAAGTGTGGTGTGGCATATGGCATGCCATGTTGTTGCCATGATTTTCTATACACAGCAAGCTTTACAATCTCTGGTCTCCCGCGTTACCACCTTACCTTTACAAAGCTTTTCTCGGAAAATGTGCAGATTGTGAAGTCCGCAACCCCACGTTTATGGTAGGAGTAATTTTTTCTCTTTCTTTTTCTCCTCTCTTTCCCAACCCCCTCTCCAAGCTTCATGATTCTTATCACATGTGGCTGTACAGCGCCTCGCATTTAATGCCGGTATCACTTAAAAGCTTGACAAAAGTGCCAAATGGGATCACTACACACTTTACCTCCTTTACGGTTTTCCCATTTCTTACAAAACGTGGGCTCCGGATTGATTTTTTTTTTGGGAAATGTGATGTGTATGTGTGTTAGAGTGGAGTGTTCACTAAACATTTTTCACAACAATTCTCAAAACTTTCAACCTCAAGAATTTGAAGGCTTTCATGAGATTTTATAGGTTTTAGTCAAAATATTATAACTAAAATATCTTAGAATTTGTCTGTTCTAATACTTTACATTTTGAAGGTTTTTTTTTTAAATTTACCATTCACCTTATACTAAACCTCGGTTTTTTCGTGAACATTGGTTAAGTGTAGGAGGTTCATTGTTTATGTAATGCAACATATGTTGATCCGTGTTTGTTTATTTTCTCACCGTAACATAGACACATATGTTAGTCCATTGTACATTGTTCAGATAACCTTCTTTTTTTAAGAGATAAATATCCTCTTGAAATGCATTTTTACTAGCTTGCACTTTGGAAGCTAAGGTCTCCCAAGTTCAAAACCCACCTATTAAACCACCCCTCTCCTTCCCCCCACCCTCTTCCCACGCATGCACGTAACTGTCTACTCCACCAAAGCGGTTTGTACCAAAAGTTATGTGGGTAGATCATCATAAAAAAAAGCATCTATAATTTTCTTTTTCAACATTATTAGCAAGGTTTTGTTATTTTCTAAAAAATAAGCAAAACAAGAAGCCTAATCAACTTACTCTTCAATAATGTGTATTGAGAAACATAATAAAGCCATTGAATCTTCATTGATCTTTATAAAAGATGAATACAAATTAGTGATATTCACGAAAGTTATATACAAAAGCATGGATGATTTCCATTATCCTCGAATAAATCAAAAAAATAGTAGGCTACAAGAAGTCCATTTCATGTAGAACCTCCAAAAAAATCTTTTTCAATGCATCCAAGTTTGTGATTGCCATTATGTTTCTCCAATTAGTCTTGATACTAGTATGACAACTAAAACATATGTTATTCAAATCAAGAGCGTACCTCAGTCTTGCGGAATAATGTGTCGTTATCTTTGAGGCATTGCAACTTCCCGACGTGGTTGTCTAGCTCGTTCCGTCGCATCCTCACTTCATTGTCACACCGGCATGCTCCTTGCCCCAATAGGGTGAAGAGAGAGCTCTCTTTGCCTAGATGGAGGCAAATAGAGATGGTTTTTTGCAATGGTTCTCTCTCACACAAAGCGGGGGAAGAAGGGGAACCTAATGCACGAGGGAAACATAAAGATGGAGACAAATAGAGAATGGTTCTTCTCTCTCTCTCTCTCTCTTACACACTCCACTATGATGATGATATTTCATCCTCCATAGCTCCATGTGTGAGACGTCAACATGGCATCAAAGCGTGGATTGCCATTGTTAACATCATTTGCGTTTTCATTTTGGGGGCTCCTAGGTCTCATCCAACAACCATCATCAACATTGTCTTCGGTTTTATCTCGGTGGCTCTGACGTCTCAATCGGTAGCCTACACCCTTGCGTTTTTGTTCTTTGTGAGCTCTGCCACCCAGAGCCTGCTACCGCCGTGCTCGGCCGCCCTACAGTATGCCGTCGTTGCTCTCTGCCGCCTCAGCGCCGAGCTCCGCCACCTGTGCAACTGCAACTTGGTAATGCTACTATAGAGCTCTACGTTGCCGCCCCTTCTTCAGCCGCTCACCTGGCTACGCGAGTGCGACCTGCAGGAGCGCTTCTGTCTCGGCTTGCTGCCAAGTGCCACCCTCGCCACGCTCTGCCTGGCTGATGTAATTCCTGCGTTTTCTCTGGTAACACGTGCTCTGCCTCTCATGCTGGTGTCACCCAGCTATTGTGCTTACATTATACCTCGGGCATGGTGCTTCACACCAGGTCTCCAACCCTTCGTGCACGCCTTCAACAAATTGGTGACAAAGTACCCTTCATCAACAACAAGAAAAAAAACACAGCTTCATGTCACCTTCACATGCGTTTATAAGCTTTTAAGCCCTTCTTCATCTCATCGCTCCACCACTCACCTCTTTATCTTTGGGATTATGTGCTTCAATGATTAGTTCACTGGCGTCATCTACATCCACGCTTAAGCTCCAAACTCAAGTGTCCATGCTTGAACCCCAAGTCTGTTTCGCTTGAAAACGATGTCGAAACACCGTCATTAAAGGGGGTTTCTTCCTCTACTTCTAAATTTCCTATTTTTTATGAGTCAAGGGTTCTCTCTCCCCAAGTAGTCCCTCAAAATCTGAGTTATTTATTTTTGGATCCTTTAGGATTTTGTAATGCCTTATTTTATATAAAAGACGTCTCTCCATCGTACACTTTTTGCCCCTGCTTTAAGCGAGGGGGGTTTTGTTTTGGCATGCTGATGTAGGTTGTCTTTGTTACCTAAGGCAAGACCTGGCCTCCGAGTCTTTTGCTAGGACTATGCTTGTTAAGCCTCTGAGCCATGCTTGTTGAGCCTCTGAGCCACACGTACTGGCCTTTGTGTTTGAAGCGAGGAACATGTCTTGTGTCTTTGCTTGTGCTGGTGTATGGGACTATTGAAGGCAATGTATGCAACTCCACCATCACTCCGAAGGGGGGTTTGTTAGGTATTTCGGAGTTGGTCTCTCGAGTCTAGTCTAGTGTCTTGTGTGGTGTGAACACACTAAGTGTGAACACCCTCTTATTTAGGGTCAAAAGACAAAGGCCTTGGTGCCTACAAAAGTATGTACTTGGGTCCTTCATTCTACACACAATGAGTACCATTCAAGTTGTGCAATCTCTCTATTATATAGCTCCATGTGTGATTATGTGGATGCCAACAATGAAGTTGTTGTTGCTGGGGTGGAACGGTGTGGATGGTTTATTACACGCCACAAAGTTGGCATGCGAGGTTAAGTGGTATGGCCCTCGCCCCCATGAGACTGGAGGGCATATTGGTGATAACTTTTGAGTAGCCCTATGGTGGTAGGCAACTTGTCAAGGTAGAATGAAGTGTTGTGTCTCGTGTTGTGTGGACATAATGTGGCTAGTGTTAGAGGCCGGTTGTACAGTTCTTATAGCATAGTTGGGATTATGGCTTATTTGAGAGTAGTTCCAATTGTGGATCTCTACCTTGGGATGAGAGATTCTCAAGGGTCTCAAACAACATATTAGAGAATTTGGGAATCTCCCAATTCCCATTTTTTAATACTAAAAAAGGGGTACATGGATAACATGTTTGTAAGCTTCTCAAAGCCCTATCATGTGACCTATCATTGGAAAGCGCTTGAAAAATGGGATCTAAAGAGCCATAAACCACTCATTTTGGATTAACGGTGTTCAAGTTATGGAAAATCCAAAGTTTTGACCACATGTCCCAAACTTGTGGGAAATTCCCATATTCCCCAATATGGTGTTCTCACTTAGTGGTTAGGCTAGTGTTAGTGACAGCCCGTGATGTGGCTGGCGATATGTGGTATGGGACATGCATGCTTTGCAAGCACATGCTTGCTAGGGTTGTATTGGTTTCTAGCTCAGTGGGGCTGGCGATATGTGGTATGGGACATGCATGCTTTGCAAGCACATGCTTGCTAGGGTTGTATTGGTTTCTAGCTCAGTGGGTGGCTTATCACTACATATGGTTTGGAGCCTATTGTTGGTGGTAAGCAAACCCTTATATTTTCCCTTCGTTATTTTGTAAATATAATGGTATGTCAAGTTGCAGAGTAATAGATGAGATTCATGGATGATAAACAAGGAGTGTAGGTCATGGGCAAGCACACAAGTAAGTGGAATATTGTTTAGTTGTGTTTCATTTAGTATTAGAACCCGATTTGTTCAATTATATGTGTGTTTGTGTTAGTATTGGTGGTGGAGAGATTTGGTTGAAGTTTTGTGAGAGCTATGTGTTTGCTTTCAATAAAAATATTTGTTAAGCAACCAAATTTAAAGACAAAGATTGCCATGGTAAGAGGTTAATGGCTTAGTAGAGTCTTATGAGAGAGAGGGAGAGAAATAGGTAGTTATTATTATTCAAGCTCAATAGATGTTGTTTAGCCTACTTCTTGATGGTGAGTATTGAGTTGCGAATGCGTATTGTCTTGCTAATCGAAGGGCTACCTTCATCAGACATTTGTGATGATTGTCTAACACTTGTCGTCGATGCTGAGTGACAAGTTCGTGGTTGACAACTGCCATTACTCTGTGATATGAGTTAACGCCGTTTAGGGTTAAGCTGCTGTCAATAGACGTAGTATTGGTCATTAACTCTATTTCATTTTTTTTCCACTATCAAAACAAATTGACATAAATGTCTTTTTGAACTTAGTATAAAATCTAAGGTGTTTGCTCATTTGTTTATTTATTGAGCAGTTGTTTAACCTTTTTGGCTTATTAATTCATATTGTCAGTAATCAAGATCCAAAGTTCAATGCACATTTCTGATATTCAAGAAATTAGATATTAAGATGAGTATAAGTTCATCGAACCATCCAAAGTCAGTCTGATGGGTAGAAGGAACGTGTAAATGAGACCATAGAAGATATGTTGTATGAATATGTCTCTGCGAAGCAGTCTGATTAGGAAGATTATCTTTCGTTAGTAGAGTTTACTTACAATAGTGCTAAGCATTATGCTACTAAAACGAGTGCTTTTATGCTCATGTATGGCTTTCAACCTAGAGCCCTCTATAACCCTACATGCCATTATATTTACAAAAAACAAAAGGGAAAATATAAGGGTTGGGCTAGCACTCGCCACCCGACCATGGGCTCAAAACCACGCATAGAGCCAACCATTGAGCTAGATACCGGGAGGATACTGGGAGGACCCTAGCAAGCATGTGCATCCCATAACATGCATCCCCAACCCATCACGTTTGCCATTGCCACTACCCCCACCAGTGGGTTAACCACCACTAACTGGGACCTTGGGATCCCCCAGTCCCAAGGTAGAGCTCCACAAATGGGAACTACTCTTAAATGAGCCATAATCCCAACTATATAGCCACTTGACCAATACACTATTATAAGAACTATCCGGTCGGCCTCTAACACTAGATATTAGCATCAAAGTGAAACAACATTCTCCCAAGTGTTATCTTCATTAGTACGATCCCTCCATCTAATTAACCAATCAAGAATAATATGATTCCTAAGGGTACAATCCCTGCGATCCACAATGGCCACTAGTTGGTGGGGAACATAGACAAATAAATCCTCAAGTCTTGTGAGCTCTTGGTCATAAACTAAGTTATCTCCTACACCCACCACCTCTTTTAGTCTTCTAACATGAAAGACAAGATGCACATGTACTCCATCTGGGTGACGTAACTTATAAGCAACCTGAAGATTATAAAAGGTCCAGTAAATCTTGGAGACAACTTATAGACTTTTTCACTCATTACCTAAGAGTAAACCCATTGATCTTCTTCCAAGATTCTAGTTGATCGCTTTTGGTTGTGACATAAAATTGCACTCTATCTTATGCACTCATTATGCTCTCTTTTGCAGACTATAGCATGTCTTCCTGTTATTTCAAGAAATCAACCGCAGCATCAACTCGGACTTTTTCTAAGCCAATTATCCACAAGTATGGACGAGATATAAAGTGAAAATGAAATTAATCTACTGAGTATAGGTATTAGTGATATTACTCAAAGATTAAACAGGGTTAATTAAAGCTTAATAAAAGTGAGAAAATTAGAATATGTTGTCTGAGATCTCACATGGGAGCGCTTCAAATGCATTTATGAGGCCGCCATTCGATTCGCAACACCGAAAAACCCCACGGCCTTATTTGTGCCGATTTATAGTGAAATTTGCGAATTTGTCATTTCCCCCAATTTTTGCAAGCATGGACTGTAGTGCTGATTTCGCACGTTTTCTTGCAAGCCCGGATGATTGCAGTCATAGGACAAGTCATCCTGATGTCCCCCACACTTCCCTAAGAGGGTTTGGCTTGAGGTGCTATGTGTAGAGAGGACAAGCAGTTGATACAAGGTCAACCTCTCATTCTTAGTCTTGGATAAGCTTGAGGTTAGTAACTAAATTAGTGAAAATTTTTTAAAATTAGTACCAAACTAAGCTAATTAGTCATGCTAGGGCTAAGGGAGGTCAGGGACAAGGCTTTGATACCATGTAAACATACATGGATCATGGGAAGTGTGTGTGCAAGAAGGATCTATGGTAGCTCATAGCCATGATTAGTGAAAGCAATTAACTTAGCAAAGTGATTAAGAAGATGATAACAAGAGAGTACTAGGCAAGTGTATGCAAGAAGGATCTATGGTAGCTCATAGCCATGATTAGTGAAAGCAATTAACTTAGCAAAGTGATTAAGAAGATGATAACAAGAGAGTACTAGGCAAGTGTATGCATCAACAATAACCACATTCTTCATTATCTGCATCAACAATAACCACATTCTTCATTATCATCATGCTCACAATATAGGCCTTGGGTTACATTGTGAGTGGCTCATCCATATGCCACATCATCATCCTCATCTTCCACATAACCATTATCCTTATCTCCTCCATCATAGCACCCATTCACATGGTGATTCTACATTAGTACATGGGGGGCACCACGTATTCCAACATGAGGAGTAGCCATTGTTGTGGTGAGCTATACTAGGGACCTGATAGTTCCTAACTTGGACACTCGATAATGGCCAAATTTGGCCAGATGGTTATGCTTATGGATTCTTATGCAAGCTCTGTGATCGCATTAATGGAGCATTGAATATCAAACCAAGACACACTGTTCCGCATTGAACCGCCCATTTGAGGGTCCAAACGATCCCACGTGACACCCTAGGAGCTACGTAAAATCTATAAAAGGCCTCTCAATAATTATATATATATATATATATATATATATATATATATATATATATAACATAAACATAATTAAAAAGTGGTCTTCTCTATATGTACATGAATCATACATGTTTTCAGTAACACTTCTATGTGTAAAGACAACATGCATCTTTGCTAAGGTTTTCAATATATGAGTGATAGGATGCCTAGGGTGAAAAAAGTATACCATAGTGAATCATGACCTCTTTATGTTGCAAGCAAGAGAGAACAAGGGAGATGAAACTAACATAAAATTTTGTGATCATGTAAATCTAGTTTCTCATTTTGTATGATGATAAATAAAAAGCACTTATTTATGCTTCTTACAAGTATATTCGTATAAAGCGTGCTTATATAAGTCCAAAAGGTGATGGTTATGGTCAATGCTAGCTCATCTCTCTTGACGATTACTAAAGGTTATCAAAGCTCATGAAGTTGTGGCTAGCACATCGTGTTTGATGAATCTTCAACATAATTGGTATTAAGATTTCACTTTCTTAATTGTTTCATTCATTGAACTAGGCTGAGTGGGAATTTATGTTTTGTGAGTACATGGATCAAAACAATTTGTGTTGCATGCTATATTGGTTCTTTTCTTTTGTTGTTTTAAAAATGCTTAAGATGTTAAAGTGTTTTTTACTGTTATGATAAGAATACACGAGATTATTGGTGTATGGTTATTACTTGGAAATTTCAAGGAAGAAAGAGGCTTTTTAGGGTAGAAGAAGAGTGCACCAGAGTTCAAACGGTTGGGTTTTCAAACTAGACATGTTGCCACTGTAAGAAGCAAGCCATAGTAGCAATATTTTCAAAATCATGGAATGACATGGATATTTGGTGTGTTGACATTCCTAACTCTTGGTATAAAAGGGGCGTCACAATGAAGGGCCAACCGAATACAAGAATCTCCACGTCACGAGACATGGGTGCAATTAATATGAAGGTTTTTGTCATGATTAAGCCTTGTGTAGTAGGTTAATGTTTTGGGCATGAAAGTGTCAAAGGATTGCGGCTGTGATGGAACGGCTAATGGGATGAGAAACCACGAAAACTTGTTGTTGGAAAAATTGGGGGATCACAGAGGACGTGTGTTCAAAGGTTGCGTGGAGCTCGTAGCAAGCGTGAGTTGACCGTTGCGTTGAGCTCACGGATGCATGCAATATATTACCCTGGCACATGGCCATGGAGTCCTCCCTAGGAGACCCAAATTTGTAGGATCCCCTAGTGACCCACTCTCTCTCAAGGCAGGTGATGTTGCTACAATCTCTCCAACCCAGCCCCCCCCCCCCCCCTTTGCCAAATATTTAAAAAAACCATTGTTGGCTTTTCATAGCTCTAATTGCATATCAAAAAATGTCTAGTGTTGATCAAAGGATCAAATGAAAGGAGGGAATCTAATACCATGCTCAGAAGAGAACAAGCAATTTATTCAAAGATTGAATCTCAACGTATACCTCAGAATTTAAAGGGTAATCAATCTGACAACATATTCATGATGAGGATGTAATTCCTTTCTGCTTAGCAAATTGGGTTAGCTTGAACTTTGCAATCATGATCGTGGTTCAATGGAGAAAGGTATTGATTCAAAATTCATGGCTAGCTCCTCTTTAACCAACATAAGTATCAATCTTCAAAAAAAGAGGGGAAATAACACAAATTTGGGACTACTTATATTTATTTCTCTTTTTGGAACATAGTGTGGATGATGAGGGTTGTTCAAATGACCCTTTTTCATACTTAATAAAAGAGGCAACCATCTAATATACTGAGACCTTTAAAAATCACCTCATTTTGGACCACATTTTTACTTTTTACTCCCTCTGTGTTAACATTTTTGTAATATCCCAAAGAATAAAGGTTAATGTCTTCTATTATACTCAGATATTTTTCTAGTAAACTTTTAACTTCCACCATAATTAAAAAATGCGAACTTAATTAAAAAAGATTAGAAAAAGAACAAGCGCACTTTAATATGATTGCCTAAATTTTGATTTGCTTGTTTGTTATAGGCATTTACTTTTTTTGGCAAATAGGGGTGTTTGCTAGCTTGAAAATTTGGTAGAGCCATTAAAATTATTGAATTAAATATCTTGTACAAACATGAGAGCAAGAGAGCACATCAATTTATATCTCAAGAAAGCATCTCATACATCATCTCTAAGTGACACCAAGCATGCCATCTACACCACCCATGTGACTATTACTTAATCAAATTTATGCCATTGCATAGTTTAAGAATGTCTAACCTTTTCACCCCCATTCGTAAACTTATATCTAGGCAGACTTTGAGCAAGTAGATCTTCAAATATACACACATTTAGGAGAACTCCCTGCCTCCCCTTAATCACCGAATTTGGGGAAAAACCCTCCCCTTACTCATAAAATGTCTATGTAGACCCAAATTTTAAACATCTTTCCTTTTGGAGATGCATCACTAATTTTGCAATGAAAGATGAAGACCTTTAAGAAACCTTGTCAATGGACCAAGAAAAAATAAGGGGCTATTTTTAGAGCCAAGGGCTATTTTACATGGGTCATTGATATTGTTGATCTATTTCACCACATAAACTTTTTTACAAAAAAATCACCCATATTTTTTTAGTTTTCAATGTATTCTAGAGATAAATTTTCCAAAAGTACACTACATATTACCCATTTCAAAGATTTGCCCAAGTTTTCTAAAGTTCTAGATTGATATATAAAAATATTCACCAACCCATTTATACTTACACTATTTTATTGGTGTCTTACTTTTTACTTTGTAGACATTATAGCTTTCCATTTTGTTCAATTTTGGCTTCTTTGCTCATTTTTTGCATTTCTTTTATTTTTATGAAAAAAAACTAAAAAATCCATTTAAAATGAGTTGACATGTGGCACTTGAAATGATTGATTAATAGGTGTTAATTACCTTACCCATATAAGTTCACTCGATACAATTCCTAAACTTAAAAATACAATGGATCATTTGATTTATGCATCAAAAAAATAATTGAGTACATCATACTATTTGCATGGGTTGCATATCTTTTCTTTTTGTACATCATAAAAACAACAATCTTATGTCAACAACTTAGGTCAAAATCACTTTATACGTTTCATTTGGTATGTCATACAATTTATTCATATGCTTTATTTGGTACATCGTACAATTTATTTATATGCCAAATTTACATAATTTATATATATGCATAATTTGCATCATTTAAATATTGTGTATGTCACACAACTTATTTATTTATTTATACACATGATTTGCATCATTTATATATACGCATAATTTGCACCATCATTGTACAATTCAAATAGAGTAAAAAATTATCACAGACATTTCATCTTATACTTTACTATTCGATTAGTATGACTATGCATTAGAACATTCATTATATACTTTACTATTCGATTAGTATGACTATGCATTAGAACATTCATCTTATAAATGTACAAATGTCATAAAAATAGTTAGACTCAAAATTCTCAAATTTGGGATATTTTTGAGAGGCACCTTCCAAGTGCTTAAGAAGAATGAGTTTTCTAAGCCCAATAGGTTCAATTTTGAACAACCAATCCAATAATGCACTTGAGGTCATGGACATTTCTAGGAAACGGCATCCATTTAGATGATATTACATCGAACAATCTAAGATCCTCTTATTAACTAATCTTAGAATCACATCACTTGGGTGATACTCAAGGGAGCGTTATTGGCCTAAGATGCCAGGAATTCTTAAACATGGAGGAGAGTGTTGGGATGAGATAGAGGAAAGTACTAACTTGAAGCAAGGGTATGTAGTCATGGAGGGGACTTTAAATCTAATCATACAGATGAGAACCTCCAACACTATGTTATGGAGAGCCTTGAGGTATTGGGATGAACCCTGTTATAGAAAACCCTATTAAGACCTTGTCTAGGAAGAACCTCCAACATTATGTTTCGAGTTATTTTGGGATGAACCCTATCATAGAAAACCCTATCTAGGAAGGATGTTTCGAGTTATTTTGGGATGAACCCTATTATAGAAACCCTATCTAGGAAGGATAATTGGAAGACTTAGAGTTAAAGAAAGATGCTATTTCAAGGAACCTTGAGATTGGTTGTAAACCAATCGCAAGGTTTACAACCAAGAGGATGGACCTCTTGAAGAATTGTCACCTTTAAATTTGAGCATGTGTAAATGTAGATTGAATTGTTTGTAGCCCCAATGTTCACCTTTAAATTTAATCTTGTATAAATGTAGATTGAGTTGTTTGCAGCCCCAATGGTCAGCAACCACAAAAGATGCTTTGTTGATAACACCCAAAGGATTCACAAATAAAATAGCTTTTAGACCATCACTAGAGTTAATGATGTATACATACAAAAATAGAAAAATTTGTAAGAAAGGGATCAAAACCATCTTAGAAGAAAGAGAGATGTGTGAGAAGTGCCTACCTGTTAAAAAACGACTATAGAAAAAATCAACGAATCCTTAAATGGTAACAATATCTCTTTTGGTGGGTAGAAAACACCACTGAAGGACTTTTATTGTCCTCTTTTGGTGGCTAGCAAACACCACTAAAGGACTTTTATTGTCCTCATCTAGGTATTGAGACTACTGAAGAACTATCAATAAAAAATCCTCATATGGGAATTGAGACCCGCATAAGGGCTATCATAAAATGTTATCATACATTGGTTGTACCACACTTACCTTGATGGGTCTAATACAAGAATTTATCAATCATGAAATCATGGAAACATTGACACAACCCTCAAAGGAGTCCATGACTCTTGATGTGGGAAGAGTTATAGAGACTACAAAGCTAACTCCATAAGAGGTGGAAAAAATGAGGATTATGGGGATATTACACAGTGGTATTTCATCCTTCTATACCACTAACAACACCAAGATTTAGACCCAAAATGATAATTCCACTACTAATCATGATGATTGTGTGGTAAGACAACCTACCATGAGAACCCTAGGAGCTCTAGATTTTCTACTTCTATGAGACCACCTCATGTACCAAGAGGACCATATTCTAAATGCCAAAAGGTGGATACATAAAGGATACATACCACTAACTTTACCTATACCCCTAGCTAGTGGCAATGTATATATTGAGATTAGCATAAGAAATAGGAAGGGGATGGCAAGAGAAGTTGGAACAAGACTAAGAGGGTTGGAACTCAAGCTAGATCAAATGGTTAAATTGATGCACAAATTTCACGGAGATACAAATCTTAGACAATGTTTGTAGATTTTTTCACAAAGTAACATGTTTGGTGAGAGTTGAATGACTAAGGTCAAAGCATTTAGTTTGAGACAAGATGGAATATTAGGTGAGTGGTTTACATCCCATTCAATATCTAAATAGGAGATCAAAGGAATAAGCATCTGAATGACCAATGCCATTCAACATCTGAATGATCTTTTCATGGTATCAGAGCCAAGTTCATGCTAAGGGCTGAGCTGCAAGCAAGAGAACCACAGGAAGCAGTACGAGGGTAAGAGCTTCAACTACTCTTCCCTATTTGTGTTGGTGACTACACCCTTGTCGGGAGCTCTACGGGAGGCACCGGTAAACGATCTCTGATTGAGGAGCTTTCTTCGCGGGAGTAAAGCTATACTATATTGTCCTATCGGACTAAATTCCTGGGACGAAAACGCGTTTCGGGCGCGTCTGGATCTCCGTTTTTTTAGAAAGCAGGCGATTTCGAGCACTGCAAGTAAGTGTTGCATGACAAATGAAGATCAATACAAGGATGCAACAAAAAAGACACTTAGGGCTCTTGAAAAGAGTTCCAAGTTGTAGATGAATGTGGGAGAGGGCTTGACAATAATCCCACATGGGAACTTTTGGGAGTTCTAGAGTTTTTGTATAAAAGGTGGCCCATTTGAGAGCTAGAGAGGGCTCTTTGGTCATTTGGTTGAGAGGCTCATAGAGAGAGCTTGCTCCATAGCTCCTTCTCATGTGCTCTCCCAAGGCTCTCCATCTCCATTCATGCTTCAATCTTGTACTCTCTATTCTCTACATTTTCAATGATATGAGGTTATGGTCTACACACTTGCTAATCTAGATTTCTTAATGATGTTTTGATGCTAAAATCTGATTTGTAGAGTGCATGTGATGAAGCTTGTGCATGAAATGATGTGTAGTTGAGGCTTGTGTGATAGCTCTTTGCATGTTAGATTCTTTGCATAAGTTGCATTTGTGTGCTTAAGTGTAGCCTAATCTTGATGCTTTGATTATGTTAGATTGATTGCTTGAGTGATGATGAAGGATTGAGTAGGACTAGAAGTCATGAGTGTGTGGTTAACTATTCTTCTCCCATTCGGGATAGCCTCTATGCGCTAACCGGGTTGCATTCACGGATTGACAAAGTGTGTGGGTTGGAGTGTAGCCTCCGCTATGCTATGATGTCCCCAACAATGGCACCGCTGCCGGGGAACGCACACCTAAGTTAGTGAAGGGTGTTAACCATTACTTCATACTAAGTGCTCCATTGATTGCAAAATCGTGGATTAGGGTATATTAGAGTAGAGTTTGCAAGGGCATTGAGTGTGTGATCTCAAGGGCGCCTTGTGTGTTTTTGGTTTTTTGATTAGAAGCAAAAAAACAAAATTAATTAAAACCTCATTGCGGTAGAGAAATCCCACCACTAATCAGATTTAAGTGCTTTCTGTTTTTGTATTTTTGACGGGGTTGGCGAGAGATAGGTAGGAAGTAGTGGAAGCGGCCTTCTTTCTTTTATTGTTTTGTTGTTTTGTTGTTTGGTGGGGAGGCGTCTGCAGCAAAGATAAATAGATAGATATATATATATATATATATATATATACATGCACATGTAAGGCGGCCAGTTGAAGCGCAACCCCAAAGGCGGCTTTAAAAAAGAATATATATATATATTATACAGTAACGTAGAAGGGCCTGCATCGAAGCGCTGGCGTGAAGCGCTGGTAGAAGGAGAAAGGAAGGCGGCTGGAGGTGGTGAAGGCGCTGTCTGCAGTGGGCGAAGCAGTAGACGGCGCCTGCAGTGGGAAGAGAAGGCGGGTAGAAGCACTGGTTGTCGGCAAGAGCGCAAGCGAAGGCGGCTATAATATATATATATATATATATATTAACATGGAAGTAGGCGGCTGGAAGTGGGATGCGAAGGAAGCGGTGGCCGGCTGCAGTTGTGAGTGAAGAGGTGGCCGCTGCGGAAGCGAAGGCGGCATCGTCACACCTGCAGCTAAGGCTGTGAAGTGGGCGCAAGTAGCTGCAGCAGAGCAGGCGAAGGAAGAGAAGCCGGGAGGGGTGCAAGTAGCTGCACAGCAAGCAAAGGAAGAGAAGCCGGCAGAAGGCGAAGAGAGAAGGAGCAGGCGGTTGACTCTGGTGAAGGAGAGAGAAGGAGAGGAAGGCGACTCTGGTGGTGCAGCTGGCAGGAGGCGCAGAAGAGGGAGCGCACGTGGCAGCATTGAAGAATCGGTGGGTGGGTGCGCCAGCGAAAAATCCGGGCGAGCGGTGGAGCGTGAAAGATAAGGTAGGTGTAATTTTCATTTTTTTTATTTTTATTTTTATTAATTTTTCATGTTTTTTTGTATTTTTAAATAATAATAATAATAATAAATATAAAAAACAACAAAAAAAATATTTTTTTTTAAAGGAGAAAAAGAAATAAAAAAAAGAAAAAAAGAGAAAAAGAGATAGAAAAAGAAAAAAAGAAAAAAAACCATAAAATAATAAATTTATTTTAAAAAAAGAAAAAAAGAAAAAAAACAATTTTTATTTTTGTATTTTGAATCCATTGTTCATTATTTAAATTTCTGTAAAATCTTGTATAATTAAAGTAGCTTGCATTTTTTATTTTTTTAGAATTTTTATAATTGCGTGCATAATTAGTAGATTCATATTTTTTTGTAATTGGCATGTAATTTATTAGTTTTTTAAAAAAAACAAACAAACAAACAAACAAACAAACAATTAAAAAAAACCAACAAAAGGAGAAAAAAACAAAAGAAAACAAAAGAAAATTTTAAAATTTTTTTTTGTAAATTAAGTGTTTTTTAGGAGTCTATTTTTTTGCATATTTTGTAATTCTTTATTTTTTTTATTTTTTTGCATAATTAGTGTAACCTACATTTTTTAATTTTTATAACTTTGTGCATAATTAGTATTTTTTTAGTGGGATTCATAATTTTTGTGTAAATTTAAAAAAAAAGTAAAAACATAAAATCATAAAATCATTTAAAAAAATCATTTAAAAAATAATAATAAAAAAATAGGATAGATAGTTACGCCACACATACTCCTTTTAGTTGCATTTAGTGATTAGGTAGGTTAAAAAATATAAATATATATATATACATATATATATATATATATAAACAAAAAAATAAAAAAACAAAACAAAAACACATAAAAAACCAAAAAAAATTTGACCTTATGCACTTGCGGTCGAGACGTCTTATAGATTCTGCCATAGGGCCTAGGGCACCTTCTAGAGTACCTACGCAAGAAAGTGGGACCCAATCGGTGGGCAATTTGGCAGATATTGCTGAAACCCTTTCTGAATCCCAATCCGATACCCTTTCCTCCAGAACAACTAGTTCATTGTCCATGGACAATCTAGGGCCGACAAATAGTCATCCCGTAGCCCCAAATAGAACACCCACAAGATCCTTTAATCCATTTGAAGCCGACACCATGGGGTTAACACTCAATGTGAGACTCCAATATGTCTACACAAATGCTCAAGGAGCTGAGATCTTTAGGGATCCACAACAACGGTATCTTGTTAAGATCGCAGACATTTTCTCAGAACTTGATAGAGCACCTCTAGTCAATGACCAGGGTAACATGTACATGGGTGGAGATGGTGTTCGCTACGAAGTCACCTACCATCCAGAAAATGTAGACAAATTTGGGGAGCTCTCTAAAACCGAGTTCTTAGACTTATCAAAACTTTCCAGGGCAAGGGAGTCTAGAGATGACTGGCTCATTGCGCCGGACATGCCTGGACCCTCCAATGCCCAGTCCTCAAAACCATCCATAGATGATTTACTTCTTGTAGATCTAAATTTGGAAAGGGATAGGAAAGGCAAGAGTAAAATGGATCAGGGGGCTAAGAACCAATGGGAGTTTGTACGACAAATTCCAGTGACAAAGGTCTTACAGGATGACCCACTTCAAGAGGTCTATAAGGACTTGTTAGAGGGATATTATGCCACAACTAAATTGCCAGAGCTCGATCTTCCTCTAGCTCATGTGGTGGTAGTTGAGAAGCTTGCAGGACACATGAACAGAATAATTGATAAATGGGCCAATGAATACCGAACCTTAGATTGGAAAGAGATTCGGGAGCTCACGTGGAAAGGACAACCATTATTCATGGAAGTGTTCTCGACAAATACAGCCAAACCGGGAGAGACAGCCTTTCTTGGAGAAACTGTTGCTCCTCCCCTACGAGAGTTCACTAGAGAGGGACCTGCAACATCCAAGTGGACCACTGCTAGTAGCCCAACTCTAGCATCAAGATATCGTCCTACACCAAATGTGCGACCACCGGTCACACCACAACAACATCTTTCTCACTATGACAATCGGAGGAGAGGGGAGCCAACTCGGCCTCCCATAAATGCACCTCCTGAAATGCGGGTGACAAGATCTTTGGAGGGGTTTGGTGAGGCTGGTAATAGGGTACCCACACCAATTTGGGATGCATGTGGACCATCTTTCCAAAGAGAGGAACAATTCCCACTGAGAGTGAGAGGCCGTAGGCCCTATGATGAGTATTCAAGACAAGTAAGGCCATCAACTCTTCAAAAACTGGTAAAGAAGTATGAAGGGTCGGGAGATCCATACGACCATGTAGCAGCATTTAGGCAAGCAGTTCGAGCTGAGCAAGTGGCCGATAAGCATACTCAAATTGAAGGATTTGGACTCACTCTTGAGGGAAAAGCCCTGGCTTGGTTTCAGGCATTAGAGGCTTCAGACAAATCTTCTTTACGAGTTTTGAAAGAGAGATTCATTGCTGCTTTTTCCTTGATGGGAATTCAATATGACACGGTAGCACACATCTACTCTTTCAAGCAAGGCGAGAATGAGAGTGTTAGAGACTGTGTAAATAGAATGAAGCAGTACATTAATCGTTGCCCAGAGGATGAGAAGCCCGTCCAAAGTCAATTAATTTCTCTCTTCTTAAAAGGACTCAAAAATTCGACACTGCATACACATCTCTATGCGAAGAAGCATACAAATTTCAATGAGTGTTGCCATGATGCTATGGATTTCACCGATAACTTCAAATTCCAAGATGGTTCTGGCCCAGAGGTGAAACCTAGAGATCAGTGGGGTGATGACCAAAGTTCAGGGTCTAGCGCGCTAGTAAATCCAGACCAGATAGCTAACCTAGTACTACGAAGATTGGGACAGACCTATCGTCCACCCTTGCAGCCACAACAACAGCAGCAAAGAATGAGGAGTGTACTTCCTACAGGTCCTCATCTTTGTGGAGCATGTGGCGGTAACCATAAAACAGAGGAATGTAATACCTTTTCTCCTCTAGTCACAAACCAACCCACAAAAAAGTGGTGCCAAGCCTGTGCTTGGAACTTTACCCTTACCACACAGGAATGTACTCGCATTGCGAGAATGAGACAGGAACGTGAGCAGCCAAGGGGTGGAGTGGCTCCACAAATGTATCAACAGTATACTAATTTTGAACGTAAGCCACCGATGGCACAAGAGCAAGCACGATCTGTTCTTGGTGCTCAACCTCCTGCTCCTGGGACTGCTCCTGTGAGGGTTGTCGACTACGACAATTCAAATATGTGTAGAGACTTGGTAAACCCAGGCTATGTGGAGGAGGAATATGTATCATATTCATCCAAAGAAAATATCTTTGAAAGTCCCACATACCCAAGCCCAGCACTGGACACTCAACCAAGGGAACAAAACTCTTTAATGTTGCTAGGTGGCTACCAACCTAGGACTCCAGGCCCCTCAGGTCAATGGCAGCCAAGGAAAGTAGAGGCCAAACCAATGGGCCCCTGTTATGAGTGCGGAGAACCCCATTGGGCTCGTGATTGTCCACATCGCTCAAAGCAAGCATCTCGATCCAATACAACAGTACAACAGTTTCCACCAATTGAAAGATATTGTCTAGGGTGTTGTGTAGAACACTTCCCAAAAGATTGTCTGCTGAAACCACATGAGGAAGGCACCTCTCAACCAAAGGTCTCACTCAACCTTGTAGGCGCAGTTCCATCACCACCTTCATCTGAGAATGAGGATGTCGTGCCACTTAGAGTCATGACTAGATCACAGACACGAAATGCCGAAATACAGACTGATGAGACACCTCGAACTAGGGATGCAAAGACAAATCTAGTGGACAAGACCCTACAGTCCAATAGAAAAAAGACCACTAGGAGGAAGAAGAACCGAAACAAGCGAACTAAAAGTGCATCCACTAGTTCTCAAGAAGCCTCTAAACAAAACATGAGGGATCAAACTTTTACATCCCAAGAAGTGCATGAGGAACATCAACCTCAACTTGAGCCTAGTACTAAACAAGATGAGACTAGTACGACTGAGGATAGTTCTGGGGGTTCTGTTTTTGTGGATAAAGTGAATGAGACTCTAGAGGCCATCATTGATGCTCATAGAAGTCGCATTGCAGCTTTATTTGAGCTACCCAAGAAGCTTCAAGAATACCCAAACCCTCGGGAGGAGAAGATCAATCTAGCTGTACATCAGCAACTCATTAGGGAAGCTCAGTCAATACTTGAGGGACCACCACCACCTATTCCTCGGGGCCCGACCTCTCTTAAGCCAACATTAGAAACCATACCAGAAGTGTCATCAAGTCGGGAAATGAAAAGTGGGCTCATTTCACAAGCTCATAGCGAAAGGTCTGCACCAATTGACACCCAATTGAAAGGGGGTAATCTACCACCACCTAGCCTTGTCTTCCCATGCAATGATGAAGTTATTGATGCTAATGAGGACATGGCAAATGAGATGTGGGCCGCAGTTCATGAGAAAGTTAATGCGAACATGTCTTCTATTAGTTCGCCTCCATTCTCTAAGGTGGATTTTACCAGAGGCACGGAAAACAACTTTAGACGCCCAAGCATCCAGGAGGAAGTTCAAACAATTGTTTCTCCTAGAAGTAAGCAGACAATGAAAACCTTACCATCATATCTGGGAGAATATGAGAACTGTTCTCAAACCTTGAGGATACCCTCCATGCATAAAAGGGTGACAAAGGAGAAGGATATGAGTATGGTGCAAGCTATTTTGTCAGCACCAGTGGCTTGTACCTTACCTTTGCTTGATTTGATAAAAATTCGACCTGAGTTGTGGAATGATATTGCCACATGTTTGTCAGAGCAGGTATTGCTACAAAAGGGTCACCATGAGTGTACTATACACCCTGAGACAAAGCATGTAATGCCAGTTTCTATCAACAAAGTAGGAAAATTTTGTGAGGACGATCAGAGAAATGCTACCCTCCCATTAGAAGTGTGAAAAGTATCTTCAACTGCAATACTTGATAGTGGTGCAAGAGTGGGCATTGTGACAAGGTCCATTTGGGAAAAGTGGGGCAAACCCGCTATTAGGAGTACCAGGATGCGCTTGCAGCTAGCAGACGGAAGCTTAGAACATCCCCTTGGGCTACTTGAGAACATATTGGTCACCACATGTGGGATTGAATATGAGCACACCTTTGCAGTAGTGGATTTTGGAAAACATCCAAACTATGAAGTGATATTGGGTAGACCATTCATGCGACAATTTCAAATGATTCAAGATTGGGGATACAATTATTTGTACCTCCGACATGATTCTGTCATCACAAGGGTCAACCTAAGGAATCACTCATATCGTGATGTAACAAGGTCTCCAATAGATGAGTTTGATTCTGCTTCATCTGAGGGCTCAAGAGTTACATTGTTAGATGGGCGAGAAGATCTGTGGATGTGTGGAGCCTCATGTAGGGATTTCAACACTGAGAGACTTAAGGGTAATCGAAGTGTATCAGATGAGGCATACATTCCACAACCCTTCCCTGAGCATTTAATTGATCCATTAGAATGGAGTCATGTCCTTGCAACATTATCGACATGTGCTTTACCGAAGCCAATTCAATTTTATGACTCAGATGGATATGATATTATTCCTATATGAATGGTACAACCACGTGCCCTTCTAGATGATTTGTACTATAGGGATACATCCACAACAGCTATGCATGTCGAGGAAGTCTCAGTAGAGGACTTAACACTCAAATCTGCTAATGATGCTGATAAGGAACATGGATGGGACTCTGATTTTGATAATGATGTGACAATCCCTGAGGAAGAGTTAGGAAAGGCACGCCTATTCTTGAGAGGAAGGGAGGTTCAAGTAGAGATCCCTCGAAGCCGACCTAAACGTAAATGTTGTAAGAGCCATAAGAGAATCAGTAGACAAGATGAGCGGGAACAACGTGAGAGACTACAAAAAGAAAAGGAGGAGTCTAAGAGTGAAAACTCTCGACCACCACCTCACTTCTCAGGAAAGAACGGATATCTATACTATGTCCAAGCACAAGATAGTATCAAAGACCAAATAAAACGATTAGATGGATTCCAAGCGGGAGAAAAGCTAACAACTGTTAGCAAAAATCGTAAAAAAACGAAGAAACAAAAACCAAAACTCAAGTCTAAAACCGATTCAAAAAAGAGTGTGGGAAGTGCAAAGACAACGGTTGAACAAAAAAATCCGATGCAAGATGGCAAAGGAGAGCTCAAAACCGCATGGTCTTCAATGAGTGAAGACTCAAGTGGACAAGAACAAGGTCTCGATGTTCCTCCCAATTTCACACAGTACACTCTTCAGGATCGGAAGATTGTTCTTCAACAGCCCATGCGACAAAAACCAAGCGTGCCAAGGGTTTCATACGATGGTCCAGAAGATGCAAAAAAGATTGATATTGCTAAGCCAAGAGAAGAGCCTCGCTATGTGTGGATTGCCACAGACTTGTCCTTAGATGAGGAGAAGTTATTAATACAAACAATAAAGGAGTATCGCGATGTTTTTGCTTGGAGTTATAAAGACCTCAAAGGAGTTGATCCAAGCATATGTCAGCATACAATTCCATTGCGAGAGGATGCAAAACCCTCCAAGCAACGTCCTTATACCTACAATGAAAATTTCGCACGGAAGATAAAGGAAGAAATAGACAAGCTCTTAGAGGCAGAATTTATCTATGAGATTGAACACACTGAATGGGTCTCCCCTATTGTAGTGGTGCCCAAGCAAAATGGAAAACTTCGAGTATGTGTAAACCTCAAGAAGGTAAATGCAACTACTGTGCGTGATCATTACCCACTTCCAATCACACGGATCATGTTCTGGAACGAGTTGCAGGGAAAAAGGCATATAGTTTCTTGGATGGATTCTCCGGGTACAATCAAGTGTCAATTGATCCAAAGGATCAACACAAGACAGCCTTTGCTACTGAAGATGGCATCTTTGCCTATCGTGTTATGCCATTTGGTCTAACAAATGCACCAGCAACCTTTCAACGGTTAATGAGTCATGTATTCAAGGAGTACCTTAGGCAATTTCTTGAGATTTTCATGGATGATTTATGTGTTCACTCACAAGAGCGTGATGATCATATAGAACACCT
The DNA here is from genome assembly GCF_041138505.1 of Cibotium barometz. NCBI lineage: Eukaryota > Viridiplantae > Streptophyta > Polypodiopsida > Cyatheales > Cibotiaceae > Cibotium > Cibotium barometz. The sequence continues at coordinate 5,966,280 of NC_141061.1, forward strand.
GAGACTTGTGTTTCAAAAGTGTCAACTTTATCGTATATGCTTGAATCCTGACAAGTGCAAATTCATGGTAAGACAAGGGAAAATTTTGGGCCATATTGTTTCTCGCAATGGGATTTCAACAGATATGGATAAAATTGATGTCATTGTCTCATTACCCCGGCCTATCAACCCTAAAGGGGTACAAACATTCATGGGAAATTATGGCTATTACCGTAGATTCATCTACATGTACGTTGTCCTAGCCAGACCATTATATGCTCTTCTTGTAAAGTTTAATTGGACTGATGAGTGTGAGGAATCCTTTGAAAAGTTGAAGCAAGCATTAGTGACTGCACCCATCTTACGGGCACCAGATTGGAACCAAATCTTTCATGTCCATATTGATGCTTCAAACTTTGCAATTGGATGTATTTTGGCTCAATCGGGTGAACATAATAAGGATTTCCCAATCTCATATGCTAGTCGACAGTTGAACAATGCTGAGAAGAATTACACCACAACAAACAGAGAAGGATTGTCCATGATATATGCAGTGAAAAAGTTTCGCCATTACCTTTTGGCAAACAAATTCATATTTTTTGTGGACCATCAAGCATTGCTATATTTGGTAAATAAACCTTGTGCAACTGGAAGGATTGTAAGGTGGTTTATCATCCTTCTTGAGTTTGATTTTGAAGTGGCAGTTCGAAAAGGAACAACTCATCTAAGGGCAGATCATTTGTCTCGAATCACCTCTGGAGAAGCTCCTGTGGGTGTGGATGATGATATGTTAGATTCAACACTTTTCCTTGTAGAGACAGCTCCTAGATGGTCTGAATCCATTTTAGAAATTTTGATAAGTGGGCAGATACAACTAGCAGGTCCTAATGTGGACCTATGGCGACCATTCACGTTAATCTCAGGGAGATTATATCGTCAGGGTAATGATGGAGTGTTGAGGCTTATACCTAACCCCGACCAATATGAGGAAATCTTGGAATGGGCACATGCGGGTATCGATGGAATCCATGCATCAGCTACTACTTGTGTGCGACGTATATCTCAGGATGGACAATGGTGGCCTACCATGCATGCAGATGCTGAAACATTTGTTCGTAACTGTGCTTCATGTAAAATTCAGAAGCCAATTCATAATGTCACATTATTCCAAATTTCAACTACACCAAGTTGGAGTAAGTATATTGTGGACTATCTTCAGCATGGTCATACGGATCAAAAAATTCCTAAACATCGAAAGCATGCTATTGAAATTGAAGCGGCAAACTATATGCTGATAGAGGGCCAACTCTACAAGAGGGGCAAGGATGGCAACTTACGCATGTGTGTATGTGAAGCTGACTATCTGAAAATCTTAACTCATGCACATGCAGGTGTTGGGGGTGGACATTTTTCGGGCAATACCACAGCCAAGTTGATTAGGTGGTCTGGGCTTTGGTGGCCAACCTTACAAATGGATGCCGAAGAATATGTGAAACGTTGTGACGATTGTCAAAGGACCAAACCTCCCATCACAAAGGACAATATGCCATTACGGCCTATGTTAAGCACACGTGCTTTTGCAAAATGGGGTATTGATTTTGTCGGTCCCATTAAACCTCCAGCTCGTCATACGCATGCAGAATATATTATAGTCGCAACCGACTATTTGACCAAATGGGTAGAGGCAAGGGCAACAGTCCATTAGGAAGTGAATGGGGTCTTCTTGGGCCCTTTAATTTGCCCAAGCCTAATCAAGGTGATTAAGGAATAGCCAAATGGGGGGTTGCCATGTGGACTGAAATGTTGGGTTTGTAAGAGAGGTGTAAGAGTGGTCAAAGGGTGCACTTTTTCTCCCAAAAAGGGGGGGGAGGCAATTTTACAATTTTCGGACCTCCATAACTTCTACATACAAGCTCCGATTTGAGCGGAGATTATAGATCCGTGATCTACGCATCAAGAGCTTTCCATAGATATGTTACATGATATGGTTTTGTCCGCTAGATTTTAAATTCCATTTTTCCTCCAAAATTCAAATTCGAATAAAGTAGCCGTTTTGAAGATCCTAATTAGAAAACGTTTCTTCTTAAGAGAAAAGGTTTGACTCCTTAAACTGCCAAATAAAAGGGCCCAAGAAGCCTTCCATTGAGGTCCTAATGAAAAATGATGTCAGAACCACAGCCAAGTTCTTGTATGAGTACGTGTTTACACGCTATGGCTTACCTATTGAGATCGTTAGTGATCAAGGTGTACACTTTGTAAATGAAGTCATAGAATTTTTGCTTCAAGAATTTATGGTAATTCACAAGCGTTCTGCACCCTATCATCCCCAGACCAATGGACAAGCTGAGAGTACTAACAAGATTCTCTGCACAGCACTCACAAAGATTGTTGAGGGACATAGGACTGATTGGGAGCAAAAGTTGCACTCAGTTCTCTGGGCATATAGGACCGCCTATAAAACATCTGTGGGCAAAACCCCATTTGAACTTGCTTTTGGGCTAGATGCAATTCTTTCCATTGAATTTCTTGTACCTACTCTACGAGTAGCTAAACAATTGGATTGGACTGGTCATGAGCTTTCACAATGCATTGACGAATTGGAAAAGCTTGAAGAGACCCGCTTATTGGTGGTAATGGGGATGTATGCTGAGAAGAGGAGACAAAAGCAATGGTATGATAGAAATGTAACAACTAGCCGATTCAAAAAAGGAGACCTGGTGCTCTTGTACACACTTAAGAAGCATAAGAGAAAGCTCAAGAAATGTGGCCTAGGACCGTTTGTGATTAATGAGCTTACTCCAAGTGGTGCAGTGCGTTTAGAGACACTAGAAGGTGAGCAAATGCCTAACTTCATTAATGGAAGTCGTCTCAAGAAATACAATGAACCATTAACTGAAGCCATGCTTCAACAGATGCATGCTGCACAAACATGGAAAGAAGCACTTGACCTACTTAAACGTCAGGCTCAAGAGGAGACTAAAGCTAGAGTTACAAAAGCCAAGGAGCGTCGCAAAGCTTCTATGTTGGCCATACAGTTGGCTACTGATGAGCCATATGTCGATCCATTCAATATTCAAGTGTGCCTTCATCTTCATGAGACTACCTACTTTGTCTCTGCCTTAATTGACTCTGGTGCAGATTATAATGTTCTCTCGTTTGACACCTGGATAGCCTTGGGTCAACCACCACTTGTGCAAATTCCTGTTGACTTACGAAGCTTCTCAGGAGAAGATAACCCTATAGAGGGAAAATGTGTCATTATGATGACCATTCAGGATCACCAGATGTCAGTGCCCTTTTATGTGGCACGTAAGTCCAAGGCAGTAGTAGAGGTAAGTGCTACCAATTGCTCATTAGATTGGAAGAATAGACAATACAAGTTGCAAATTGATTGGGATCTGCTACTCCACGAGCTTTGTCTTGTCAAAGGGGTAATGTTTCTACCTTACACAACCAACTCTCAAAATCTGCTCTTGAAGCTCCAAAACAAATGATGTGGATAATTGATGAGTACTCAAGTGAGGACCATGGCTGGCATGTTCCAACTACTCTAGTTGCTGCTCAAAGAAGGCCAGGCAAGAAGGAATTATCAATTTGGCTACCCAAAGATGCGTACAAACTTGTACCATCGAGTCCAGTTGCTAAGCCTCTTAAGAAGCACATCATTTCCAAGCCTAAACCTCGGATTGTTACTCGATGGGTCCCAAAACATGTTCTTAAAGCACAAGGCTATTATGAGGGTGCAACAGCAATTTGGCTTCCAAAATGCCATGCTTTGCTAGGGGTAAAAGAGTGTTTCAGAAAGATTCCAAAAGCCACCCTTGATTTTCCATATCAGTGGGTGCAAAAGAAATCAACACAAATTCTTCAAGAAAGGAAAGGTGGCTGTGATAGCACCTACAAATCTACTTGTGTTGATCTTCCTAAAACATGTCTTGAAACACCGGTTGTTCCAATTTCTCCTTATTACCCAATTCCACCATCAACATGTGTACCTAAGACAAGTCCAAATGAGTCTCATTTGAGCATAGATTCTAGCATTTCAATGCCTAAATCCTCTTATCTTGCTCAAATTCCAAGACAATTGCTAAAATTCCCACCTCTTAAAAAGGATATACCAAAAACTAAAGATAAGGCCTTAACACTACAATTGAAGCTCTTTGGTAAATCAATGTTTGAATAATGTAGTTCCTTATGCCTTTAGAAGATGTGTTCTTTTTGAGATAATCTTGTTTTTGATTGGAATTGTAATGATGGATATGAGTGTTCTAAATTTCATTGTTCTACGTCCAGATAACTCCTGATGGATATTTGGCGAGATACATGTCCACCATGCATTGACCCTGATAGTACTCGACCTGATCATCGCGGGGGTTATAGTGCTCCTCCGTTTCAAACACATTCTAGGTACTTCTATGCTCCCTTAGGTGAAAATTGCTGTGGGCATCACTTTGTCACGTTATTCTATCAACAACATCACCCATTTCCACATTGTTAAGAGTGTGCACGGCTCGTATTAGGAGAAGCTTCACATATTTGTTGGATATGCCACTCTTACTTTAGACGATATGGCACGGGCTTAATGAAGCAAATTGTGGGAGTTACACCCCAACGCCATAATCTTCTTAATGTGAGAATACCAGAGAGAGGACCAAATCAATGTAGATTACCTGAGGAGGTTCAAGCACAACAATGGAGGGATACAAGCTTAAATGACTTGTAACCACCGATCTTGCAAGCCCTCCTTCCCCAAGCCTCAACATGTCAATATTGGATCAATATGAGTACCTATATTGCGCAGTTCCAAAATCGGAATTGTCTCCTTAACCTTCCCATAGAACCAATGCCATATTTTAGTGAGGAAGCACTCCTTCCTCTACCACCTTCTCCAAAGGCCGGTTTTTGTGAGGGGTTGTCTCTGCATCTTGAGGAAATTGATACCATCTTTCCAGCAGACGAGGACACGGATCCACCACCAGTGCAAGGGTAAGTTCAGTGACTCCACAATAAGATCGACAAGCCAGGGCACTTTTCTCCCATTGGGTTTTTCCCCTCGGCTATATTCGGTGATTGGCACCAATGGCAAATTTTATTCTTTTCTTTTCTTTTCTTGTTTGTTAATAAAAATTTTGCAGAGATCTCCGCTAAAAAAAAGAGAGCATCAAACATGCCCCAATAGTCCACCTACCGTGCACACAAATTAGGAAGGGGGGAGACATGCTACGCCTACAAAGATCAAGGAGGAGCAATCTGCACAAAATCAGCAATGCATCAATGCAAACGAACAACATCAACAGTGCACTACAACAGGTGTATTCAAATCTTACTCTTTATTTCTTTATGTGCTCTTATCTTTCGAATATATGGTTTGCATGTTCACACAATGTTGGCTGGTTTAAGTTTTTGATTAATTGTTAAAATATGGTGAGTGAATTCTAGACTCTTAGAAGACTTAGTAAAAGATATTTCTATCTAAAGACAGTGTAGGATATATACCAATGGAGTATGCTAAGTTCTTATGCTTTCAAGGTATATTAGTTATCCCTAGTGGGTTAGCTACCTCTTAGGTATGAGCTAGGTGCTAGGAGTTTTAAAAAAAATTATACCCTAAAAAATATATATATACAAAGTGAATTGAGACATGACGTGTCTACAGCCATGTGGAATGCTTGGTAGGACCTGGGGTTGTCTTAGCACTTTGGGGCCGATGCCTTGGTTTCCATGGGGTGAACACTGATGTCTAAAAGCTTCAGAAAAAGACCTTTGAGGAATCTATCGCCTTGATAGATGTTGGTAGGACTCTGGGGTACACTATGGGCCCTCGAGACCGATGCCCTCATCTTCATGGGGTACTCCTTAGGTCATAAAAGAAAGAAAAAGGGTCTGTCGCCCTTGAGATACTTAGCGGTCTTTAGATTCTCTTGGCGGAGGTCTCTTGGCCATTGCTTGGGTCTCTTTGGGATGGAACCTTAATCTTTATCACCTTCTACACACACATCAAAAAAAAAGGAGAGAGTTCCAATCACCTTTGCTCATATTTAGGAGTAGGTTTGCCACTTAGGAATAACTTAAATACTTGTAGGACATTGAGACTGAGGTCATAATCGGCGGTGTACAAAGCACACTTGCCTTTGCATAGCACTATCTACCACTTAAGTCTCACTTTGACTAGTCTTTACTCACCTATTTTAGTACTCATTAAAACTTTAATCAGCCTTGCACTTGTATGCTCACGTGTGAAATTATCATTGCTGGTTTTTCTTTTCTTTTCTTTTCTTTTCTTTTTTTCAATAAAAGACTTTACTTGTATCCATTGTTTTTTTGTTGCAGCTCTTGCTACTACCACGCTCGAGGACGTGCGCAAAATAGGAAGGGGGGAGTGTTGCATGAATGAAGATCAATACAAGGATGCAACAAAAAAGACACTTAGGGCTCTTGAAAAGAGTTCCAAGTTGTAGATGAATGTGGGAGAGGGCTTGACAATAATCCCACATGGGAACTTTTGGGAGTTCTAGAGTTTTTGTATAAAAGGTGGCCCATTTGAGAGCTAGAGAGGACTCTTTGGTCATTTGGTTGAGAGGCTCATAGAGAGAGCTTGCTCCATAGCTCCTTCTCATGTGCTCTCCCAAGGCTCTCCATCTCCATTCATGCTTCAATCTTGTACTCTCTATTCTCTACATTTTCAATGATATGAGGTTATGGTCTACACACTTGCTAATCTAGATTTCTTAATGATGTTTTGATGCTAAAATCTGATTTGTAGAGTGCATGTGATGAAGCTTGTGCATGAAATGATGTGTAGTTGAGGCTTGTGTGATAGCTCTTTGCATGTTAGATTCTTTGCATAAGTTACATTTGTGTGCTTAAGTGTAGCCTAATCTTGATGCTTTGATTATGTTAGATTGATTGCTTGAGTGATGACGAAGGATTGAGTAGGACTAGAAGTCATTAGTGTGTGGTTAACTATTCTTCTCCCATTCGGGATAGCCTCTATGCGCTAACCGGGTTGCATTCACGGATTGACAAAGTGTGTGGGTTGGAGTGTAGCCTCCGCTATGCTATGATGTCCCCAACAGTAAGTCATCGATTCTCTGCAGAACTCTGGTTTAAGAACTGCACGAAGATAGATTGGCTGTGCAGACACTGTGGGTGCTGCAAAGAGGTCAACAGTTGCCATTGGGTGTATGTATGCACATTGAGGTCACAAGTTGTGACATTTGAGAGTACTGCAGTACCGCTGCAAAAATATAGCAGTTTGTGCAGGACAAACCAGAGTGCTGTTTTTGGTAAATTTGTGTGTCTGGCAAGATGTCAAATGATGGCATAACCCAGATTGTGGCTGAGAAGCTTGATAAGAACAACTTCCATGCTTGGAGGTTCAGGTTGACGAATTTCTTGAGACGGGAAAGGGCTATTGGGACTACATAGAAAGAGGCACCGGAGATACCGGACATAAATCCGACTGCTGCAGATGTGAAAGAGTTTAAAGACTGGAACCAAGGAGCCAGGAAAGTTATGTATTGGCTCTCCATTAGTATACAGGACACCATGATTGGGCACATTCGGGATGCCAAGTCCCCCAAGGAGGCGTGGGACACCTTGGTAAAACTCTATGAAACAAATACCAAGGCACGTAAGATACAGTTGAAGAATGAACTTCATACTATGGAGAAAAAGAGCATGTCTGTGTGAATGACTATGCATTGAAGATAAAGGGCATTGTGGAATCCCTTGCATCTATTGGTGTTTCAGTAGATGATGATGATAAGGTGAAAGTCTGTCTACTTGGTCTCGGGCCACAGTACAAGGCGTTCAAGACGTCTATTCAGACTCGGGAAAACATTCCCAATTTTACAGATTTGGTGTCTATGCTGATTATAGAAGAGAAGAGCTTGGGTGAAAACCAACAGTCTTCACAAAACAAAAACAGTTCAGAGCAACAAGCCTTCTACACAAGTTCAGGACGAGGACGAGGTAGAGGAGGCCGTGGACGAGGTCAAGGAGGTGGCCAAATAGGTAATCAGAATTATGGCCAATAACAACAACAACAACAGTCCCAGAATACACAACAACAGCATCAACAACACACAGGTGGAAGAGGCAAATTCAGAGGCAAGGGGAGTCAAAGAGGACGTGGAAATTGGCAAAGGCAATATAATGATGCACGTGAATGCTTTTATTGTGGTAAGCCTAGACATGTGCAGGCAGAATGTTATAAGAAGCAAGCTGACATGCAAAATGGGAAAGTGCAGCAGAACAACTATACATCCTCAAGCAGAAATAATGAGGATAATGAAAGGTTGTTTGTTATGCAGCATGTCGTGAATGCCATGTCTGAAAATGTTGAAGCAGCACAAAAAGATGATGTATGGTATGTGGATTCAGGTGCTTTGAACCACATGACAAGTCATGGGGAGTGGTTCAAGGAGATGAAAAACCTTGAAAGACCAGGTTTTATGGAAACAGGGGATGACACTGCTCATCCAATTGCCTATGTTGGAGATGTGCCATTGTCTATGCAGGATGGCAAAGTGAAGTACCTTGCAGATGTACTTCACGTTCTGAACATAACAAAGAATCTGGTTTCAGTTGGCTAGATGATTGAGTATGGTTTGCAAGTTCGGTTTAACCCTGATGGTTGTTATGTTGAAGACTTTAAAGACAACTGCAGGTTGGTTGCAAAAGGCAACAAAGTGGGCAGAATGTTTACGTTGAATGTAGACATGCCTGAAATGAGTGCTGCGATGTTTGCAAATGGTTCAGGAATTGTTGCAGTTACAGACATTTGGCATAAAAGAATTGGACATGTGAATGTGCAGAGAATGAAGTCTATGCAGACTGAAGGAATTGTGACAGGGCTGCCAAAGTCTAAAGTGAAAGGTATGCAGAGAATATGTGAAGCATGCCAATTTGGAAAGCAAACAAAGCATGTATTTCCACTAGTGGGTCCGTAGACCATGGAGTGGCAGGCTGCATCAGAATACTAGTCCTGCAAATGTGATTAGTACATCACGTAAAGGAAAAGAGAAAGTGGTTGAGCACCTTGGTATGCCTGACATTTCTGCAGGGCATTCTCATGTTGATGGAGAGTCTAGTGGCTTAGAGATGAGCCTTGATGAGGAGCTTGGGATCTCAGCTATGAGAACACCTGGTGTAAAGAAGGCTATGGAAGCCATGAATGAAAAGCTGCGAAGATCTGGGAGAGTGAAAAACCCTGTGCAGAGGTTTACCTATGATGGTTATGTGGCACATCACTATGCATATATGGCAAAAGTTTGCAAGTTGTTGAGCCCACATGCATTGATGAGGCTGTTGGAAATGTGTGTTGGGAGAAAGCTATGGATGAGGAGATGGATGCACTATATGGAAATGAAACTTGGGACTTAGTACAATTGCCTAAAGGCAAGAAAGCCATTGGATGCAAGTGGGTGTACAAAGTTAAACATAACAGTGATGGAAACATAAACAGGTACAAGGCTAGATTGGTAGTAGCCAAAGGATATGCGCAGACATATGGCATTAATTATGAGGAAACTTTCAGCCCAGTTGCCAAGATGGCAATAGTGAGAGTTGTGATAGCAGTGGCTGCATCAAAGCAATGGTCTTTACATCAGATGGATGTAAAGAATGCATTCTTGCATGGGGATTTGTAGGAAGAGGTGTATATGTTGCAGCCACCTGGTTATAAGGATGTGAGTCACCCCGAGCATGTTTGCAGGTTGAAGAAAGCCTTGTATGGCTTAAAACAAGCACCAAGAGCATGGTCTGACAAGATTTCTGAATATCTTATCACTATTGGCTTTCATGTAGCCAATGCAGATTTCTCGATGTATGGGAGACATGGTGATAGAGGGGTTGTGCTTGTTGTCATCTATGTGGATGACTTGATCATTACGGGGGACCATGATGCAGAGATCTTTGATGTAGAGATCTTGCTTAGACAGAAGTTTGAGATAAAGGATATGGGGGAGCTCAGATATTTCTTGGGCATTGAGGTGATTAGGTCACCACATGGTATTGGATTACTGCAGAGACAGTATGGCTTGGACATGTTGTCCAAGTATGGTATGACAAGCTGTAAGCCTATTTCCCTGCCATTGGATCAGGATGGCAAGTTGAGTGCAGATTTAGGAGAGATTTTGGAGGATCCTACTATGTATAGATGCATAGTAGGAAGCTTGATCTATATGACGATAACCAGACCAGATTTGAGCTATGTTGTTGGGTTGGTGAGTCAGTTTATGCAGGTTCCACAGAAACCGCATTTGGATGCATTGAGACGCATACTGAGGTATGTGAGGTCTACTTTGCATTGTGGACTATTCTATGAGACTGGGACAGAGATATATGTACATGGGTACATAGATGCTGATTGGACTGGTAGTATCTCAGATAGAAGATCTACCAATGGCTTCATGTTTTCTTTGGGGAGTGCTGCTGTGACTTGGAGCAGCAAGAAGCAGCCTACGGTTGCTCTATCCAGTACAGAGGCCGAGTACAGAGGAGCTGCTATGGCAGCATGTGAGGTAGCTTGGTTGAGAAAGCTACTTGTTGTAGATTTGGGTCTATCAGTGGATAAACAAGTTGTCATTTTCTGTGACAACATTAGCAGTATACAGTTGGCCAGGAACCCAGTTTTTCATGCTCGCACAAAGCATATAGAGGTCCACTACCACTTTGTCAAAGAAAAGGTCTTGGCAGGAGAACTTGACCTTGTTTATGTCAGCACCACAGAGGACCAGATAGCTGACATCTTCACCAAAGCATTGGGTACAGAGAAGCTCCGCAGATTCAGGGCTTCGCTTGGTGTACATGAGATGGAGTTGAGCTCAAGGGGGAGTGTTGAGATATCGAGCTCGTCTAGTGAGGCGGTGGACACTGCTGACCCGCCTGGGGGATAGGCCCCACACTTACACCACTGGCATGGTTGGTGAGATCATGGGTGATATGCGGCCAGTGGGATGACAGGCTGTGTGACAGCCATTCTAGAGACTGGCATAGTTATAGCGCCAGCTCATTTAGTTGGGTTCACACTATAGAGAACCCTTGTATGTATTTGGTTGAGTACTTTTTCATATTGTGTGTACTCTTATCTTGTATATGGTGTGTTGAGTGTTAAGTGAAGAAGAAGAAGATTTTCAGCCTCTTACTTTGTGTGTTCTCTATTAGGGTTTTGTGAGTGTGTGTGTGCTTGCAAGATCTCAAGCTCTCTTCCCCCCTGCATCTTTTCAAGCAGCTTAAAACATTGCTGAGAAGATAGGAGCTCAGTACACTGCTGGGAAGGTAGCAGCTCAAAACACTGCTAATGAGAAGATAGGAGCTCAATACACTGCTCCCACATCATAAATGCAGAATGAATAGACTATAGAGAGGATAGTGGATGGTGGATATTGGGTGGGGTGGACTTCAGAGAAGATAATGGATGGTGGGACTGTAGAGAGGATAGTGGATGGTGGATGTTGGGAAGATAGCGGCTGAATACATTACTCCCACATAGAATGAATAAACTATAGAAAAAGGATAGTAACACAATTCAGCCAAGAGATCCAGGAAAAATGAGGACCTATAGAAATCCAAAGAAGAAAAATAGCATTCCACATATAAGCTCAAAAAGTGGATGGAAAATGAGATATAAGCTTGCCAGAGTCCAGGAGGATGAGTTGGTAGAAATCAACTTAGGTCCATAAGATGATCCAAAAAATGTTTAAATCAATGCCCAACTAGAGGACAAATTTAAAAAAGATCTGATCATGCTACTGATGAAATACAAAAATATCTTCACTTGGAGCTACATAGACATGAAGGGTATTGACCCGAGCTTCTACCAACATTGGATTAACCTGAAAGAGAATATAGTTCTAATTCGATAGTAGAGATACATAATAAACCCCAACAATGCAAAGTCGGTAAAGTAGGAGATTAATAAGCTCCTAAGGGTCGGGTCCATCTATCCTATAGAGAAGGAAACTTGGATATCAGCCATAGTAGGAAATTTTAAGATCCATGTGTAAATCATAGAAAGCTTAATGTAGCAACAATTTTGGATCCTTTTCCACTACCCTTTAGAAACTCATTGTTTGGAGGTTTTAGTACTCATTTCTAGATGGTTTCATAGTGAATACAACCAAGTCCAAATGGCCGTAGAGAATAGGAAAAAAAATAACCTTCGTTTATGAAATGGAGAGTGTTTTCCTCAAATGTCATAACATGTGGATTGAAAATTGCACCTGCTACCTTCCAATGGATGGTCTAAGAAATATTTTATAAGTATCTCATAGAACTTATAAAGGTTTTGGTGGATGATTTCAGTGCCTTCAGAAGGAGAGTAGTGCACCTCCACCATCTACAAGTCTACCTATAGACTCAAGCTAAATACCTTTGTAGTATCATCCGTTGGTACACTAGGGTAGGCAACATAGTGTCAAAAGATAGATATACGATAGTGTGTAGAAGTGCAAACCAACTCTACACTAGGAAGCCACAAAAGAACTAGAGTGGTCTTAGGTAAAATCAAGTGGCATACAAGATTTCTCAGGTATTTGGCTTATGTTGGATACCAAAAAGGATACATCGTTTGAGTGGTCAAAGGAATGTGACGGGGCATCTTTTTAGCTTAAGATTATGTTAAGTTTTTAGCGTTTATAGACTAGAATAAACCATTCCATGTGTTTATGGTGTATCTAACATGGCAATATGCATTGTATTGATGGAGAAATCAGAAGAAGGTCGGTATTATCTGGTGACTATGTGGATGCTTTCTCAAAGGCAAAGAAATTACAATACAAATGAAAGGGAAGCCCTTGGACTAATCTATTCAGTCAACAAATTTGGGCACTATAAGCTTGGCAAAAAATCTATGTTCCGTGTGGATCATCAAGCCCTCATGTACCTGAAGGCAAGCTAGCAAGATGGATACTATTATTGTTGTTTACAAGAATTTGATTTCACATTATTCACACACCAAGAAACAAGCATAGAGAGTGGTAGATTTTCTATCCAGACTAGCTAATGGAGAGCCAGGAGGATCCAGAGTTTTGGATCATCCAGGCAGATGCATAATTGTACTGGTATTATGATATATTGACCTTCTTGTTGCAATAGTGTGTTTTCCCAAAAGGGTATGATAAGGGATTAGTGCAAGATGTTAGTGTCGAGAGAAGCCAATCATCGTGGTTAATTAGTTATGAAAGATGGGAGTAGGTCAAATACTCTGAAGATGTCTCCTCAATCATGAGAAGCATGCTACACTAATGGAGGCACATAAGTGTATAAGTGGAGGTCACTTTGGAGGTGACATCCACTTATTAATCATGAGTAACATGCTATAATGATGGAGGCACATAAGGGGATAAATCGAGGTCACTTTTGTCATGAACCATAGAGTTTGATTTCCACATGTACATAGGGGCCCATGGGCAAAAGGAGAAAGTGACTATAAATAGGACTTGGGGTACATTGGTAGGATCTTTTGACATGACACTTTTACTAATTTTTGGTCATCTTGTACCTTTGGGCTCCATCAATGGAGATTTGGCCTTCCATGGTCAAGTTCATGGCTAGCTTGAAAGCCATCCTCTTGGTGAGAGGTTAAACACACTTAGGCTATTTGTGCATCTTCTCTTGTTACATGCACTTATAGATTTTCTCTCTCTCTCTTGTATATTCATGTGATAAGCCATTTGATAACTAATCTCATGATTAATGGATGCTAGATTCTTGCTTTGATATGTTTGATTCAATATTTTACTCTAGATCCATTTCATTTGGTATCAGAGCCTTGATTTTGATCCATTATCAAGGTTTTGGGCATGAGATTAGTCATTTTCTTGATAATTTTTTGAATTTTCTCTTGATTTCTTGGAGTTTTGGCTTAATCTTGCTTAATTTCTACTTAATATTTAGAGATTAGTGGAGGGGAGGCATCATTTCATGTGATTTCATGGAGATTTAGCTCAATTGGACCTAATTTGGATATCCTGGACCAATTATTTGGGACCGGGTACAAAAATTGAAAAAAATTTGAATTAATCACCTATTAATCTCTCTGTTAATCACGTTTATCTTTTTGTGCTTCTTTTCCAAGCTTTCCATGGCCATTACTTCTCATCTTTCCCTCGTTTTGCTCCCATTTGCTAGGGCTTTTTTTGATCTTGAGGAGAGGAACACATAGAGTACCAATTTACATGCATTTTTCTGAAAATTTCTTTCCCTTTTCTTTCCCTTTGCTCCAAACCCTAATCTCTCTCACATAGCTCACCATTGTCCACCTCCACTCATTCTAAATGGCTGCAAGTGTATTCTATGGCTATTGAGAGCTAATCTTGGAGTCGCTATTGCTCTTTTTGACCATGAGGGTAAGCGTGGATGCGCCGTTTTCCCACGCAGCCTCACGGCCAACAATCACAAGGAGAAGGCTTCATTCATTGCATTCCATTCCATGTGGTTGTTAGCCATGATGTTTGGCATCTTTTTGGTGGATCTTTTTTCATTGCTATTGGAGAGGGAGAAGAGGAGGTTTGAGCAGCCCTAAGAAATTGCAAAAATCTTCAAGATTTGGTTCCATTGGAGGCTCTATCAAGCAACAATCCAACCATTGAAGCTTTTGGAATACCATTGGTGAGTTGCTATGGCCATTTTCTCAAGCATTGGTGATTAATCCTCATGCTATGGACAAATTGGGGTTATTCATGAATGAAAACCCTAATTTACAGAATTTTAACATTCGTACATAACTCATGATCCATTGGAAAGTGATTACATGCTCTTATTGCTCACATCTTTCTTTAATCACACTCATTTGGATGTCATGTGGCCATTTGTGAGACAAATGCAAGATTCTTTGATGAATCCATGCATAAATGGATGAAGGAATGCATATGCTTAGATGCATTGATTGAGCCACATGCATGGAGTGGATGTTGGGTAATAATGAGAAGGTTTTTGCTATGGACATGATGCTTTTATGCATTGGTATGATGCTATTGAGCATTGTGGAAGAGCTTGATGTGTGATTGGAATCAATTGGTAATGCTACATTCAAATGCAAGTTGATGCCCTTGAATGCCATTTGATGCCAATTACTCATAAGCAATGCTTATGGGAGTGATACCAATTGGATATTGATGCCATTGGTATATGGTATTACCTCACTTGTGCTTATTGATTGATGTTGGATCTTTGGATGAATGGTGGACATTTGGAGCTATGTGGATAAGCATGAGTTCATGCATAATGGTTTATGAGTATATTGTAATGGGCATGAGTCATGCCACATCCTTGTAAGTGATCAACCTCATTTTATTCAAGCTATATGCACCTCACAATTGTTTGCACTCACTTCAATTTCTAGAAACTAGATATGTTTGTGAGGGTACCCCGGGTGTTGGCGGAGAGGCCCGGGGGAGGAGCATGGCTTGAATCCACCATGTCATGAGTGTCGTGGTAAAGTGGTATGGTGGAGGATTAGGTGTGGAGGTGAAGACTTGGCCTCAACCCGTGCCTTGGTTTGAACTAGGTACGGGGGTGAGAAGAGCTTGGCCGAGAGATCGGCAAGCTTCAACGCGTTACACCGACGATCTTCTTTGCACAATCATCTTCTTGGTTTATGTACATGGCATTGGCACCTTAATATGGACATCTCATGGGAATTGATCTTGCATTATGTCATGGGAAACGTATGGTGAATGCTTGGTATTACAAGGAATTTGTAGGCCTTTTGGTGATGCAAGTTGAGGCACATGCTATGTAATGGATGGGAATTGATAAGAGGATTATGGATTTTTGCATTGTTACTTGAGAAAAATTGAGATTTAGCTCCTAAAACAAAGGAGACTATGTCAAAATTTTCTCAAATTTTTGGTCATACATAGACAATTGAAGCTTGTGGAGCATAATTTGCAGACCTTGGGATGCCAATGAGGTGCGGAAGGTGTTGACATTGGTTTGGGAGCAAACAAAGATCAATTGGGCACAAAAAGGGTCACTTTGGGGCAAGAATCTGCAGATTCACAAAAACCCTAATTCAGTCCCAATCCTTTTGGACTGAATTAAAAGGGACCATATGAGCTCTTAGTGCTTCCTTAGAGCTACCCACCAACGAGCCCTTAACCTCCGCATTTCGATATCTCTTTAGGATAGAATTTAGGGTTTTTTACAGAAAGAGTAAACCCTAATTCAGTCACAGAAGTTTGAAGGTCTTCTAGATCCAATTATATAGGTTTGTAGTACTCATCGAAGGCTTCGATTTGAGCTAAAAAGTTTTGCATTTGGATATCTCTAGCTCAAGTTATACCCAAAATACCGTTTCAGCCTATAACCCTGTAAATTGTAAAACAGAGAATAGTAGCACATCTCATCTCTTACGGGTCTTTGCATAGTGGTCTAGTACACTTCATTAGCTCTCCAACAAGCTTTAGATCACTTCAATCGGACATCCCTACCTCAATTTAGAGCCGAATTTCTGAAACCGAAGGTTTCCATGGGGCCGAAGCCAAAAGGGCGACCGAGGCGCAACACTTTGGCTTCCGACGAGGTAGAGGGTGAAGAGGCAATGATGGAACAAGGAATTTTGGATGCTCCGGAAGATACTCTTGGGCACACTTCAAGAGAAGAGGATACTTTTGGGCATACTTCAAGAGAAGGGAATGAGGAGTTGAATGTCGGAAGTGCCCATAAGCACACCCCACAATCTTCACATACCATCCCCATCAATTCGATCATGCAAATGCTGATGGAAATGAATGCTAAGATGGACACGATGGCTACAAGGGTGGAAGTCAATGGTAGGCTTGGCACTATGGCTACAAGGATGGAAGTTTGGTCGCTCGGGCAATGAGCCAACCTTCCTATGATAGTGATCATGGTGCTTTACATGAAGGCAAGCAATTTGGGACAGCTTTTGAAGGCCGTAGGGAAGGCAAGCTACCTATGGTATAAGAGGTTTCTCCCAAGGTAACACATGAGCATTCCACCAAGAATGTCACTTTCGGATTCATGGCGGATGCTAGGAGGCCTTCTATGCGGGAGACGAAGCCAACTACATTCCAAGCCGGTTCTTCTCAATTGGATGGAAAGCAACATGCACCTACATTCAGACATGAGGATTCAAATTTTAGGGATCCGAGGAGAGTACCTTTACATCCCAAAGCAAATCAGCTCTCCATGCTTGAAGAGGAGGTATATGATATGGATGATGTGGTTGAGCTTGATTGGGAACATATGTCATTCATTGAGAGATAAAGAGAAGCTCATGATAGGTGGATGGAAATGCCAAATTTCCTCAAGAGGGAGTACAAGGATTTTGCATAATTTCTTGGATCTTTTGTGCAAATGCAAAAGCACAAGCCCTCGCACCATCATGAGAATGCATTGTCAACCGTGTCAAAGGATGTAAAGGACAAGATTTCACTCTCTAAGTTCAAGGGTGATGGTTCAGCCCCACATGAGTTGGAAGAATGGATGAATAAGTTGGATACATACTTTCAGCTCTATCCGAAGAGTGAAAGGGACAAAGTGCATTTTGCATCCTTGCATTTGGAAGACTATGCACATCAATGGTGGAGACATATGCTCAAGGAAGGAGTTATGCCACATACTTGGGAGGAACTCAAGCATGAAATGAATATGACATTTGTGTCACCTTTGGTTCTTGACCGATACCATGAAGAATGGTATGAACTCACACAAAAGGGCATGCCGGTTAGGGAGTACATCAAGAGGTTCATGAAGCTCTCTATCTTTGTGGATGGACTCAATGAAGGCATGCAATTAAAGAAGTTTGTGCATGGTTTAGATTCATACATCAAAGCGGATGTCTCGGCACAAAGACCAAGCACTATCAAAGAGGCTATGAGGTTGGCGGAGCTATATGAGCCAAAGTATAAGAGGGTTCAGCCCAATGTACCTTTTCATAAGCCATTTCACACTTCTTCAAATGTGGGGAAAAGTCTACCTTCTTCTACATCCACTTACACTTCCAAATTCCATACATCTTTTGGAAGTGGACAGTCCACAAGTGGAGTTCATAATGATACTAAGAAGAGCAATGGGTTTGTCAAGAAACCTCCTCAACCATTCAAGAAGACTCAACGGATGGATGATCCTAAGATTGAGGAATTGAGGAGCAAAGGCCTATGTTTTAAATGCAAAGAGAAGTGGTCACCCGGGCACATTTGCAAATCAAAGAAAGTGGTGGCTACTATGATCATTATGGATGAGGATGACGATTCCAAGTCATCTCATGATGTGGAAGAGTTTGAAGATTGCAGTGAGGAGAAACATGAAGAAGACTTGGAGGGTCATTCTTTTGTCAAAGAAGATGAGTTTCCTTTTGACCCCAGTGGAAGAGATCATGCATGCATTTTGAGGGACAATATGCTAAAAGATGCAGGAAATGTAGAAATGCAGCCCATGTATGTTCCATTTCACAAGAGATTTTGGCGGGTTGCAAGAGTCCGAACACCTTGAGGTTGGTGGTGGGCACCATTAATGGGAGAGTTGTACACATCTTGGTGGATTCAAGGAGTACTCATAGTTTTGTTAACTCCAAATCCCTCAACTCTCTCAAACTATCTCCGACGGAGCTACCCATAACCTTCCAAGTACAAGTAGCAAATGGAGTTTTGTTAACTCCAAATCCCTCAACTCCAAATCCCTCAACTCTCTCAAACTATCTCCGACGGAGCTACCCATAACCTTCCAAGTACAAGTAGCAAATGGAGTGAATGAAAAAGCCAATTTGTTTTGCCCTTCAACAAGAGTGAGTTTATCCTCTTCATATGCTTGGGAAGGTGACTTGGTAGTATTGGACATGGGGCCCATTGATGTGATTATGGGATGTGATCGGTTGGCTTCTCTTGGTGATTTTCACATGAATCTTCAACAAGGTGTTATGAGCTTTTCACATGATGGACAGCTTGTGGTATTGGCTGGAAATACACCAAAAGAGCTTTCTTTGATCACTCCAAAGAGACTCAAGAAGGAACTCAAAACTCTTGGTGCAGTCTATGTGTTGCATGTCACTCAAGAAGGGATGGATAGCAATGGACAGCACATAGACAAGGATATGGCAGCTCTTCTCAAGGATTATGAGGACATTTTCCAAGTGCCAAAGAGTTTGCCACCAAAGAGGGAAATTGACCATGCCATTATACTTGAGCCGAATGCAAAGGTTGTGAACAAACCTCCTTACCGGTTGTCAAAGGTGGAAAGGGAAGAAGTGGCGAAGCAAGTGCAAGAATTGCTTTCCATGGGTCTCATTGAGGTCTCATTCAACCCTCACAATCTCTATTTGCATCTCTCGTTCATTTGGTGAAGAAAAAGGATGGCTCCTTTTGTATGTGCATAGATTACCATGATTTGAATAAGGTAACCATCAAGAATAGATACCCCATACCTCGCATCGATGATCTTCTTGATGAGCTAAAAGGGGCAAAGCTCTTCACCAAGATTGACTTGAGATTGGGATACCATCAAATAAGGATGAAGGAGGGTGATGAAGAGAAGACGGCATTTAGGACCGAAAGAGGATTGTTTCATTTCATGGTTATGCCTTTTGGTCTCACAACTGCCCCGGCCACCTTCCAAGCACTCATGAATAGGGTGTTGGCTCCTTTATTGTTCAAATTTGTACTTGTGTTCTTTGATGACATACTGATCTATAGTAAGAGCAAAGAAGAGAATTTGGTACATGTGAAGCAAGTTTTTGAGGTCATGAGGGAGCATAGATTGTTTGCAAAGGAGACCAAGTGCACTTTCATGGTGAACGAGGTTGAATACCTTGGACACTTGGTGGGAGAAAATGGCATTAGGGCTGATCCAAAGAAGGTGGCATGTGTCAAATAATGGCCAACCCCTACTAATACAACTCAATTGAGAGGATTTTTGGGTCTATCTTCTTTCTATAGAAGATTTATGGAGCACTATGCATCAATTGCGGCACCTCTTACCGATCTACTTAAGAGGGAAGCTTTCTTTTGGGATGCCATTGCCGACAAGAGTTTCAATGAGCTCAAGGCTTTACTTACATCAGCTCGCTCCTATTCTTGTTTGTCTGGATTTCTCAAAGACATTCTATGTGAGAGCGGATGCAAGTGGAAGAGGTCTTGGGGCAGTTTTGTATCAAGAGCATGGTGTCATTGCATTTGAGAGTAGGAAGCTTTCCGAGAAGGAGATGGAATTGCATGTGTATGAACAAGAGATGTTGGCTATACTTCATGCAATCAAGAAATGGCATCACTATCTTTATGGTGCTCATTTCAAGGTGAGAAGTGATCATAGGGTGCTGAAATTTTTCCTCTCTCAACCCAATCTTTCTCCCAAACAAAAGAGATGGTTGGCTACGCTTCAAGGATATGACTTTGAAATATCCTATACTCCGGGAAAGGACAATGTAGTAGCGGACGCATTGTCTAGAATGTGGGCTTGCACATTGACATCAATTATGGAAGTGTATAGTGAATGGATAAAAGGGATACAAGAGGAGTATCTTGTCAATGAGAGTGCTACCCATATTTACATAAAATTACAGCAAGGAGATGGTGAAGAATTTCCTCATTATAAGCTTCGGAATGGTCTACTATGGCACAAGGATAAGGTGTATTTGGTTCCAACCTCATCCTACATTCCCAAGGTGCTTCATGAGATGCATTCTTCACCGCTTTCGGGTCATCTTGGTGTTCTCAAGACATTTGACAAAGTGAGCAAAAGCTTCTATTGGAAAGGCATGTGGAGGGATGTCAAGAAGTTTGTTTTGGAATGTGTGTCATGCCAAAGGAATAAGGATAGTCACCAATTGTCAAGTGGTTTACTTCATCCTTTGCCTATTCCGGATGGAAAATGGACTCACATTTACATGGACTTCATCACGGGCTTGCCAAAGACGAAGCATAGATGGGATCAAGTATTTGTGGTGGTGGATAGA
Organism: Cibotium barometz; assembly: GCF_041138505.1. Lineage (NCBI taxonomy): Eukaryota > Viridiplantae > Streptophyta > Polypodiopsida > Cyatheales > Cibotiaceae > Cibotium > Cibotium barometz. The sequence goes on from NC_141061.1 coordinate 5,987,179, forward strand.
CTCACCAAATCAGCTCATTTTATTGCTTCCAAGACTACTTATGGGGCCTCTCACATTGCCAAGCAATTTATGGAGCATGTATTCAAGATACATGGTTTGCCACTCAACATAGTTTGTGATAGAGATACCAAGTTCATGGGCACTTTTTGGAGGACCTTGTATGAGAACTTAGGGACTCAAATCACTCCTTCTACAGCCTATCACCCTCAAACGGATGGGCAAACGGAGTGCACAAACAAATGGCTCGAAGTGTATTTGAGGCACTATTGTCATGACATGCAAGCATCATGGGATGAATGGCTTTACCTTGCTGAATTTTGTCATAATTCAAGCAAGCATTTGAGTATTGGGATCTCACCTTTCGAGGCTCTTTATGGGTATCAAGTGCATGTGCCATCTATTGCCTTCCATGAGGATAAAATGGTTAATCCTTTAGCCAAGGAAGAGTTGGAAAGGATGAGACAGCTTCTTCAATTATGCAAGGATAATATGAAGAAGGCACAAGAAGTCATGAAGGCAAATGCGGATGAGCATAGACGCAAAATGGAGTTAAAGGAAGGTGATTATGTGTTGCTCAAGCTTCCTAAGAGCCGTCACAATATTCTCAAAGGGTCTTCCAATTCCAAGTTGGCACATAGATACTATGGAGCATATTTGGTAGTCAAGAAAGTGGGTGATTTGGCTTATAAGCTTGACCTACCTCCTTCTACAAGGATTCATAATGTGTTTCATGTATCCAACCTTAAGAGGTTTGTGGGCTCTCTTCCTCAAAAGATTGAAGAGTTACCACCGATGGATGAAGAAGGAGAGATTATCTATGAGCCGGAGAGGATTGTGGACAAGAGGACAAGGGTTTTGAGGAACCGAAACATTGATGAATTCCTTGTGAAATGGAAGTGCTTGCCCATAGATGAGGCTACTTGGCAATCAATGGAGTATGTTCAACAACATGGTTTACTTGATGGAAGTATTCCTTGATCAAGTGGCATGATTATTATGTGAAGAATGGGCATATCATGAGGTTTTATATGTGCTGTAATTTCTGGACAGCTTTGGTTGGATCTATTGTTGGGGTTACCAATCTACTCCAACACACTTGGAAGATCATTTGGTTCGATGACAAATATGTGGGACCCTTTTGGGTGCGGCTATGCATCATTTGCAGCTCATTTTTATGGAGGTTTCATGAAGAATTTCAAGGAAAGCTTCATCGACAACATGGCTGCCATAATAGTCCTACATGCTATTTTTGGAGAAGGAGTTTGCCGGCTTCACTACATTTGGTTTCCCTATTCCAAATGTATTCAAGGTGCATTTTTGAAGACCTCTCTACTTCCCATGGGTTTACATTGAGATTGCGATTCAATTGTAAATATCTTGTATGATTTTGAGGACAAAATCTTTGGGAAGGGATGGTTTGTCTCATGAACCATAGAGTTTGATTTCCACATGTACATAGGGGCCCATGGGCAAAAGGAGAAAGTGACTATAAATAGGGCTTGGGGTACATTGGTAGGATCTTTTGACATCTTTTGACACTTTTACTAATTTTTGATCATCTTGTACCTTTGGGCTCCATCAATGGAGATTTGGCCTTCCATGGTCAAGTTCATGGCTAGCTTGAAAGCCATCCTCTTGGTGAGAGGTTAAACACACTTAGGCTATTTGTGCGTCTTCTCTTGCTACATGCACTTATAGATTTTCTCTCTCTCTTGTATATTCATGTGATGAGCCATTTGATAACTAATCTCATGATTTATGGATGCTGGATTCTTGCTTTGATGTGTTTGATTCAATATTTTACTCTAGATCCATTTCAGCTTTGGAGGCAACATTACATGAAATAAAAATCGTACAAGTGAGCTGATAGTGCCCAAATTTATGGTGAAAAGCATGGGTGGACAGAAACACCAAGTACAAAATCTTCTAGGGTGCTTTTGTTCAACTTTGAAACAATTTTGTAGTCTGTACATAATAATGGTTGTCCAAGCTTTGATGGACAAGTCCATACATAATAGTGGTTTTCCAAGGACACATTTTTTAGTTGGCTTTCCCAAATGGAGTTTTTCTCCTAAAGCTTGTCAAGAGACTTTGGCCAAATTCTTATTTTGGCAAAGTCAAATTGTAAACAGAAGCAGATTAGTAGAATCCATTAAATCCGCAGTGTCACAACAGTCATAGGAAATGGCATGGTATTAATGATGCAATCATTGGAAAAAGTTAGCAAAAATGCAAAACATGAAAAAAAAAAGTAAAAAAAGGCCCAAAATAGTAATAGGTACATGTAGCTTCTATCTTCTTGGTGATGTGGAAAGGGTCTTTCTATTTTTGGCATGCATGTTTTGGCACGCCCATCTATTGTAGCCACATCTTTGAGGGGGTGTAACTGGTGTAATTTTGGTAGCAAGCCTCGTGTACAGCTCATGCTGAGCTTGACTTCTCAACACCTCCTCCTTGTAGTATTATGGAATGTAGTGGAGTGGTTTGTTTTAATATTATCTTCAAGTGCTCTACCTTTTTTATGAGTGTTTTCCAACTTGAGCTGAGCAAGCTTACATGCTTGGGTCTGTAGGTTTTTGTGTACTATTACGGTGCTATCCCATTCCTTTAGGATGCATAGCTTGACTTAGCAATGTTTGCATTCTTAGTGGCAACGAGTAGACATCCCATATGTACATAAAAATTAAGATGTTACTTCCTAATTTCATCTACACATTTTGAGATAGAGAATTATATTTCGACCTTCAATAGCTCTTGGGCTATTTCTACATTAAACAAAGCTATGCCTCTCTACCAATAGTTTCAATTCTTTGGCCATTACTTCTTTTTTGACCTTTACTTCCTCACTGTCTATTACCTAAAAAAGCTCATTTTGTCAGCCCAATTCTTTCAAGATATTTGGTATAGGTAGGGTTGAGTAGAGCAACATAGGGCCCAAATTTAGCAAGTTTCCTACCAGTCAAGGTTGGTTCAATAGGGGGTTGTAAGCTAGGATGCAAGAGATTAAAAAAAGAAAAAAACAATACTAGTTACATAGTGAGCAACATTGCATGCCATAATGGAGCAACATACACTTATCCCCTTCTTCTTCCTTAATTTTCTTGCCTCGCCATTGATTGAATTGCAGATCCATCCACTCATCAAGATGATAGTGTCCCCTTCCTGTAGATGTGATAGCTTGTGGTGGGGATAACTCCTCCTTGGGTAAGAATTAGGATCGGCAAGGTACACTAATGACAAGTGGATTAAAGTGGTTGCCTCTATCGCACTGACAAGTGGATTAAAGTGGTTGCCTCTATCGCACTAATGGAAAGTGGATTAAAGAGGTTGCCTCTATCGCACTTGATGAACACTCCATGATGCACCTAGGTGACCGTTCCTCATTTACACAACTGGCTTATTTGGTATCGCTGACACGACAGATCCTTGCCAATGATTCTATAGTTGGATTACACCTACCTAGTACAACTGAGTTATGGCATACTTATCTTGCCAGCTCACTCACTTAGCATGTTCACATTATTGTACTGTCCCATGGGTTTATACAAGTCATCACCCATAGCTTTTATTGTTTTCATGTATGTGAGAGACACAACCAGCCTTTTCACTAGCTTTTTGTCAAGATGGTTCTCCACAAGGTCTGATTGAAACTAAACAAATATTTTATCTCATTATGGTGTATAGGTCTTGTCTAAAGTTCCCTCTAGCCAAATTGGTTTACTCTTGCTAATTTCTGACCGTGTAGGAGATAAGATTGTTTGAATTCACTCCTGTGTGTCTATCATCAGTGGAAAATGTTTTGATAGTATTGGGCTTTGTTTTGTTTGCCTCAAGGAATTCCATCCCCTGTTTATCAATCCTTAAAAGCCACATTTTGTAATGCCAAAATACCCTTCAAATTGTCGTTAGAATTTAAATTCAAACGTAATTTGAAGAGGTCAAAGTCTTTTGAGCTAATTAGGTTGTATAATGCACATCAGTTGATCTGTCAAATATCCTCCATCCAAGTATTAATATATTACATCATTGAATATGTTCCCTTTTATCAAAAAAAGGGTGAGGTTTTTACATAAGGATCATCCTTAGCAGTATTAAACAGCTGGCCCATTACATAAAATGGTAAAGATTTCTCCTATATATATACATCCACAGGAGATAGTGAATCCAGAACTGATTTGTGATCCTTAACGTCTAACATCAATCTATTTCGCATGTTTTATGTCCTTCAGTTTATCAAAGAGATCAAGCAAGCTTCTATATATGGAAATTTCGTCGAAAACCATCATTGATAGTTTTCTATTTCTTTCTGCAGAGACCTCAATAAAGACACTCTTTCTAGATCTCTTACTTGAAAATAAATACACATGGAATAAATCTAGGGTAAAATTGTATTTTATAAGATGGACTCGTTATGTTGAAATACGGAGATACACCACAATACGGAGATATAGTGATATCATGACAAATGTCATTAATAATACTACATGACAAAAACCTTACATGTAAAGAGGCATGCTCTGTGATATGGGTCCTAGTGAAAAGGAATTTCCCACATTGACTTGAGGGCCTGAGGCTCTTGAGAAGGTAATATAGACTTGAAATTCCATTATATAGCAGGGAAAAATGGGGCAGGCCATCAAAACAGTAACAGACTCAATTTGTTTGAACTGTGAGAAGGTAGGTCTCAAGCAGGCCCCCAAAGAACGAAGAGAAATCCAACGAGACTTTGCATATGCAAGACGAAACCCAAGAGAGATGATGCAGACCATGTCATGACAAGCTATTGAGAAAATCCAAAACCTCTTCCCTTCTACTTGAGGCCATGGACAAGGCCAGTAGGGTATTCTGTGCCCTGTCATCTGGTTCAAGGCCTGTGGCAATCATCTCCTTGAACCAAGCCATGGCTCTATCTAGACTATCATACCTTCCAAACGCCTGAAGCATTGTTGTAAAGACGGTTTGGTTAGCTTTTAGTTGCTCACTAAGCATTTCTTCATACTTCTTTACCATCCCATCTAGATCCCCTTTTTCAGCATAGCCTTTGATTAGAGTACCATAGGTTACTACATTCGGCTCAACCCCCGCAAGTTTCATCCGCTCCAACATCTTCTCAGCTTTTTCCATGTTGCAAACATTCACATATGCATTCATCAAGGTGGTGAAGGAGTGTACATCCGGGCTGCATCTGTGGTGAGCAGCAGTAGGGATGAGAAGATGCTCAATACCATACACATGAACGGGAGCATGACTCAAGACTAGACTGGTAGTTTTAGTTTTAGAGAGACATGGGAATACACGCACACACACGCCTGCCAGTACGCACCTGTGCTTAAGCACACAGAACCCCCTCCCTACACCCACACATACAACCACAACAACAACTACATAGATGGTTTTACCTTTCGCGTCTCATTTCTTTGAGTAAAGACTCGGCCTCTTCAACCATTTTGCAATTAGCATATGCATCCAACAGAACATTGTAAACCGTGCGGTTCGGCCTGCATGCAAAGCATCACCGCCTGATTTATGAAGTCTTTTCACCTTTCCCACTTACAATGCCAAGACAACCAACCAAACATGTGGCCCTGCTCACAACGGAAACATACCTGATTCCGGAAGCAACCATTGTTTTGAAAAAATATTGTGCCTCTTCGCCTCTTCTAGCCTTGGAAAAGGCATTCAACCGCGAAACATAGCTGACAACATCAGGTTCAATGTTGGCACGCTGCATCTGACATGAGCAAATACCTGTCAGAATATAGCAAGAAAGCTATACATCAGAGCACCTCACTACTGCTCATACAGTGAAGATTTACATTCCCCACTCCTCGTCATCGAAGCCCCTACTTTCCTACACCCTCTCCTTTTGCCCAGCATAGTTCAAGAAAGGTTCCTTGTAAGCTGTGTAATGTATACCTGCCGAAAGACATTCTCTGCATCTTTCACAGAGGGTTGACAAGAAAGTAAGCTGTTGAACGTCACGACCGACAACGGGACATCCAAGGCCTTCATTTTTCTCGACAACTGGGTGGCTTCCTCAATCTTCCCACATTTGCCATAAGAATGTATCATCAAATTGAACAGCTTTTGGTCCGGTTTGACGATATTGTCCGCTTCTAGATTCTGGAATATTCTCTCTGCATCCTCATGCTTCCCTCCCTGGCACAAAAGGGATGAAGAAAAAATCATGCCCTTTGGAAGAGTAGGCAGTGCATAATGTCAATGTGCCTCCCATTTTATTTACCTTTACAAAAGCACCAATCATGGTTTGGTACGTGAGTGCCGTAGGTGTAGGACCTTCTTCCCTCATTTTGTTTAGGATGCCCTCTGCCTCATAGAACAGTCCCTTTTGCCAATAAGCTTCGATGAGGGATGTATACGATGCAACATTTGGGTGGAATCCAGATTTTTTCATACTACTCATTGCTTTCTTCACTTTCTCAGGTTCACCCATTTTTCCATATGCAGCAATAAGGAGATTATAATCCAACTCACTGAATGTCCACCAGTTCTGCTGCTTGAGCCATCCAATTATCTACAAAAGGAGTTACAAACCAATCAGGAGAGGACAGACAGATTGAAGAAAAGCACCCCTCAACAACCTTGCCTCTTATCACTCTCATCAGCTCCTTTGTCCTCGCTCTCCCAACCCCCAATCCTTATTTTTTCACTATCAACCCATAACAACACAAGCCATCACTTCACACCAGGATAAAAAGACAAAAGTCTGAGGGGAACAGTTCGCTACCAACCAAAATAGCACAATTGTCGCAGATAGCACAAATTAATAGACTTTTTAAAGGTCCAAAACAGAACTCTCTCTTCGTCCTTGCTACAAATCTGCTACAGTCCTCTTGCACAGCCAGGGAGGGGTGAGAAGTCCAATCTTGAAAAGCAGAAGATTCATCCCAAAGAGCAGCCAATAATGGAGATCAGTTCAAGGCTCCCTCTGCGACGAATTTTCCACAATTGGGATAGAACTACAAGAGGTTGTGTTGTGGGCTACTTGAGAGATTTGTTTGGCAAGCCTACAGAGGTGCTACGGTAGGTTTTGATCAGTCAGGAAATGTATATGTATATATGTGTATGTGAGGTACACTCCTCTATGGGCTACTGTGAAGATGGTTAGGTGTAGGTGGTCTTGTTAGATGTTTTGATGATGCTGCAACTCAGCTGTCAGTGATATATATAATTATTATTTTCTTTTGTTCATTGATGATTAAAAACCTGGATGTATTTTCTTAAAGAAAAAGTGATGCTTTAAATGCGTTTAAAGAATGAAGGCCGAAGTTGAAAATCAGTCTGAGCACAAAGTCAAAATTTTACTGTCCTACTGTGGTGGTGAGTACACCTCCACAGAGTTTGACAAGTTTTGCAAGCAGCATGGTATTCAAAGGCAATTAACTGCTTCCTACACACCATCCCAAAATGGTGTGACAGACTGGAAGAACAGGCCGCTTCCTTTTTTGGGACATGTTATCTCCGAGGATGAACTCTCGATGGATCCGGAGCAGATTGAGGCCACTGTTTTGTGGCCTGTGCAGGAAAATGTACATGAGCTTGTCAGTTCTAGAGTTTCCATGGGAGGATACTGCTATGAACTTTGTGGTCGGATTGCCGAAGAGCCAGAGGCTCAAAAATGATTGTATGTTAATCAATTGAGTAAGCAAACCCACCTTATTCCTTGCAAGATGGTAGATTTCATCTGGGAGATGTTATGCTTCCATGGACTTTTCAAGAAAGGATCCAAAGTTCACTGGAACTTTTTGGAGTGTAACATGAGGAAGCTTACAGAAAGGGATTATACTTTGATAAATACTTTTAGCCCTTTGTTCTTGATGATGAATAGCAAAATGTAGAGAAGATAAGAGTGCAGAGAGAGAGGAGAGACAAATACTCAGTATTGGGTCCAAATACCCTCTGAAGGGCCCCCACCATGTATGGTGTATTTGCTTTACTGAATGAGTAGACAGATAGACTACTGGATGTAAATAACCAGGACTGAATTGACTTGGATACCTTCCCCTGGCTGAGATAGCATTCAGCCTGAAGATAGTCCCTTGATCTACACTTTCCACCTTGCTTGGCCACCTTCTTGACTTGTTTTCCAGCCCTTGTGGCCTTCAGCACTTGCAGAGAGAATAAGATGGTTATTGGCAAATGTGCTCTTTGCATATATAGGGCCCAAACATACCAGTCGGCCAGTAGAAAGTTGTCGGCATGTTGAAGAGGACGCATCCCTGCTGATCGGTCAGGTTCAATCATGTCCCAAGCTGATATTGCTGTATTTGCAAGCGCATTTTACACGTGTGTCTAGGCTGCTGGCCAACTGGATATGTTGGCCAACTGGGGCCTCTTCACGGCCGGCCAACTAAGGCCTTCCACACTTGGCTGCCTAAAGCTTGATGCCCATGTCTGGTGTTGCTAGTTACCATATTTGGATGGGTTCACACACAGCAACCTACTGAGTCGTGTATACTAGTGCCCGTGCAGCTGGCTAGAAGCCTAACAAATGCCCAATACAACCTGTACATCATTCCGGAGGGTTACAGATGTGCAGGGCATGCATTGACTTCATGTGCGGACATGCACACCTCTACAGCTGATCCATGGTTGACTTGTCCCAGATGAGGGCTCACAAAGGGCCTGTTACCAACTCGTAGACTTTTACCTGCTATATAGATATGGCCATGTGGCACCAAGTGCAGGATGCACGTGACATCCCCTTGCATAGCCTCCAAATAGACCGTCAATAATGTTTGATAACCTTCAAAGAAGTTCTTGTCAAGACAAATCACTTCATGCGTCCCTTGGCCCCGAAACTTCGTGAGGAATTGGCGCTCTTTACGGTTGGAGCCATGCTTGAAGCAGTGCAAAACGATCTATTCTGGAACCATCACTTGGCTTTATCGACGATATCACGTTCTAGTTCATCTTGGACATCTATGGGAGGAGGCCTGGCATAGTGCTTCAACCAACCAACATGAAACACATCATGCATGGTCCAACTTGAAGGTAACTTCGATTTCATGGACACCCGGTTTGTTGGGTTTTATGCTGTGTATGCACCCAGAGGAGTGCTAGTGATCATCAGTAGATTACTAGGGCACTTTTTACTTCAGTTAGTGGAGGTTTTTTCCCCCAGTTTAGCTCAGTTTCACTTATATGCAGTTTATAAGTGTTTTGGTCCACCCGGCACACTTTATGGCCGGACATGTGAACACTTATCTTTAGGGTCACTATTATGTGGCTATTGTACTTCACTTTTTCATCAAGCATATACTAAAGTTGTGTTCTCTCTCTCTCTCTTGGTTTCCACGCTTGCTTGAAGCTTCTGTAAACCCTAACCCTAACACTTCATTGCCTTCACGGTTGAATTCCGAAATCACAACTTTGGGCATTTCTTGCCCACTTGTTTCAACACTTGTTACATAATTCTCAAATATACCCAATCCTCTTCCAAGAATTTCGCATCCCTTCTGTCCTTGTTGGCTTGCCCCAAGGATAGGCCTCTTGTGCTTTAGCCAACATGTCCTTCACATACTCCAAACTCTCTTGGTAAGTCTCCGTCACTGAGTTAGCTCGAGCACTGAAGACAATGTCCTAGTCAATAATGACTAGAACAATCTTCCAAATGCCGCCTCAAATGGAGTCTTGCGAATAGCTAACGAAAAAGAGTCAACACTTGTTACATAATTCTCAAATATACCCAATCCTCTTCCAAGAATTTCGCATCCCTTCTGTCCTTGTTGGCTAACGAAAAAGAGTCAACACTTGTTACATAATTCTCAAATATACCCAATCCTCTTCCAAGAATTTCGCATCCCTTCTGTCCTTGTTGGCTTGCCCCAAGGATAGGCCTCTTGTGCTTTGGCCAGCATGTCCTTCACATACTCCAAACTCTCTTGGTAAGTCTCCGTCAACTGAGTTAGCTCGAGCACTGAAGACGATGTTCTAGTCAATAATGACTAGAACAATCTTCCAAATGCCGCCTCAAATGGAGTCTTGCGAATAGCTAACGAAAAAGAGTCATTCAGATTAGCTTGAACCTGAGGCAAAAAAAATTAACTTAGCACCAAAATCATCAAACAACACCATCCAAAAATGATTGGTAGACTTTGCATCACAATCTGATACAATGGTCCTAGGTATGTCACCAATTGGGTACCAATGCCACAAACAATTTTGCATCATCTTCGGTAATAACATTAGCCCTACAAGGATTAAGCATAACGAACTTGCTAAAACAATCAACAACTGTCACACACTGTGTATTTCGCTTACCTAGACTGGGAGGCAAATTTGTAACAAAATCCATAGGATATCTTGGAAAGGGCCATTGGGAATTGGCAATGGTTGTAACAAACCTGCTTTCTTCCCATGCAACGCTTTCATCTTTTGACAAATTGGACAATGTTGCACATATGTGAACACATCCTGCCTCATTCACGAGCAATAGAATTACCTCTCGATTTTCTCCAACGTTAAAGTTCATGCCCCTATGTCCACCAATGATGGCGTCATTAGTGTCATGGAGAATTGTCATGTGCACACACATGTACATGCTAATCTCAAGACTAATCCTAGAGTTTAGACAAATAAAGAAGGATTAAGAACCAGATAGAACCAAAATTTTGGAGCATGACAAGATATGGCAAGGGATGGACTAGAGTGGACAACAAGACCTGTCAGCTGAGTGGAATGCATGAAGAGGCTGTCGGCTGCTACAGGAAAACAAGTTGGGTTCTCCATTATGAATATATTTGTCCAGGCGGCTGGCCGACCAACAACAATCGGCCAGATTTCTAGTTGGTCCAAGGCCTATAAAAGGCACTTATGCTCATCGTTTTGATCATTCACTCCCTCTTGGATGTGGGTCTAGACATAGGACTAGATTTAAGGAATACTACCTTTTCCAGAAGGCAGCTGCAAGGATTTATGTACCTTTTTGTACCATATAATATACTGAATTTCCAGCTCTCTCTCTCTCTCTCTCTCTCTCTCTCTCTCTCTCTCCCTTCTGTTTGTGTTTTTGCATCACCATGTTCTAGATGGTGTTTAGGGCTGAAAGAAGACTCTCAGAGCTTCCGCATGTAACATCTCTGACATGCGGAAGCTTCGGGGTAGATCGGTAACTTCAATGCTCAAAAATCAGCAATCGTTCACGACGAGAATAACGCACAAAACTGAAAGTAGCTGTGCAGAAAATAGAGAGAGAGAGAGAGAGAGAGAGAGAGAGAGAGAGAGAGAGTATTGAGTCCCGAATACCCTTTATAGGGCCCCCACCACGAATGGTGTATTTGCTTTTATTAGAATGATGCAAAATCTGAAAATAAAAGATTGACTTGACCTGTTTTGGCTGACATAAATCTCTACCCTTGACCTTGCGTTAGCTTCTCCCTTGGCTGTCCGGGCCCTTGAGTAGCTACAGCACTTGGTGAAATATGAGATGAATGACCTGAATTATGGCTGGGCTTTATATACCCCTTAAAGTATCCAATCGGCTGTCCTACAAGAGTCGGGTGGCAGAATTAGTCTCAACGACAGGGTAAAATAGTAACTTATGCTAATAAATCAGCGTTTTCACACCTTCTGAAACACTGGCCATTATGCGCATGACATGGACGATGCCCAAGCTGTTGGGCAGCCCTGCGCATGGGTGTGGGACTGCCTACCACACCTGGCCGACCTGCTGGGTAGAGCTTATAGCCCAGTCGGTTGTATGGCCAAGCCCCTAGGGCTGACCGACAGCCTACCTAGCCCACACTAGGGCTAGTGGGCAAGGCCCGGGGCCTTCTGGCCCCTTGGGGTGGCTCATAGACTTCCCCGTGCCCACACTAAAGCAAACCTAAGCTCTACATAGAAGTCTGGTATCTGGTCGCACACCGAATACACAGAGCAACTGACATCATTCCAGGGGGGGACTCATAGCGCAGAGTGGCACTGCTTCATGTGCAAGACAATGCACACCTGACCTTGAATGCATGGAGTAGAACCTAATAGAATGTGCAACGGAAGAAGGGAAAGTGGAAACACAGGAGAGAGAGTGAGAGAGAGAGTGATGGAGAGGAAACACAGGTGAGAACCTGCTCTCAATATCATCACCAAAAGGAATACATGTCTCGAGCAAGAGGGGAGAAGACCTCGTATGTGAGGGACTGCAGCAAACAATGCTAAGCAAGCAGTGAAGAATGAGGGAGGCGAGCCAGCTATATATATGTCCATGAGTAGGCAACCGACTGGTGATAAAATCCTCCACAACTGGGAAAATACCCAAGACTCCATAACATGGGAAATAATGTGGGAAAATATATGTGAGGGGTGACCAGCCCCTCAAGCTAACATGGTCAGCCTTAGAGGCTATAATAGGACACCAAACAGGAAGCCAACAAGAAGGGAATGATGTCTCACACCCCCTCTCAGCACCAGATGCTGAGTGAACTTCTAGAAGCCAGAGACGTCGTCCTCGATCAAAGATGAAAGACTGCAGAAACATGTACCAAGAAAGCTCAACAAGCAATCTCCTTAGCAACTCAGCTACAAAAGCAACACAACAAGCTGCCAGGTACACCGCTCCTCAAGAAGAAAACAACCATGTAGGCTACGACGTGCTGCTCCAAATAATGGTTCCAAACCCAAGTGTAAGAACACTCCCCGAAGTCGAATGTCGTGTATCCAACCTGGAGAAGGTATGAAAAACCTTATAACCAACCAAGATCAGATCCTATAGATAATCAATCCTAGGAGAAGCAAATTGCTCCTCACTGGAACCCTCAAAAGAAAGAGTCAATCTGCTCCAACTCTATACCAAGAGTAGCCAAATGCTGTACAAAAGCATCCTCTAAAAAGATCGACATCGCAAGATGTAAAGACTCTGTAGAAAAGATGGGGTCCATCTGCTCAAACTCCGTACCATGAGTTGCCCAATGCTATACATAAGTACACGCCATTGAGGTGGGCATCGCAAGAAGAAAGGACTCCATATCCCCCCTCTGAAAAAAACTGATGTCGTTGGATTGGTACAAGCCCAACCTGATTCTGATCCAAATCCAAAAAACTCTGGAAGTACCACTGTGCCCCAGGCACAGTTAGCAACCACATATCCAAAGCATCCCACTGGGTCCAAAAAACCCTCCTCCAAAACAACAAACCTACAGAACTGACAGGGAGAGGGGCATCCTCAGAAGCATCACAAAGAGAGGCAGAGGTAGACTCCTCAATGAGGAAGGGAAGCAAGAATATAAACTGCAGTGGTAACAAAGTCCTCAAAACCATCACAGATAGCAGAAGACTGTTCCATAAGTAGAATCAGATCCTAAGAATCAGCAAAAAAATAAGTGATCCAAGTGAAAGGATCACACCTCAAGGGCAAAACACCCTCCATGTTCTGCAAACACTGCGAAGAACACAGACTTCGACAAAAATAAACTCTGCTCTCCTGCAAAATCTGTAAACTCCTGTCACAGAAGAAAGTCTCCACAAAAACAAAACAGCTCCTGAAACTGATCCTCAAGTGAAGTAGCTGGAGATAGGCCCCCTGAGAGAGTAGAAAACTCCTATGGGAAGCAAAACGCAGCCAAAACACTGCTATCCAGCAAAAAATAGCACTCCACCGCCAACAGAAGGCAAGGAACATGGAGAAACAGGAAACTGTGAGGGCCCGGAACAAAACACAAGTATAGATGCTCCAAAATCAGTAAAACGCTGACTGAAATCTGAAATTCAAAAACCTCCTCAAGTACCAAACTGCCTATAAAGTCACAATCCAAACAAGAAACCCCCTCTACAAGTGATCTATGTCCACTGGAGAAGAAAAAGCAGCCAAACAAGGGCTACAAACCTGAAAATTCAGGCCAACCAGTCCACACGTCCTATGAGGAAAAAAGTTGAAGAGAAGGTACCTTCGGGTCCAACAGATGAAGCCCAGAGTGGAGGTAGAGCTACCAACAAGATCGGTTCAAAAAACGCAACAACCATGGCTGCAAATCTGAAAATGCAGAGGTAAAAAGGGGGTGTAGAACGGGCAGAGTATGGAAACGCTGAAGCCTCAGATCAAGAACTGCAGCAAAGAACAAGTACAATCAGGGGGGCGATGGCACATGATAACCAAAAAAGGAAAGGCCCTGGCCTAGGGCCTAGTAGAATGATGGGAGAAACTACAATTAGGGTTAGGTTAGAGTTCATTCATGGGAGACATACACAGAGAAGCAAGGGAGAGAGAGAGAGAGTTGTGGGGATAAGTCAACTCATGAAAAGCATGAGTGTGTGACTCCCCTATCACACATGTATATTGCACTAGTACACATAGTGCACTTAGTACATTAAAAGTACTAAGTGTACTATGTACTATAACTTATGGGCTTGTACACACTATAAGGGTGGGCATTATGCCTTTACCCCAACAACCTCCCACTTAAAGGCAAAGTGCCCTTAAGTAAAGGAAAAGAAAAAATCAGCATGTACATGATAATATACAAGGCCATATCAAGGCTGAAAATGGCCTCATCCAATGCCCATCAAGTGTCTGCAATGAGCAAACCGCTCCGGAGGCAAACTCTTCGTCAACAGATCAGCCGGGTTGTCATCCGTATGAATCTTAACAAGCTGAATTTGCTTGTTCTCTATCACCTCTCTGATGAAGTGATACTTCACATCCACATGCTTCGTCTTTGCATGAAAGACAGGGTTCTTTGCCAACTGGATGGCACTCTGACTGTCACAATGCAACAATGGAATATCCCCTGTATAGCCCAAATCAACCACTAACCGAGATAGCCATAATGCCTCCTTGCAAGCCTCTGTGGCTGCAATATACTCGGCCTCTGTAGTAGATAAGGCTATGCACTTCTGCATCCTGGATATCCATGACACAGCACCTCCTGTGAATGTAAATACATAACCGGTAGTAGACTTCCGGTTATCTGGATGACCGGCATAATCCGAATCCGTGTAACCATGCACTAATGCATCCTGTTTGCCAAAGCAAATGCACAAATCCTGTGTGCCCTTCAGGTATCTCATGACACCTTTCACTGCTTCCCAATGCTTCTTGCCAGGGTTGGCCATGTATCTAGAAACCACTCCCACTGCAAATGCAATGTCCGGCCTAGTAGCAACCATGGCATACATGAGACTGCCACAAGCTGAAGCATACGGAATCTTGGCCATATCAGCCCTGTCACTATCCGACTGTGGGCTGTCCATAGCACTGAGTTTCACATATGGAGGCAAAGGAGTACTAGCTTTCTTCCCCCCGTCCATATTGAACCTCTGCAAGACTTTGCCAATGTATTCCTTCTGAGACAAATACAACACATGCTGATTTCTGTCCCGAAGTATCCGCATACCCAAGATGTGATTTGCATCACCCAAATCCTTCATATCAAAGGTTTGATGCAGCCTCTGCTTCAAAGCATCCATCTCTTTACGAGATTTCCCGGCAATCAACATATCATCAACATACAAAATGAGAATCAAGAGACTGCCATCCAAAGCTTTCTTGGTGTACAAGCAGTGATCTATGTCACTTCTCCTGAATTTCTGGGATTTCATGAATGTATCAAATTTGTGATACCATTCCCTTGGTGCCTGTTTGAGCCCATAAAGACTCTTTTTCAGCTTGCATACAAGCTTCTCCTTTCCACTCACTGCATAACCCTCTGGCTGCTGCATATATATCTCCTCATGGAGATCACCGTGAAGAAAAGCAGTCTTCACATCCATCTGAATCAAGTCCAGATCATCATGCGCAACCAAAGCTAACACAGCTCTAAGTGTGGTCATTTTGACCACTGGAGAGAAGATTTCATCAAAGTCCACACCATATTCCTGCTTGAAGCCCTTAGCCACTAACCTGGCTTTGTATCTTGGCTTAGCATCTGATGCAACTTTGAGCCTGTATACCCACTTGCATGGCAAAACCTTCTTGCCTGCAGGCAAAGGCACCAACTTCCAAGTTCCATTTTTATGCAGAGAAACCATCTCTGACTTCATGGCACGCTCCCAAAGAGCCTTATCTGCCCTCTGTAAAGCCTCTTTATAACATGAGGGCTCCCCACAGTCAGTGAGCATCAAGTAGTCAACCCCTGGAACAAACCTGTCACGGGCTCTGGAGGGTCTAGTGGACCTCCGTACCCAATGACCATCATTTGCAGGTTGCTATCCAGCCTGCATATCACCCATTGGTGGCTCCTGTTCCATGCCATAAGGCTGAAAAATCATGCCCGGTATCTCCTCTAACTGTGGTATATCCATAGGGATATCTTCTGCCATATCTGGCTGTCCATTTGGACCATTTTCAGCACCATTTAAGGGCTGGTTTTCCTGCTGTAATGGCTGATTTACAGCCCTTTGTTGTTGTCCATGATGTCCATCATCATCAAAGATGACTCTGCCAGGCTCCTGTTGCCTTGCAGGCTCCTTATACATGCATGTTTCATCAAAAATGACATCATTGCTGCGTATGATCTTTCTATTCATGGGATCCCAAAGTCTATACCCCATTTCACCTCTGTCACCATATCCTAGGAATATGCATTTGTGAGACTTGGGATCAAGTTTGGTGCGCATTTCCCTGCGTATGTGCACGTACGCAACGCAACCAAACACTCTCAAGTGCTTGTATGACGGAGGCTTCCCTGTCCATACTTCTTCTGGCACTTTCCCACCAAGCCTCGTGTTAGGTGACCTGTTTATAAGGTGAACGGCTGTCATAACAGATTCAGCCCAAAAACCATGAGGTAATGCAGCATGTGACAACATAGAACGGACCTTCTCTTGTATGGTCCTGTTCATCCTCTCTGCTGTCCCGTTTTGTGGAGGATCATAAGGAGTAGAGAGCTCCCTCTTGATGCCTTTAGCATCACAAAAGTCCTGAAACTGTTTGGACATATACTCTCCACCATTGTCGGAACGCAGAGCCTTCAGTGTTTTGCCAGTTTGATTCTCAACATGAGCAACAAACTTCTGAAACACTGAGAATGTATCACTCTTCAAACGAAGAGGATAGACCCACACCTTGCGTGTGGCATCATCAATAAAAGACACAAAATATTTTGCCCCTCCCAAAGAAAGCTGAGGCATCTCACATACATCTGTATGCACAAGCTCTAACTGAGCATCTTTCTGTCCAAGAGCTTTCTTGTGGGGGCACTGTAGTTGCCTACCATATATACAATGCTCACAAAATTGAAAACTTGAAAACTTTAGAGAAGGCAAGTAACCCAAACGAGACAATTGCTCCATTCCTTTGACACTCATGTGTCCCAACCGGCTATGCCACATAGAAATTTCCGGCAGCTCGGTTGCATTTACATTAGCATGGTGACAAACACCTGCATGCATGAAATAAAGAGTGTCCACCTTAGAGCCTCTGGCAACAACCAGTGAGTCCTTACTAATTTTCCACTTTCCACTACCAAATGTGGTAACATAATCAGCATCATCAAGCTGTCCAGTAGAAAGCAAATTCTTCTTGATCTCAGGCACATGCCTGACATCATGGAGCATAAGCTGTGAGCCATCTGAAAATACAAGCCTCACATCACCTCTGCCAAGAATCTTGCATGCATGGTTATCACCCAAATAAACCACTCCTTCATTGCCAGCAGTGTACCTGACAAACAAGTCTCTGCAACCTGTGACATGAAAGGAGGCACCTGAATCAATGATCCATGAGTGCATACCATGACCACCTGTAAGAAGTGAATGGGCATCAAGTGAAGAAGTAAATAGGACCTCATCCTCACTGCCACCTGCATGTGACACATTGATTTCTTCAATCTTGACTCCACTTTTGCCCTTTGGCTTTAAATCTTTGGCTTCATCCTTCTCTTTGTCTTTGCCTTTTCCCTTTTCCTTTTGATCATTTTTCCATTTGTAGCATTGCTTTTTAATGTGTCCCTTCTTGCCACAATAATGGCATTCCAAATCCTTTTTGGAGCGAGACTTGCTCCTTCCCCTTTCTTGGCTTTTCCCCCTTTGCTCGGATCTCCCACGTGCATTCATTGCATTAGACTTGCCAACAGAGTTGTTTTTCCTGTTCATCTCTTCTTGAAGAAGAGCACCCTCAACATCTGCATATGACAGCATAGCATTCGAATTGCTAGTGGCTGTCCTGAATGTGTCCCAACTCTCTGGCAAAGTGCATAACAAAAAAGTGGCTTTGAACTCATCGTCCATTGCCAACTTTTGATTTATAACCTGGCTGACAATACCATTAAACTCATTGAGATGGGCTGTCATAGAAGCCCCTTCCTTCATCTGAAGGCCTATGAGTTTCTTCAACCAATACACTTTGCTTGAGGCACTTTGTTGGGCATACAAGTCCTGCAATCTCAACCACATTCCCCAAGCTGTCTTCTCTTCACGAATGCTGAAAAGTAATGAGTCTGACACAGACAACATGATAGTAGATCTTGCCAGCTCATCCATATCTTCCCACTCTTCAGCTGTAAGAGAAGCGGGCATCACACCCCTTTCTTTGATAGGCTTGTGCTGCTTTTTCTGGAGCAACACATTGTAGCACTGGGTTTGCCAAATGTCATAATTCTGCGAGCCTTCAAGCTTCTTGATGTGAAGCAATGAAGAGCTCTCACCTGTGGTTGCCATAGCAAAATGCAACCTGTCAATGCCTGACTCCCTGCAAATGTGCAAACACTGCACCCAAGATGTGCAAACACTGCACCAAAAGCACACAAAGTGCTCACAGTTTTTCTCCCAAGTTTTATCTCCCACTGCGGAAGCAAGAATGCAACTTTTCTCCCACTTTATGTGATGAAAACACCAAAATCTGGTTGCTGCAGATTTTGGACAGCACCTCAAATGTGCTCTTTTGCCCTTCCAAAGTACTGTACAGCAGTACTAAGCGCTCACCAATGATGTACCAAACCTGTATCGGCAATTTCAGCAGCTGAAATTGAATCTTTTGGTCACTCAAAACAGTGTACAGCCATGCCAAAACTTGCACAAAGCTGTGCCAAATCTGTACCAGCAGGTACAGTAGCAATAAATGCTCTCCTGGCTGTCCAAATGAGTGAAAATCAGATTTTTACAGTCACGAACACTGCATAAAACAGTCCCGAACAGAAATTGGGCAAAAGCCCCTTGACTGCAAGCTGATTTCTGAGGATTCAAGGCATAAATGTCTTGCCTGCTGCTTTGCCAAGCTCAACAAGCATACAAACTTGAAAAGCCCCTTGATTTAAGATCAATTTCTGATCATACATGGTACATTGACGCACATGAAGGCATCCAGAGTGTTCACGATGCTTCCCCCTGGCCACATACACATCAAATACATGAAAGCCCCTTGATTTACAGGCACATTGAGTGCTTGTAAGGCATCAACACATTATCCACAGCATCAAATGCGATTGCCTGCATGCAAATCAACTCAATCGGCACAAAAGCCCCTTGATTTGCACTGCAATTTGCTGCAATTTTGCCCAAATGTGCGATTTTTCACATCATACAGCATGTATGAGTGCTTAATTGCACAATTACATCAAAAGCCCCAAATTTTGACATCCAATTTCCTGCAAATTGATCCTGATTTGACCAATTTCCTGCAAATTTATCCTGATTGTGACCAATGTCACCCAATTTTGCCAATTTTGCTCAAAAATTGAGCAATTGGGCACCTGTACCTGCTCAATTGCTTGAATTGATAAGAAATTCGCAAAAAATTGAAGGCAAATACCTCTGAAATTTTTGATTTTTCTGATTTGCAGGCGAATTTGGTGCTGATGCTTGATGCTGATGCTACTGAAAATGTGTGCAGGGGAAAAACACTGTCGGTTGCAGGCGTCAAGCTCTATGCTGGGGGAGGACCCAGACTGGCTTGATGACGACTACATAGTGCTGGGCGTGGCCCATTGCTTTGAGCAAGAGGAGGGGGGGAAGCTCAATGACGTCTTTCTGGTGGAACCCGTGTCGGCAAGCTCCCTGGAGTGTATGGAGAACGGCGGAGCCACCTGCTACCTCCACGTGACCGCCACCACGCTGGGGGCCTCTCTCAAGATGGACGTCTCGCTGCTGCCGCCGGAGTTTTCCGACGCCCGATTCGGTGACGATTTTGACTTCCGTGTTAAATGTGCCTCTCGAACCTGGAAGCGACCGCATGCGGCCAAGAATCTCCGGCACTTGGCTCCGTCTGGCTTCGTTGCTTTCGTTCACGCTTCGCCTCTTACGCTGAAGGGCCAGCTATCCTATGCTCCTTCGCTCCACGCTCAGATGCAGAAGTGGCTGCCCCAGCCACGCTACAGCCAGGCCTGAGTATGGTCGTGTGCTGCCTCAGCCAGGCCTTGCTGCGAATGTTGATGCCACAGAGTATGACAGCAGCAAAGCAAGCAGCTCGTTCAGCTATCAAGAAGAAGAGATGAATAGCACCGCCTTCTAGGCTCTGATACCAGTTGATGGGAGAAACTGCAATTAGGGTTAGGTTAGAGTTCATTCATGGGAGACATACACAGAGAAGCAAGGGAGAGAGAGAGAGAGTTGTGGGGATAAGTCAACTCATGAAAAGCATGAGTGTGTGACTCCCCTATCACACATGTATATTGCACTAGTACACATAGTGCACTTAGTACATTAAAAGTACTAAGTGTACTATGTACTATAACTTATGGGCTTGTACACACTATAAGGGTGGGCATTATGCCTTTACCCCAACATAGAAGGCCCTTTGAAGAGGCCAAAAGGGGAGCCCAAAGAGCCCCAAGAACAGGGCGAGGGAAGGCAAGCCCTAGCAGGCCAAAACGCAGCCTGTTGGGACACTCAGTAGCCGCCCAGTCCCTGAAAACAGCCGCCTGGGAACCCTGGTAGATGCCGCCTCACGAGCAGGTTTGCCGCCCTGGAAAAACACCCATGTCAGTCCGCCTAGAGGCTGCCAACTGACGCCTTGATGTAGAGGGACTACAGCCCCCCGAATTGGGGATGAATCTGCCCTCGTTTGACCTGAAACGCAAGCTTCTTCGCGTGAAAACACAAATCTGTCCACCGGCAGAAAAACGCAGAAACCCAGGAGGTAAAGGAGGGAGCATCCAACACTGAAGATCACCGGCGCTCTGATACCATGATAGAATGTGCAACGAAAGAAGGGAAAGTGGAAACACGAGAGAGTGAGAGAGAGAGAGATGGAGAGGGGACACACGTGAGAATCTGCTCTCAATATCATCACCAAAAGGAATACATGTCCCGAGCAAGAGGGGAGAAGATCTCGTACGTGAGGGACTACGGCAAACAATGCTAAGCAAGCAGTGAAGAATGAGAGAGGCAAGCCAGCTATATATATGCCCATGAGTAGG
Organism: Cibotium barometz; assembly: GCF_041138505.1. Lineage (NCBI taxonomy): Eukaryota > Viridiplantae > Streptophyta > Polypodiopsida > Cyatheales > Cibotiaceae > Cibotium > Cibotium barometz. The sequence continues at coordinate 6,008,484 of NC_141061.1, forward strand.
CAGCCGACTAGTGATAAAATCCTCCACGACTGGGAAAATACCCAAGACTCCATAAAATGGGAAATAACGTGGGAAAATATATGTGAGGGGTGACCAACCCCTCAAGCTAACATGGTCAGCCCTAGAGACTATAATAGGACACCAAACATGAAGCCAGCAAGAAGGGGATGATGTCTAACAGAACCCTGGCTGACTCGTCCTGGACTGGGCTCACATGAGACCAGTTTTCCACTCCAGGTCCTGCACCTTCTTGTTCATATATGTCCACGTGGCATCAAAGTGCGGGAAACCATCCCGTATCAAAGAATGGCATGGTCCTCTAGCATCCAATGCCTGCTCCCACAAAGTACCAAATTCATCAGAATCCACATACTTGTGCTTCATCTCGTCCAGTCATGTACAAGTGAGCTCCATCCGTGTGGATTGGATGTAGGAAACATTTCCTTTCCTGCTTAATGCATCGACCACTACGTTGCTTGAAAGAAACTCAATCATGCCACCGAATTACTAGAAGATCAAGCTCCAACGGTGCTGCCAATCACTCCATTGCGCACTCAGCTTCGTCTAAAGCCAGCGCAAAGCGTGATGATCAGTACGAATCTCAAAATTGTAACCATGGAGAAAATGTTTCTAATGCTTAAAGGCTTGGATCACGGCAAGGACTTCCCTATCATAGACTGAGTAATTCCTCTTTGCAAGAATCAACTTACGCGACATGTGCTCCAATGGCGATGTTACTCGCATCGGTGATTACTTGGAATGGATCATCCCATGAGACAAGCGCTAACCAAGGGGCCTCTACTAAAGCAACCTTGAGGTCCTTGAAAACCTACAATCCACGCGAAGTCATGTGGATGCGTTGCCTACGAGACTTGATACCCTTGAGCAGATCTGTGAGAGCTGCTGAGAGGTCAGAGCACTTGTCAATGTGGGTGGAATACGCCTAGGAAATTGCCACAAGCGACCGTACATCGTACGTTGTTCGTGGAATCTCCCAATTAAAGATTTCTCCCACTTTCGTGGGATCTAATCGGATGCCTTCAACACTAATAGTGTTTCCAGGGTAATGAACCTCAAACAAATAGAAGTCTGCTTTCTTTTCATTGACATAAAGCTCGATGCTTTCCAACAACTTCATCACTTTTTCGACGTCAATGTCGTGTTTCTCAACTAACTAAAGCTGAAAAAACCAATGTCATCCAAGAAAATGAAGACACCTTCCAATCAAGTCCTTGAACACACGCATCATCATGTCATCGGGGCATTCATCAAACCGAAGGGCATGACCACAAACTCGTAGTGGGTCTGTTCACTGCAAAAGGTTGTCTTTGGGATGTCCCCTTCAACAGTCCATACTTGATGGTATCCACTTTTTAGGTCAAGCTTCGAAAACACATGGGCTCCATTCAGCCTCTCTAGGATATAATCAATCCGAGGTATCGAGAACTTGCTCTTGACTTTTGGTGCCTAGGCCACAACAACATAAGGTGATTGGCGTGCGGTGGATCTTCAAAACAAAGTACAAAGCTGATGGCAGCTTGGACAAGCACAAGGCGAGGTTGGTTGCTGTAAACAGAAGGCCAACTGTACACGAAAATCTTATCAATCATGAAATCTAAAAATACACATAATCATACCAGATAAAACAAGATGACAAATCTGCACAATACACCACACTAGGGGCCAGAAGATGGGCTGAACCCCCCCCTTTATGGTTAGATTACCAAAAAGGAGCTGCTTCCAAATACAACTTCACGGGTGCCCAAGGATTGTCCACTGGCTCGCACCTCTCTTCTAGTACAGTATGAAAGCAAAATAAATGCATATGCAAAATTTTGTTGATAATCTTCGGCACAAGAGGGCACTTCCGGCATCAAGCACATGCAGGACAACTATGGGCAGCCCATAGCACTCCCGCATCGGCCCAGAACAACCCTGTTTCTTCACCCTTCTCGTGTATGGCTTACAAGTCAAGTCGACCAGCCTCAAGAGGCTGTTTGCAGCAGTCGACCAGCCCTCAGTAGCCACAGAAAGAAGCGACCAACAGCTGTACACAAGCCTACAAGCTCTCGGTCAAAAGGGGAGTTGTCCAGATCCAATCAACCAACTCTTCATCTCTGTTTTCATGACCTGTCCAGCCCCTGTTCCAGCTGTAAACCAGTCGGCCAGCAAAGGAAACACACCCAAAAAGAGTCGGCTAGCATCCCCCATGCATCATGTGAACTTCAGTCACGGTAGATAGCTCTTGTAGCCTGCCAAACAGGCTGAAACCAGTCGACCAGCCCTCATGCACATTGAAAAGCATGCGCCTCACATAAAACTGGAGTCTACTCTCAAGATTAGAGCTCCTCCGCCAATATTAGCTCCCATGTGTGCTTTTTAGGTCTAGAAAGGGGCGCCTACTTGAAGTTGGCCCATATGTTGTCCAGAGCCCACCCTTTGGCCGCTACGTGGATTAAATAAGTCTTGTCCAGTGTGTACAACTTAGATTGGAAGAAACACCCATCTACTCAATTGTATTCGATAAAATGTCCAGGGCTCATGATCCTTTCGGAACCTTCCCAAAACATAAATACAGAGGATCTCCAAGATAGCTAGTCCCAGGGAAACACATCACGTCACGCTCCATGAGCCATACATGTACACCATGTCAGGCCCCACAAGCCACACATGTACTATCATGTCAGGCTACACCAGCCATACATGTACTGTCATGTCAAGCTCCATATGCCACACAAACACACCATGTCAGGCTACACCAGCCATACATGTATGTCATGTCACGCTCCACATGCCACACATGAACAGTAGAAAAACAAAAGCTGTGAGGAATTTTGTGACAGTTGCCAAGGGCTATGCTCAGTGCCCTAGAGTCAACTTCAATGAGACCTTCGCTCCGACAACCTGGATGACTACCATTCGCACCATTCTTGCTCTTGCAGGACATCATAGATGGCCCGTATTCCATATGGACATCGAGTCGGCTTTCCTAAATGAAGAGCTTACACACAGGAAGTGTATGTTTATCAACCACAAGGATTTGAGGTTCCAAGCAGACATGACCAGGTGTATTGGCTGAAGAAAGCCTTGTATGGTTTGAAGCAAGCTACGCGGGCTTGGTACCAATAGATTGATAAGTTCTTTCAGAAGCTTGGCCTACGCCGTTCTCATGCAAATTCGAACCTTTAGGTCCTCCTTGCGAGGGGGTTAGTTGTTATCATTGTGGTCTATGTTAATGACCTTATTTTTACAGGTTCTTATTCTGTGAGGATCCATTCAACCATGGAATGCTTTAGAGAAAGAGTTTGAGATGACAGATCTTGGCCTTTTGCATTATTTTCTCTGCTTTGAGATTTGCCAGAACCCTCAAGGTATTTTCTTTTCTCAACCATAGTTGCATTCCGTACCCGTACTCATCCGATGAGAGTACCTTCAGTACTTTCCATACCACTCCGTACGTACCGTAACTCGTACGAATAAGGTCTTCGTACCAAATATGAGGTTCAATATACAACACTTATTTGGCTCGTTTTTTAATTATTTTAGTCAGTGATCATTGCTCAGTAGTTAATAGATTAGTTTTCATTTAAGTATTACCATTGTCTTTCATGCTATTTTTGTGTGGATGCTAGATATTTCTTATTTTACATACATACATATGTACGTACGTATGTACGTGTGTGTGTGTGTGTGTGTGTGTGTGTGTGTGTGTGTGTAGTAAAAAACATGAACGTACTTAAAGTACCTATCTTGATGTGTACTTTACGTGCTAGTACCGTACATGTACCATACAATACCGTACCTAAAGTTCTCAACCACTATATTCTCAACAAAAGTACACGGGAGATTCTTGACAGGTTTTAAATGACTGGGTGTAGACTAGTATCTTCTCCTATGGATACTAGTGAGAAGCTTTCTCTTCTTGATGCTTCTCCAGGGATTGAGTATCAAGTTCTCGTCGGATGCTTGGTATGGTTGACCTACTCCCGATTGGACATTTGTTTCATAGTCAGCTTATTGAGTTCTTTCACATCCAAGCCTGTCAGCAGCATTGGCGGTGTGCTCTCAGGGTGCTTTGGTACTTGAGTAGTACTTTGGATTTTGGCATATTCTATGGCCAGGGGTGCACTCTTCTCGGATGGACTAATTTAGATTGGGTTGGAGATCCAAATACTCGGCGTTCAACCACTGGTTGTGTTTTCTCACTTGGGTTGGGAGCCATTTCATGGGGCAATAAAAAGCTACCTACTGTGTCACTTTCCTCTACAAAGGCAGAGTATCGACCAGCTTGTTTTGTTGCATGTGAGGCAATTTGGTTGCGGAGATTATTGGGAGAACTTGGCTTACCTCCTACCGGATCTACTCTTCTTTGGTGTGACAATTAGAGTTGCATCGCCATCGCCAAGAACCCTATGTTTCATGCTCGTACCACACACATTGAGATTCAGTATCACTATGTTCATGAATGGGTTCTTGCTGGAGATTTGTGTTTGGAGTATTGTCCTTCAGCAAAGAAGACAGTAGATTTGTTCATCAAGCAGATGTCTTAGCCTTCCTTAGCTCCTCATCTTCGGCTTCTTGGAGTTTGTTCAGCATCTGGTGCTAAGAGGGGGTGTTAGCATATTCATCCCCATATGCTGCCCATGTATTTTCCCATATTTGATCCTTTTTATGGCCCTTGTTTGTGGGTTGGCCACCCGTATTTTTCCCACATTTTTTCCCTTTTTCCCTTATATTTTTCCCAAGTCAGGCGAGCATGTCCTAGTCGGCCAGCTCCTATGCTCCAGTCGGCCAGCCCCTTCTTACCTATAAATAGGTGGGTTGCCTCTCTCCTTTTTATTCATTGATCATTCTGAGTTGTGTGGTTCATGTGTTGATGTTGGGGTAAAGGTGTTATGCCCACCCTTATAGTGTGTACAAGCCCATAAGTTATAGTACATAGTACACTTAGTACTTTTAATGTACTAAGTGCACTATGTGTACTAGTGCAATATACATGTGTGATAGGGGAGTCACACACTCACTTGATGAGTTGACTTATCCCCACAACTCTCTCTCTCTCTCTCTCCCTTGTTTCTCTGTGTATGTCTCCCACATGACCTAACCCTAATTCTACATACTCCCACATGTCTCCCACATGACCTAACCCTAATTCTACATACTCCCCACAACTCTCTCTCTCTCTCTCTCTCTCTTTTTCCTGCAACAAAAACAAAAAAATCAAAAAATTACAAGGTATTTGCCTCAATTTTTTTTGGGATTTGCAATTGAGCAAGTACAGTAATCAATTGAGCGGGTACAGGTGCCCAATTGCTCAATTTTTGAGCAAAATTGGCAAAATTGGGTGAAATTGGTCACAATCAGGATCAATTTGCAGGAAATTGGTCACAATCAGGATCAATTTGCAGGAAATTGGATGTCGAAATTTGGGGCTTTTGATGTAATTGTGCAATTAAGCACTCATACATGCTGTATGATGTGAAAAATCGCACATTTGGGCAAAATTGCAGCAAATTGCAGTGCACATCAAGGGGCTTTTGTGCCGATTTGGTTGATTTGCACGCAGGCAATCGCATTTGATGCTGTGTCGATAATGTGTTGATGCCTTACAAGCACTCAATGTGCCTGTAAATCAAGGGGGTTTCATGTATTTGATGTATATGTGGCCAGGGGGAAGCATCGTGAACACTCTGGATGCCTTCATGTGCGTCAATGTACCATGTATGATCAGAAATTGATCTTAAATCAAGGGGCTTTTCAAGTTCGTATGCTTGTTGAGCTTGGCAAAGCAGCAGGCAAGACATTTATGCCTTGAATCCTCAAAAATCAGCTTGCAGTCAAGGGGCTTTTGCCCAATTTCTGTTCGGAACTGTTGTATGCAGTGTTCGGGACTGTAAAAGTCTGATTTTCACTCATTTGGACAGCCAGGAGAGCATTTATTGCTATTGTACCTGCTGGTACAGATTTGGCACAGCTTTGTGCAAGTTTTGGCATGGCTGTACACTGTTTTGAGTGACCAAAAGGTTCATTTACAGCTGCTGTATTTGTCGGTACAGGTTTGGTACATCATTTGTGAGCAATTGGTACTGTTGTACAGTACTTTGGAAGGGCAACAGAGCACATTTAAGGTGCTGTCCAAAATCTGCAGCAACCAGATTTTGGTGATTTCATCACATAAAGTGGGAGAAAAGTTGCATTCTTGCTTCCGCAGTGGGAGATAAAGCTTGGGAGAAAAACTGTGAGCACTTTGTGTGCTTTTTGGTGCAGTGTTTGCACATTTTGCAGGGAGTCAGGCATTGACAGGTTGCATTTTGCTATGGCAACCACAGGTGAGAGCTCTTCATTGCTTCACATCAAGAAGCTTGAAGGCTCGCATAATTATGATATTTGGCAAACCCAGTGCTACAATGTGTTGCTCCAGAAAAAGCAACACAAGCCTATCAAAGAAAGGGGTGTGATGCCCGCTTCTCTTACTGCTGAAGAGTGGGAAGATATGGATGAGCTGGCAAGATCTACTATCATGTTGTCTGTGTCAGACTCGTTACTTTTCAGCATTCGTGAAGAGAAGACAGCTTGGGGAATGTGGCAGAGATTGCAGGACTTGTATGCCCAACAAAGTGCCTCAAGCAAAGTGTATTGGTTGAAGAAACTCATAGGTCTTCAGATGAAGGAAGGGGCGTCTATGACAGCCCATCTAAATGAGTTTAATGGTATTGTCAGCCAGGTCATTAATCAAAAGTTGGCAATGGACGATGAGTTCAAAGCCACCTTTTTGTTATGCACTTTGCCAGAGAGTTGGGACACATTCAGGACAGCCACTAGCAATTCGAATGCTATGCTGTCATATGCAGATGTTGAGGGTGCTCTTCTTCAAGAAGAGATGAACAGGAAAAACAACTCTGTTGGAAAGTCCAATGCAATGAATGCACGTGGGAGATCCCAGCAAAGGGGAAAAAGCCAAGAAAGGGGAAGGAGCAAGTCTCGCTCCAAAAAGGATTTGGAATGCCATTATTGTGGCAAGAAGGGACACATTAAAAAGCAATGCTACAAATGGAAAAATGATCAAAAAGAAAAGGGAAAAGGCAAAGACAAAGAGAAGGATGAAGCCAAAGATGTAAAGCCGAAGGGCAAAAGTGGAGTCAAGATTGAAGAAATCAATGTGTCACATGCAGGTGGCAATGAGGATGAGGTCCTATTTACGTCTTCACTTGATGCCCGTTCACTTCTTACAGGTGGTCATGGTATGCACTCATGGATCATTGATTCAGGTGCCTCCTTTCATGTCACAGGTTGCAGAGACTTGTTTGTCAGGTATACTGCTGGCAATGAAGGAGTGGTTTATTTAGGTGATAACCATGCATGCAAGATTCTTGGCAGAGGTGATGTGAGGCTTGTGTTTTCAGATGGCTCACAGCTTATGCTCCATGATGTCAGGCATGTGCCTGAGATCAAGAAGAATCTGCTTTCTACTGGACAACTTGATGATGCTGATTATGTTACCACATTTGGTAGTGGAAAGTGGAAAATTAGTAAGGGCTCACTGGTTGTTGCCAGAGGCTCTAAAGTGGACACTCTTTACTTTATGCATGCAGGTGTTTGTCACCATGCTAATGTAAATGCAACCGAGCTGCCAGAAATTTCTATGTGGCATAGCCGGTTGGGACACATGAGTGTCAAGGGAATGGAGCAATTGTCTCGTTTGGGTTACTTGCCTTCTCTAAAGTTTTCAAGTTTTCAGTTTTGTGAGCATTGTATATATGGTAGGCAACTACAGTGCCCCCACAAGAAAGCTCTTGGACAGAAAGATGCTCAGTTAGAGCTTGTGCATACAGATGTATGTGAGATGCCTCAGCTTTCTTTGGGAGGGGCAAAATATTTTGTGTCTTTTATAGATGATGCCACACGCAAGGTGTGGGTTTATCCTCTTCGTTTGAAGAGTGATACATTCTCAGTGTTTCAGAAGTTTGTTGCTCATGTTGAGAATCAAACTGGCAAAACACTGAAGGCTTTGCGTTCCGACAATGGTGGAGAGTATATGTCCAAACAGTTTCAGGACTTTTGTGATGCTAAAGGCATCAAGAGGGAGCTCTCTACTCCTTATGATCCTCCACAAAACGGGACAGCAGAGAGGATGAACAGGACCATTCAGGAGAAGGTCCGTTCTATGTTGTCACATGCTGCATTACCTCATGGTTTTTGGGCTGAAGCTGTTATGACAGCCGTTCACCTTATAAACAGGTCACCTAACACGAGGCTTGGTGGGAAAGTGCCCGAAGAAGTATGGACAGGGAAGCCTCCGTCATACAAGCACTTGAGAGTGTTTGGTTGCGTTGCGTACGTGCACATACGCAGGGAAATGCGCACCAAACTTGATCCTAAGTCTCACAAATGCATATTCCTAGGATATGGTGACAGAGGTGAAATGGGGTATAGACTTTGGGATCCCATGAATAGAAAGATCATACGCAGCAATGATGTCATTTTTTATGAAACATGCATGTATAAGGAGCCTGCAAGGCAACAGGAGCCTGGCAGAGTCATCTTTGATGATGATGGACATCATGGACAACAACAAAGGGCTGTAAATTAGCCATTACAGCAGGAAAACCAGCCCTTAAATGGTGCTGAAAATGGTCCAAATGGACAGCCAGATATGGCAGAAGATATCCCTATGGATATACCACAGTTAGAGAGATACCGGGCATGATTTTTCAGCCTTATGGCATGGAACAGGAGCCACCAATGGGTGATATGCAGGCTGGACAGCAACCTGCAAATGATGGTCATTGGGTACGGAGGTCCACAAGACCCTCCAGAGCCCCTGACAGGTTTGTTCCAGGGGTTGACTATTTGATGCTTACTGACTGTGGGGAGCCCTCATGTTATAAGGAGGCTTTACAGAGGGCAGACAAAGCTCTATGGGAGCGTGCCATGAAGTCAGAGATGGATTCTTTGCACAAAAATGAAACATGGAAGTTGGTGCATTTGCCTGCAGGCAAGAAGGTTTTGCCATGCAAATGGGTATACAGGCTCAAAGTTGCACCAGATGCAAAGCCAAGATACAAAGCCAGGTTAGTGGCTAAGGGCTTCAAGCAGGAATATGGTGTGGACTTTGATGAGATCTTCTCTCCAGTGGTCAAAATGACCACACTTAGAGCTGTGTTGGCTTTGGTTGCGCATGATGATCTGGACTTGATTCAGATGGATGTGAAGACTGCTTTTCTTCACGGTGATCTCCATGAGGAGATATATATGCAGCAGCCAGAGGGTTATGCAGTGAGTGGAAAGGAGAAGCTTGTATGCAAGCTGAAAAAGAGTCTTTATGGGCTCAAACAGGCACCAAGGGAATGGTATCACAAATTTGATACATTCATGAAATCTCAGAAATTCAGGAGAAGTGACATAGATCACTGCTTATACACCAAGAAAGCTTTGGATGGCAGTCTATTGATCCTCATCTTGTATGTTGATGATATGTTGATTGCCGGGAAATCTCGTAAGGAGATGGATACCTTGAAGCAGAGGCTGCATGAAACCTTTGATATGAAGGATTTGGGTGATGCAAATCGCATCTTGGGTATGCGGATACTTCGGGACAGAAATCAGCATGTGTTGTATTTGTCTCAGAAGGAATACATTGGCAAAGTCTTGCAGAGGTTCAATATGGACGGGGGGAAGAAGACTAGTACTCCTTTGCCTCCATATGTGAAACTCGGTGCTATGGACAGCCCACAGTCGGATAGAGACAGGGCTGATATGGCCAAGATTCCGTATGCTTCAGCTTGTGGCAGTCTCATGTATGCCATGGTTGCTACTAGGCCGGACATTGCATTTGCAGTGGGAGTGGTTTCTAGATACATGGCCAACCCTGGCAAGAAGCATTGGGAAGCAGTGAAAGGTGTCATGAAATACCTGAAGGGCACACAGGATTTGTGCATTTGCTTTGGCAAACAGGATGCATTAGTGCATGGTTACACGGATTCGGATTATGCCGGTCATCCAGATAACCGGAAGTCTACTACCGGTTATGTGTTTACATTCACAGGAGGTGCTGTGTCATGGATATCCAGGATGCAGAAGTGCACTGCCTTATCTACTACAGAGGCCGAGTATATTGCAGCCACAGAGGCTTGCAAGGAGGCATTATGGCTATCTCGGTTAGTGGTTGATTTGGGTTATACAGGGGATATTCCATTGTTGCATTGTGACAGTCAGAGTGCCATCCAGTTGGCAAAGAACCCTGTCTTTCATGCAAAGACGAAGCATGTGGATGTGAAGTATCACTTCATCAGAGAGGTGATAGAGAACAAGCAAATTCAACTTGTTAAGATTCATACGGATGACAACCCGGCTGATCTGTTGACGAAGAGTTTGCCTCCGGAGCGGTTTGCTCATTGCAGACACTTGATGGGCATTGGATGAGGCCAGTTTCAGCCTTGATATGGCCTTGTATATTATCATGTACATGCTGATTTTTCTTTTCCTTTACTTAAGGGCACTTTGCCTTTAAGTGGAAGGTTGTTGGGGTAAAGGCGTTATGCCCACCCTTAGTGTGTACAAGCCCATAAGTTATAGTACATAGTACACTTAGTACTTTTAATGTACTAAGTGCACTATGTGTACTAGTGCAATATACATGTGTGATAGGGGAGTCACACACTCACTTGATGAGTTGACTTATCCCCACAACTCTCTCTCTCTCTCTCTCCCTTGTTTCTCTGTGTATGTCTCCCACATGACCTAACCCTAATTCTACATACTCCCACTCAGTTGACACACCCTCTCTTGTATCCTTCACTTATGAGACACTTTGGTCTCTTGCTCAGGATTGCTTTCACTGTAGTATATTCAACTTATTAGCCTCATATCTCTCTCTCTTGCATTCTCAGTTTGGCACACTCTGGTTGGTTGTGGGTTGGCCACCTGTATTTTTCCCACATTTTTTCCCTTTTTTCTTGGTATTTTTCCCAGGTCGGGTGAGCATGTCCCAATCGGCCTACTCCTATGCTCCAGTCGGCTTGCCTCTTCTTACCTACAAATAGGTGGGCTGGCCTCTCCCCTTTTCATTCATTGATCATTCTAAGTTGTGCGGTTCATGTGTTGACACACTCTGTCTTGTATCCTTCACTTATGAGACACTTTGGTCTCTTGCTCGGGATTGCTTTCACTGCTCTCTCTCTTGCACTCTCAGTTCAACACACTCTAGTGCTCATCTTGCTTCCGCTCTTTGCACTCTTTCAATTCTAAGCTTGTAAGCATAACTAGTGACCGGTATCAACCATCATAACTTGCATTGTAAGCATACCTTAGGTAACACCTATGGGCACCGGCATGGCCATCATTGCAAGCATTGTAAGTTGTACCTAGACCTAGCATCTGTCATCAACACCTAGGTAAGACCCAAAGCAGGCACAAGGTTGTACTCGGATTTGCCATCAAGCCATGATGTCGGTGAGGGAGGGTGTTGGATATAGCGCCGTCAACCTAGCATGGGAACATGGGCGAGAGTCATAGACAATAAAGCTGTAACATCTAAGTAGTAAAGATGCCATTCAAAGTAAAAGAATCTATGAGCTTTACTAGAAGCCAAGAGCAATCAATGGAACCTATTTAGGAGAGATTCTAGAGTAAATCTAGGAGAAGTAGAAGGTTAAAGTCAATAGTTAGGGGAGGAAGGATGACAGAGTGTCCACCCCGTCATCAAGTTTAGTAGGAAGGGGATGCCACGTGCACGCCCATGCCATGGCTAATCTCCAGCATGAACATCATAGTCCTTGATTAATATAGCATTTAGAGCATCATCAGTGTCATTAGTAGAATCATTACCATCATCGGTGTCATCAGCCTCAGCATTAGCAGTAGTAGTATCATCATCATCATGAAGGAGGGCATGGGAACCCAGTCGGCAGCCTTCAAGGCATCCAGCCAGCAGTCAGCAGCCTTCAAGGGAGTCCAGGCAGCAGGCGGCCAGCGCATGGTTGAAGGGGCAGCAGTGTGGGCAGCATTGAAGGCAAAGCGCAGCATTTAAATAGGATTTAATCCTTGAATTCAGGTCCAACACTGGCCGAACTGCAACCTCAAGCATATATAAAGGCATAAAGCCATCAATCATCAGTACATTCAGTCATCAAGCAAGTCATTCATCATTTCAGCAGTGTAGAAGTCAATAGAGGTCATGTAAGGGGCCAGAGGTCACCCCCTTTGGGACTGATCATGTACAAGCATTCAGCAACCTTTTTGTAGTATATGAAATAAAAGAAAGCCTGACACCAACTCTCTCCCGTCTTGTCTCTCCTCTGTCTTGATCAGGTGTAATCAGCATCTTGTTCTTAATCAAGCTTAGGGCTGTGGATTAGTACAAGGAGGCTCCCGTGCATGCAACATTGGTATCAGATGAATGACTTGCGTAATGACTGCATGTGCTGATGATTGATGGCTTTATGCCTTTATAAATGCTTGAGGTTGGTCGGCCAGCAAATCCTATTGTCGAGTGGCCAGTTTTGGACCTGAATCCAAGGATTAAATCCCATTTAAATGCTGCGCTTTGTCTTCAATGCTGCTCACACTGCTGCCCCTTCAACCATGCGCTGGCCACCTGCTGCCTGGACTCCCTTGAAGACTGCTGACTGCTGGCTGGATGCCTTCAAGGCTGCCGACTGGGTTCCCATGCCCTCCTTCACGATGATGATGATACTATTGCTGATGCTGCTAAAGCTGATGATGGCAATGATGAAACTAATGACATGGATGATGCTCTAAATGCTGTCCTAACTGCTATATTAATCAGGGATTATGATGTTCATGCTGGAGATTAGCCATGGCACGGGCATGCACATGACAAGCGATGCTTCTACTGTCATACACAATAGGGCATACATCTAGGGCGTGCCCTAAGAAACCCCCTGCACATACCACACCACCAGCCTCGGTACCAGGCCCTACATGAACGATTCCAGAAGATTTTCCTTTGGGACAATCTCCCTCCCAAGCTCCCCCCTGTCTAGACTGAAAGATTACATAATTGATCTCCTCCCAGGCTCAGAACCCCTAAGCAAGTTTTCGTATGACCTGAGCAATGTTAGATTGATCCAAGGGGGATCAAAGCACACATTAAACTTCTTTGTTAAGCATAATTAAACTAAGCTAAAGTGATTTAGAATGCACTAATCAAACAAGTATAATGTGGGCCAGGTTAGGTGGAAAATGATAGCGTAAATTAACATGATATGATGCCTTTTATATAGGCTAAGATACATGTTCAATTACATCATTAATGAGGTCAAATCAACTCCACCTTCCCTTGCTTTGCTCCAAAAGGTGCTGACTCTAACTTTGACTTTGATATTTTTGTATGAGCACCTTCCACTTCTGATCTCCACTTCCAAGTCTTGCTGAAGAACTGAGCATCTACTCCATTGAACCCTTGACACAAAGGTCAGTCACCTACTGGAGCTGATCAAGACTGATGCTAGGCCTTTGGAACTGATCTAAGAGCTTGATGATGTATTGGCTCTAAATGGTTCCTCTAGCTTCGCCTGTTATGGACCACTCCATCTGCTACCTTGCTGCATTCTTCTATTGGATCTATGCACCTTCCTTGGGACTATGTTTAGTGGCTGAGCTTGAATGCTCTGATACCAATGTTGCATGCGCAGAAGCCTTGTTGTGCAGATCCACAACCCTAAGCCTGATTAAGAACAAGTTGCTGATTAAACCTGATTAAGACAGAGGAAAGAGAAGAAGAGAGAGATAGTTGGTGTTAGGGTTTTCTGTATTGATATGGTAGAAAAAGATTGTTTTAATGGTTGTACATGACCGATCCCTTGGTCAGCCCCAAAGGAGTTGACTTCTAGCCCTACGTATGCCTAATTGATGACTGAGAATGCTTGAATGATGAAATGACTGACTTGATGGAGCTGAATTATGCCTTGTGCATATATATATGGGTGGAGGATGCTGCTCGACAATAAATAGGCATAAAATGGCAAAGATGCTCCACGTACTGCCATTAAATGCTGCACATTATCCATTGTTGTCCCATGTGACTGGCCGCTTGCTGCCTAGGTCCTCCGATCGATGTCAGATGGCTGCCGACAGCTCCCTTAAACCCTTCCATGACGCTTATGATGATGATGATGCTGATGTTGATGTTGATCGTGATGCAAATGCTGCTGATGATGACCTAATACTGATGCTAATGATGTTGCTACTGATGATGATAATGCTTTGATGCTAACTTAATCAAGGATTCCATTGTTCATGCTGAGGATTAGCCATGGCACGGGTGTGAACGTGACATCACCCCTTCTTTTTATAATGGTTCTGCTCATCCTCGCAGAGCTTACCATGCAACCTCATTTGGTTCTGGCCCTTGCCACCGGCAATGGCTGCCTTGGGTGTTGTGGGCTCGGAAGTCTTGGGATTTCCACCATTGTACTTCATCTCGGCACTTTGCATGAGCACTCTGTTCTCCTTGAAAGCTCGCGCATGACAGATGAGCTTGAAACATCCACCAAAACCTCCTCCAGGCAATGATAGAGGTTTTTTTTGTGGGCATCGTTTGGTGTTCACGGTTAAGGTTAAAAACCCCACGGTTTTAAGCCTTAGAAGTATAGGGTGTGGTGTGAAGAATACGTTAGCGACCAGGCATGAAAATCTTGGTTCTAAGTGATAGTTCACTCGATGGCTACGAACATCTTGTTTTTAAAAGCCTATGTTCACTTGCATAGGATCACAGACATTAAGGAGCCATTTGCCTACTGGCCGACTGGTGTCCTAAGGCCTACCCCGTGCCTGCTCAAGGGATACAAATCCCTTCCTGGGGTAGCCCAAAGGGCTGCCCCCTTCTCCCACATGCATCTACGTGCTTCTAGACAGATGCCTGGTATCCGGTTGCAAACCACACACACAGAACACCCAACATCATTCCAAAGGGAGACTCACAATACAGACTAGCCCTGCTTCATGTGCACGACAATGCACACCTGACCAAGACCACGTACGCGACATGCACACCTGACCTTGGACACTTTGGAACCTTGGCTAACTCGTCCCGGACTAGGGCTCACATGGGACCAGTTTCCACTCCAGGTCCTACACTTGCTAACGGATATGTCCACGCGGCATCCAAGTGCGGGATGCACGTGACAATTGAGTTTATACTTACTAAAACTCGCCTCCTCTTGCATATGAGTCGACAAAGTCACCAGTACCGTCCTTGCATCGAAAGCTGCAAGGAAACACCGGTTCTCACCCAAATCCCTTATTAGATCTCTACCTCCGCTAACTCCATTGAGGGGTTGATGCAGCAGCCACGAATTGGAGATACAGGGTTTTGAGCTTCGGATGCAAACAGCAGCTCGCGCTGCCGCACAGGAGGAACAACGACAACACATGGAATACAAGGTTGAGTCAGAGCCTGTTGGACTGGGGGCTGAGTCGCTGACCACGCTATGGAGATAACGGAGGTGCATGTGTTGTTTGAGCGTTACCACCAAGCAGTAAGCAGAGACACGTGCATTGGTACTAGATGCTGCTCAAGAACTGTAATGCTAGGCTGCCTTCACAGGCTAAGGAGAAGTGTAGTGCTACGGAACAGAGGGGATTCCAGCTATCCTGCTTAAGCTGCAGTTCATATCAAGGAGCCACAGTGGCCATGAGGTAAGATGCTCAAGTGGTGTCGAGCTATTTGCACAACAAGCTACTAATGATGTAGGGTCACAACTTACAAGTTACAAGGTCTTCTCCTTGCAGCATGCCATATCTCACAGAGAGGAATGCCTGCCGTAATACTGTTGCAAGTGAGTTGCTGGGCCGTCAAGTGTGGTACAGAGAAGCTCCTCGCTATCGTTCTTGGCTGCTACAAGAGAAGATGACTAGAAACAACCCATGCTGGTGCTATGAAAGCACTGAGAAGACCAATGCTTCTATCTCTCTTTCTTTATGCTGATGTTCAACTACAATCCTTCTTTCTTCTGTCTCTATTCCTGTCTTACACACGGAGAACTCTCTCTATCCCTACAACTTAAACACTCATCTACTCTTAAATGAGATGAAAAAGGAAAAAGGAGAGACCTAATCTAAACACAAACCTTGCTCTCAATCCAGCACTAATCTCCATTACCTACCTACCTACCTACAAGGAGTTGGCTGTGATAACATGATAAAAGCCATGCTGGATCAAAGCTAAACATAATTAACTCCAGATAAGCTAACAGAGATGATTAGCACTTAATCACAAGGGATTGGCAAGGAAAGACCTCAATACGTGAACATAACTTTCAATAAACAATCTCTCTAATGAGAACTCAAGGTACATCAATATGTAGCTTTTACAAGCATTCAATGCTCACATGTTTGGCACACCATGGTACATCTCATGTGACTAGCACAAATCATGTTGCTAGCACTTTCCGTGTGCCTAATCCTTAAATGCCTCTAAGCCACCACCTTTGCCTTTTACATTTGAGGACACTCACAATAAGCTTTGGCCAGAACTATCTGACAAATATACAGTGAACTAATACAAGTCAGCATTGCAATTCTAAAAGCTCATTCTTGTTCAACCAAATCGGTATTTGATGTGCTAATGTTATGTCAGAAAGCAACATAGAGAGTAGAAACCTTTCCTGTGAGATCCTGCGCAACCAATACTCTAAAAGTGAGACAAAAACTTCGAAAACTGTTTCTTCCCACTAGAGTTCTCACAGAAGATCCCAGAAACCACATAATGGATACATACAAGGCATGACGCTGATCAAAACAAGGACTAATAAGTAGAAAGGCTCAAGAGGCATATGTCAAGCAAGGATGGTCGATGTGCGAGTTGTCTAATAAAGCCATACAATTTTACAAATGACCACCTCTGTATTGAGTTCCATATGAAAACCAACCACAGGCCATCCTAAGAGGAGATTGCAGCTCCGTTGTAGATCATCGAGCACAGATTCACACAAACCAATGGCGGTTTTGTATGGATCACTTTCCATATACACACATATCTACTACTTCAATTTCTGGTATGGGATGTAGGTAGCCCACCAAAGTGGAAAAAAAAATGGAAAGAAATACTAACCTCGGTGATAATTTTCCACTCTTTGAGCTTTTTGAACCGCATGAGGGTGCCCACCACTGTCTCCTTAGAGAGTTTCCCTGCTTTGTTGTAGACTTTAAGCACTGCCACAGGAGTGCCCGTCTCCTCGATGTCCAGCATCATTTTAGTCCACGTGGGGTGTGGGTCCGGCTCCGATTTCCTGGATGTGGGCACCCTCAAAGCTTTCTTAGGCAGCTGGACGACTCCTGCAGTCTTGAGAGCAGTGGGCTGTTTGGCACCCCCAGCTTGTTGGGCCACTTTCACACTTACTGTCACGACTGTGCAGCCTCTGTGGCGGCCATTGCAGCTGTATACTGATAAACCCTTTTTCGTCCTGCAAGCTCTCGCTAGGTCTTGCTCTGAGCAAGAGCCAATCGTGGAGGAAAAGCTGAAGCAAAAAGAGATTATTGCCATGGCTATATATACATTGCGGAGTTTAAGAGTTTAGACTCAACCCATTTTCTGCATAAACAAGCAAGCCTCCGGACCCATTTTCTGCAGAAATGGCTCCATTGGGAAGGCTTACACAGATGAAGAAGTTTACCCGAGATTGTGCATTCGGCTGAGGCGACTAGCTTCCAGAGTGCTCATCATAATGGGTCTTCACACCCAGCACCATACATAGCACGCTTTCTCTTCTGCTGAAAAGGCCTCGTTCAGAAGAAGATAAGATTTGTGAATTTTTAATTGAGAATAATAGTTCTTTTATGAGAGTTGGGCTACAAAGAAAATAACTAGAAACAAAAACCAATTTCAGCAGTTTTCACACAAATGTATTTGCAAGAATTCTTCTGCCTCTCCAAATTGTCTACGAAAAGTATTTCAAAACAAATATATATATGGGTCTCATATTCTTTTTTGCTATTAATTAATTAGTGAGAAGGTGAGAGGGGACTTGAACCTTAGTATAGGTGTAAGCTGAAAACCTTAAAAAGGTTTTTTTCCTTGTTTTGACGTATGGGAGTGGTGGTGGGATCTTGCCAGAATTGTCAGAGAGTTCATTACTGCCTCTCTCTCGCTTATGATACAAACACCAAGCTCTTCTCTCTCTATTGCCCAGCCTCTCTCAGCGTAGCGTCCGTAGAGTAGGCTCTTCCTTTATGGGTAGAAGAGCGCCCACCTTGCCCACATTGCAACAACGGAGGTTCAGACTCTCGCCGTCTTCGACGGAGGTTCCCCTCTCGCGCCCACAGTTCAAACCCTCTCAGCTCGTCAGCGGCGGGGACGTGCTAAGGTTTGAAGGTTCAAACCTTTGTTTTGAACCTTAGTGTATATATTAATTAGTGCCCGCGTGCGGGCACTAATTAATATATATATATACAATAGACTGAATATGTCTAGTGTATATATATATATTAATTAAAAAAAGTAAATAGGTTGATTGGCATAGTTATTATCTACTTTAAAAAAACAACGTTCTCCACATTTCTTGGGCATTGGAAATGAGTTTTAGGTCTATGTTGCAAGCAACATTTTCAAAACCCAATTTGCTCATTTTATCTCCTATCCAAATTGCTTTATGTCAAAGCAACCAAGATAAGTTGAATTTCTCAATACTCAAATACTTTGTGTGTCACCCATTGACGCACCGAAGTTGCTAGGGTAAGTCGGTAAGCGGGCCACCAGCACTGTGGTCCATGTCATGAGTTTCGACACCCTCTGTTCTTGATATTCCATCAAAGCTAGTTTTTTTCTCCCATGTGCTTCCGTTTGAAATATTTGAGAGATCAGTGTTACATGACCAAGGTACATGGTAATCCATAAATTTATAAATAACAAAAAAAAACATAGATACCATAACACAACTCAAGAGCATAAAATCAAAGAACACAAGATTGGGTGCAATCTCCCCCCTCGTGCATGTAGCTCCACTTCCACGACATGAATAAATAGCCCAAGGAGCTATTAATAGTTGTGCATACAAAATTGGGCTTTGCTTTTACACTTTTTACAAAAATAGCTCAAGCACTAGAGCTTGTTCACACACTAAGTGTAAATAATCAGAACTATTCTAGCATATGTGCTAGCAATAGCAATGCCATGCATAAGTGTGCATAAATAATTTGTACAAACATTTAGCGCGTGGTCAACAAAAATAACCTTGTGCGCTCATTCGCACATTCCATTAAGCTGGTTTCTAGACACATTAAATCAAGCATATTTTTCTACGATTATTAAGCATCAAAAATATGATAAAATATATACATGTAACAGTTCTCCTATTTGAGGAAGCAACTGTCCTCGTTTGTGTAGAAGAAAATGCTACAACAACAACATTATGCTTGTAGAGCTATCAACGTCATAACCTACAAGGTAAACTCAGAGGTCCAAACATGGCTCATAGGCATAAAGGCATGGCTCAGAGGTTCTTATGGACATGGAATACCACAAACAAACGTAGAGGTTCATTGACCGAGCATGGCTCAGAGGCACAAAGGCATGGCTTAGAGACTCGAGTGAACATGGACTGCAACAACAAAACTCGTGTGACACCTAAATTGGTGACTCTCGCACTCATCATCAAATCACAAATAATAAGATATAGACAAGATCCCTTATGTGCGACACACGCACTGCTCATCACCTATTTTTGTAAACATATCCCAATTAATTGCCCTTCTCTATAATTAATCCTAATATGAAACATTGATAGGCACAAACACAACATATATTCACCACTTGTTTCACTATGAGGAGAGTATCATTATACACATCATCTAGCATGGTGTGAGTTGCCACTTGTTACACTCCAATGAGCATGGCACATTTGTTGCATAAACCACTTGTTTCACTTCAACCATGTGCAGTTGTTTAGCATAGTCCACTTGTTTCACTTTGACCATAGTATAGTTATCAAGCATGGTACTGCTTATTACACCTCAACAACATACACCCGTTAAGCATGGTCTCAAGCTATGCCAATACCACTAGGTAACCAGTATTTAATGTGGAGTCACCCACAATACCAATTCACTAGGATGGCACACTAGCGTCTGGGCGTCCTCGTACAACTAAAGGGTAGACATTATGTAACATCCCTCTTGCTTGGATAAGCAACTGACCTCAGATGTGTGTTTGCTTATTGCGACGAGCAAAGGATATCAATTGTCTTATAATATATAAATTCAAGTATCTTCTCTAATTATAATAAAAGACATTGTATCAAGGACTTCTATGTGTAACAAATTCTAGTGTTCCATACCACCAGAAATTATCCCACATGGATCTAGAGATATGTATACATCGTAATCCTTCACACAGGATTAATCTCATGTCCCATAGCACAAGACTAATACATAGAGAAAAATCCATAAAGTATAGTTCAAGATGGAGGGGCCAGTTCCTTCAAGAAGTTATACTTTTGATGCATAAAAAAACTCCTTGAAATTTACCAAAAAGTGTTAAATAATCAATATGTTACCTCAAGAGTCGGAGTAGTCATTG
The DNA here is from genome assembly GCF_041138505.1 of Cibotium barometz. Lineage (NCBI taxonomy): Eukaryota > Viridiplantae > Streptophyta > Polypodiopsida > Cyatheales > Cibotiaceae > Cibotium > Cibotium barometz. Next base: position 6,029,020 of record NC_141061.1, read on the forward strand.
TGGTAGTCTTGTTCTTCATCGTCATCGATCATATTCAGTCCTAGTGAAATAAACTTTGACTTCCATGGACAATTTGATGCGATATGTCCCATCTCGTTACACTTATAACACTTCTTTGAATCATATTTATTAGCTTTTTGTGACTTATCTATCTTAGTGTCCATACCTGTGTTATGGTCATTAAGAGATGTATCAATTGATTTTGAAGAGGGTTTAGGCTTTTAAAATATTGATGTGGAGGTTTGGTGTTGCATTGGTTTCTTAGGAAAACCAATTTTCTTTTCACAATTTAAGGCCAATGAAATAGCTGAGCTAAGAGAATGTGGCGAAAACATATTTACCTCTGATCGAATTGTAGGTTTCAAACTTGCTACTATGAACTTTCTTCTTTGATCCTTGGTACGAACTTTCTCGATTACCTGCATTTGTAATAAAGTTTACCAAAACCTATCCACATAAGCCGATATATTCTCTTTCTGAATATGGACCATCGTTGTCAAGCTTTAGTTTTATATTGTGAAGGTAGGAAATATTTCTTGATGAGTTTTTGCAATCTCTTCCAAGATTTTGGTTTGCGCTTGCTAGCTCTAATGACATTCGACCATAATGTTGCATTGTCCACCAAGTGATTAGTAGCACATTTGATTTTGTCTTTCTCATAGAATTTCTCCCCTAAAAAATAATCATCTAGTTGACTGAGCCAAGCAAGTATGGTGCGAGCATCCTTTTTGCCATCAAAATTGTGAAAAGTAAAAGCTTTGCGACTAATCTTCTTTTCTTTTGTAGACTCTTGAGCTATGAGAGTAGCTTGTATGGTTCTCTGAATTTGATCACCATCAGAATCTAAAGATGTAGCATTGACATGTCTATGCCTCTTTTTGCAAGATAACCTGTCTTCTAAATCCACCCTCAACTTCTTCTCAACAAGAATCTGATTTTGAAGTGATTGAAGTTATTCTTGAATGGTTGGGGGTAGAGGATAGGTTGCCATTGTAGAAGAATGAAGCAAAACAATATGAAAGTACATAAATATAATAGAAAAAGTAACAAACTTATATGAGTCCCATATATTCGAAGAAAGCCTTGTTGAAGCACTCAAAATCGATGGCATCCAACGAAGAATAGTAATCTTATTATGCCTTGATGTTGATAATAAATCCAAATAATAACTTGTTGAAGTAGAAGAGCTAAAAATTTATCAAAGAGGATAACCAGGATAATAATTTCTTGATGCTAAAAGAATGCTAAATTTGAAGCCAATTGCAATGGAGTTGAGAAAATAAAATCGCTCTTCAATAAATTCGCGGCTATTCGAACTTGGAGTATGGATAAACTCTTCTTTGTGGGATTGATGTAAGAAACCTTCATGATTTGAGCCCACTGAAATTTTCAAGACTTGTGGCCTCTTGGAAATTGAAAGCTTCAAGCTTACAATATAGATAAAGACAATGCAATTTAATAATGCAAATAAATAAATGAAGACAGAAAACTTAGCTCTAGAATTTTTGAATTCGTCGTCAATTGGTTGGTGTAGTCAGCGTCCTCTAAGAATTGCTTTTGGATGTCCGAAAACTTTACTGCAAGAGGCTCCCAATGCTTTTTCGCAAGAAAAGGTGAAATTTTTTTCTGAAATTTTCATAAGAATCTAAAAGTATGGATTTTTACTTTTGTTGGGTTCCCTTTCCTCTTAGAATCGAACTCCTTTATTGGAAAGATAAGCCTTTAAAGCTTATATAAGCGTTAAAATATAAAGCTTATAACTATAAGCTTTTCTTAGCAAAGCTTATTAAGCTGTTGAAAAAGGAAACGACGCTTTTCTCCACGCAACGGAGGTGTGAAAGGAAGAAAAATTGTGTCTGCCGCCCGTAATTGGAAAAGGAGGAGCCTAAGGATTTATTATCAAGCCTTGAGTAAAGATTATTAAGCTTTTATAAAAAATAAACGGCGTTTTCTCTTCTTCTCAGTAAGCAGCCGGCCACGTGCAAAAGAAGAAGAATTCTGCGCTGCCCGCCGCCGCCGCTGCCGATTGGATAGAAGAGAAATAAAAATTTTAATTGCTCCAATAACCTTGCTTTAGCAATTTGATTATGGGGCTCAAACCTCATTCAATCTATAAACGGTTGGATCACTGAGAGAGGTTATGAATTGAGGAAGGTGGCTCTTGGGAGAAGAAGGGTGGTTTTGGCAATCCATGGATGGTTTTCCACCTTCTTTCCTTGCCCTTGATCTTCAATCACATCCAAGGGAGCCCTTGAAAATTCTCATAAAGCTTCTTTTCTTTGTCCAAATGTCTTCTCCTTTCTCTTCTTCGCCCAAAGGTCTTCTCCCTTTTGCCTTCTCAAACCAAAGGGTAATAGATCCCTCAAGTACATATACTTCTTGTGGTGCAAGATTTTTGCATATATACTCCTTGTGGTGCAGGATTTTTGCATATTTCCTCTCCCCCTGCAAGTATTTTGAATTTGTTGAAAAGTCTTCAAAGAATTGCTCTAAGCCAATAACCTTTAGTAAAAATCAATTTCTTGATTTTTCTTCTTCAAATCTCTACGACCCAAATTCAATACATGAATTTGACATGCTCTGATACCACTGTTATACAAGAGCAAGGTACATGGAGAATTGATTAATCCACAAATTTATAAATAGTAGAAATATAACATAGATACCATAACACAACTCAAGAGCATAAAATCAAAGAACACAAGATTGGGTGCAGTCTCCCTCCTCATGCATGTAGCTCCACTTCCACGACATGAGTATTTTGAGAATTCTATTCAATAAATAGCCCAAGGAGCTATTAATAGTTGTGCATACAAAACTGGGCTTTGCTTTTACAATTTTTACAAAAATAGCTCAAGCACTAGAACTTGTTCACGCACTAAGGGTAAATAATCAAAACTCTTCTAGCATATGTACTAAGAATATAGCAATGCCATGCACAAGCGTGCATAAATAACTTGTACAAACATTTGGCACATGGCCAACAAAAATAACTCATAAAATAACCATGTGCTCATTCACACATAACCTTATGCACATTCGCACATTCCATTAAGCTCATTTCTGCACACATTAAATTAAGCATTTTTTAATGATTATTAAGTATCAAAAATATGATAAAATATATACCTGCAAAACAATCAATGGAACCAAGGAGAACAAATAGAGAAGTTAATCCTCCCTACAATTGTTATTCTCCCTCAAATCAAGTTGCAGTTCTCCACATAAATGTTGAATGAGGAGTGGAGCTTTCCCTATTGAGAATCATCCTCCAAATATCCTTCTTAGATAACCTTTTGTTGATTTTTTACTATTTAGGGTTTGTAGGGAAGAGAGAGAAAGTGATGGGAAATAAAATGACGCCCCACGCAGCTACATTGGGTTTTTGAATCTACTACATCACTTTATACATGGTTTCTTGGTTTCTTGCTTTCCCAAGCTGCCCACAAACCTTCATAAAGGTCAAAACCTTTGAATATGACGAGAGTAGGGGACATTAAAACTATGATAATGGTTGGTTCAACTTGGAGAGATGTGAAGAAGAAGGATTGACCATATGGTACCCTTATTTCTTAAGGGCATCTAATACCAATTTAACAGCCAACAACCTTAAAGAATACTCTCACAAAGTAGGTATGTCCAATTCCCCCCCTCTTCCTTTGGAATGTTACAAACTTGCCCCACGAAACTTTGGCTGCACCACCATTCCACATAAAAGGGTGAAATCGTGATTTTGCTGAAGCAATACCCATGTAAGAGGGAATCTAATAGCTAAGGAAGTATGTTAGGGACCCAAGAGATCATCTTTCGCCACCATTTTTCCTCCCTACCACTTGCTCACCGTGGAACAAAATTTTCCAGACTTGCTTTTGTGGGAAGCAAGTGCTAACTGACTGCTTTTGGATTGACTTTCAAATGTATAACTAGAAACTCCAAGGATTCCTGCCTCTCAGGAACTCGACTATCATTCCACTGAAATCACTCACCTTCCTAACACCCCCCTTCTTTATTGCAAATTATCTAACTGAGTGTGAAAAGAGCAGCATGTTGGGTTCAAGATTGCCAACATCCAACAATACACTGGGAACTGGACTACTAAAACCTAGTCTTAGGATTGGGTGTTCATCCTAGACTCCTAATGCTTACTTACTCAACATTCCTTTACTATACTCTACAAGACAAGGTGGCTATTGGATATTCCTTTTAATTGTAGTAACTTATCATTTCAAGAGGTTCTTGAAGTATCGATTTTCCTTGAAAGCACTACTTCTAAGATTACTCTTAGTCATAATGTAATAAAATTTGGAAATATAACATGACAATGTATAATGTAGTGGAAATGTGTTTGTATTACTGTGAGTGGACTATGAGAAGGTTACATTGTCCAATGAAATATGGAGCAACTGTGATCAAGAGTCAAGTACATCAAAAATAAAAAAACTAAAAAGCCCAAATGATACAAACTGTAGGCTTATATCCCTAGGATAAAGTCTTTTACTCTATAAGTGAAGCATCTATGAATCAATTTGGGGAGTTGGGTGTGTGAATCCAAATGGGCTCTTTGTCCATGCAAGGGTCGTCTTCACTCTCATTAGAATCGTCAAAACACCAAGGTTCCAAGGTGGTGTGACTTAAATAAGTGTCAATGGATGGTGATAGGTTGGTTGGCTCACCCATTGCAGGTGCTTGGAATTCTACATTGATTAAGGCACCCTAGTTTGGAAGTTTTTCAGTTTCTGATGGCCCTATAAATGTGAGGTTGCAAGGGATGAGAATGTGCATTCTCATGTGAGAACATGCATGGACAAGATGTAGGAACATGCATGTTTGTGGAGGATGTGAAAATATTTGGATTTTGTGTTTTTTGATATCTAAAACTTGAAAAAGAACAAGAAGATGAGCTTGAAATCAATGGTAAAAGGAAACCACCTACTTGACTGCTAGATTCTTGAGTTTAAGGTGTGCTCCATAACTCCATTGCTCCATGGCTGCAAAATAAAGAAGCGGGAAATAGCTCTAGTGCTCCATATCTCCAAAACAAAATAAAAAGATAATTAAAACAACATAAGTTAGCTTAACACAACCAGTGGATTTTCATTCCAACTAGGCAACTCATGGAGTCCATCAAGAAATATTGCAAGAGAACCCTAACTAAACACCAGTCCACAATAGCAGCACAAAAGATGTTCAACAAATAGTGAACTCTTGATGCCTTGCACAAGGATAAGAGAAGAGAAAAGCAAAGGTCAATGCCTAGGGTGTGGTGGATAGCTAAAAAAGTGCCAACCACTTTATGAGGAAGCTAGGGGCCTTAACCTTGCCAATAATGGTGTCACCTCCACTAGTGATTCCTTTGGTTGGGCGAGGAGCAAAGAGTGAAGGAACTATAGAGATCTCAACCTTTGATTGGGTGAAGGATCAAGGAACCTCTATAGAGATCTCAACCTCTACCTCAATGCTTACGTGCATGTAAGAGTATGAGAGAGAGTGAGAGATGGAGAGGAAGAGAAGCAAGCACTCATTGCACACACCACAAATCAACAAGAAAGAAAGAGGCAAGCATATAAGCAATTAGCATAAGAGCTCGAGATAACTCAAAACTAAAATTACGATAATGGGATTGTGTCCTTTCGATTGCTAAAAAATAAATTATATATAAATCCTTATATGTATAGTGCTTAGCCACCCAAGGAATGTCAATTGGTAAAGAGTGTCCTAGGCTACTACCGACATTATACAAGTCATAAGCTTGATAAAGAGTCATCAACCTGGCATTACACAAGCTGTAAGCTCAGTGAACTCTCAAATCAAATACTTTGCATAGTTATAAAAGATATAATCACATGCACATTGGTTAGCATGACTCCACCATCAAGTCATAAATCACTAGGTCTTAGATTGATATGTCAACTTCAAGAGAGGTTCATCCATGAAACCTCTCTTCCCTGGCTTTAGGCTCCCCATGCTTTTCTTTTAAGCTCAAGTGCTTTTCTTTTAAGCTCAAGTGCTTTCTTCTTCTTTTCCTTCTCTACGTACAACACTTCAATCAAAGGCCATAATAGTGCTTTAACTTGTTTCCATTGAAATACATATCCATCTCTTACTTCTTCTTTTCCTTTTCTACTTACAACATATCTTCAATCAAAGGGCCATTAATAGTGCTTTAACTTGCTTTTATTTTAATACATGCTCGTATCTATAACATCCAAGGTTTTAATTCTCACTAGTCCTTAGGGTGCTAAGTTAGCAATCCTAATGGCCAAGTTCTTTCTATAAACAACTTGCATTTACTTTTAGCACACTATTACGAAAGGGTCATGTTTACTTTGTTAATTTTATTATCTTGGAGATTATTGTCGAACCATTGCTTGCACCTCAAATTTTCAACAATCATTCTATGGACAACTCTAAGTCTTGTTTCTTTGAGCTTTTCATTAAGTATCTCTAAGAGAGCATTTCCATTAGCCATTTATTAACAACAATTTGGAGGCTAGGCATTGGCATTACTACTTCTAGCCCAAAGGCTAAGTTGAAAGGAGCGTTATTTTTGTAGTAACCCTATAAGCCACTTGATAAGCCCATAGTGTGATCGTGAGCTTATGCTCTTAGTTCTTCTAGTGGCTTTAACGACTTTGGTGAGGATAGCACATAATGTCTTGTTAGTGCTCTTCTCTTGACCATTGGCTTGGGGATAGTAGGTAATAACTTACGGTGAAATGTTAACACATTTTGGAGCCCAAATTTGCAATTCTCATTCTAGTACTTTGTATATCATAAGTTAAAGGCTTTAGCCAAGAGTCTACCACCAAGAATTCTACAAATAAAAATCTCACCACCTTGTTGAGATAAAATGTGAAATGTTAACACAATTTGGAGCCCAATTTTGCAATTCACATTCTAGTACTTTGTAGGATAAATCAAAGGCTTTAGCCAAGAGTCTATAACAATCAATTCATGCAACCATTTTCTAAAGGATGTAATTATAAAGCCAAGTTTATTTTTGTTACTTTTTAAGAAGTGTTCCACCTAGTGTGGACTCATGGCCAAGTAAGGAGCAAGTAAATAAGTGACTTTTGAGTCATTGTATGGGAGTTTTACACATAGGTGCAGAGAGAGCTCTTGGTGTGTGTGTGTGTGTGTGTGTGTGTGAGAGAGAGAGAGAGAGAGAGAGAGAGAGAGAGAGAGAGAGAGAGAGAGAGAGAGAGAGAGAGAGAGAGAGAGAGAGAGAGAGCATTACAGTGAGTGGCATGTTGGTGGAGAGAAAGAGGGGGGTTGTAAACAACACTTGAAACAACTATAGGCCTCCCCTAAAGCATTTATTACGGCATCGTATTGGACAAGTCACATTGAGTGTCACATAGCGACAGTCCGACATTTCTACCTTTTGAAAAAAGTGAACTGAGTGTCGTTACATGATATAAGTATTGTTGTTAGATGATAATTATGAAATCAAGTATAGTAATGATTTGAGCTGCTTTGAGAATCTCTCTCTCTCTCTCTCTCTCTCTCTCTATATATATATATATATATATATATACATATATATATATATATATATTTGATTCAATAGCTTATCTTGGCCATGCCGAATCATGTGTCGTTAGGTTTGCCTTTGAGCCACAATGTGGTCTTCCTCACAAAGTAAATGTGCCACATAGCTTGTAACCGACTATTTATGGCTTGATTGGACATGGAGCCCTATCATCTTGCTAGAGTGCCATTGGTGAGGGTGTCTGAGGTTTAGGGGTGAGGTGCATGAGTGGAGGACCATGGGTGTCCGAGAAAGTTTGAGCACGCATGTCACTACATAAGCTTGGCAATGTGGATGCTTATCCACACTTTGGGTGATGAACAAGAGCCCTCATCTCCTCCCTCATCTTGGTGGCTATGGTGGGTTCCTATGGGCATTATAATATTGGTATTAGATGTGGGTTCGAATAGGCCTTCTCTCTTGAATCACTCTGTGCATGTCATTTTTCAATGGTTCAAAATCTCATCGTTTTTCTTTCTCTAGATTCTGAGCAGGAGAGATTTGTGTGTGTGTGTGTGTGTTTGTTTGTGGCCCACACACACAAAGAAAACGCCAATTTGTTGGAATGTGTGCGTGTAGTACACACAGAGCTGAGCTTTCCTACCTTTTAATTCATTTTGACTTGAAAGCTACCTTTTATCTCAAAAGTAGCGCTGTATAAATAATGTCACCATTTTTTAAGAGCATGAACTATTGTAAATAACTCTCACTCATAAGCTGAGTAGTTATGCTAGGCACAGTCAAGCTTCTAGCTTTTAATGTGAGTGGGTGTCCCCCTTGCATCAAAACCACCCCAATAGATTCCCCACCACTAGCATCTGTTTCTACGACAAATGGCTCATTAGGGTCCACTATACTCAAGGTAGGTGCACCTGGCGATTGCAACCTTGTGTTTCTCAAAACTACTTCGTTGCACCAACAAATAGTTTTACCTTTAGTTCTCAGTTAATCTATCGAGACGAGACTGTGGTATTCACGTAGTCCTTTAGATATAGTCGGCAAAACCTTGACAAACCTAGAAAGATTTGTAGTTCTTCTAAGTTTTTCGGCTTAGGCCATTTAAGAATAGCATCCACTTTCTGACAATCCATCCACCCTCCCTCAACGAATAGCATCCACTTTCTCACGATCCATCCACCCTCCCTCAATGGATATAATATGGCCTAGATAATGAATTTCCTTATAAAAGAATCGCATTTTCTCTCCTTCACAAATAACCTATTCTTTCTAAGTAATTTGAGCACTAAGCTTAAATGCTCTACCTGTTCCTTTCCTGGCTTACTGTAAACAAGTATGTCATCTAGGAAAACTACTACGAATTTTCCTAAGGATGGACGTAAAGCCTCATAAATGTCGATATAGTGAGTTAGTCAAACCAAACGGCATGACTAAAAACTCATAATGTCCAAATTAAATTCTAAATGCGGTCTTGGGAACATCCTATTCCCTGATCCTGACATAGTGGTAGCCCGACCTAAGGTCAATTTTAGAAAAATAACATGCACCATTGAGTTGGTTAAACAACTCATCGATGCGGGACATTGGATACTCGTTCTCATCATAATTTGATTAAGAGCATGGTAGTCTATGCACATATGCATAGATTACCATGCATTCTTTTTTACCAAACGAATGGGAGAAGAACTAGGTTTTATGAAACCTTTTCTCGCATAATCGTCCAATTGCCTCTCCACCTTCTGTGCTTCAAAGTGGCTAAGTGTATAAGCAGGATTTCTTATAGGCTTAGAACTTGGTAAGACATTAATGGAATGGTCTACCACCCTAGATGGTGGCAGATCATCCGGCAAAGCTTCGAGAAAACATCCCGATGCTCTCGCAATAAAGAATTTAAAGTATCTACAGACTTACCATTTTTTATTGTCTTGTTTTCAGCCTTGGAGTTTTTCAAGTTTTGCTCACATGCAGGGTTCAAAAATAGGGGTCTCGTCTAAGGCTATTTAAATTTATTGTTTCATCCTACACAAACATTATTCACTTCTGTTTTGTCTGCGAAAATTAAATTATGCAAAGGTTGCAAATGTGTACCTACTGAATTTCATCGAACTCATAGGCATGGCACAACTCCATGGACGATATCAAAGGTGTAGCTGGCACATAATGTTGATCATGCAAAGTAATGCATCTGCCCTCATACATGAACTCTAGGCTATTATCCTGGGAATAACTAACAACACAGGGTAGGGCCTAGGTTATACAACCACTCCCTGCCTAGATAGACATATGTCCTAATGCATGACCTAGAAATCAAGCGTAGCCTTGCATAGTAAGTGGCACTCCCAAAACCACTGTGTCCCAAAAGGTTTTGTCATAATCATTAGTAAAACTTTGTACTTATGGTCACTCTTGGTGGGTGGTCTCGGGTAGCTTCAACTTTTTAAGTAATGAGTAGTTAAGAACGTTGTGCACGTGGCTCCATCATCAATCATAATGGTGACTCTACGACCACCAATCCTGCCATATAAACAAACCAAATCGTGTGGCCTCCTGAAAGATGGCTTCCACATAGCCTATGAAACACAACATGCATGGGTGTTGTTCATATGGCAGGTTGTCACCTCCCTAAACTCTGTGGATTTGAGAGGTAACACCTGCACCATATGAACTTGCTGAGAGAATTTACCAGCCTTCTTTTGGCATTGCTACTAGAACTACCTCTAGCTCTAGCACCTAGCTTAGAACAAGCCGCCTTGCTATGCTCTGTCTCAAAGCAGTGAAAACACAGATTTTGTTTCTTTGCTTTCTTGTACTGCTATTGTTTCTGGAGTTTCGTAGGGTTTTCTCTCTATTTTTTTGTGGTTTTTTAGACCAACGTCCCTCTTGCTCACCCTGACCATATCCCTTGTTTCCCTAAAAGAATTTTCTTTTAAATTTTGTACCCCCACTCTTGTCTATCATCTGCCTAGGACCAGATTTTGACGTGTGAGATATATCATCGAATATCTAAGCATATTTTATTACCTTATCGAAATCCTTAGGCTCCTTAAGTTGTACATAACTCTCGTAATCTGGGTCAAGACCTTACATGAACTTGTGAAGAGTTTGGAACACATCAATTTCCTTTAACTTCAACACTATTTCTCAATAATTTGAGATATATTGGGTGAGTGAAATGCCATGCATAGAGCATTTGTCCCACTCACACCAAGACCTCTAAAGCTCATTAATTGGTAAAAACTCTTTGCGGAATGATGTCTCGAACTTTACCCAAGTACGAGGGTGTCTGGTACTACTCATCCACCATTTAGATGTTTTTCCTGTCAAGGACAAGCTTGCCTCGATGGGCCTCACATTGCTAGAGGTTATGTAAGTCTGCCCACTTATGCATGAAAATGCTAACTATATCTTTGTTGCATTCCTTTTCGTCTCCCCCAAAGCTCAGCGCTTTAAGATACTTAAAGATCCCAACAGATGGCAGACTATACGGACGACCGCCCGCCGCCGCCGATGGAAGTTCTAACCTCTTGCTAAGAAGAAGTAAACTGTACTCTTCTCTAAAGGGCGTAAGAGATGCAATGCTAGCAGTAGGTGTGACCGTATGTGAGTCTAAACAGTGGTACAAACTCCTAAGGATAGTTAAATTTCATTCTAAGGTTTGGGTCCTAGTAAAAAGCTACAAAATGAACTCGCGTGAGACCTCCTACTCCCATATGTCAGCCTCGAATAATCGATCATCCGGATCTACATTATCGAACTCGTCCTCGTTTAAGGAGGTCGTCATATGTGACCATGTCCAACAATGTATCGCTAGTCTCTACTACGGACTGGAACCATGGGGTCATCATGAACAAGGATGGGGTCAGGACCGTCCTCGTTAAAAGGAGGTAGTCATCTGTGCACATGTCCAACAATGTATCGCTAGTCTCTACGGACTAGAATCATGGGATCATCATGAACAAGGACAAGGTCAGGGCCATGCCTCCTACACCACTCGACTCTTGTGCCCCAAGTTGTGAGGTGGACGAAGGATGAATGACCTCCGTCTAACATCGTGGAAGGACAGCTTGCCCGAAGCTCCAGCTTGTGTAAGGCCGAAAATATGTGACAAAACTTGAGAAATACCCCTTGCACCGTGTATGGCTCGTCGTCGTCTTCTTCTTCCTCAATGTTTTTATTTGAACTCAAAAGTTATAGTGGAGGGCTGCATTATCCCTGTGTGTAGAAGAAGCTCACCACGTGGCTGCAGAACGCACCCAGCCAGCCATAGCAAAACGACCACAAACCAGAGATAGCAGACCGGCCGATTGGGCGACTTGTTTGCGTTGCAACACAACACACACACACACACACACACACACACACACACACACACACACACACACACACACACACACACAAAAACACACACAAAAACACAAACACAACTCCAACCACTTCGAGTTCCAGGCTAAAATTTTAGTGTTTCTTTTCCCCTTGACGCTTGGACGAAGACATACAAGAGTTTTACCTTCAACTTTGTTACCAAAGAGGTAAATTTAACTTAGTAGCAAATGCATTGAGCCACATCATGCCAATGGCACGAATGAGTTGAGCCTCACCATATTCAAGAACAAGTTCTTAGATTCACTATGTGGTCTGTGTGAGCATGATCCATGTTATTTAGAGGTTTGGCTTGATGTACACTTGCACACTTGCCATTGACTTCCTTTTTAAAAAGGACTGTTAATCTAAAGCGATTAGCCAAGGGTTCTACAAAGAAGAAGATGGATTTCTAGTCTAGAGAGACTAGACGAGTCTCTTGGGTTATGTAGCGAGATGGAGAGCTCAGGGGTGAACCCTTCATAACAATTTGACATTGTTTTAAATGGGGGTGATAAAGTTTGTTGAGGGGAAAGATTTAGGAAATTCTCTATCGAAGATGGGTACTTGCTTTTAAAGGTAGAGTTCATGTACCATCTATTGGTGACTTTTGGCACCAAATTCTTATTGAAAGTCATGATAGTCCAAGTGCTAGTCACCCACCCTAGGGTATAAAAGACCTATGCACTAGTTAAAAGAAAATTCTATTGGCCTAGTTGTTGGAATTAGGGTTGCAGAAAAGCACACAAAGCTTGGAGAAAAAGAAGCAAGAATGCACACAACACACAGTGTATTATATTGTATCAATGTACGAAGATAAGTTAGCCCTAGAATAATGGACGTACATACAAGCTGGGGGAAAAAACATCCTAAAGAGGGAAAAGTACCCCGACGGTCCTAAGTGTGTTCACACACATCACTGCCTATATATATAGCAACAAATCTCCCCTGGGAGTGATGGTGTGAACGAGAGCTGGCACTCATGTATAGGGAAGTGCCATGCCCGAAGTAGATCAGTCCACAAAGGGGAGCAAGCCCAAAGCTTTGCGGAAAGCTTCAAACTTCTCACGATGAGGAAGCGCCTTTGTGAAAAGATCGGCGAGGTTGTCCTGTGTTGGCACATATGCCAAGCTGATCTCTCCTGCTGAGAGTCTCTCCCTGACATAGTGATAATGCACCTCAATGTGCTTTGTGTGAGCATGAAAAAGTGGGTTTCTCGCAACTGCCAATGAGCTCTGACTGTCAGTGTAGATAGAGGTGGCAGACTCCAACACCCAAGTCAGCCATAAGCCGTCTGAGCCACACACACTCAACCGTAGCTGTGAAAGCTGCCCTGTATACTCAGCTTCACAACTAGAAGTGGCCACAGTAGGTTGCTTCTTACTCAACCAAGATATGCATGAGCTACCGAGCACAAAAACCACTTGTGGACACTCTTGTGTCATAGTAACCAGCCCAATCTGAGTTCGAAAAAGCATGTAAATCTAGCGACAACGATCCCCCCTTGGGATAAAACAACCCAAGATGTATGGTGCCACTCAAGTAGCGAAAGATGCATTTAACTGCCTTCCAATGCTGAGACCCTTGGTTATGCATAAACCTGCTCACCTGTGAGACTGCAAACTGAATGTCCGGCCTCGTAATGCATACATAAATGAGGCAACCAACAGCTGACTGATAGAGTGTGACATCAAAGTGATCTCCAGCATCATGAAGACTCAACTTCAAACCTGTCTCCATTGGAGTAGTAATAGGCTTGTTGTCTTCAAGGCCAAATCTCCGCAACAATGTTTCAATATACTTTGTTTGACACAAAGCAATACCTCCATCACACTGCTTAAATTGTATCCCCAAATAATGATGCAAATGTCCCAAATCTGCCATCTCAAAAGAGGCATTCAAACCAGCCTTAAAATCAGCAATATGACTCTCATTTGGTCCTGTGAGCAGCATGTCATCGACATAGAGAGCAATATGCCATCTCAAAAGAGGCATTCAAACCAGTCTTAAAATCAGTAATATGACTCTCATTTGGTCCTGTGAGCAGCATGTCATCGACATAGAGAGCAATGATTAGTAGATGTACATCATCCACACGTTTAATATACAAAGTGCTTTCTGTTGGACTATTCTGAAAACCATGTGTAGTCAAATATGCATGTATCTTTTCATACCAAGCTCGTGGAGCTTGCTTTAAACCATATAAAGCCTTTTTCAACCTGCACACTTTGTTTTCCTGCCCTCTTTGAACAAAACCACGAGGCTGTGATACATACACCTCCTCATGCAAATCTCCATTCAAGAACGCAGTCTTTATGTCCAACGGATGTACATTCCAACCATTATGAGCTGCCAATGCACAAATGCTACGAATGGTAGTCATACGACAAGTGGGAGCAAAGGTCTCGTCAAAATCAACACCCTTTTCTTGAGCATAACCCTTTGCAACAAGTCTAGCCTTATAGCGATCAACACTGCCATCTGGCTTTCATTTCAACTTAAAAACCCACTTACATCCAATGACCTTTTTACCAATAGGCAAATCACACAAAGACCATATACCATTCTTCATTATAGCATCATATTCACTTTGCATTGCAGCCAACCAATTTTTTGATTTTTGTGCCTCATCAAATGAAAGAGGTTCTTCCTCTTCACACATACTAAACACAGCCAAAGCATAACAATCTGATGTATAAGAGGCATGCTGAAAACCTGAACGAGTACGACTAGACATAGGTGCATCAATTTTACTATCACGCAAGGTTTGCACCAGCCATTTAGGCATACCTCTAGCCTGCTCATTTTCAGCCCTATCCTCATAAATTACATCTTGTAAATATGCATTAGAAATAGGCTGATCTATGATGTCGTTTGAAATCTGCATAGGCTGAATATTTGCCTCATTAGGACTTACATTTGAATTCCCACCTGTAAATAGAGGCAACAACGTATCAAATACATCCCATAACAAAGGCTGCACAGCATCTTCCATAAAAACAAACATCTCGACTAATCAAGATACGCTTTGATTGCGGATGATACAATCTGTAACCTTGCTCTTAGCACTGTAACCAACAAAAATGCATTTGACAGCCTTATCATCCAATTTCCTACGTTGTTGCACAGGCATTAAAGTATAGGCCAAGCAACCAAAGACACGCAAGTGACCAATAGAAGGCTTCCTGCCATGCCAAGCTTCGTATGGAGTAACAGACTGCAAGGCCTTAGTGGGACACCTGTTGAGTACATATGCAGCACACATGACAGCCTCAAGCCAAAATGCATGTGGCAAAGCTTGGCTCTCTTGATCATACATCGTGCCATAAGTGACCTGTTTTTCCTCTTAGCAACACCATTTTGCTGAGGGGTATACGGCACTGTACATTGGTGTTTTATCCCACGACTAGCCAGAAATGTATCAAACTCTTTAGACATGTACTCCCCCCCTCGATCAGAACGGAGGGTGCCCACAGTACAATTGGATACATTTTCAACTAAGCCAAAACTTATTGAAGCACAAAAACACTTCGAACTTTGCCTTGAGTGGATATAGCCATGCATGCCTTGAGTAATCATCAATGAAAGTTACGAAGTACAAGTGTTTACCAAATGACAAATGACAGAGTTTACATAGGCCCACATACATCACTATGTACAAGTTGCGATTTGCGAGTGGCCCGTACAGAACCATCCTTTAGAAATGCAAAACGCTGCATTTTGCCCAAAATACAGCCTTCACAAACATGTTTCAATGGTACCTCAAGAGGGGGGAATGAAGCAACCATATCAAATTTCTGCAAACGCAACAAACTAGCAAAGTTCAGATGACCAAAACGAGCATGCTATAGTTTTGCATCTGAAATTGCCTTTTCATCAGAAACTGCATTTGCTGAATCTTCCACACACTTGTCATAAGAATTGAGCCTATACAGCCCATGAAACAAGGTGCCAGATGCAATAATCGTATCACCAGAAGTCAAATCATGAACAGTACATCTATCATCCACAAATTTGACTACAAGTCCAAGTCTAGCAAGCGTAGAGACAGACAATAGATTCTTCTTTATCCTTGGCACATACAAAGCAAATGAAAGTGTGAAAGCGCTGCCATTTGCAGCAAAAGCATAATTTTACCAACGCCCTTCACTGGGTAAGAAGCATTATTGGCACATGTGACAGTATTCCCATTATGGACAAGACAAGTGACCATATCACGATGCGAGGTAATGTGCTTTGTAGCACCACTGTCAAAATACCATACATCAGAGTCAACAGAAACTGCCAAACATGCATCATGTACAGATGGGTCATACTGGTAATATACGCTAAAGGCCCATTCTGTATCATGTACAACATTTACAGAATCTGCATTTGTAGAAGCATCCGCTATTGTGGCTGCATTTGACTCTTTCTTCTTTGCCTCTTTAGCCTTTAGCTTAGGGCAATTCTTAATGACATGATCAGTTGCCTTACAATAGTTGCACCTGATTTTTTTTTTGCCTTTATCAAGAGCCTTCTCAGACCTATTGTTGCTACTTGTGGAAGGAGAAGAAGTTGCACACCTACTAATAGGAGAAGAAACAGTGGAAGGGACTGCCTTACCACTTCTTCTCTGCTGGGCAGTAACAAATGCCTGATCAACTGCACGCTGCCTAGCCCTGTTTTGCCTGGACTGTGTTTCTTGCAAGAGCTTGTTGACTAAAGTATCATACTTGACAACATCAAGTCTGTCCTCAGTAACAAGTCTCCACGTGGAAGCGAAAGTCTGATATGACTCAGGCAAAGCATTAAGAACAGTCTGCACAAGAGAATGATCAGGAATAATCTCACATGTATAAATCAGTTATTCCTTGAGATATTTAATCTCAGCAAGAAAAACATTCATGTCATCATCTTCCTGCATAATCTTCGATTTTATCTCTTTACGCAGGTAAGAGATTTTTGCCTCATTTACGACCTGCATACAAACCAGCTAGAATATTCCAAGCCTGTTTTGCTATTTTAGCTGAACGAATATGTGGAGTGATGTTACGTTTAACAGAAAGTGCAATCAAGGCATGAGCCTGCGCATCTTTACCATCCCAACGAGCTTGTTCAGCAGTGGGTAAAATAGTAGCAACAGTAGAGCTGCTAGAACCTACAACGTCCTCAACAGATCCTACATCCACAGAACCTGGACGTACATCCATACCCTGCACAATGTTCCACACTCCTTTTGCAACCAAAACATGCTGCATCATGTATGCCCAAAGTGGGTAGTTGCTGTCTCCATCCAATTTGTCATCAGTAGTAGACAACATGCAAAATACATCATTGCTGTTATCAACCATGGCCACTAACTGAAACTGATACAATAGCTACCTGTAATGAAGCAAAGACTGAACAGAGAACAACTCATGCTATGTAGCACGGTCCACAATAGAATATGTATGCCTGTTTTGTAAAAAACTGCACTATTGAAATTTCTGCACAAAATGACGAAAACACCTGTACAAAACTTGTAATGCAAAAACGGAGCCCGAAACGACCTCAGATGCAATTTTTGAGAACACAAAGCCCTACGGGTCGATCTGCAGAGTATAAGGACCTGCAAGCACTTGTGAAAGCTCGCCTCAATCGGAGAACATGAGTCAGAGGGTGCTAGCGGCGTAGCCCTGGGAGCCGATGCCTGCTCTGATACCAATTGTTGGAATTAGGGTTGCAGAAAAGCACCCAAAGCTTAGAGAAGAAGAAGCAAGAATGCACACAACACACACTGTATTAGATTGTGTCAATGTACAAAGATAAGTTAGCCCTAGAATAATGGGCATACATACAAGCCGGGGGAAAAAACCTCCTAAAGAGGAAAAAAGTACCCCGGCGGTCCTAAGTGTGTTCACACACACCACTGCCTATATATATAGCAACACTAGTTTGTTCAAGGACATCCAAGATTTCATGCTGAAATGCAAGAAGTTCTAGGTCAATAAGCATGAGTGTCTCAAAGAAGGAGGCTTGCTCCATCCATCGGATATTCCCAAAGTAAAATGGGAGAGTATTTCCATGGATTTTATCATTAGGTTACCTAAAACAAGTCGAGGATATGATTTGGTTTGGGTGGTGGGCAGATAGGTTGACTAAAGTGGCCAAGTTTATTTCTACTAGAAAGGAGGTAAAAACTCCTGAGCTAGCTAATTGTTTATTGAATATCTCTACAAGCTATATGGCCTACCTATAGATATAGTTTTTGATAGAGATAGAAAGTTTGATAGCCACTTTTGAAGGGAAGTCTTCAAAAAGTTGGATACTACTCTGAGTATGAGGATGGCCAACCATTCGCCCCGCAGTCTCTGAGTCAAGTATGTGCTAGAAGATATGCTTAGTGTATGTCAATAAAAAGCAATCAAATTGGGAGGAGTACCTGGCACTTTTGGAATTTGCTTATAATGGTTCAAAACATTCGGGGACTCGATTTAGCCCATTCATGTTGATGTATGGTTTCGAGTTGAGATCTCCTGTAGAGTAGCCGTAGGAGGGTTAGAGAAGGAGAAATTTTAGTATGTTAAGGATTTCCTTAAGGACATGCAATATATGCTAAAATCAGCAAGAGACAGCATTTGTAGTGCACAAGGCCATGTAAAAACATATGCTGACAAGAGCTGCCAGAGAGAAGTGACCTTTGAAGAGGGTGACTTTGTTTTCTTGAAAGTCATGTGAAGTCAGAGACTCTCAAGATGGGAAAGTGTCAAAAGAGCTGCCAGAGGGAAGTGACCTTTGAAGAGGGTGACTTTGTTTTCTTGAAAGTCATGTGAAGTCAGAGACTCTCAAGATGGGAAAGTGTCAAAAGCTTTCTCCTACATATTGTGGTCCATTTAAATCCTCAAGAAGATTGGTAGCATACCATACAAACTTGAGTTCTCAGAGAGCTCTCGAGTACATCTTGTTTTTCATGAGAGTAGAATATGAAAAAAATTGAATCAGGATAAAGTAGTTACTCATGATGTTTTGGTGTAAACTGTCGTCTCTTCCACATTAACTTGAGAGGCATCTTGGATCTAGGGATCAGAACACACGAGGTATATTGTGTACCGAGAGGCACTTATCAAGTGGAAGGACAGAGATGAGGAAGTATCCACTTGGGAATGCTTAAGTATGCTTACCAAAAACTATCCTCAATTTGCTTTCGAGGATGAAAACTCTTCTTAAGGGAAAGGTAATGTTATGTAGCTTGTAATCAGCTATGTAGAGCTTGACTGAACATGGAGATCAATTGCCGAAGTAAGATTGGTGAGGGTGTCCGGGGTTCAGAGGTGAGGCACCTTAGTTAGAGGACCACGAGCGACTGAGCAAGTGTGGGTAGGAAGGATGTTATATAAGCCTGACAGTGTGGATGCTTATCCACGCTCCTCTAAGGCTGGGTGAACGAGAGCCCTCCTCTCCTCCCTCATCTTGGTGGCTATGGTGGCTTCCTATGGCAAATGTAACATTTGACAATATAACATAATGAGAGGGAGCAACCTACAAGAAACCCTATTCAAGCAATCAACCATCTAGTATGCAAGAATCCAATAAAGGACATGTAAGTAAAAGTAGAGAAGAGAAGAGCTCACAAGTATTCTATTGCAAGGGCATTATATTATATAATGAGAGAGAGCAACCTACAAGAAGCAAACCTATTCAAGAAAGCAACCATCTAGCCTGCAAGAATCCAATAAATGAGAGAGAGCAACCTACAAGCAAACCTATTCAAGAAAGCAACCATCTAGCCTGCAAGAATCCAATAAAGGACATGTAAGTAAAAGTAGAGAAGAGAAGAGCTCACAAGTATTCTATTGCAAAGGAATTTCTTAGTGTCAAAATTGACTTATATACAAGTAGATAAGAGAAGATATCACAAGTATTATATTGCTAGGGAATTAATGTGTATTACTTAGTGTCAAAATTGACTTATACACAAGTGACTAGTTTTCACACTAGGCTGGCCAAAACTTAAAAATGGTTTAACCACTATTACTAGTCTTAAGTAAGTATATACATGAAGTCCTTAGATTTTTCCTACTTAATAGTAAGCCCGTGGTAAGGCCACTTTATATGTCTAGTACCATCTTACAAAAGATAGGTGCCCATTCGAGCATGTAAGATGGAAAAATGCCTTACGATAGGTCAAGTAGGTTAAATTATGTTAACCTATGAAGTGGTTAACATAGTCCAGTCCCCTTTATAATGGTGACTACATCCTCATGTGACCCAAGTTAGTGGTGAAGCTACTTGTTGCTACTGTTTTGCTGGCTAGCTCAAAGAGGTGTGGATGGTCCTCGGTATACTCTAAAGTTAGGTGTGAGGTTAAGTTATAGAATCAGGACTAACCTCTGCCAGTCTTGTCATTCAAATGCAAGGTACGTTGGTGATAATCTTTGGGTAGCTCTGGTGTGGAGACAGCTTGTTGAGGTGGATAATAGGGATATGTGATGGAGAAGTTCTTCATGCAAGGCCTCCTCCTATTATGGAAGTAGCTTAGGTCATTGAAGATTCAAGTAGTTGTGGTAGAAGTAGCCCACACCCTTCGATTTGTAGAATTAGCGCCTGGACCATCATTGAATGATTTCATGGGAAGATGGCGATCTAAAACTTCATGCCATTGCATGATATTAATCCTAGACCTCACATTGTGAGACTTAGAGATTGGTATATTTCATGGCTAATGCATGGCCAAGGCAAGGTTGTGTTTGTGTTGAATTGGAGCTAAAGCAAAGGTTGTATTCTTTAAAGCATTATGGAGATACCTATAAGAGTCAATGATTCATACCATGGGGTAGCCTTGCACCATCCCCCCATCTAAAAATCTACGTAGAGGGTTTAAATTGATGAGATTAGTTTGTAGGTGCATGTGTTCATACATGTCATGAGGTGCAATATAGGAAAACAAATGTGATACCCATAGTGAAATATGTAGGTAATGTGCATGAGCAATGGGCAAAAGGTGTGTTCCATGTGTGTAGATGACTTCGTCGGTCTTGGCTCATTCATAGAATACCAAGATAAGGAAGAGAGGAAGAGGGAGATGGGGTTCTCTCTAGGAAGTATACATGTCAAAAGGACTAGTTTCATTCACCACCTAGAAGTGCAAGCCTTCTGTTTAACAGTGTTCACACCACTATGCTAAACAATCTTTTGTTGCATAAGCCTTCAAATAGGCGACACTTGCTCACTCACACCACACTCCTATAATAACTTATAGTAAAATAGACAAGGCAAGCGCCCATAACATATTCATCTTCATTAGCTTATCCAATACAAATACTATCTTCCTCTTAGTTCATGGAGGAGATGTAACCTACATAATATGATACTCCCAGCTCTAAGGGTGGAGACTTTTACAATGCACACACAATCTATGCACTAAATAAGTTACAACCTCCATTGAAGGCTACCTCGATGTCCACATTGTCATGATATTAATTACAAGATAGATCTTCCGATCTAGAGTTTATCAAGGAAGGAGATATAGTTCTTTTACCAAAGATCTCCCCTTGCCTTGGGAAAAGGAAAGGAAGATAATGCTCAAGAGAGATCTCTGCTCACCTTGGGAAAGGGAGATAGATGTGTGAGCCATGAGTAGCCTAGCTTAGGGTGGCCATGCACGTCATGGAGTGTATACACATAGTCATTGGTGGACTTGGTGTGGTCCAAGAAGTTTAAGGGAATTGGTGCTGATGGCGAGAGAGTATTGGCAGTGATGGTGGCAATCAATAAGATGAAGGGGCTCGAATGTTGATATATCAAGCTCAAATAGTGTTGCTGGTGGACATTAACGACATGTCACTAGCTAGGTTGGTGAGATCATGGGTGATTTGTCACCGAAGTGGTTCACAGGATGTGTGAAGAACCACTTTGGAGTACTAAAGTTATGGCATAGTTAAAATGCTAGATCATGTAGTCGGATTCACACTATGGACCAACGTTGTATATTATAGTAGAAGAGTACTTTCCCTTACTCTTTATGTTATGGTTGTAGAGAAAAGAAGATAATAGAAGAAAATTCTACCATTTATCTCTCTTGTGTACTTGTATTATTGTGGAAAACCAATGCATATTACAAAGGACTCCTATAAAAAGCAGAATGATATCAAAAGTGGAAAGTTGCAGAGCAAGGAAAATATGCGTCATCAAGTAAACATGGTGATAACATAAGTGAGCAACTGTTCATGATGCAATATGTGCTCGGTTCCATGACAAGACATGTGTCAAGATCAGGAGATATTTGTTCTAATACCTCTAACCATATGACCAGTCATGGTGGTGAGTGGTTTAGAGATATGGAAAAAATGAAAAAACTAGGGTATGTGATAGGAGGTGATGATACGGCACACCCCATTACACTTTTTGGTAAAGTGACATTGTCTATACATGATGGCAAAATGAAGTATTTGGAAGATGTACTTCATGTTCCTAATATTACAAAAGCCCTGGTTTTTGTTGGATATATGATTGAGTAGGGTATGCAAGGGAGGTTCAATCCTCAAGGGTACTTTGTGGAAGACTTAAAAAATCAATTCCACTTGGTTACAAAGGGTAACATAAATGAAATGATACTTACTTTGGATGTTAACATGTAGGAGGTGAAGGCAACCATGTTTGCGCATGAGACATATGTCATCGTAGATATTAACATTTAGCACAAAGTGCATCGGTCATGTGAATATACAACGGATGGAGTCTATGCAAGCCCAAAATATTATTGCATGTTTGTCGAAGTTTAAGGTTGATGGCATGCATAAATAGTATGTGAAGATTGCTAGCTTGGTAAGTATGCAAACATGCTTTCCCATATGAAAAGCATGTTAATACAAGGCCATTGGATGTTGTACATTCTAATGTCTAGGAACTGACTAATACTTCAACAGTTGCGCAAGTTACAGGTACTATGTTACATTCACTAGGGAAGTGTGGGTTTTACTTCATGAAGGAGAAAAGTGAGATGTTTGCTCAAATTCAGAGATTTAAAGCCTTGGTTGAGAAGGAAAAATATATGTAGATGAAATGGCTAAGATCGGATGGTGGGAAATAATATTTTTTCAATGATTTCAATAATTTCTTGAGAAAGCAAGGAATCAAGAGGCAATTTACATGCAGATACACTTCTTAACAGAATGATGTTGTAAGAAATAAGCAATAGTGTAAAAGTTGCTCATGCCTTAATGTCTAAAAAGAATAGGCTAGATTTTTTTTTGAGCTAAATTAGTAGCAACTATTGTTCACATTATGAACAAGACCCCCACTAGATTTGTTCATGGTATGACACCTGAATAGACTTAAGTTTACAAGCATAAAACCAGATGTGTCTCACTTGAAAGTGTTTGGTTGCATTATATATTTGTATTATCTTAGTGAAATAAGAACCAAGTTGGATCCAAAGGTAGAGAAATGTATCTTCATTGATTATTCTCTGGATAAAAAGATGTTATAACCCTACCACTCTCTTGAGATGCAAGTAAGCACTGGTTATTATTTGGATAAAAAAGATGTTATAGATGTTATAACGCTACTACTCTTGTGAGATGCAAGTAAGAATTGGTTATTCTTTGTTATAAAAAATAAGATGAGTAGCTGGTATGCATCAATAAGATGAGACAACTAATGTAAGAAGTAATATAGATGTCCCACATGTAGAGAAGCAACCACCACAGGTGCTT
Source organism: Cibotium barometz (assembly GCF_041138505.1). Taxonomy (NCBI): domain Eukaryota; kingdom Viridiplantae; phylum Streptophyta; class Polypodiopsida; order Cyatheales; family Cibotiaceae; genus Cibotium; species Cibotium barometz. The sequence goes on from NC_141061.1 coordinate 6,052,543, forward strand.
AGTGGACCTAGAGAGTTTTCTAGCAATTAGATCCAGTGTTAGTCCATGGTCAGGTAGGTTGAGGACAAATATAAAGAAATGTAGATGCATTATCTTGTGGTACTACAGGTGCTCGTACACATGTGTTACGAAAAAGATAGATCAATCTTTTGTGCCTAATCTATCAATAGGTCACTCTTATGTGGATGGTGGCTCCAGTGGCTCCAGTGGCTCCAAGTAAAGTCTTGATGAGGAGCTTAGCATTCCGTCAATGGTTATTCCTAGTGCACGGAGGACCAGGGCTGTCAAGAATGCCGATAGTGCATATAATTCTTTTTAAAAAGAACGAGACTAAAAGATCACAAGTCATAATATCACTATAGTACTCTACAAAATCCATCAATATCTTTGCACACCATAACCTTGTTCCTTAGACCAGAAAGGTATGCACTACTGAGCTCAAATATTGTCGGACCACTATGTCGACCAGAAGAGCCCATAAGTCTCACATGATGTCAAGCTCATTGTAGAAATTTAGAAGAAATACATGAAGGGAGTTGAGCCTTGGTTTCCATTGACATAGAGATACTTGGGTAGATTGGTATATAAAGTAAGTTATTTGAAGTATTTAAGACATTTTCACATGCGTAACTTTGCCATTTAAGATGTTTTCATATACATCAAGACAAATGCATAAGCAACAAGCATCAAGTGTCTACGAATTCGATATTTTAAGTTGGTGATAGCATAATGTGGTTTCCATAGGTTTAGTTCTTCAAAGATTTACATAGGAAGGTAGAACGAATGAGGCATTCTTTGTCTAAGGAAGAGTTGAGAAAGGTAGAGATAAAGGTAATGGATGAATTGACTAGAAAGTATAGTGACAGGATTAGAAAGGTAACTTTATGTGACAACTTGGAAACGTGCCTTTCAACAATATGCCCTGCACTTTTTTGGTTTTTTAAAACTATTTTTGTTGTGGATAGATCTTGAATATTGTTGATCCCTCCCTTGGGGGGGAAGAGTGGTGGAAGAGAGTCTAAGTACTGAAGTGGCGGGGTGAAAACGTCGACACATTGGAGAAGCTAAACTTGCTTGCAATGTGTGATCTTCTTTTGGTGTTTAATGATGCTTTGCTATGTTGTGCTTTGTACTTTTGCGGACATTAGCTATTGAATATGTTCTTTGTCTTGTTTTGGGTCCTTGCAGTATAGTACATCTACATTGTTTATGATCCGCTGGCCATTGGAGTCCATTGTATACCATCATTTGCCACCTACAGCGAGGGCTAGGGGACCTTATGGTGCTGAGTGACGTGGGAGCATGGAGATTAGCCATACATTCATGGCTTGCTATTTGTAGCTGTTGTGCCTCGGTGGTATAGCAGTGGAGCTAGGTTGTGGCACAGCCCCAGTCGCACATGCCTTCACACTGGTCGCATGTGCATTTTGATGGATGTGGACGATAGGGTTATCACGTCTTATGTGCAGCCTATTCTTCTTAGCAAGAACAGAGCAGGAGGTGAGGAGGCCGGTACTTCACATATTTGCGATGCTATGGTGGATGTACTAGCGGCGGGGAGCAATCTGTGTATGACTAGTGAGCACCTTCACCTCAATGGCACTATTATTACTATTTTTTTTACTATTGGAACATTTTTGGGTGGATTGTCGTGACTCTATTGGTATGGATTTGTGAATGGCATGAGAATATTGGCTACTATTTTATTGTTTGGCACCTTTCAATGCTTTTTGTTTTTCCACCATCAATTCATATATCAACATTTTTTGCTTTGAAGGAAGATGGAATTTTTCATTTATTGGCCTAAAATTCCTTCTTCTTATTATTTTGGGAATAGATGATGACTTGGTCTAAAATTTCTTCTTGTTATTTTTTATCTATGTGAAGTATGCTGCCAAAGTATGTTGAGGTAATTGCTAGATGCATTGTAGGTGATCCTTGATATGATCAGGGATGTCGAGAGCACCAACACAAGTGTAACTTGTTTGTCGATGATCAGTGCGACTCGGTGTAGTCCAATGGAGCACATGCGATTAGCTAGTAGCTATGTTTTATTATGGATGCAGCAGGTGGTTTGTGGCTACTTGTGCCAGTGGGTGTATTTTCTTTAAAATAAGGTTAAAGATTTTGAAAAGTTCAAAATAATATGGCATATCTTGGTAGAGAATGAGAAAGGAAAGAAGTTGAACAAACCGAGGAGGAGAAAATTCACATCACGTGAATTTAATGCCTACTACTATAAGGAGAATAGGATCAAGAGAGATTTAAGAATTGCTCATACATATCACCGCAACAAAATGGTTTTGCAGAGCACAAGAATCACACAATTATCGAGATGGTGATTAGTATGCTTAAAGGGAAAGGAATGAATAATTCGTTATAGGACAAGGAAGTTAACACCACAGTGCATAGAAGTTACACAAAGGCAGTGAAGGACATGACACCTCAAGAAGCTTTTTTTGATAAGAAACCTTCAGTTGTATATTTTAGGACATTGGTTGTTCTTGTTTTGTGCATATTCAAGACTCATCCAAAACGAAGTGGGATTCCCAAAGTATAAAGTGTATCTTCTTAGGGTACATATGGAGTCAAAGGATTACCGACTATATATGACTTAGAAGCAAAGAAAATAATTACAATATGTGATGTATTGTGTTCGACAACCTAATGTGGTGTTCAAGGAAAAATCATCAAGTGGAGGGGAAGTCTATGTCTACACTATCCTTCAATGAATAAGTAGCCAAGTAGAAATAGCCACCAATGATAATGCTATCTCCACAAGAGGTGGGTTCATCATCAGCACATGATGAAGAAGAGAAGCCTTCAACACCACAAAAGGGGCAATATCCTAAATGCGTGAAGCAACTCAAGCTCTATTATCGGCAATCACAAAAGGGGCAATATCCTAAATGCGTGAAGCAACTCAAGCTCTATTATCAGCAATCACAAAAGATCAACTAGTGGTAGTACCAATTCCACAAGAGGTGGATTCATCAAATGATAAAGAAGATAATAGTTAGAAACACCCTATAAGGGGGAACATATCCTAAATGTGTGAAGAAGCTGTTGGATGGGACCATCAAAACCACAAAGAAGTAGCCCAACCCTACTAATGATAGTACCAACTCCACAAGAGGTGGATTCATTAGATGATGAGGAAGAGAATCCTACAACAACACTTGTACTTCACTCATTTGAATCCAAATACTTTGTGTTGTGCTTCTCTATATCTCTTGTTACTTGTAACATATGTGCCATATTCTAAATGGGTGAAACTAGTGTTGGCTGGGTGAAATAGGTGTTGGCTAGGAAATCCCCACGAGCAACACAAAAAAGTAGCCTAACAGACATAGCCACTAGTGATAATACCAACTCCACAAGAGGTGAATTCATTAGCAAATGATCAAGAAGAAAAGCCTACAACACCATAGAAGGGAGCTTATACTAAATGGGTGAAGCAGATCTCTTGGTTGGGAAAAGAGCTCACATCTATTTGCAAATCCAAGAGAATAGAGGATTAGAAGAGGGCAAAGTACGTGAGCCAACCAACTTGCAGGAATTATTTTTAGATTCAAATTGGAAGGAAACATGCAGTTAAAGGATAACTCAATTATTAGTAGAATCAAATTGGAGGGAGACATGTAGTTAAAGGAAAACTCAATTATGAAAAACCACACTAGGAAGCTTATGGATCATCCTACAACAACAAATCGCACCCATATTCCCAAGAGCTCATAACTCTCTTTCCCCCAATAGTCTTCTAGGGTCATTATATGTTTGTCTAAGGTCATTATAGTCTCTATCTAAGATCAAATTAATATCCTTTCTTGGCCATTAATTCTATATCCTTAAAAATCTACTTAAGTTGGAAAAATCCTATCTCAAATTTACTTAACTCTAGGTACCTATTTTAAAAAATTTCTTCCTAGGGTTGGATTGTTTTCTTAACTAATTGTTAGAGAGATAAACAATGTATTTGAAAAATGTTTACTAGTGATGAACTGGTTTCACATCATGGATCTTTTATTCCTCATTCTTTTTAAAATTTAAGGTTTGAGCATCTCTGGAGTAATATTTTATGCATCTGTACCCTTGATTTATGAGGTAATAATTAAGTAGCTTTTTCTCTCTAAACTCTAGCATAATTAGTAACCAAATTTACCTATAAGATCAATTAGTCACTTTAAAATATAATATCCCTTGTAATGAATTTATCGCTAACGCTTACTTTAATCTTGTATATACACTATGATGAGTTTCAAATCCTTTTTGAATAGTTGATTCATGGATTTACTTTATCTTAGAGTGATTATATAAGCTTTTTATATATGTTAGTTTAGCAAATGACAATTATTTGACATATCTTGTTAAGGGAGTTGATGCTATGTTAAGGTTTTTCTCAAAGGTATAAGTAAGAGGTAAATGAAAATAGTTTTTTAGACTAATTCATACTTGACCTTATAAGTAACAGGTAAATGAAATCTTGAAATAATTAAAGTAAAGGTTTTTAGATCTAATGCATACTTGACATTATGAGACATAACTAGGAAGGCAAAGTAGTCAAAATTGAATGATGTAGGGATCTTCAATTGCTAGTGATTATGCTAAGGTTTCTTCAAGTATTAATGATAAGATAGGGACAATCTACAAATCTAAACTTCATATGATTCACCCTTAAATACTTGGGGCTATTCTAAGTAGGAGTTGGCACAGTTTAATCAACTTGATTCATGTATGGTCCAACTAGTTATAGGTTTAAGCTTGGTTAAATTAATGAAACCTCTCTTGGGTGAAGCTCTACAAGCTTGCCTTTTTCTATAAGTTATGTTATGTACAACTGGACCAATCATGCTAAGGGAGTGCTAAGGATTGAATGGTTGGAAGTATAAGTTGATCAACTCCTCGAATGGTAAGAATAAGGGCATAGTAAAGCTTAAGAATAATGATCTTTAGGTATTCTATTGACATTAGAAAAATGTTTGTTTTTAAACTAAATGCTATCACTAAGCTTGTGTCTAAGTGAGATTAAGGCTTGTGTATAATAATGTATGCATAGGAATAAAGTTAATACTTTCAAGTGATCAGAGCTAACTTCCATGATAGTAATTTTTCTTTCATCATAAGTTGGTTTAAATTTATGAATTTAGTTGGCTAAATATTACCTTAAACCAAACGAATGCTTTAAATGGATGGACATGCTAACCCCAGCTTTCTCCCATGATTAAAAGATTTGGAGATTTCATCTTTACTTCATTCACTCTTTGCATTTCAAGAAGCTTACTTTTAATGTTTGTAAAATAGGAACCATAAATCATTAATAAGTATTTTTGTGGAAGTAGGTGCTAAGCAAAATGTTGATCATTGAAATCTTGGTTTGTTTTTTTCTTCTTGGTCATTTTCTCTTGTGGTGGTCAAAAAGGTAAAGATAAAGTTTATCTTAGTAAACTAAGTTGAATGTTAAGATGTTGTTTCCTTATGGTACCATGTCTAAAGAAGCTATAGTTTGTGAAATGAAATCTAAAATAGATGATTGACATGTCCCAATGAATGGTTTCACTCACATGATTGCTATATTTTATTAAAGCTAGTAAATGGAGTCTAATGCTATCTAATAGTTCCCAAATAATTAGAAACACTAAATCAATACTAGATCTATGGTAGATTATTTATGAAAAATTACTACTCCAAGCTGATAAATAATAGGCTTAAGTTATTTATTGAACTAGAGTTAGATTTCAATTTAAGTCCCAATTTAGGTAATAGCTATGCAATATGTTGATAGGTTTCACTTAATCATCAATAGTTACAAGATGTGGTTACTAAGACAATATAAGTTTTTTTATACCTAATTTAATCTTGTAGAAAGATGCTTAAGTAGTTCTTGAAATGAATCAAGGTCTAAATGTCGTGTGAAAATGCATAATGTGGATAAAGTAGTGCTTAAAATGAATCAAGGTCTAAATGCTTAATGTAGATAAAGTAGTGCTTGAAATGAATTAAGGTCTAAATGCTTAATGTAGATAAAGTCCTTTGAAAATACTTCTAGAAGCGAGTGGATCTAATGGTAACCCATTTTGGGGTTAAAGAGTTTTCACAATAATTCTACAAATAACAAAGATGGAGACACCAAAATTATGTATGATCAATTTATGAAGAAACGGTGTGTCTAAATCTACAACTTGGATGGACGCTCGAAAATGTTCTAATGAAACAATTATGGATATTCTCGCTCCAAGAGTATGTGGGAACAAGCGAGAATGGATTCCCTATGAATGTACTTCATGCATGTAATATGAGATTAAGCATTACACAAGTGATAGGACACGTATGAGCCTTGGGTGCTTGGTTAGCCACAATTTAAGTGTGTGTGAACACTTATGGCCTTGTATATAAGTCACTTTCTCTCATAATACAAGAAACTCTCCCATTGTGCAATTAAATGTTGCTCTTGTGCTAATTCTCTCTCTAATCTTCTTCTTTAATACATGCTAGTGAGTGTGTGTGAGTGGAGTTAGGTGAGAGGAGAGACGAGGAACATGATGGTGTGACAACGCTTGATGGGAGATGGTGATAAAAATTGACATACCTAAACCTTAACCTAAGGAGGAGGAAGACAAGTCATGCCCCATTGCCGACATCATCTCTCCATAATCCAAACTAGAGGGCAACCAAAAGTTCCCATTAATAAGCTAGGGTGATGAAATGAACGTCGCATTACCTATTGTATACAAGGGCTTGACGGTTGGGAAGCCCTTGCACCATAGAAAGAGTGCAAAAACTAACCAAGGTCGTGGGGCTTTACCCAACTGCACTCGGGAGCATAAAACAACCAAAATCGAGAAGCTAATCTTCCATAACCTAGCTTGCAAATTGCATAGGCAAAGGTGTGTCACTCACCTCATGAACGCTTGTGCTTGGATTCTCGTCATAGGAGACGATGTTGCGCATAGCCACATTTCAAAGCTCCACTCCAACACCGTTGCCGCACTCCAATGGAAGCTCGACCCTCCTCTCACTTAATCTCCCTCTCTCTCATGCACTCACACATACACAATGAGCATATAGTATATCTAATTTAATTAGGCGAGCAAGTAAGACACACAAGAGAGTAGAGAAGAAGAGAACTCTATTAATTGCATAAGAGAATGAATGGCGAGAATATAAATTGACCCTTATCTTGGACTCCCCCTTCACACCTTGGCCAGCCATACTTAAAATATAGGTCCATGGCTTTCCAAAGCCACCTAGGCTTGTGCAAACACTTAATCTAAGCATGCAATCTCCATAATTAATCCCATGGTATGCCTTTCTTCATGGACAGGCGATGCACACATAAAATATACAATGTTAGCGGTACTTTTACCAAACCAATGGAGGGATGTTACCCAATCTTAAGATCAAGGTGTTGAAACATCGCGTGAGACATACATTCATTATGATGGACTTTTCCAAGCAACCCGATCCTTATAAAATGATCTTAGGAAAACCATTTATGTGTGAGGCTAAAATGGTCCATGATTGGTCTAAAAAACATGTCTACCTGCAATTTGATGACTCAATCCTTAGAGTGGACCTGGTGAGACTCGTAATGTACATCCAATGGGTAGTGGTTGACTATTTGACTAGAGATCTAATAGTACCATCCATTCAACCCCTTTACAATATTGCTATACTTGTAGAGAAGAGACCGATGTAGGGAAGGACCTACCCTACAAAGATGCTAAAAAAAAGTTATTGATCTCAAAGATGATCTAAATCGGATACATATGATGGCCAAAAAATCGATATATGGGGAGCTAGAGACATGGGCTGCACCTTATGTTGAGGAGCTCCCTAAGGTCAATGAATGATTCGTGCTCTATCTTATGATACCGAGGAGATTGGTTATAGTGAGCTTGAGTCCACATGGGATGACTCAAGCTCAAGCACCAATAGTGGTAAGGGGTCTAAAATAGATACTGAAAGCGACATCAACTCATCAATCATCATAAGAAAAATAGAGCCCACAACATCCAAAGAAACTTTAAGGAGTAGCTCCAAATCTAATACGGATTCCCAATCTGAGGAAAGGGACAAAGTTTGTCAAGACACCAAGGAGCATCTCCAAAGATGGTAGAGACATAAACGCTATGTAGTGAATCATCAATAAAATACTGTAAGAAAGAACAACCACTACCCAATGGCTCCAGTACATGGTGCATTTGACTTACATAGAAAGTTTATAGATGATTGGGGAGAGGAGTTACAAAAGGTCAAGTATTGTAGATCACCCCCAATTGATATAGCTAAGGTGGAAGTCTTTGATGAACCAAAACCCAGTCGCTTAGCTACTAGAAGGAAACAAAATTGTGAACTCATACAGAAGGAATGATAGGCTACAGCTAAAGAAGCTGATGATGGAAACAAAAATGAGCCTGGTTTACACCTAGCACCTGAGCATTACAAGTCATACACCATAGGGTAACGTAAGTGTTTGATAATTCCAAACGTAACCCCACAAGTGAGAGTAGAGGAGTCTATGATAGGCGGACAGAGGTCAAGGAAGTAGACTTGGCTGAACCAGGAGAAGATCCTTATCATATCTACATAACCAAGGACTTGAATAATGCTAAGGAGGCTGAACTTGTAGCTCTCCTAAAGGAGTATAGGGATTTCTTTGCATGGAAATACCATGATATGAAGGGAATTCCTGTAGAGGTGGTACAACACACCATCCCAATGGTACACAAAGCTAAACTAGTCCAACATCGACCCTATCCACAATGAATCCCAAATATGCATACATTTTTAAGGAAGAGATTAATAAACTCATTGAGTGCGGATTCATCTATGAGATTGAACACTCAGAATGGGTCTCACCCATTGTGGTTGTGCCCAAGAAGAATGGAAAACATAGAGTGTGTGTTGATCTCAAGAAAGTGAATGCTGCCACGTGCAGGGATCACTACCCCTTGCCATATTCAGAACATGTGCTTGAATGATTTACGGGCAAGGAGGCTTATATCTTTTTGGATGGATACTCAGGCTATAATCAAATTTTAATCGCACCTAAGGACCAAGCTAAAATAGCCTGTCATTGAGCATGGTGTATATGCTTACAAAGTTATGTCATTCGGTCTAACCAAAGCACTAGTCGCGTTCCAAAGACTTATGAATACTACTTTTAAAATAAAATTTCTCGAAGCTTTCTTGGATGATTTTTGCATTCATTCGTCTTGGAAACCTAGCGTGCCTAAAAAGGGTGTTTGAAAAATGTCAATTTTATTGCATATCCTTAAACCCCTACAAATGCCAGTTTTAGGTGAATCACGAAGTTATTCTTGGGCATATAGTGTCCAAAAATGGGATTTTCACTAATGAGAGAAAAATCAAGGTCATCTTGGAATTACCCCCACCAACAAAATACAAGGGAGTCCAGAGATTTATGGACCATGTCCACACATGTAAGAGCCAGGTGCTCTAGGAGAGAGAGAGAGAGAGAGAGAGTGCATGTGTGTGTGTGTGTGTGTGTGTGTGTGTGTGTTTGTGTTGCAAGTGTATGTGCGGATAGAGGGGTGATGCACGTGTGGGTGGGTGTTTTCATGTGTGTACATGTGTACGACAAGGGTGTTTTCATGTGTGTACATGTGTACGACAAGGGTGTGTATGTGTGCGGGTACATGCAAGTGTAAGTACATCGTAGCATGTTGCTCTTTTATGTGGAGCATATAGGCGCTTGCATCTTTCAAGCACATGCATTAAGCAAACTTTTATTTATTTTTTACCTAGGTTCATGATGTACTTCATCGACCTCTAGTGGAATCTCTCTAAGTCCCTAAGTTTTTCTTCATCGACGACAAGTGAACCAGCTCCTATGTCCTTTTTGCTTCATCGACAAATGAATCACTCCCAGAACCTTACACTTGTTTGCATAGGTTTAAGGAAGGACCTACATAAGGCAAGGGGAGATGTTAACCACTTTTACATTGGGAGTGATCATCATTAAGGACCTACATAAGGAAGGACCTACATAAGGCAAGGGGAGATGTTAACCACTTTTACATATTACGAGTGATCATCATTAAGGAATCATCTATTTCACAACACTTTGTAATTTATATCGGCCTTAGCGGTTTTTCATTTAATGTATATGTTATGGATAGGGAGAGGGCACCCAGGCATAGTTCCATAGGGAGTTGGGTATGTGTGGGTAGGCAGGCCACCATATATACCCGGCAATGGGAAACATTATTCTTATTCCCTCTACGACTGGATTGTGATCCAGAGCTCTCCTCCTCCATCGTCAACGCTTTGCCGCCGCTACCATAACATGATTGGTATCAAGAAAGGTGAGGGCTCTTTGGTTCAGTCATTGAATCGCGAGAGGATCATTGTCAAGCTATGACATGCCTGCAGAGCACTACTTCAACTTGGTCGGCACAATTTGTGACTCAGGGTAGCTAGTTCCAAAATTTTCCCTGTGATTTATTTATTTATCGCATTTTGTTATTTATATGCAAAATAAAAATAAAAAGAACAAGACTTGGAAATCCGATTCTAGCATGTCTAATGGGGGTAGTTCGTTGCCCGGTAGGTGGTTTAGGGCATTTTTCTTGTATGTTATCCTCCATGTTGGGCCTATCTCATGTCAATCTTGATCGTATACGACAAGTAGTGAGCGCTTCACTAGGCTGAGATGGTACGATCTCCCTCAGGCTCGCTTGATTAACGCAGCTCCTGATATTCCCAATTCTGTAGATAACCTCGTACAATCTCCCTCGGGCTCGCTAGATGGACACAACTCATGATATGCCCCTGTCTGTAGATGACCTCATAGGTTTGGGCAATATGGAGTTAGTGGATGAGCAGTCTCTGCAGATTGACGACGCTAGCTATATGACTAATCCACACCACTTTCTCGATGGAAGGAGTACGGAGATGATTCTCTATGCACTCGTGTGGATGTAGAGGATGACAAGATAGATATCTTGATAGGGTCCATTGCCTAGTTGTTTGCTAGGACCAGCGCATTGGAGAAAAAATCAAGCTAAGATTCTGTCTATGCTTAGGAGCATTCATGCCCATTTGGACACTAGTCTTGGTACTCCTTAGGGAGTGTAGTTGCATCGAGATTTGTGCAAAGGAGCGTGAATTTCTCTTTTACAAAGGACATAGTGCCTTGAGCAGGGTTGCGGGTCATCATATCACTTATGAAGTAGTCCAATCTTCTCAAGGATCTCAAGCCACCGAGCTTTAGGGAAGAGGAGAAAGAAAACATAAGGACTCGGTTAATATCTTTTTGCACAAGTGGTGAGATATTCACAACCTCAAGTGGTCGCTAGAGGATAGGCCAATAAAGGCCAGCCTGCCAATTGATAGGTAAGCCGTACAAATGGTGGATGAGTTTTGCCAAGAGTGCTAGACGTTCGAGCACCTAGGTAGATTTTCAAACATTAATTCAAAAAGAATTTATGTCTATGAATGAGTTATAGAGGTCTTGGCATGATTGGGATAAGTGCTCAATGCATGGCCCATAAAGGCCAGCCTGCCAATTGATAGGTAAGCCGTACAAATGGTGGATGAGTTTTGCCAAGAGTGCTAGACTTTCGAGCACCTAGGTAGATTTTCAAACATTAATTCAAAAAGAATTTATGTCTATGAATGAGTTATAGAGGTCTTGGCATGATTGGGATAAGTGCTCAATGCATGGCATTTCCCTCACCCACCAATACGTCTCCAACTATTACGAGATTGTGTTAAAATTAAAGGGAATAGATGAATTCCAGACCTTACGTGGATTCATGAGAGGCTTAGACCCAGATTACGAGGCTTTTGTAGAGCCTAAGCAGTCGATGGATTTCGGTGAGGCCATAAAATATGTGCAGATTTATGATGACATTTCACGTCGCTCTAAATCTAGGCTTAGTAAGACAACTGAGGGTAAAGAGGGCTCTAGCTTTAAGAGGAAATTCTTTCAAGGCGATAGGGGGAAAGGCGTCCAGAGTGAGCAACAGAGAGAGCAGAGTGGGTGCTAGGCAAAGAAACCACGTCGTTTTCAAGAGAAACGCTAATCTAAATCCACAAAAGAAGCAACATGTTAAAGTTAGAAAATAAAATCTATGCTTTAATTATTTCAAGGCTAGACATAACAAATAAGCATGTCCAAATCCGGGAGCTGGAGGTAGTTTGTGATGCCAAGAAGGATGGTAAATCCTCTCGCCAGTTGCATACTATATAGTGGGTTACCTCTTAGTTTTGTAGAGTTCACAGAGGTAACTGTCGGGCATACGAATAGTACCCACACTTGGTGCATTACCTAGGTGATGTGGCAAACCGTCAGTTGGGACCACATGATTTGGTCCGTTTGTATGGCAGGATAGGTGGCCATAGAGTCACCGTCATGATAGATGATAGAGCCACCCACAATTTCCTTAACTATGTGCTAATTAAGAAGTTACAGTTCCCAGAGACCAAGTCTGACCATAAATACAATCTATCGTTAGCTAATGCTCACGATAAAACTATTTGGGACACACTGGTCTTGGGGGTACCTTTAGCTATATGGGGCTATGAGCCTAGTTTGGATTTCCAGGTCATGGCTAGAGTAAGTATTTATTTAGGCAGGGAGTGGTTGTATAACCTCAGAGCTACCCTGGGTTGCAGCTATGAAGATAATAGCCTAGAGCTTATGTATGAGGGGAGAGTGGTGAGGCTACAGGGTGAGCAGGAAGTTCCAGATGCACCCATGATTTCATCCCTAGAGTTGTGTCGTGCCATTGACATCAACGATTTACAGCAGGTATATATTTGTACTCTCTTGCATCAACTTATTTTTGTAGATAAAATAACTGTGATTTATAAAGTTTCTGTAGTTGAAACTAATTTAAGTTGTGATAACTTAAATGGCCTTGGTCGAGGCCACTGTTTTCCAAAACCTGTTTTGTCTTCTTGTGAACAAAACGTAAATACAAAGGCTAAAATCGAGACAATAAAACAAAAGTACGTTGTTGCTTCGAGTGATTTATTGGTGAGAGTTTAGGGATGTGTTTCCCAACGATACCCCAGATGGTGTTCCATCGTTTAGGGAGCTTGACCATGGCGTTGATGTGCTACCAGGGTCAAAATCTATAAGTAAACTTGCTTACAAGTTAAGCCACTCCAAGGTAAAGGAAGTGGAATGGTAGTTAGCTAAGTGTGTGGAAAAAGGGTTCTTCACCATGGGCATCACCCATTCTTTTGGTAAAAAACAAAGATGGGTCTATGCAAATGTGCATAGACTACTATGCTCTTAATGAAATTACGATTAAGAACAAATACCCAATGCCATGTATTGACGAGTTGTTTGTCCACCACCAACTTAATGGAGTGAAATACTTTTCTAAGATCGATCTTAAATCGGGGTATCACCAAGTTGAGATAAGGGAACATGATATTCCCAAGACCACATTTAGGATTCGTTTTAGACATTATGAGTTCCTAGTCATGCCATTTGGCTTGATGAATGCTCCAACAACATGACGCTGATGAATAAGGTTTTACATCCATATTTGGAAAAATTCGTAACAACATACTAATATATAGTAAGTTGAAAGAAGAATACTTACAACATTTGCGCTCAATGTTCAAACTCCTTAAGGAAAATAAGCCATCTGAAGGAATCCAAGTGTGATTTTTTTGCTAAGGAGATCCACTATTTAGGCCATATTGTCTTTGTGGATCTGCAAAGAGACTCCTAGAGCCAAAACTTTAGCTGCTAGCCACCTCCTTCACTAAATTGGCAACAATGTATAGATAGACCTCCTTCTGTGTACTATGGTAGGCCCTGAATTGACTTGGCTAGTTGGGAAATGCCTTCCCATTGTCTCCTTTCCCATTGTATCTTGGTCAGCTCCTTGAGCCAATGATTTTTAAGCTTGCAGAAGCCGATCTCTTTCTTCCACCACTGCTTCTAGCTCTTCTTCTGTTACCTCTATTCTCCTGTCTACTGCCTCATTTGCTCTACATTGCTGCTTTGGGCAAGTTTTTTGGCATAATCTTTCTCTTTTGTCAGTCATATATGCTTGGATAGTGGCTTCGAGCTGCACATTCCTTGATGTAACCTTTCAGGCCTTTAGTATGGGACTTCCGGATATGGTAATGCATGGATGGGTGAGACTTTTTCTCCTTGGATTGTGTAAGACCATTTGCTAAAAAATGTGATATCCACACTTGTAGGATTTTTGCCTCTTGATCTTGATTCCTTAAGTTCTTACAGCACAATTTGTGTAATAATAAGGTGAAATTGGCCTTGCTCCTAGCTTTATGAGTCTTAATCTTTAAGAATCTCTACATGACCTTCATGGACACGGTGTTTGCATCTTTCTTTAGTAAGACTCGCAATGTGATGAGCCTAAAGAAGCTAGCCTCCTCTCTGTCAAGTAGCTTATTTAGAGGAATTACTTATTTAAATGTCTTCTAAATCTCTGCTACTTCTCCAAGAGACGCATTTAAGTCTTCCTTAAGAATATCTTCATTTGCTTCTTTTTCTGATAAGAGGTTTGCACGAGCATGACAATGGCGATAGGCTCAGGAACATTGTCCAATGTAAGGTTGGCAAAGGTGTGCACCTTGCTAAATCGATGGGCTCAAGAACTTTATACATTTATTGGTTTTTTTTAAGAAAAAAAGCAGGGAGGGAAGGGGAGGGAAGGTAATATTTCCTTACACACACCCCTCTCTCTTATATATATATATATGTATTTGTCATATAGACATGAATTCTTCTCTCTATCTCTCTCTCTCCCTCTCTCGCACACACACACACACACACACTTTATTATATAGACATAGCTCTCTCTCTCTCTCTCTCTCTCTCTCTCTCTCTCTCTCTCTCTCTCTCTCTCTCTCGCGTAGTCCAAGTGCAAGTTGAGGAATTGCACACATTCAAAGTGCAAGCTAAAAAATGGAGGGAACAGTTTCATTTGCAAGCCCATTTGGTGTGTGTATGCACATATAATTACTTGAGGGAAGGCCATAGTTTTTAGGAGATCTTTGGAGTTGACATTTTTGACATTTTTGGAAGTAAATTTTAATATTTACTAAATAAAAATGTTATTTTGTTGATTTATGTTAATGATTTGCACGTGGCCCGTGTGCGTGGGTTCCTCTTCGCCTCTCAATTCTGAATTTTCCTTCTTTTTTCCTCTCCTACATGTGAATGCCTCTTGCTAGGCACAATTTGATTAAGTTTAATCTCATAATTAAATTATAATTATGATTAATTAAAAGATTAATCAAATGTTAGTTCCCCTCAGTTAACAGAGAAAGAGAAAGAGAAAGAGGGAGTGGAGAAGAATGTTGAAGAAGTTGTTTGGTAGAGAGGAGAGAGGAGAGAGGAGAGGGCTCCTCCCTCTCCATAGGAGCCATCTCCCTCATTCATAATCGCGCACGAGGGGCGGACGGGGGGGAGGTGGGGCACGTTGCAGACTGCCAGGTGAAATTCACTCCCCCCCATGAAATTCATTTTTAAAGGTTTTTTTAAAAACCTTAGTTATAAAAGCTTTTCTTTAAAGCTTACAAAAAGCTTTTTTTTAAGCTTTAAAATATATATAAAAAACAGTTTTCTCAAAAAAATCTTCTCAATACTTTTCAAAAAAGCTTGAAAAAAAGGAAAAAAAGAAATGTTATCTATTTTTTTTCACTGGAATCTCTTGGCTTTCCGCTTTCCCGAAACCTTTTGGCTTTCCGAATTTCGGAAATCTTTTGATCTTTCGAATTCCAAAAACTTTTGACCTTTTACATCCCGATTTTCTTTGTCTTTTCATTTTCTCGAAACTGTTGGCTTTCTGTATTCCGAGAAGACCATTGGGATTCTGAAATTTCTTGACCATTTGTATTCTTATACGTTCGGGGTAAATTATTTTTTTTTAAATTCTTAAAAATTAGACAAAGGTTATTTTAATTTTCTAGAAAATGTAGGGTTGGTGATTGGCATGTGGTGTTCTATTCGGGCACCCGTGACCATTCACATTCCTTCAAAAATATATTTTTTGACCCAAAAATTTTAAAAATCCATTAAAATTATAAATTTTCATTGGATTTAAGAATTGTCGGGTGGAATTGGAAATTTCGTGAACGATGGGATTCTTTGGAAAATTAGGAATATTCTAGAAATTATTTTTTAAAAATCTTAAAAATTGCTATTTTTAAAATATCAATGGTATTTTGGTAAATTTAATTGCTAAATTTTTTTTGGATAAATATAGGTTGGAATGCCATAAGATAGGTTTGGTGGAATTCGAAATTATTGTAAATTTGAAAAAAAAATCATGATAATTCTTTTTCTCGAGAATTTAATATTTAATGTTGAAGTACGTTTTCTCGTAATGACATTAGATTGATGCGAGTTATTTGCATATTATTAATACAATTGTACCTCGTATTAGTAGTTATTTCTGTTTGGATTAATTCTAAATGATGTTTTCATGATTTTTTACCATTGTTTAGCCATTCTTTTTGGACATGTTCCTTAATTTCTTCAATGATGGCTAGAATCTACGTTCAAAGTGTGTTTCACCTTTGACACTTTTCCATGATAATTTATTTTGCACTTATTTAAGTGTGGTCTATGCTTAATTTCCCAAGCCTAAGATAAATTATATCATGGGTTAGTTTGATAGGTTTGTTTTGGTGGATTTTATTGGATGTTTTCCAAGTTTTATTTGGACTCATGAGGTTCTGCCTAGATCACTTGTGTCTAGGGGTTTTTTAATGAGTGTAAGACATATGTGTTTCACTTGCTTACTTTGGAGTTTTGTTTGAGCAATACTACATTCATATACTAATCCCTGAGGTTAAAATTAGGTGGAAAGATAGGGAAATAGAGGATTCGATTTGGGAGTTGGTTGAGATTGTTCAGTGCAGTTCTCCTTCTTTTCACTGCAAGAGTGCAATGTTTTAAGAGAGGGGAAGTATGTTATATGCACATTATGTGTGCGTATACTAGGAGGCTAACCCACATTATGTGTTTTGAGAGAGGGGAAGTATGTTATATGCACATTATGTGTGCGTATACTAGGAGGCTAACCCACATTAGGCTTGTGAGCATGGGAGCATGGGAACAAGCTCTAGTGGAGCATGGGTTAGGACTAACTTTAATGGTTAAGGTTAGGGTCAGGCATCCAAGGGTCACACATGGGAAATGGAGAGTCAAGAGTCACTTGAGGGGCCTCCTATATAATAGGGACATGGGGCATACTCAAGGGAGGCTAAGGCTATGTTATCTTGAGGCTAGGTTATGATATGATGTTCTCTTGTATGGAGGATTATATCTACTCACCTACCATTTCACACTATAGCTACATGCTACTGGATTGGAGTTATACCTCTCGATGGTATGGGACATCAAGGTAAAGGTATGATGTACTTCATTATAATTCATGTGTGCATTCCTTGGGCTCGGGGGCGATCAGGTGGATGAGTTTATGCCTGATTTATGCATGTTTATGCATAACAATTATCTAGAGAGATCTTAGGGTTTTAACAATATAGCGCATACAAACCACACAAGATCACGTGAAAACTATTCAACAATACATGTACCATATAAATCATGTGCAAACTATTCAACAATACATGTACTGTATGGACCACACATATCACTTGCAAACTATCAACAATACATGTACTGTATGGACCTCGAGAACTAAATGAGTGTAATAGGGATAATTTAGAGATCACATGTATAGTATACAAATCACTTGAGACCCCATTCGTAACATACACAGTGACCATATATACAAAGCACATATAGGTCCACACATACACACCATGTAGAGCATGTAAGCAATGCAAACCACACAAGGAATATACTTACTAAGTAAATGTCACATCAATCGTATCCTAATCATATAAGCCCCACTACAACAATATTAAGCATGTGAAGAACCCCATTTGTAACATGCACAATGAACAAATATAAAGAGCATATAGGGCCACACATATGGATCGTTTAGAGAATTCAAATGATATAAATCACACAAGGAATATATCGACCACATGCATCCTATCCTAATCATACAAGCCCCATTGCAACAATACTGAGCATGTGAAGATCTTTAGCAACCCGTCCTGACCATACACAACACATTCGCACCATGCAGATAACACCAAGATGACATTGAGCATATAGAGATCAAAACCATGTGTAGAACATAGAACATATATACTGTGCAGACCACACCAAGAGAACTTCAAGCATATATAGATCACATGGAGCCCATTTTGACTATATAGACTATCAAAGGCCATGATTTATGACATCATGCATATAGACCGTACAAACACACCAAGATAATAATGTTGAACATATAGAGATCACATAGAGCCCATTTTGACTATATGGACTATCCAAGGCCATGATTTATGCATCATGCATGGCTATCATATGGTTGAATCATTGTGTCCATGGTACATATGATAGCGTGTATGTCCATGCCATATCATATGCTGACATGGACTCATCACATGTTGACACGGACACATCAAGTGTCACATTAATAGAGTAGTCCACATAAGCAAAACCCATGGAACCAAAGCTTGTAAAAAAAAAAAGCTTACTTGCCGCCAAATGCTCCCCAAATAAATTAACCCACTAAAGAAGAAGTCCGTAAACTTGAGCATGAGCTCAATATGGCTGAGGCAACACAAGAAGAAGTTTGTAAGCTTGAGTATGAGCTCATTATGGCTAAGGCAACATAAGAATAACTCACCACAACACTCACAAGAATGACATGGAGGTCATCATACTTCTTCAAATGAATGAATTGTAAGCATAACATGAAGAGCTTCCTACTTCAGACTAATGAATTGTAAGCATAACATGAAGAGCTTCCTACTTCAGACTAATGAATTGTAAGCATAACAGGAAGGTCCTCCTACATCAAACTAATGAATTACAAGAGGTAGAGCCAAAGATGCAGTAGAATTAGAAAGCCTCAAAGATGAGCTCGCTTAGGCTAATGATGAGAGAGTTGAGGTCCTCTTACTTTAGCCTAATGAGTTACAAGAGGTAGAGCCAAAAGTGCAACATAATTAGAAAGCCTCAAACCCGAGCTCGCTGAGGCCAATGATGAGAGATCAAGTGTAGTGGAGGCAACAAATAAATTTGTAAGGGATGTCAACACTATCGTGGTAGCAGCCGACCATGCCCTCAATATCTCAAGAGACCTCGAAGCCCACCACCTTACCAACCAAAACCTCAAAGTGGAAGAATATGCATGTTTTTCAAGATCTATTGCACCAAAAAGACACACCATTTCCAAGGCACACAAACAAATCCAAAGAAGGCTAAAATTTCAACTTTAGATGATACCCCACTGGATAATTGCTATGACCAAAAGAAGCTCGACCTCTTCCTCTCATGAGCCTTCGACCTTAATACTTTGCCCACACATTGTTGATCCCATTGGATACCATCACCTCACAAAGAGAATGTGAGGAAGAGGGAGAGCTTGAGTTCCTTGAAAGAAAACACACACATACAAGAAAGAGCAAGACACAAGAGAGAGATGGATGGCTGAATTTTCTTCTATCTTCTTCTCTTCTCTACAACCATTAACATAAAGAGATAAGAGTACATACTATAAGGGAAAGTGCTCTCCTACTATAACATTCAATGGTCGGTCTATATTATGAACCTGACTACATGAGCTGGCGTTATAAATATGCCATAACTTTAGTACTGCAAAGTGGCTGTCATCGTCACTCATGACATATCAACCATAATCTCACCAACCATGCCAGTGGCATAAGTGCAGAAGCTATCACCTAGACAGGTCAATATCCGTAGTACTAGTTGAGCTCGATATCTCAATACTCCCCCCCCTTGAGCTCAACTCCACACTCTCCACTCCAAGTAAGCTCCTAAACCTATGGAGCTTCTCTATTGTGCCGCCCAAAGCCTTTGTGAAGATGTCAGCCACCTGATCCTCTGTACTAACATATACCATATCTACATCACCTGTTAGAACCTTCTCTCTCACAAAGTCATAATGCACCTCAATGTGCTTTGTTCTAGCGTGGTATATTGGGTTATTGGTCAACTGTATACTACTCATATTGTCACAATAAATGACAACCACCCTATCCATAGGCTCCCTCATATCTTCTGAAACCAACCTACCTCACAAGCTGCCATAGGAACGCCCTTGTACTCTGCCTCTGTACTTGATAAGGAAACTATTAGTTGTTTCTTGCTACTCCAACTCACAGTAGCACTCCTAAAAGAAAACATAAAGCTGTTTTGGTAGATCTCCTGTCTGCAACACTACTAGGCCAATCAACATGTGTACCATGTAGTTATATCTATGTACCAGCCTTGTAGAAAAGTTCATAATCCACTGTGGACTTTATGTATCAGAGAATCCGTTTAGCCACATCCAAGTGTGGCTTCCTAGGGGCCTACATAAACTGACTCACAAGTCCAATAGCCTAGTAATGGTCATGTAGATCAAGTTACCCACTATGCACCTATATATAGTAGGATCCTCCAAAAGCTCACTTGTATTTGTGGAAAGCTTTGTGTTTTGTTATAATGGCACTGAATTAGGCTTAGAGCTTGTCATACCATACCTGGATAGTATGTCCAAGCCATACTATCTCTATAAAAACAAAATGCCATGAGGTGAGCTCACCGCCTTTACACCCAAGAAATATCGTAACTTATCCAAATCCTTCATCTCAAACTTTTGCTTCAAAAGCTTCTTGATATCATATATGTGAGCATCACTATCACTAGTGATAATCAAGTCATCCACATAAATGGCTAATAGCATGATCCCTCTATTTGTCTTTTTCACATAAAATAAAAAATTTGCATTGAATATCTAAAATCCAATCCCCGATCTTGTTTGACCATGCTCTGGGTGCGTGCTTCAAGCCATATAAGGCTTTGCATAACCTACACACAAAATCTGGGTATGCGTCACTCTCATAACCTAATGGTTGCATCATGTATACTTCTTCTTGGCAAATCACCATGCAAGAAAGCATTCTTTACATCCATCTACAGCCATAGCAATGACGGCTCTCACGGTTGCCATTCTCACACCTGGGCTAAATGTCTCCTCATAGTCAATGTCATAGATCTGTGTAGAACCCTTAGCAAACCAATCTTGCCTTATTAGTGCTTACTAATTTATCTATGTTATGCTTGACCTTATACACCCACTTACATCCAATTACCTTCTTTTCCTTAGGCTAAGGCGTCCACTCCTATGTTGCATTTGCATTCAATGCTTCCATCTCCTCATTCATGGCATCTTTCCATTTTAATTTCGAAGTGTTTACTCAAAACAAGTGGGATCTAATTCTTGTATTGCTTTAACCATGTAAGCATAATGATGGGTTGTATATCCATCATATCTCAACCTGTCATACGGGTATCTACCCCTCACAGACCTGCATACATGTGGATCACTGCAAGCCTCAAAATAGGCTTGGTTCTCCTTACACCAAGAGTAATCCATTAACAAAATGCTAAGCTCCTTTTGTCAAGGCTCTGCTCAGAGCCACTAGTAGTAGAGTTACCATCTACATGTGAGTCACCTTGCGCTGACAGATCAAGCATAAAATGTTGATCCATCTTTTCCTTCCCTTTATATGATACATGTGTACCTACATTTATAACATCTATAACCTTTCTACTTCAAAGCATAACCAATCAAGATATATCTCTTTGCCTTTGGATCCAACTTTATTCTCACTTCATAAGGAACATGCACATATGAAATACATCCAAACACTTTTAAGTGAGACACATCTTGTTTTATACTTGCAAATTTTTGTTTAGGCATCATACCATGAACAACTGCAGTGGGAGTCTTGTTTATAGTATACAGAGTAGTTTCTACTACTTTTGCTCAAAAATAATCTGGCATATTCTTTTCAAACATCAAAGCATGTGCCACTTCTAAAATGTGCCTATTTTTCCTTTCTGTAACACCATTCTGTGTGCGGAGTACCT